>NC_082700.1:25645024-26349688 GCF_949987515.2 Delphinus delphis
CTTCTTATTTCCACTTCCTTTGATGAGAGCCAGGGCTCTAAAAATGGTCTAAGGGAGATAGAGGATAAAAACAAAAAGGACAGGAGATGTTTAGAGTTGTTGTGGGGTGAGGAAAAGAGATTTAAATGACCTACAGTTTTAATATTTATACCAGGTACAATTTTAATCACCTGGTCAACTTGTGAAATGATGAGACATTAGTAGTAGTAGTGATTTTTAAGAGAAGTTTATTTTGGTTCCTTCGTATCTAAGGATTTCCACATCTAGGACAGAATAGTTTATTTTCTTTAATCCCATGATAAAATACTTGAATGTGTTATATGCCTCGTAAGCTTTCCTTAAACAATTTGTTGCTGTTGGTTTGGAATCTTTCCTTTCAAGGAGGGCAAGATTCAATTAAGCAAATAATGCCTGAGTCTTCTAACCTGCAAGGAAAAAGTGACTTTCGTTTATTTCCTCAGAGTGAAATGTAGTTGAATAAATAAGTTCTCGGGAAGGTATTTTAACTAGAAAATCCAGTTTGTAACATATGGAAACTCAAACAGTTTTTGTTATCATTAGGCTGAACACACCGCTAACTCTATTTTAATAATTCATGCATTGTTTCATAAACAAAAGCAAACAAGCATTCATCTGAGAGATCACTTTTAGAAGAGGAAATAATAATTTATAATTTTATTATTTCTTTAGAGGAGAGCAGTCTCTTAGCTGAACACACGTTGCTTTTTATTTATGAAATGGTGCATGCATTATTAAAATAAAGCCGTGACTGTGTTCTGCTTAATGATATGCAAAATTATTTGAGGTTGGGTACAGAGTGGTTTCATTTCTCTACCTGTTGTATGGCTGGCTGGCTTTCCCACCAACTGCGGATTTATGAGAGCATTTAAGGAGCACGTATTTAATTCCAGGACCAAAAAGCCCCAACAGATTGGAAAAATAAAAGCAGGATTTCTAGTGATGGTTTCATCTCTGAACAGTCCTTGAATGAGGAGGGGAGAAAGGGGAGGCATTTAGCAAGGAAAGGAATGGGTCTTTCCATATGTGTCAGAGGCCGGGACTCAGAGGCGAATGCTTTGTACCCCCTTGCTCCCCACAATGTTAATCTCGGGCAATTCTTTGGAGCTCTGCTTCTGGCCCAAGCCCACCTCACACACTCTCCATGGCTCCTTGATTCCCTCCAAGCATTTAAAGGAGGAGGGAAAATGATCTCAAATGTATCTGAAGTTGACTTTTCTCTGTAATTCCAATAAAATTTATGACCAGTTTTTTAAGGGTATTTGTTAAGATTCCAGAAAATGTGTGTTCAAATCTTTAGATAGCTATTGTAAAAATACTGGAGGAATTTTATTTTATTTTTTATAGCTCATAAATGGTCTGGGTTGGCAGGCATTTCAGAGGGAGGGCTCTGCAAAGGGCCAAATTGCCCAGACTGAGTTATGCACCCAAGTGTTACAGAGAATGTAGATTCAGGGACCGGTGAGTCTGGTCCCACTTGATTGTACACATTGTGACAGTGACAGCAACAGAATGGGAACGACGAAGTGCTTGCCTGTCATTCTGTGGCACAGTAGACTATGGCTTATGAACAGCTAGGCCCACTTGTAACTGTGCAGTGAGATGGGTCACCAAGTGATCTATGCGATCGGCTATGTTTTGGGCACAGAGCAGGCAATGTTGCCCTATAATAACGTCCATGGCTTCTCAAGGCTGAAATCCCACCATTAGAGGACCGTTAGAGGACCTCTTAGAGGTCCATTAGGAGACCATCTTTCTGTATCTTTTAAAATGCCATAGTACAAACTTCCTCTTTTGAGAGTAGCTTGGGGCATCATTGGTACCTGGTGTGGATATGCCCTTGGGGTCCCAGGGAAGGGCAGAGGGTGAAGGGAAGAAAGACTTGCCTAGGACAGACTTCTCCTTCATCCCAATTCTCCCTGACCCTGGTGAATAGCAACTTCTGGCTTTATGAAAATAGGGTAGCATTCTCACCTGATCTTACTTTCTTGATTTCTCTATAAGGAAAAGGAAATAAAATAATATTGGCAAAACGCTTTCTCGTAGAAGAAAATATATTAAATTCACCAAGTCCTCCTTTCCACTTTCTGGGCCCTCAACGCTTTTTAATATGGCTCTTGGGAATTTCATTATCCCCATTTTCCAGATTGAAAGCTCATTCATGTAAATAGAAGGTAGTGCTCTCTAGAACTGACAGCGGGTTTGCATTGAGACAGAAACCAAGAGTAGGTTTTGCCTCTTCTCCATCAGGACCACGGTTGTCATTGAACATTGACAAGAAAAATGTTTATGGATTCCTTTGGTTCTTAGGATATTAAACTGTTTGTATCTTGTCATTCATTTTCTCTAAGAATGCCCTTTTATTTGCTTGTTCCTCTAGGGAGCTGTGCTCACGGTGGTGTGGTGAACATCAGCAGGCCGGTTATAGTTCAGCTCAACTGGAAAGGATTTAGCTATCTGTATGGCGCCTGGGGTCGGGATTACTCTCCTCAACACCCAGGCAAAGGGCTGTACTGGGTGGCACCTTTGGATACTGATGGGAGAACTTTGCAATATTACAGAATCTACAATACACTGGATGATTTGCTGTTGTTCACAAATGCCCGAGAGAACAGGATAACCTATGGCCAAGGTGGTGGTATAGTAGTTTATAAGAATAACATGTATGTCAACTGGTACAACACCCCGAACATTGCCAAAGTTAACCTGACCACTGCCTCAGTTGCTTTGACTCAAACTCTCCCTGATGCTGCCTATAATAACCGCTTTTCTTATGCTAATGTTGATTGGCAAGATATCGACTTGGCTGTGGATGAGAATGGATTGTGGGTGACTTATGCAACTGAAGCCAGCACTGGTAACATGGTGATTAGCAAACTCAACGACACCACACTTGAGGTGCTAAACACTTGGCATACCAAGCAGTATAAACCATCTGTTACTAACACATTCATGGTGTGTGGGGTTCTGTATGCCACCCGTACTCTGAACACCAGAACAGAAGAGATTTTCTACTACTATGACACAAGCACAGGGAAAGAGGGTAAACTTAACATTTTAATGCACAAGGTGAAGGAAAAACTGCAGAGTATTAACTATCATCCTTTCGAGCAGAAACTTTTTGTCTATAATGATGGTTACCTTCTGAATTATGATCTTGTCTTCCAACAGATACCCCAGTAAACTTTTATGTGTTAGGGTGGAGAGAAATAAAATTTTTTTTGACAAAAAATGGTCTTCTCCACTTATTTAGGTATCTGTGGGGGAGTGAGGGATGAGGAAGCGGGGGGGGGGGCCTCAGGATTCAAAAGTGTATCTGCTTAGTTGTAATGTTTGGGAGCAGAGTTCTACCACACTAGAGACTTAGGACATTGCCCTGATTGGATGAGTTCTCTTGGAAGCCACCTGCTTCCTGGGATGCATTTCTCAACTGAAATAAGGTCATTTCAGGGTGGGCGGGTTGTCAGAGGTCTTGGAGCATCATGGTTCTAAGGAAGCCTTCGGTGAGGTGACATCTGGAAATTAAGGAACTTAGAGAACTCTGTATGGCTTTGGGGATTCTTTGTACAAAAGAGAGGGCTCAAGGACCAGTTCCCCTCCATATAGCTTGGTTAATTCTTCCACACCTGAAAGAAATCTGGGGCTTAATTAGGCAGATTAATATCTGAAACTCCTTGAGGGTCCAAATCTCCAACTTTGTTTTTCTTACTAGCATGTGGAACGATGTTTTGTATGTATCGGATAAGTAAATTCAGTGTGCTTGTATTCTATCTGTGAAATGCTCTGAGTTTTCTGGAGAAAGGTCCTTTTAGGCATTAAATTATCTAATCAGTCCCAGATGAATCTGCAGAGGAGGTACTTGGGTTTTTCTTTTCTCTTTTGACCTTCATAAGAGTCAGTAGAAGACTCTTACCTCATAACTTCATTCCAAAGGCAGCTCAGAAGATTAGAACCAGACTTACCAATCAATTCCTCTCACACCTCCCCCAAACTCCTACTTAAAAAAAAAAAAATTAACCAGTTTTTAATGGAACAGGTATAAGATAAACAAAATTAATTTTCTTTTGTTTCATTATGAACTTTTACTTTCACGACTCTTAAGACCATAAGAAAAGCAAACGGCCGTGATAAAATGATAGCCTATCTGGTTCTATAGTAAAGCCCTTAGAGCATACGTTAGACTTGTATTAAGTCATATCAATGGCTTCATGCAATTTTTGTCTTTAAGCCTGAAACTTGTAAGAAAATTAAATTTCAATTTTTTTTGAGGAAGAAATGTGAAAAAAAAGTTGAAAGTATGTAGTAAATCAGTGCAATTTGAAAACCTTGCAGGTGTGTGTGCTTCTGTGCTTTTGAATGGCTTTATCATCCGGTCTTGGTCTATTTTCGTTTGATGTTCAGAAGTCTTCGTTGATAGGACTGGCTCCTTAAATGCTGTATTCTTCCCCTTTTAATAAATGATTAAAATGTGGTTTGAAAAAGTGTTGTCTCTTGTGTTTTTTCACTTTTATTTTACTATAAAAAACCCCTCTTACCAGTCCACACTTTGCTGTGAGGTTCAGAGAATGGCTACCTCCCAAGCACCAGGACACCTAAGAGCAGAGAAGAACATCAATACCTTTTAAGACTCCAAAGTCAGGGCTGGCTCTTTAGTTTTCATTTCCCTTTAAAATCCATTCTCTCTGGCAGCTTTTGTTGTATGAGCCTGCACTCTTTTCTTTTGGGATGTGATCTTATGTACTCATTAATTTGCATGACTGATCTGATTATTTCCAATGTTAGACTATATTTGTGTGGCTTATGTTCCTTTTCCAACTGAGCTATCAACATGGGTCTGAAGCTTCCAGACCTTCCCCAAACAGGAGGTCTTGGATAGAAAGCAAAGAGACTAACTGGCCACACTGGGGAAAGAATACCTTTCCCCAAAAAGAATGTGTCGGGGCACAAGTGACCTAGAGCTGAAAGAAGAGGTAAGATAGTGGAGTGAGTTTTACTGAAAGGCTTATTTTTAATCCATGCCAAGCTTTTTGAGTATTTTTAGCAAGACTTTTTTTCTATCTTTCAGGGCTGAGCATAGAGACAGGTATGGCCTTCAAAATGCAACAAGATATGAAGATAAAGACAGGTATATCATGTGACATAGAAGTTAAAAACAGTGATGTTATATTTAATCTGGCTCTAGGCAATTTTCCAGATGAATGTTTCTACCAAGTACACAGTATGACCTCTGAAGATTCAGGAAAGGAGACAGGAAGCCAAGATAGCTCTAGCAATCAGCTCTTTATTTAAACTTCTACAGAAGCGTTTGCATGAAAATTCCCCTCCAAACCTTCTTGCCACTGGACCTGGTGTATCACCCTGCAGTGGCTGCCTGTAGGAAATCTCCCCGCTGGGAAGTTTGAACAACCAAGGGATTCTGGTCCGAGGGTTTACTGCAATGTAGCTACACAATGGGAATTTTAGCTCAAGGTTCATCAGCTAGCACCCTTTTGGGAAAAAAATGTGTATATATATTTAAATCAGCTTTACTGAGATGTAATTTACATGCAGTAAAATCTACCAATGTTAAGTGTATGATTAAATGAATTTTGACAAATGTATACAGTTGTGTAATAGCTAGGATAATTACCATATAAAACATTTCCATCATCCCCCCAAATTTCTCTTGTGCCTTTTGTGGTCCACTCCGCCCCTCAGCTCCTAGCCCTTGGCAACCACTGCTCTGTTTTCTATCTCTGTGGAATCACACACAGGAAGCTTTTTGAGTTTGGTTTCTTCAGGTTTCCTCTTGAAAAAGAGAACGAGTGGGCTCAAATTACTGCAGAGGGTAACTGGACATTATCAGCGACTCTCAGGGTTCCCTACATTTTATTATCTGGGGGGAGGTTAGATAGGGGATTGTGGAGAGCTATGGTGAGCTCTTGCTTTTACAAGTGTTCCCTAGTGAGCTGAAATTGCCATGGGAGTGGTCAGTCAAGCCCATCTGGCATCACTCCCCAGACTGGGAGGTTCCCTTGCTACCAGCTTTATTCAATGTTTGTTCTCTAATCTCGACCCCTGTGCCATAAGCATCTCGACCCAGGTGGGTCCTGAAACAGAAGAATGATGCATAGTGGGTAAGAGGGCAGGATATGGAGTCAAGTAAAACTGGATTTGACTCTTGGTTCTGGTGCTCACTAGTGGTATGGCTTTGGGCAAGTTCCTTAATTTTTTCTGACACTCAATGTCTTTTTCTGTATAACGGGATAAAACCACCTACCTCGGAGTCCTCTTGGGTGAATTCAATGATACCAAGTATATGAAGTACGCAGTTCAGTGTTTGGCTCACGCTCTGCCCTCAAAAAAAGAGTTATTATCCCTGTTTCTCATATTGAATTTTAGGTTCAAAGTGCTCAATGAGTTGACGAGATATAAAGCTTATTGGGACCAGAGTTTATATCCTCTCCGCTATCAGACTTGTGGCAAGTAATAACTCTTTAAGCAGGTGCCATTTTGGCTTGGAAGAGTTCCATCCATTGGGACATCCTCTCTTTGTGCTCAGCTCCAAGATTGATCCTCAGAGTTGACGTTTTCTATCTTTTGACTCCAAGAGACACACTGACGTGAGCAACAGACACTGAGGCTGCTTCCCTTGGCTTTTGAGCCACTGAAAACCTAAATGAAGGCTGGCTTTCATCAAGCCCTGGATGGGACCAAAATAGATGCACATGTTCTCCTACTGGCTTTGCTGGAGTCAACAAGCACGTCCGTCCTCTCAAAACATGCATGGGTACTTATTTTGTGCTTCACTCTTAATAAAATCATTTATCTTTTGGGGATTTGTTGTCATTGCCAGCCTCAAGAGTGTGTTTTCCTCTCTTCTTGATTCGTGAAGCAGTGAAAGGGCAATGGCAGTGAACGGACTGAGGGTGACTGTGTGGCCACCTTCGGGATGATGTTTGGGAGGTACTGGGCTTAAGCTGTCAGCCACCTCCAGCAGGTGTCTCACCATGAAAGATGATTAGCCTTCTGTGCTCCAGAATGTTCTGGAACAACAAAAGGGTAAATTGTGACGCATCAGAAAATGAAAGGCAGGCACGTTTCTGAGGCCTGCTCCCAGCCAGGGGAACAGACCAGCTGGCCTGGCTCCTTCATGAGAGATGCTATTTGAGTTGTCAGTTCAGCTGCCAGGCCTCACATCTGTAGCTTGGGATGTGCCCACTTTTCTCTGAGATCTGCATCTGCTCCTGGAATGCATTCAAAGGGAACAGCCCTTGGAATCAAGGTCCATTGTGGAGAAAGATGGCCTTCACTCTGTCCAGAGGGGAGGCTTCTTCTTGGGCCCCCTCCCTGGACACCTTGGAACAAGGAGTTCCCCTATGAGGATGATTCCCCAGACTTCAGCCCCTCAAGAATATTAAAGAAAGACCTATGGTTTATTTGGGGGCTTCTATGTGTTTTTTCTGGTGCTCAGTGTATGTGGTGGGTGGTGGAGGATGAGGATGGAGTGATGGGGTTTATATGATCAAAGGAACTTCATTCCTGAGCTTCCACCCAGGAAATTTATACTGACCTCCAACTCTCTCTTTTCTTAGTTGGATTCTGCCAGCTTACCTATTGTTGTTTGTTTGTTTTTTTTTGTTTTCTTTTCTTTTTGGTTGTGGCCTATAATGTTTTCATGTCAGTATTACCAGTGACTTACTCTGACTTTCACCCTGGTGGCTGTTATCAGTCAGAGTTTAGTGCAGAAACAGAAAGAGCCTCTTTTAACTGGGGTGCTGCTAATGCCGTATTAGATAAATCTCATAATCCCAGGGACTTAGCATAAGAGCAGGTTTTTCCTCCCTCACTTTGGGGACCACTGCTTTCACCATTTCATCCTTGGTGATTGTGTCCATAACATCTTCCTCATCTACCATACCACTTTCCCCCCTAACATACCAGTTGCATACCGGTTGCCACTATGATGGGATGGAGCTTCTCTTCCAAGATGACTCCCCTCCAAACAGTGATTCAGGGACCCAGACTCATTTCCTTCCCTCCTGTGTCTCCAGCATCTTCACACATAGCTTCTGAGGTCACTGTGCTTGTCTGCATCAGACCAGCAGAAGGGAGAAGAGTGTGCAAGATCTTAGGTGGAAGTTGTTTGGCTCAGGTCTGAAAGTGGTATCCAGTTGTGATGCACCATGATAGTTCACCATCCATTGACATAGGGCCACACCCAACTTCAAGGGAGGCTAGGAGATATAGAGCCCAGCTGGGTACATAGGAGAAAAGGAAATGGGTGGCCAGGCTGCCTCACCACTTCAGGTATTGCAAGGAGAAAAGGATTTAGGTGCTTTACAAAATCACTGGGAAGGCTGGAGGCATGACAACCAGAAGCTGCCATTTTAGCATTTAGCTTTGAGGTCACACTCCTACCAACCACACAGAGATCAAGAAACCACATCTACTACCACATCAGCCACAGAAACCACTGGTGTCATCTCCACTCCCCTTCAAACTGATACCAGACATTACAACATGGAGTCCATTTGCTGCCAACTCTCACCTCTGCTGGGGCCCACTTAACCCCCTGTACTCCTGGAAAGCTTCCACCTTCCAGAGTGGATCTTGTTCACTGACCCTAAAAGAACCCAGAACTGTATCTACACAGGAGGCTGGGAAATGCAGTTTATTCTTCCTTCCCCTGTGACACAGGGAAGATGATAGAAAAGTTTGGAATTGATGCCAGTGCCAATAGACAGTGTCTGCACAGCAACCTCATTCGGTGACCACTGCTTACACTATTTCTGCTGCTCCCATTTTGTCTCTGGTGACTATTTCTTTCAGCACATCCTTCGTCCCCGGTCATTCATCACCGTTTAAATTTTTTCTTTTTTTATGCTCACACCTAGTGATAGCGTTGCCTGATGCCACCGTAATGGGAGAGTTTCCGCTCCAGCAGCTCACTCTGAATGAGCTTAAGAAGGGGACCTGACTTTTACAACTTTATAGCTCCTATGCCAAACTCTATCAGAGACATTGGAACGGTAACCCATGGTGAATCCATCTTGTGGGCCCACCAGTGCCCTAAAAAGGGCTTAGGCTCTTCAGTTCCTTTTCGAGGGTAAGAATAAGAATCTCTTCTATTTGTGGTACCATCCAGAAACTTCCAGAATTTGGGGTAAGACATTTTCCCCTGTTCATCATCCCTGAAGTATTGGCTGATATTTACCCCCAGCGGACCTAGGGGGTCCTTGGGCTGATGGGCTGCTTTTGGGAGGTGATGCTTTATCCAGACTTCGGAGGTGACAGTGCAAATAGGGACACCCCAGGGCCTTCCGTAGGCTCTGATCTGCTCCTGAAGAGAATCCCGGCAGGTATGAGTATGCAGTTTTCCTTCTAAGGATACCACACAGTTTGTGGATTTTCTCAGAACCATTCTGGGAGGGGCTGTGATCCACAGCCCCCCCTGAGACGATCTGCTGCCTGCTGGAGCCAGGGTGGCAGATTTTCTAGCAGGATCTCAGGAGTCAATGAGTGAAGGCAGAACTGCCCTGGAGAGGAGGGATTCTGGCAGCATAAGCTCAGGGAATTTGTTTGGGGAAGAAAGTTTATAATAACAGTGTTCCCGTTTCTGCTGAATAAAACATTTGGAGAGCTTTTCTTCTCCCGGCAGAAAAATCAAATACTCTGGTGGCAACAGAACGGTTGTTCTTTTTAAATGTTGTTTTTAATAAAAATCAGATGGTTGCAGTCATTTGATGGCTACACTGCCTTCCCTCCTGACCCTGTCCTGGGCATCGTGTGGGAGCACATGGGACCCCATGGCTCGGGGCTAGAGCGTGCGCTCTCATTTAAGCAGATGGGGAAACAGCCATTTGAGCGAATGGGGCATGATCCCGGAGAAGGTACAACCAGCTGCAAACAGACCAGTAAATAAGGTTGTTACGCATCTGGTGGGTAGTTCTATAGCGACGCAACTTAATGGTGTTGGTATGTAAACGGCTCTTAGTAGACCCTGGATTCCGTGCACCCAGTTAAGAAGTAGCCTGGAAGCTCTCTCTTGGTGCTCTTCCGCTGTCGTTTGGCTACAGACCCGGCCAGCAGCAGAGCTCAGGTTTGCCTAGCTGTCATCACTGCCTGCAGGGAGAGAAACTTCATTTTTGTCAATAGGAGACAGGAGATTCTGGAGTGGGCCTCGCACCGATGAGGCATCTCAGAGGTGACACTTCCCTTGGCCCTCTCCTGCGTGCGGGAGGATGCCAGCCCGGCACATCATGTGTTCCCAGTATCTGCCTCCGATGAATCCTGAATGGACAAAACTCAGAGCCAGTTAATTCTAGGGATTCAATACTCGTGAGTGCCAGGTTATTCCCCTTAAGCCCTCCGGCAAAGAGAAGAAGAGGAGGTGCTTTTTCATTCTGAATCAGCCTCACCTGATCAGAGACCTGGGTAGGCATCTTCCTGCCTCATAGGATTCCAAGGACCCGGGCTGCTGAAGGTCACTCCGTGCCTTAGGGATTTGTTCTCAGTTAAAATGCAAATGCTTTGGCAAAGAGAATATGTTCAGAATGGCTTGTTTTATTTACACCTTGCCTGAAAAGTTTGAATAACGGAGAGCCTGAAGACTTTGAAGGTGGGGCTACGTGTATATGGGGGAATCTCTGACAGTCTACAGGCTGGGAGAAGGAGAGAGAGTGGCAGGAAACACACATATTACCTACACTTGCTGACCACCTCCCCTTGGGAAAACACCTGCTTTTTTTCTTTTTTTATTGATAGTATTAAAAACAACCACCACCACTATGACCACCTTCCAATATGCTCCAGGCTGCACAGAAAAGAGCGGAGATATAGACGCTGCTCGCTGAGAGTTACTTTCTGCCTGCACATCTTGTTTTGCTGGGGCTGGTCGGTTTACGCTTGTTGCCCTGCTGTAATTGTGACTAGTGGGCCCCCTTTCACTCTTCGAAGGTTCTAGTGTGAGCAATCATATAGTCACCCTATCTGTAGGTATCTCATGGGAAAATATCATTTGTTTTGTCTCTTTTGTTTAATCTCTTCATTTAAATTTTTTTTTACTTTTTTGGAGGAAGCAGCAAAGAGACACATGCTTCTACTTTCATACAGCAATGAAGCGACAAGCAAAAACATGAGTCGACTGGAAAAAAACCATGGCCAGCCTGAAAGAAATCAGGCTTTACAGCGATGCAGAATGAGGTGGAACTCGGGGTTCCTGGTTCCTCTTTAGGCCCCTGAGGCTCACTCAGCACCAATGCTCATCTTGGTGGCCACAGGGGGGAGCATCAGGGAAACGGCCCTGGTGGGCTGGTCTGCTGATGGCCTGGTGGCCTGAATGGGACTTTTTTGGGTGGAATATGCTGGAGATGTGGCTATGTGGTAGGGGTATCCTATGACAGAGGTACGCAAAGTGGAGGTAAGTCACCATCACATCGGCTCCTAGCTCCAGTGGCGAAGTGAAGGCTGGTAATGTGACTTGGCTGCC
Source organism: Delphinus delphis (assembly GCF_949987515.2). NCBI lineage: Eukaryota > Metazoa > Chordata > Mammalia > Artiodactyla > Delphinidae > Delphinus > Delphinus delphis. The sequence continues at coordinate 25,656,513 of NC_082700.1, forward strand.
TCCACTGGGGAGAAGGTTTCTTAAAATTAGGAAAAGATGGGCAGAGCTGGGCTTCTAGGCAGTTTGCTCTGCTAGACTGACCTGTGTTCAATTCCCAGGGTGTTTGGAGATCTGTATACACACATGGGCACACACACACACACACACACACACACACACACACACACACTTCCATGCATAGTATCTGCTATATAGCAGGCACTTAACATATGGAAGGGAGGTGATAGTGTATGTGATCTGTTAAAGGAAGCTAATCTGGTTTGGGGGCAATCAAACTTGGGTTCAAACCTTCCCAGCTCCATGATTTACTAGCTGTGTTACCTTGGTCAGATTTCTTAAACTTTCGGCATCTCAGTTTTCTTTTTGAGAATGAACTGACAAAATATTTTCCAGCCCTTAGCTCCAGGTCTAACCCATAGGGTCAGAAAATAAATGGTGTCACCAGCTACTTCTCCTCCTTAGCCCAGCTCTAGTGTTTAAGAACCTTTAGGTTGAATATACAACAAGGACCTACTGTGTAGCACAGGGAACTATATTCAATATCTTGTGAATAAGAATATTCACAATGGAAAAGAATCTGAAATAGAATACATATATATGTGTATATATATGTATATGTATACATGCCTATATATTTCTGAATCACTTTGCTGTACACCTGAAACTAACACAACATTGGAAATCAACTATCTTTCAATTTTTTAAAAAAGAACCTTTAATTTGAGCAGGAGAGGCTCGCAGAAAAGGAAAATGTGCTCTTCTGGTTAAGGGAGGCTGCCCACAGTCAATCCTTTATTTAGTTCCAAATCATCCAACTTCGTATACTGCATAGGGCTTGTGTGTGCCCACCCCTGGCTGGCTCAATGTGTAATAATTGCTGCTGAATGAGGGAATGACATCGGGTAGGGAGCAGGGAGACTGTTTTGTGTAGCAGAGGCCTGCAGCTCAGAGTTCCGTCTTGGTGCTTTGAGGTTCCTGCAGATGGCTCCTGTAGAGAGTTAACAAGGGTGTTTTTGTCTTAAAGACACTGCCTGCTGCTCTTTCTGTGTTCTCCTGTCCCCAAACATTAAGGATAATAGGATCTGTCCCCCAGAAAATGGCCTGCGCTTGGCCTGTTTCTATTGTGCATCATCTGGGTTTGGCCTTGACTCTTCTGTGTTCTGTGCCGTGAGCAGAATATCAATTGGTGTGGAGGAGAAGCAAGCCAGGCGCTGCCACCCATTGTGTACAGCGTCAGGGGGAAAATCACGCTCCATGCACAGAAAACAACTTCTTTTCTCATTTTATAAATTAGCTCAGTGATCCTTGGGATTATGAACCCTCATTCCCCCATAGATGGTGCTTAAAAAGGAAAAAAAGAAAAAAAAGAAACCAAAAACAAAGAAATCAGAACGCAGTGCTCTTGGCAGTTCCAGAAAGGAAGCACGGGGTAGGAATGTGATCTGACCATCTTTAGAGCACCCAAGAGTTCTCCACCCGCCCTGATCTCACTTTTTCTCCTTAGCGTCACCCCACTTTGGCTGCATAAGCACATCAAGCTTTGGTTAAGGCTTGTAATCTCAGCTGGGGCTGCTAGGATGGAAGGGAAAGAGGTCCTGCTTTCGAGAGCAGGAAGGTCATGGGAAGGGGTGGATTCCTGTGCCTGGTAGCCTCCTGGCTTTTCAGATATAGGTTTATCCTCTATCCTGATTGGGTCATAGAAATATTGACAATCAGAGCAAGAAATGAACCAAAACATCATCTAATCCAGGGGTCCACAACTTCCCCGCCGTGGACCGATGCCGGTCCGCCGCCCTTAGGTACCTGGCTGCACAGCAGGAAGTTAGCAGCAGGGCGAGCGAGTGAAGCTTCATCTGCCGCTCCCCACCGCTCCCCATCACTCCCCACCGCTCCCCACCGCTCCGCACCGCTCCTCACCGCTCCTCACCGCTCTTCACCGCTCCCCATCACTCCCCACCGCTCCTCACCGCTCCCCATGGCTCCCCACCACTCCCCATCACTCCCCACCACTCCCCACCGCTCCCCATCGCTCCGCACCGCTCCTCACTGCTCCCCATCGCTCCCCATCACTCCCCATCGCTCCCCACAGCTCCCCATTGCTCTGCACCACTCCCCATTGCTCCCCACCGCTCCTCACCACTCCCCATGGCTCCCCACCACTCCCCATCACTCCCCACCACTCCCCACTGCTCCCCATCGCTCCGCACCGCTCCTCATTGCTCCCCACCGCTCCTCACTGCTCCCCATCGCTCCCCTTTGCTCCCCATCGCTCCCCACTGCTCCCCATCACTCCCCATCGCTCTCCATCATCACCCCCCATCGCTCCCCATCGCTCCCCACCACTCCCCATTGCTCCCCACCACTCCCCACTGCTCCCCATCACTCCCCACCACTCCACATCGCTCCCCATCACTCCCCATCGCTCCCCACTGCTCCCCACCGCTCCCCACCACTCCCCATCGCTCCCCACCATTCCCCATGGCTCCTCATCGCTCCCTACCTCTCCCCACCGCTCCCCATCGCTCCCCTTTGCTCCCCACCACTTCCCATCGCTCTCCATCACCCCCCACCACTCCCCATGGCTCCCCACGGCTCCCCATGGCTCCCCACCGCTCCCCACTGCTACCCATCGCTCCCCATCGCTCCCCACCTCTCCCCACCACTCCCCATCGCTCCCCATCGCTCCCCACCACTCCCCACCGCTCCCTACTGCTCCCCATTGCTCCCCACCACTTACATTACCTCCTGAACCATCTCCCCAGCTGTGGAAAAATTGTCTTCCATGAAACTTGTCCCTGTGCCAAAAAGGTTGGGGACCACTAATCTAGACCAACTCCTTTGTTCCATAGATAAAGAAAGTGAGACCCAGAGAAGGTGAATGACACACCCAAGTCCTCACACAGCTGGTCAGTGTCTGGGCTGGACCCTAGGTCCAGGTAAGCATCCTAGGGCATTGCTTTGACTCTGAAATAAACAGACTTTTAGGTTTCCCAGGGGAAAATGGGCAGCTCTTTCCCATTTCATTTTATTCAAAAGTAAAAACCACATTCCTATTTGTTCTTAGTCTACTTATAAACGCTAACAAATAGTCCTAGTGTTAAGTACTGAACATAATTTACTGAATTAGCTAATTGTTAACAGTGGAAAGTAATTTTCTTTGACCTTTTATAATCCATGTTCCTCCCACAGAAAAGAAGTTCCACTCATCAGTGTTTTGGTGACACTGGCATAAAAGGTGAATTACTTGGCAGGAAACCAGAGTCCAGTTCCTGAGGGTCATGATTTCCTCTACTCAACACCCTACACTATCTTATTCAGTAAAATGCAGTGGAAAAAGAAGGACATTTTTAATTAGAAGCATTACACACACCTATATATTTGCTGAGCGTGGAGGAGAGGTAAGTGGTAAATCAGTGTAGGGAGACGGGGGCCGGGGTCTGACTTTAAGCCTTGCCTCCACCCTTTCTTGGCCAGATAACTTTGAACATAGTCTCTAAGCCTCTGCTTCCTCAGCTGTAATATGGGTTTGATAACTGTGCCTGTTTTATAGAGTTATGAAGATTAAGTGGGTTGGTATATACATAAAGTTCTGGCACATAGTAAGTTTTCAGTAAAGGTTATTATTATTGCTGTTGTTAATACATATTTGTAGAAAAATGTGCAAGTTCCTAAAAGTACAAAGAAGGAAGCTGCTTCAGTTTGATCCCTGAGAGTTTGCTTCTCAACACCCTGTGGAGCATTGTAATGTATGTATAATTTAGTAGGCTGTTTCTTTCATTTAGCATTCTTTTATAAACATCTTCCCTTATTCTTCAAATCCATGATTTTTAATGTCTACACAACGTTTTATAAATAGACCATAATTTAACTATTTCCCTATTGTTGCAATTTAGTTTGTTTTCCCTATTTTTTTTTTATTTTTATAAACATCCTGGATTGTGAATCTTTGTCTGCACTTTTGATCGTTTACTTAGGAGATATTCTGAGAAGTAAAATTATTGGGTCAAAACATAAACATATGTCAGAATCTTGATCCAAACTCCCAAGTTGCTCTGGAAAAAGAAGCTGTGCTTTACTTCGTAAAACTCATTCTCCAAAGCTGCCCATGTTGACATTTCCCACTGGGCTGATTCTGTGAGAGGGGCAATCAAATACTTAACTAACATCCTTGGCTAATCAAGAGTCAGTTTCCTTCTCCTTCTGCTCCTGGGCTGCATATGGGAGTTGGAAATGTCCCCAGCTCGAGGGTCCTTTGGAATCTCCTCTTAGGGAAGCCGTGTGTCCCGGTTTGGAGAGTTACCCAAACCCGAGCTGACCTTGAGACCTCAGCCGATCTAATCCAGTCTTCTGATCAGTGGAATGAATGGCATCCTCCATCATGCCCACCTTTAGAAGCTTTCAGAAGTCTAGTCCATGGGTCCTTTGCTTAGTCTATTGCTCTTTGGCTAATGCCCCTCATTTGCTAGAAAGTCACTGCTTAAGTTTACCCCCCAAATCCTTGACCAGTTTGTTCCCTGTTAAGCAGAGCTCTGCAGGTGCACATCTTCTCTCCACAGGGTGGGTTGTGACCATGTCACAGGTGTGCTTTGCTGCTACATCTCTGGGTCCAGCACAGGGACTGCTTGCCACATGGCTTAGGTATTGCTCAGCTTCTCTTCCTTGGATCCAGCATCATTACCTTTTCTGGGATCAACCTTTCTGTTCTCACTGGCCTTCACCACCCCCCACCCCCATCCAGGGTGCCCATTCTTTGTGCCTCAGGCGCTGCATCCTTACCTAATGAATCTCTCTGCTGCCAACCTCTTCCTCCTTCAATGCGTCCTACCCCCAGTTGCCAGATTAATCTTCCTTAAACATAGTTCCGAGGCTGCCACTCTTCATTGAGGCCCAGATTAAGCACACTCTCAAGGTCATCCATTGTGTAGCCTCTATTTCCTGCTTACCCCATAACACTTTCCAGCCAAACTGCATGGCTCTCCATTCCTGAATTGACACCATCCTGGTCCAATTCATCATTTCCTCTTGGCTTTTACTGCCCTTCCTTTTCACATGTCTTTCTCAAAATTTCATCTATTAGTGCCCATCCCAAATACCTTTATCTGAAGCCTGTCTTAACGTCCTTTCACCAGCACGAAAGCTCACCCACCATGAACACTTGTGCACATTACTTCCTTTTTCTCAGTTTCTGTCATAATACAATGATTTCTAATCCTCCCTTTGTCCCAATCTTGGTAGATAATAGAGATTACCAACCTTTATTATCTACCTCTTATTATCTCATCCTCCCTTTGTCCCAATCTCCGTAGATAATAACCTCCTGGAAGGCAGGACAGTGCCTGCTCCCTCTGCCCCTTACAAAACCCCACAGAGTGCTTTGTCCATGGGGGACGCTTGTGCTGAGACAGACGTTCTCTGACACAGCCCCCCTCTCATGCTGCCACAGAGTGGGAGTTGCACAGCTGCCTGGATTTATTGCTTTTCCCTGGAGAGGCAATTATCACGCTTTATCTTCCCTCTTTGGCTTTAAGCCAGCGGCTCTGCACCTAGTCTCTAATTTTCTTTTTGTTTAAAAGGATATTCTGTCTACTCAGTTAAATGATGATGGTAATGAGAGTTGCTACTATGTGCTAGACACTCTCCTTTACATATAAGATCTTACTTACAAATCTTCATAAAAATCTTATACATTAGCTATTATTATTCTACTTCATGGATGAGAAAATGGAAGCTTAGAGAGGTTAAAAAACCTGCACTATAAACCCTAAAGTTGTAGATCAGAGTTGGAGTCAAAAGTTGAAGCCAGATCTACTGGCCTAAGTCCTTTCTAGTAAGTCCCACGAGAAAAGGATGACTTAAAGTTAGGGAGTGGATGTGAGGCTCTGGCTCAATGTTCCTGAGATCTAACACCCTGAGGCTTTTCGGTGGGGAAGTGCTTACTTCTATGTGGCTCAGTTATGCTAAGCCCCAGTTTCTCTTGACCAAGTTGCAGGGCTAGGAGAGGACAGGGAAGTGGAGCAGAGCCCCTCCTTGGGTCCGAGTGCCTTTGGTGAGCGGCACGTAATTTATAAGGATCCAAAGATCTTTGACTCTACACATACTCTATGCTTCCTCCAGAAATCTCCAGAGCTTCCAGACCTATCACTGCAACAGTGAGCAAAAGCTACTCTTGACACTAAACTATGGGAAACCTGACCCTGCTACACTCTCCAGGTCATCTGCTTGCTGGGGGGAAGACAGCTGAATGGGCACAGTATATACCAAGATTACGACAATATCAAACTTCTTACTTTAGGCATTAAAACTGGGTATGTTCGGATTATTCAATGCTAAGTTTTAAAGAACTCTAGAAAACAGCATCCTAGCATAGTGCTTGAAATAAAGTAGTTTTAAAAGAAACATTAATTGGATAAGTGAGTAAATGAAGTCAGGAATACACTGTATAGGAATGAATGAATGATACTTACAATCTTGTTTTTTCATGGCAAGCAATGGGGAATAACGGAGAAAACGGTACCTTGCAGTTATTAGTAGTATGACTCTGGGTAACTTTCTCTCTGAGGCTCAGTCTAGTCGTGTGTAAAATGGTGATGCTAATACTGGCTGTCAAGAACTGTGAAAAGTCTAAAACTTTACCCTACTTTCAGCTAACATGTGAGTCTGCCACAGTTTTAAAGATGCTGGCAGAAGACATGGACTTCTGGGTCAGATACACTGACTTTATTACTCATGGCACAGCAAAACATGAACATCACCATATTTGTAAAAGTTTCCCTTGCAAATGGCTCAGATGGATGCCTGCACACACAGAGAGCTGTGTTATAAGAAAGAGACCCCAGGCTTAGGGATCCTAAATTTATAATGGGCAGGAAGCATGCCTGCCCTTTCCTCCGGGGCTGCTTGCTATACAAATATCCTTGAGAAGATATTCTGGAACAAAGGGATCTATTGCTTTGCTTGTAAGACGTGCAGAAATGCATGAAACTCAAGAAGAATCATCTCCTAACACAGCTTCTGAGATTTGTTTTTTAATGAGGATCAAATGAACTATCATATTGCATCAGTCGGGATAGTTCAGGTTATGCTGAGCTAACAAATGACTTCCCAAGTTTCAGTGCCTTAAGCCTCCAAAGATGTATTTCTTTTCTTTTTTTAATTGAAGTATAGTTGATTTACAATGTTGTGATAGTTTCTGGTGTGCAGCAAAGTGATTCAGTTACATATATATATATATTCCTTTTCATATGCTTTTCCATTATGGCTTATTAGAGGACACTGAATATAGTTTTCTGTGCTATACAGTAGGACCTTGTTGGTAATTTTATATATATTAGTTTGTATCTGTTAATCCCAAACTCCTATTTTATCCCTCCCCTACCCCCTTTCCCCTTTGATAATCAGTTTTTTTCCTAAGTCTGTGAGTCTGTTTCTGTTTTATAAATAAGTTCATTTTTGTTGTATTTTAGATTCTGCATATAAGTGATATATGGTATTTGCCTTTCTCTTTCTGACTTACTTCAGTTAGTATGATAATCTCTAGGTCCATCCATGTTGCTGCAATTGGCATTATTTCATTCAAGGAGGTATATCTTGCTACTGTCACCCACTCAGGGAGAATCAGCTGGGAACTCTGTTCCAGGTCATCTTCACTCTGGGTCCCAGGCTGAAGGAGGCTCCATGAAGGAGGCACATTGCCCTGGCAAAGGGAAAGTGAGTGTGAAAATAACAGGCTGGCTCTTAATACTTCATCGAAAGTGACGTGCATTGCCTCTGCTCAAACGTCATTCATCGTCCAAAGAAAGTCACGTGGCTAAACCCAACCTTGAGGGGGAAGGGAAGTGTGCTCAGAAGAAGAGCACAGAATATTTATTTGGTGGGCCACAAGAAATACTGTGATACAAATGCTAAGTCCTTGCACAAGGCCTGGAACATTAAGAATTGTAGCGTCCATCTTTTTTTCCACTCTTGGAGCCATGAGATTGGGCAGGGTCAGAAATGTGCGTCTTTGGTTCAGGGGAAACTCATAGCGGTCAGGCATTCACATTGTTCTCTGGCTATCTGTGGCCGTGGTCAAGAAAATTTGCAGAATTCCCAACATAAAGTTATCTGCACAGCCTTGTAAATCAAGTTAATCAGTACTGATCATTAACATGCATTCAAGTCCACAAATTTGTTGGTCAACATTAAAAAAGAAGGAACATAGGATTTCTCCCAATCCCCAATTATTGCACAGAGATAATAACTAGATTGAGAAAGAGAAGAAAAATGTTGATTTTTTATTCATGATACAATGCAATCACAGATTCAGCAGCTGAAATACTTCTGACTTGAATTGGTGCTCCCCCGATCTGACTAGAAATCATGAAATGTCATAGAATGAAATAAACATTATAGATCATCACGGCCTCCATGCTTTAGAGTTAAAATATGCCAGACAGGTCTTAATTCATTTCTTCAGTAATTAGTCATTGAGACCCTCCTATCTGTTAGGTTCTGTGTTAAGGATCTGAGTACAGAGTGAGGAACAAAACAGACACAGTTCCTGACTCCATGGAGCTTAAAATCTAGAGGGAAAAAAGATCATAGTAATAGCTAACGCTTATTCATGTTTGCTTACTAGGGGCTGGGCACAGGGCTGTGCAATATGTTAGCATTTCATAAAAGACTCAATAGCTTTGTGGTGGTTTATTACTGTGATAACTCTTTGTGGGAACCACAGCTTTGACCTGGTGTAGTCAAGGCTCAGAAAAGTAATTCTGGGGGCACCAGGGTTGCCAGGACAGAATTCAGGTCTTAGCAGCCCAGGTAATAGATGCATCGACACCTAGATATTTTCACTAACCTGTATCACAAGAACCAGCCTTGTTCATGGGCTGTAGATCCCCCGTCTTCAGGCTGTGCCTTCTTTTAGTTACTATTCTCCATCAATGATGAATGAATCATTCAGAGAACTAATTGCATACCTGTTAGGTGCCAGACATTGTGCACCTACAATTATCTGCAAGGTAAGGAATGACTATCATTACTTTATAGATGAAGAAATTGAGGATGAGAAGGGAAGACTTGTCTTTTATTCCAGGGCTTCACATTGGTAGAGGGAGCCCGGATTCAACCCATCGTGCCTGAGCCAGAACTCCTCCCAGGGGCACGAAGCTGCCCCTTCCAACCACCAGCGGGCCTGGTCAGTGGATGTGCCCGGACCTATAACCATGGCTCCTGCCAGCCATCCCTAAGTCCCCCTGCAATAATGCTGGGTTATGAAATCCAGGCAGCTCTAGCAGAAACAGACTCATTTGGAGAACACTGTCCTCTCCTCATGACAGCACTACAACATGCAGCTTCTACTCACCTGTTCAAATGGACACAACAAACATTGACTGAACATCTTCAAAGTGGCAGGACTCAGAGGTGAACAGGATGAGTCCCTTGTAGCCCTGCACTCCAAGGGCTCGAAATCAAGAGTGTGAGAGAAACTTTGAACCACAGCAACTATAATGCAAGTAGATTTAACTCAGGGTTATTTCAAATAAAGCCCAACAGGAGGACAAGGAGAGAGAGACACACACAGTCCTACTGGGGGATCTAGGAAGGCTTTGGGGGCAACTGTGATTTGTCAGGGTCTTGAAGGATGTGTAAGATTCAAGTGCTGGCGATGGGGCAGGGAAGGGCGAAGAGGAAAAGAGTGAGTTTGAAGAAGCCAGGTCAGGCAGGCAGAAGAGGGTGCCCTTGCTTCTAGAGAGGGGTAACCTGCAGAAGTTGTTTTTCCAGAACTCGCAAGGTCTGACCCATTTTCCCAGAGCCCCTGGGGAGGAGCAGCTTGTAGGAGGCAGGTGTAGTCGGAAGGGGCTGCCTCAGGGATGAGCAGAGATAAAGGATGTTGTGGACACCTGGAAAGTCTTATCTGAAGGGGAACCATCTGGTGCTCAGTACCAAGCAAACTTCTTTTTGTTTTCTCGAGGCATCTGGAGTGTGGTGCATGTTAATCCATCTGGAGAGAGAACGAATCCATATCTTCTGCTACCCGTACCTTTTGTTTTTATCTCTGGATCTTTAAATATCATTATAAAGCCAGAAGGAACCCCCTGCAAGCCTGTCTCTTACCCTTCAGAAAGTTTTTTTTTTTTTTTTTTTTGCAGTACGCGGGCCTCTCACTGTTGTGGCCTCTCCCGCTGCGGAGCACAGGCTCCGGACGCGCAGGCTCAGCGGCCACGGCTCACGGGCCCAGCCGCTCCGCTGCATGTGGGATCCTCCCAGACCAGGGCACGAACCCGTGTCCCCTGCATCATCGGCAGGCGGACTCTCAACCTCTGCGCCACCAGGGAAGCCCCAGGCAGCTTTTTAAACATTTCTTTGTCCTCCGTCTTCTGCTCCTCACTAACAGACCTCCTTTCATCTGGATGTGGCACTGCTCTCGAAATAGCTAAACAAAGCCTCACTGCACCCCCATGAGGAAAGAGGCGATCGTAACTCGCTTTCCTCCTGCCTGAGAGGAGACAAGCCATGGAAACTACAGAGACTTGGTAAAAGTGCTCCCGCAGCCACCCTAAAACAACAAGAGCGCGGCCACAACGTCTGCCCAAGTGTGCTTTGGCAGGAGTGGACTCACAGGTTCAGAAAGAAATTTGGTATATTTCTTCCTAAACAGGCTCCTCCCACTCTGTGCCCTGTTTGGGAAAATGGCCTCAACCAATCCCCCAAGCCTGGAAACTTCAACTGTCCTAGGCTTTAGGGACTTTGCGGATCTCCAGTGCTCATGCGTGTTCTACCTCTTCTCTCGCTCTCTCCAACACGTTAGGGCACCCTGCTTGCCTGGATTACAGCTTGCTCTCCACAGTCCCTGCTCCCACTGTGTTTCCCTCCTAATCCACCCTCCAGGCTGCTCTCGGAGTAATCTTTCTAAAATACACATGTAGTTAGGTCATGCCTCTGCTTAAAACCCCTTTCCATCAGGGTAAGATTTAAACTCCTTATTCTGGCACAGAAGCTCCATGCTCGAGTTTACTAGTCCAACCTCATCTTGCACCTGTGCCACTCCAAACGCTCCCCAACCGGCCATTTAGAACCACTTCCTGTTCCTTGGGCATGCGCATCAAGCCTCTGCGCATGCTCCGTGCATAACTCTGACCCTCCTATGGGGGAGTTCTACACCGTCAAAGCCCCGTTCAAGAGTGGTCCTCATGACCTTTTTTTTTTTTTCTTAGATTCCATATATATGTGTTAGCATACAGTATTTGTTTTTCTCTTTCTGACTTACTTCACTCTGTATGACAGACTCTAGGTCCATCCACCTCACTACAAATAGCTCAATTTCCTTCCTTTTTATGGTTGAGTAATATTCCACTGTATATATGTGCCACATCTTCTTTATCCATTCATCTGTCGATGGACACTTAGGTTGCTTCCATGTCCTGGCTATTGTAAATAGAGCTGCAATGAACATTTTGGTACATGACTCTTTTTGAATTATGGTTTTCTCAGGGTATATGCCCAGTAGTGGGATTTCTGGGTTGTATGGCAGTTCTATTTTTAGTTTTTTAAGGAACATCCATACTGTTCTCCATGCTAACACACATATGTAGAATCTAAGAATAAAAAAAAGGTCATGAAGAACCTAGGGGCAAGACGGGAATAAAGACACAGACCTACTAGAGAATGGACTTGAGGATACGGGAAGGGGGAAGGGTAAGCTGGGACGAAGTGAGAGAGTGGCATGGACATATATACACTACCAAATGTAAAATAGATAGCTAGTGGGAAGCAGCCGCATAGCACAGGGAGATCAGCTCGGTGCTTTATGACCACCTAGAGGGGTGGGATAGGGAGGGTGGGAGGGAGGCAGATGCAAGAGAAAGAGATATGGGAACATATGTATATGTATAACTGATTCACTTTGTTATAAAGCAGAAACTAACACACCATTGTAAAGCAATTATACTCCAATAAAGATGTTTAAAAAAAAAAAAAAGAGTGGTCCTCACTCTGAGCACCAAATGGAACCGACCACTTGCTCCTTTGTGGCACGTTATATCTCCACTGGTTTTCTGTTAGAACACATAGTAAGATATCATGCTTATTATTGACGTACCTCCACCTCTGCCCCCAAATGGTCTGTGCGTTCCTTCTCGGCTAGTGCTGTGTCTTGCTCATCTTGGCCTTGCCAGTAACTGGTACCGACCTTGCAAATAGTCATCCAATAAAGTTTGCTGAATGAATAGGATCATAACATCAGTTCATGGGAAAGGGTAAAACTAACAGACGGGGAACCTGAGGCCAAGGACAGTTAAGGAGTTTCCTTAGACTCATGTTGTTAATTTAAGTAGCAATGCAAAGACTAACACCCAAGTCTTCTGGTTTCTAGGTCATGAGAGCTTTCCGGCCCTTAAAGCCAACAAATATAGCAAGCTGTTTCAGAGGAGATTTTGTATTCCTCTACATGATACAGGTAACATTCATTCAGATATTCAACCAGTATTTTTAAGTGTTTAGCATAAGGCAGGCACTCTGCTAGATATTGAGATTACAGAAGGGCACAGGACAGAAAGATATCCTTTTCCACCAGAAACTTTCTACTGGAAACGGATACAAAAGTGGTTAAATAAGTAAATAAATAAGATATAAGGTGAGCAGGCAGAGGCCAGAGCAGGTAGAGGCTTGGAGGCCATCACAGGGAGCCTAGATTTTATTCTAAGAGCAGCCATTGGCTTCTTCAAGCAGGGAGTTCGATGACTGTGGGGACGAGGGTGTGGAATAGAGTGGATGCAGGGAGATGAGTTGAGTTATTGCACTGTTCCTGAAGAGATAGGATAGGGCTTGGATCAGGGTGGTGGGAGCGAAGGCAGGTTGTGGTTAGAATCTTTGGTCTGAAAGAACGGTCATAAGCCATTGTTCTCATGTACCAGCGTCGAGTGGACGACTACAGAGGCAGTAAGTTAGGATCCTTGAGTCATCGAGAGATTTCAGCATTTGGTCATTGCCAGCTGCTTCTGTGAACTACCCCAGTATACTTAGGTGAACAATATTATCAAAATCCTCTTTCAGGGGTCAGAGTTCTTGTACCTCTTAAGGCCAAGGATGATGGCAATAGGATCCTGGCCATGGACCAGTCTGGCTTTGTGTGTGGCCTCTGACCACACCTTCTGGGGTTTGACATGACGGCCAGGGTGGTGTAGGAAGAGCATGGGTTTCGAAGACGTACTGTGCCTGTTTCAAACTGTGTAAACTTGGGAAAGATTTATAACCTAAGCCTCAACTGTCTGATCTGTCAAATGAGCATTAAGGATACATATCTCAGAGAGTCAGTGTGAAAATTTAATGACATAAGTAAAATGCTTAGTTGGCCCTCAGTGACTTTTTGTTCTTCTCCCCAAAACCAGTATGTGGGTAAAGTTGAGGTAAAGGAAGGAAGAGTTTTCACATTCTCGGGCACCAGCTGGGGCCCTGGTGGAACTGCACCCACAGAAACGGCATCTCCATATCCCTAAATAGGGGCTCACCTAGTCTTAGGGAAGAAAATTTTTCCTCCTGTTGGAAACTTGAGGAGATATACTATGGGGCACAAAGTAATTCTTTTCACCAGCTAGTGGCTTGCAGTTTCCTCTGTTCCCAGTGAGGATAACCATAGAGGAATAATGACAGCATGATAAAGATGTCCATCTTGAGCCAGTACTGTGGCATCTGGTGTTTTTGATTCTGGACCTGGGAGTTAGGTGGAAAGTACAAGAGGAGACTCCTATGAAGAGCCTTATCTTACTGACTTTCAGAGGAACGTGTGTTTTGAGTTGGTGAGTTTAGAAGGGCATCTCTGTGGCTGGTGTGAGCATCTCTGGCATAAGTTCTTCCTGCAGATCATTCACTTGACACAAGGTGGTCCTCAGAGGAAACCAGAACTTGGAAGGTGGGCTTTAGGCAGGCAGGAAAAGGAATGTTCTAGCTTTCTTCCAGCTCTGGCCTTTTAGATAAGGACTTTGAGGAGTGTAAAGCAGGGATGAGTAAAGCAAGCTGGTTTAATTTGGACGGATTGGTAGTTGATACCTAGAGTACCTAATCTACTCTGCTCTCAGTGAGGAAGAGTTCTGTGGTTGATTGGTGATGTCTGCCATGAGCAGTATAGGGAGAACATGACACATGTGGGCTACAAGTCAACCATCTCTGGTGTAGAAATTCATGAGATCCCTATAGGATGGCATGGGCTAAATGTGGCCTCCACAACATGGAGGCAGCTGGACTGCCGGGAAGGGAGGCATCCCCATAGGGGCCACTTACTAAAGATGGATAAACTACATGGTGTAAATCAGATGATCTGGCTGCTTGTTACTTTTTGTTGATTTATCTTTTTTGATCCCTAAGCCATTAGTGTAATCTCCTAAAAATGCTGTGGCCAGGTCTCTGCTTTATCTCAAGGGGCTGGGGGAGGGTCCATGTTTGGGCTGGAGTACAAAGGGGAAATACCGGCCCCTGAGAACAGTGGGGCAGGCAGTGGACAGAGCCCTCAAATCCCAAGGAGAAGGCCAACCTCAGGGCCCAGCCCTCCCTCCTCCTGTGTGGATTTTTCCTCCTTTGGAAGCTATAGGCGAGATGAATTCTTAATTCTCTGCAGCTAGCTCACCATTCTTCTTTCAGCTTCACCTTTTTCAGAATTTTGCTGAAGACTATTGCCAAGCTAGTTAATCAACCATTTCAATTCTTAATTCCATTAGGAAAAGAAGGGAAAATTACATAGACGGGGAAGGCAACCAAGAAGACTTAAATTGAGTGAACATTTACCAAGTATTTTTATGTATTTTATTTATTTTTTATTCCTTTAAAAAAAACCCACTTTATTGAGGTATGACAGACGTATAAGAGCTGGATATATTTAATGTATACAGACCCGATGAATTTGGGGATAAATATACGTCTGTGAAACCGTCACAACCATCGAGGCCATAAACATATCCATCGCCTCCCAAAGTTTCCTTTCACTTCTGTTTTCATCATCATCACCATCATCATCATCATTTGTCATAAGAACATTTTTATCCCGCAATTACCCTATGAGGTAAGTACTATTGTTACCATCTAAACCATGATGAAACTGAGGTTCAGGGAGGTCCAGGAACAGGTCCCAAGTCTCAAGTCCAGCCAAAGGCAAAGCCATGCCCCCAGTACCAGGAGTGCCAGTACCCAGGGTGCATGCTCCTTGGGCCCACCGCGTGGCCCCCACGGAAATTTGTGGTCCTAATGGAGCCTCCGGTCAGCCCAGCATCTGGGCCGACAGAAGGCTGGGATGTCCGACGCTCTATGAGCGGCCTTACTTGCCGAGAGGGGGCACTGTGGACCAGGAGCCCATAAGGAAAAGTCCGAACAGCATTGCGTTGCAGGGACCCCAGGAGCGTTGCTCCTCCTGTCTCGGCTTCTGTACTAAAAATGCTTTTAACCACAAGATTGGCTCTATGGATTTTTATTAATAAAAATTTCAAAGCATTGCATGGAGTGTTAGCTATATAACTTTCACTGAGTTTGAATGGAAATTGTGTAGCTAACTTCCCAAGCCAGGCGTCCTTGTGAATGTGTTGGGGAGATGGAGGTGGGACAGCATGATCTGACTTGATGTCACTATGAATATTTTTAGAGACCTTTTGAATCCTCTGTAATTACACTATCTGTGCTTTGGGCCTAGTGTTGTTGTTCAGTTTACAAAATACTCCTTGCTAATTACAATAAACAAAGGATTTCATTTCTCTAAAAAAAGGATTCTGAAGCTTCTCTTTGCTTGAGCAGCCCAAAATACCTACCCAGATTTTTAGAAAATAAATGGCTAAGACAGGCACACCCAAGACAATTTTTATCACAATTACATCTGTATTGCTTGCAAACAAGGAAGGCTTTCTTCACATGTTTTGTCTGAATGTGGTGGCAGAGATTGGGATGTTTGTGTGCAAAGTTTAAACTGAAGCCTGGATTTTGTGTGGCTAAAGAGCGATGTGTACTCCAACATCGTTCGTTCCCTTCTGGTTTCAGTGTGCTGTGTAGATGGAATCCCGGGGATTCTTCTATGAGCTAGTGGAAAAGGAATTGAGGTTTGTAGCCTCCCATTTCACAGATGAGAGGGGCAGAGGAGAGAAAAAACACAAGCTGCTGAAATTTTAGCTCTGCCAAGTGCTGTGTGACCTGTGGCAAGTTACCTTGCCTCTCTGAGCCTCATATGCAAAATGGACAGACTATCAGTACCTCCCTTACAGTGTTGTTGGAAATGGATGGAAAGCACTTAGTACAGCATGCATACAGGGTGTGTTGATATGGAGTTGGCTATTATTTTTAAGATGTGCTCAATAAATATGTGGTGAATGAATGAAGAATATTTATTCTGATCACGAGATGCTTCAGGCAGCGTTTTCAATTTTAAGTTATGCTAGGAAGAAAGCCTAATGAAGTACCAGCCTCCTCTAGGAACCTTGTAACTTCTGATTGACTCCAGGAAGGCTGGCTGCTGTGCCTCCTCTGTAACTGTGGCTGTCTGTACTTTGCAGCAATAGTAGTCAGGAGATCTGACCCGAGCAGGGGTGGTATTAGGACTGGGCTGACAGAGTAGGGCCCCAGGGGGCTGGTGAGAGCTTCTATAGCTATAGATAGTTCATGCTGACTGAACTCTTGCCACCAGGCCCTGTACTAAGTGCTTTATGCTTAGAACAACAATCCTACCAACAGGCACTATTATTAGTCCCATTTTACAGATGGAAAAACCTGGGACAGGCAGATTCAGTTAGGAAGACTCTTGAAGTCCCCGGCTTGTAAGGGATAGAACTGGGATCTGAGTCCAGCTTTACCACTGACCACTGTGCTCTGTGGCCTCTCTGAACCCTGCAAATCTGAGGGTGCCTTGAATATGACATATGTGATGAATTGGGATGCAAATTGGGAAGAGGATATTGGTCCTCTGATCCACAGAAGCCCTGCTAAGAAATGGACCCAGAGTAGGAATGGTGGTGCATGTATACACACACACACACACACACACACACACACACACACACACACACACACACCCCTGTTTGTGGGTCTTAAGCATTTCATGGGGCTTAGACAGGCAAGAGAGAAATAGTGTGAGGACAGGAGGACACAGCAGCGTCCCTGAATTAGGAATTTGGAAGACAAGGGAAGAAATGGACGTCCAAATACGTTGTGTTTGCTGGAAGGCTCTCACAGATTCATCTGATTTCCATTTACTCTTAATCATTTTTTCAGGCTTGCCTATCTGGGTGGAAGATAAAGTCACAGTCCTTCCTAATGTGTCCACCTCCCCTGGGGACGCTCTCCCCACTTTAGGCGAGGACAGCCTTCAGTCACAGAGACGGTGCTGGCAGACAGACTCCAGCTTGTGCCCTGGTCAACACCCTCCTGCCTTTCCTCCTGGGAGTACAGCGCTGTGTGAATCAGCTGTGAGGAGAGTTTAGCAATTAAGGAACCTGACACCTAGGTGATTGCTCCATCCCCAGGGATTTCCAAACCTTTCTGAGCCATGAATTTCTGTGTTCAAACAAAATCCTACCCAGACACCCAGTGTGTGAGGCAGCCAGAAGCAGAGCTGCTCTGGTGGAAGCCGGGATCCTGGAGCCCTGCCCCTTCTCCCCTGATGAAACCCTGGGGTAGAGAAAAGCGATTTGAAAGCCCCACTGCGCAGCTCTCAGCTTCCCTTTATAATCTGAAGACCAGCTTGTCCCTCTGCAGTCCTCCATCCTTCTCATCCTCTGGGTGCCTGTGATCCATTGGTTACAAACAGGCTCAGCTAGAACGCAGGGATCAAAAGGCAGTTTTAAAGGGCCAGACAACACTCATTCTGCTCCAATCTTCCCTAAAAAATGAGAGAGTTGATGGTAAAAAGTTATCAAAAGGTTGAATAGTTTAGAGGTTAGGAACATGGATTGTGGAGTCAGTTGCCTGGGTTCAAAGCCCTGCTTTTCTACTTACTAGCTGTGTGACCCTGGGCAAGTTTCTTAACCTCTCTGTGCCTTAATTTTCTCATTTGTAAAATGAGGATTAAATAATAGCAAACTACCTCCTTGGGTGGTTGTGAGACTTACCTGAATTGATAGAGATGATGCATCTATTAACAGTTCCTGGCACATGGGAAGTGCTCAATAAGTCTTGGCCATTTTTATTTCAATAATCTTTTCTCTCTTCCCACAAGTGAATTCCAGTGTATCCTGAGGTATAAATGACAGACCTTCTAACAAGGAGGTTATTTTTTGAGGGGAGGAAGAGCAGAATGGTAAAGGAAGGAAGAGAATGGGTGTCATGGA
This sequence comes from Delphinus delphis, assembly GCF_949987515.2. Taxonomy (NCBI): domain Eukaryota; kingdom Metazoa; phylum Chordata; class Mammalia; order Artiodactyla; family Delphinidae; genus Delphinus; species Delphinus delphis. The sequence continues at coordinate 25,674,788 of NC_082700.1, forward strand.
GGGCAGAGAAACCACAGAAATGGAATCCCAGACTGTGAAAGACATGACCCCTTCCCAACACCCCATGCCACATGGTCTTGAGCAACTGAAGAAATGGGGCGGTACCTTATACATACCGAAGGGAACAAAAAGACTCATTGGAATTTTATATAACAGTTTCGTTTTATGAACCAGCACTATTTCACCCAACCATTTTATAGAAGTCGTTTTCTTTCTCTTGCTTTTGGAGTCGGACTCCCCTTTATTATGGGACATGCTGAAATATTTCAAGATATTTCAAGCCCTGGAACCCTGCTCCAAGTGCTGGGCCAGAAGAGCATCACTTATTCTGGCCAGAAGACTTCCTGAGGGGTTGAAGGAGGCTTCAGGGCAGAAATGCCAGGTTACTCTGGAAATCACTAGCCTGCTAAATATAGCGGGTGATTATACCGTTATTCTGTTGATGTTTTTCTAATCACAGTTTACCGGAGGCCTTAACCTTTAGAATTCTTCACAGCAGGAGGGCTGGAAAAACTGTTCTGGTATCTTCTTACAATGAGCATCTCTGAAGAATAATTAAGGCATGGCACTGCTACCTCTATTTCACAGAACCAAGCCTAGAGTGTAACTGTTTGGTGTCCAAAGCCGGGGGTCAGGAAATAAACAGACTTCAGCTGATCTGAAGCAAGGACATAGGTACCCCGGGAATGTGGAATGCAAGCCGGGCAGCACCACAGATACAAGGGAGCTGAGTTAGAGGATGCCACTCATTAATTCTCCAATTTTTTAAAAGCTGAGAGCAGTAAGAGTTAAGTCCAACATAAATGTAACAGGATGTGATGTTAGAATCTAAAGAAACATTAGACATGTATAATCATAGGACATAAATAATACATTGGGCAATGATAAGACATAAATAAAGGCCATGATAGGAATAATTATGATTGAGGGAGTGATAAATAATCTGCAAGGAAAGTATGATGGTCTAAAGACGTATTTCCTCTCTTGTTCCTCACAATTTTGACTTTGACAGGACTTTGATTCCAGAGTCTGGTGGTCAAATATTTTAGTTTGGTGAGACCATGGGGGAGTGAGAAGGGACAGCGGCAACTAGACATGGCTTTATTGCTAACGACTCCGGTGGTTATCTTGGCCCTGGGCTTGTAGGAGAGGCCTAGAATATAGTTCATCCAGAGTCAGTGATGAACCTGGAGGCAAACAAAAGGATAGGACAGATGCTAAATCTCTAGAGAAAGCAGAAAGGATATAAGAAGAGAATACCCCTCCACCCCAAAATCCTGGGGTCACTGGGGATGAGCAGGGTAATTTGGAAGGAACTCACAGCTGCTCTGAGGCCCCCACTGAAAACTCCTAGTTTGTAATTTTTATTTATTTAATTTATTTTTTAACACTGGAATCTATGTACTGTAATCTTTAGGTATATATACTTTTTTTTTTTTCTGGTTAGACAAGTAATTCATATTAAAGAAAATTTGGAAAATCAAGAAGGTTCATTTAAAATTTATATAAAATGCTACTTCCCAAGAATAATGTCTTTTTTATTATATAAGTTTCAGGTGTATAACATTATAATTAGACATCTGTGTACACTGCAAAGTGGTCACCACTACAAGTCTAGTTACCATGCACTGCTGTACAGTTGACCCCTGTCATCCATTTTTCCCATCCCCCAACCCCTTCCCATCTGGTAACCACTCACCTGATCTCTGTACCTATGAGCTTGTTTCTGTTTTATTTTGTTTGTTTTGTTTATTTAGATTCCACATATAAATGAAATCACAGTATTTATCTTTCTCTGTCTGCTTTATTTCAGTTAGCCTGATACCTTCAAGTTCCATCCTTGTCACAAATGACAGGGTTTCATTCTTATTTATGGCTGAGTAGTATTCCTCTGTGTATATATACCACATATATTTATCCATTCATTCATCAGTGATGCTTAGATTGTTTCCATAAGTTGGCTATTTATTGTAAATAATGCTGCAATGAATATAGGGGTGCATATATCTTTTTGAATTAGTGTTTTCTTGTTCTTCCAGAGTGGAATGGCTGGGTCATATGGTACATCTATTTTTAATATTTCGAGGAATCTCCATTCTGTTTGCCATAGTGGCTGTACCAATTTATAGTCCCACCAATAGTGTATTAGGGTTCCCTTTTCTCCAAATCATCTCCAACATTTGTTATTTCTTGTCTTTTCCATAATAGCCATTCTAATAGGTATGAGGTGATATCTCACTGTGGTTTTGATTTGCATTTCCCTAATAATTAGTGATGTTGAAGCTTTTTTCATGTGCCTGTTGGCCACATGTGTGTCTTCTTTGGAAAAACGTACGTTCAGACCCTCTGCCTGTTTTTAAATTGGGTAGTTTTTTGTTGTTGTTGCTGTTGAACTGTATGAGTTCTTATATATACTTTGGATCTTAACCTCTTATCGGATATATGATTTGCACGTATCTTCTTCCATTCAGTAGGTGGCCTTTTCGTTGTGATGATGGTTTCCTTCACTGTGCAGAAGCTTTTTGGGATGCAGCTCCCTTTGTTACTTCTGCTCTTGTTTCCCTTGCTTTTGGAGTCAGATCCACAAAAACATCACTAAGACCATTGCCAGTGAGGTTACTGCTTATGTTTTCTCCTAGAAATTTTATGGCTTTAGGTCTTATGTTCAAGTCTTTAATCCATTTTGAGTTGACTTTTGTGTATGGTGTAAAATAGTGATAATTTTTAAATTTACCAAATATTTGTTGAGATTCTGGGCTCTATTTTGCATATTGAAGGATGCAGAGTGGGGAAACAAAAGTAAATAGACGTATTCCCTGATCTCAGTTTAAATGTAATGAGCAATTTAGAGATGTGTACACAAATAACATAAAGCAGCAACGGGGGAACAGGGCTTATTCTAAAATTCCTCAGTCTTATGTTTCCATGTTTCCAGATTGGAGCACTGGGCCGGGTCCCCTGTCTAAATCCCACTGTGGCTACACGGTGCATGTTGGCATGTTTGCCCAGGTCTCAGAGCAGAGAACAGGTTGAAAGAGGGGGTCCTGTTAAAGCCTCATCATTTTTTGTCCATGTGGGAAATCCCACCTGGCTCTGGGGCACTTTAATCTTTGTCAAAATTTGCTGTTTTTGGCCATTGTGCCTGAAAAACTGAACGTGTCAGCATCTTTCTTCTGATCCCTCTGGGGCAGGGGTCCCCAACCCCCAGGCCACGGACCGGTACCGGTCCGTGGCCTGTTAGGAACCGGGCCGCACAGCAGGAGGTGAGTGGCAGGGAGCGAGCGAAGCCTCATCTGTATTTACAGCCGCTCCCCATCGCTCGCATTACCCCCTGAGCTCCGCCTCCTGTCAGCATTATGGTGAGTTGTATAATTATTGCATTATATATTATAATGTAATAATAATAGAAATAAAGTGCACAGTAAATGTAATGCACTTGAATCATCCCAAAACCATCCCCCCCTGCCCCCATCTGTGGAAAAATTGTCTTCCACAAGACCAGTCCCTGGTGCCAAAAAGGTTGGGGATTGCTGCTCTGGGGGAAGAAATGTGCAGGAGGTCAGTGAGCAGACTGGCTACCCATTTAGTCCCCCTCAGCATTTGGTCCTGAGCAGAGGCAGCCGGCTTCGGTAATTAGACTCAGAATCCTGATGGAGGTACTTTGTTCAAAGTTCAGTCACAGTCTGAGATGGAGAACTCTGCATGCCCACTTCCCTTGTTAATAGCTTTGCTGACCTTCTCCGAAGAAAAAGTCATTAGAATGTTGAGTTATGATCTGTTTCTTGCAAAATCTCACCAGTCCCCCATTTATAGCCCTGTATTTCAACCAATTCTAATTACCTCTTAGAATATACTTCTCCCAGCCCTTGGAGAATATTTCAAATCCTGATCCAAGCAATCAAGCATCCTTCTTGGTTAGCAAGCTGATTGTGTCCCGAGGCACACAAGTCTCAGTGAGAACCCGCCTCCCCTTTCCCAGTAGCCACATAATCCTTATCTCAAGGGCTCCAAAGAGCTGGTCTTTTGGTTTCTTAACCTTGGAAGATGACCTTTCATGGAGGAGGCTGGGTGTCAGGAAGCTAATGAGGATTAGCAAAAACATTCTTGTCTTTTCCAATCATTTATTGCATCTCCCCAGGGAGGTTCTTTCCGTCCCTCTCATTACTGACATCATTTGAAGTCACTGGCCGTCTTCTTCTTAGACCTATGGAGAGTATGCTGGTTCAGGTCAGAGTCCATTGGGGGGTCCCAGGTAATGGAGTTCTTGCCTCACTTTTGCTTTATTCCTGCGAAAAGCCCACAAGGTGTAAAAAAAAAAAAAAAAAAAAAAAAGTCTTTGTTGGTTTATGAAATCAAGAGCTCCTTGGTACATCTTGAACTTGGCTGTGTCCAGTGGATTTTTTTCCCTCTTCTACCTCGTGTTATATATTAGCCTCTATCATTTCAGGCAGTTCAAGTGACTCAAAGATTTTTGGAGGTCTCTGTTCCTTTCACACTTTGAATAGGACTAAACTCACCAGCATTGCTAAGAGGAAACATTTTTATAGACTTTCTAAATCTCTCCACTGCTGAGAAGAATTAAAAAAAAAAAAGTAGAAACATTTCTCTCGTCTCTTTATTTCTAATCACTCTTTCCTTCTAACAGGACTGAAGCACCATGAGAAACGGCACTCTTTTACGGCAAGGACTCATTTGCCCATAACGAACACTGAGTACAAAAGCAAATTTAAAAAACCCAACCCTATGCTTAGAGAGACCATTAGGAACGATTTGACATTTATTGAACAACAGATGGCGATTAAAAGCATAAAAGCTAGATTGCCTTGCTGGAAACAAAGGGTAGTTCTACTGAGGAAGTCTAACGTTTCAATTAAAATACTTCTGAATGCCAATTAAACCATATGAAGATAAGACTGAAAATGGTTTCTATCTGTACTATAATCAATAGTGCAGTTAAAATCCTCATCAAGAAGCACCCAAGTTTTTAATTTGACAGTTTGCTAAAAGATTAGCCAAAGCTTCAGCCAACCATTTCCTTCAGTGTAGGGTTCAAAAGGTAAACATTTAACCGGGAGTGTTTCATTCGTATTAAACAGATTTATTCCAGTGATGAGAAGGCAGCCTCAATGCCTTTGCTTTGTTTCAAATCCCACCCACCTTTCTGTGGATGAAGCATTAGTTAGGGGTGGAAAAATAATCCCATTATTTCCATAGCAAGAATGTTGCTTTAATGATGTTCGTATTCTTTTGGGAAATAGCGAGTTGAAGTAGAGAGGAAAGTGGTTTAGTGGTGAGACAGACCTGTTTTTGAATCACAGCTCAGTCACTTTGGGCAAGTGTCTTAAACGTTGACAATTTGTTTTATCATTTGTAAAATTGTCATCACAGTATCACCTTTTCTGGAGTGCCTGTTGCATTCTTGGATCTCGGTGAATGAGGGCCCCTATCTTTATCCCTCTTTTGGAAGAACCTCAGGATATAGAATCTATTCTAGCAGATCTTACCAAAACTGAGTACAGTGGGATACTTGTTCTGCTACGTATCCCATGCCAAGAGGTTACTCTGTGTTATGCGTTGAATTGTGTCCCCCTAAAATTCATATGTTGGAGCCCTAAGCCCCAGTACCTCAGAATGTGAGTTTATTTGGAAACAGGACTGTTGCAGATGTAATTAGTCAAGTTAAGATGAGGTCATACTGTAGTAGGGGGAGCCCTAATCTAATATGACTATTTCCCCTTTTTATAAGTTTTCTTATAAAAGGGGGAAATGTAGAGACAGACATCCACACTGAGGGAAAGGCCATGTGAACATGAAGGCAGAGATAGGGGTGATTCTACAAGCCAAGGAATGTCAGGGATAGTCAGCAACGTACCAGAAGCCAGTGGAAAGAAAGGCGTGGAAGAGATCCTCCCTCACAGATGTCAGAAGGAACCAACTCTGCTGACGGCCTTGATCTTGGACTTCTAGCTTCCCAAACTTCAAGGCAATACACTTTTGTTGTTTAAGCCACCCCTTTTGTGATACTTTGCTACAGCAGCTCTAGAAAACTAACACACTATGTCAAATACAATTGGTAAACATTGGTACAGCATCCTGCTTTTGAAGGTTCATAAAACGGTTTACCAGAGTCAAGTCTGAGAAATCCTGCCCTAAGAATTATCTCTATCTTTATTTAATCCAGTGTTTCGCAAACATCTGGCCATGGAAGACTTTCTTGCCTGCATAAATACCTATTTATATACTTTGGAACTCTGTTGGGAAACAATGCTCTGGAATGCTTGCCTTTAACCCCCACCTCCTAGCTTACATCACTCCCCTGTCCTCACCTCAGCCCCAGGGCTTTCACTCCCTGTCTTGCTTCCTCACCAGCCGCAACCAGTCACCTAGTCAGTGCTCGGCACCGCCCAGAATGATGTCAGCCCCTTAGTCATCACTGCATCCTTAGGCAAACTTCGCTGTTGCTCCCACCCTCTTTTCTCCACTTCTGCTCTGCAGGTGTCAGGTGTTGCTTGAGAACATAATGAAACTGAGTTAAATGATGAATTTGGATTTAGGGCAGTGACATGTAGAATGTCTCAAGCTGAGTCTCCCCCTCTGCTCAGTCATCCTTATTTTCTTGTATTGCTTTTCCATTGCTTACATGCCTTCCTTCATGCCTGCACTCATTTACCTCCTAGTGTATGGCCCACTGTTAAGCCTCTACTAGTCACAGGGTAGGTAGGGGAGCAAGGGCAGGCCCCGATGAACCCCTTCCCTCATCTGCTGTTGGTCTATCAGAAGAGATAAGCTAATACTCTCTCATAGAGAGTATTTCTCTCATAGAGAGTATTTCTCTCATAGAGAAAAAAACATTCACAGATATAGTTTCATGTTGAACAGAAAACGGAACAGAGTGAACAAGAGTTTGCCAGACAAATGTGGGAGAGTATATTTCAGGCAGAAGGAATAGCAGATGTATTCAGGAAATTTCAAGTTCTGGTCAGGTGTTAGGTTACTAGATGGGGGAAAATAGAATGTGAAGTTAGGAAGGAGCAGGGATAAAATTATTATATGCTAAGGCATTTGCCATTTATCTCGTGGGGAAGGGGGAGCCATTGATGACTGTAAATAGATCAGATTTTCATTAGGAAAGGTCACTGTGAGATTATAAGTGACTTTAATTTTCTTCTTTGTCTTTGTTTTGGTATTTTCAAAATTCTCTGCCTGCTTTGGTTATTGGAAATATTATATGTATCGCATGAATATATTTTTACTAAAAGTATTAAAAAATTCAGACATATACAGAGAACATCCTGGGTTTTCTTACCACTCTCCAAATCAACTTATATTCCCTCCCAATAAGTTTGGTTTATTTTTTTGGTCTCTCATTTATCTTTCTATGAATTTGTGTGTATGTATACATGCACACACATATACATATGTACATCCATATATGTATACACACACATGCACACACATTCATATATATGCATGTGACTCAAATTTGTTAGTTAAAAAACATGGATACGGGCTTCCCTGGTGGCGCAGTGCTTGAGAGTCCGCCTGCCAAGGCAGGGGATACGGGTGCGTGCCCCGGTTCGAGAAGATCCCACATGCCGCGGAGCAACTAAGCCCGTGAGCCACGGCCGCTGAGCCTGCGCGTCCGGAGCCTGTGCTCCGCAACGGGAGAGGCCACAGCAGTGAGAGGCCCGCGTACCGCAAAAGAATTAAAAACAAAAAACATGGATACAATCATGCTTTGCCTTTGTTTGGTGACATATTTTTTCACATTTGCAATGTCCTGGAACTCTTTCCACATACAGGTTTATCTCATTCTTTTTAATGGTTTCATAGTATTCCATACAATAGATGTAATTTATTTTAACCTCTCCCTCATTGTAGGAAATTGCTATTATTAGCAGTACTTCAAGGGTATTTTGTACATAAATTTTAGTGCACATGTGCGAGTATTTCTTTAAGACTCCTAGAAGTAGAATTGTTGGGTCAAAAGTATAGCATTTAAAAATTTGAAAAATATTGTCAAAAATGACTTCAGAATGGCTTCAGTGATTCACTCTTCTACTATGTCTTTTAGTGACTGAAATTATCAATATTTTAAATTTCTTCCAATTGTGGGGGCCAAAAGTTTTATTAAAAAATAGTCATCTTCCTTGCTACTAATGAGGCTGAGGATCCTTTCATACATATATTGCCCATTTTTATTCATTATAAATTGCTAATTTTTATCTTTTGCCCATTTTAAAAATTGAAACTCTTTACCTTATTAATTTGTGGAAGCTTTTTATATAATTTGGATATTAATCTTCTGTCATTTTAATAGGTAACATTTAAAACTTTTCCAATCTGGCACTGAAAAGGTAAACTTTGCTTATTTTGACTTTTATTTTAAGGAAATTTTAAATTTCTATAAAATAAGATCCGATAATTATTTTTCTACGACTTCTAGGTATTATATCTTGCTTAGGAAATTTTTTTTATTTTGTCAGAATTTTTACTGGAGTATAGTTGATTTATAATGTTGTGTTAGTTTCTGCTGTACAGCAAAGTGAATCAGTTATACACATGCACATATGCACCTTTTTTAGATTCTTTTCCCATATAGGTCATTATGGATTGCTGAGTAGAGTTCCCTGTGCTATACAGCAGGTCCTTATTAGTTATCTATTTTATAGATAGTAATGTGTATATGTCAATCCCAATCTCTTAATTTATCCCTTCCCCCCTTCCCCCCGGTAACCGTAAGTTTGTTTTTTACATCTGTGACTCTATTTCTGTTTTATAAATAAGTTCATTTGTACCTTTTTTTTTTTTCTTTTTGCAGTACGTGGGCCTCTTACTGTTGTGGCCTCTCCCGTTGCAGAGCACAGGCTCTGGACACGCAGGCTCAGCAACCATGGCTCAGGAGCCTAGCCGCTCCGCGGCATGTGGGATCTTCCTGGACCGGGACATGAACCCATGTCCCCTGCATCGGCAGGTGGACTCTCAACCACTGAGTCACCAGGGAAGCCCATGTACCATGTTTTTTATATTCCACATGTAAGTGATATCATATGATATTTGTCTTTCCCTGTCTGACTTACTTCACTCAGTATGACAATCTCTAGGTCCATCCATGTTGCTGTAAATAGCATTATTTCATTCTTTTTCATGGCTGAGTAATATTTCACTGTATATATGTACCACATCTTCTCTACACATTCCTCTGTTGATGGACATTTAAATTGTGTTTTTTCTTTTGATGCTTCTATAATTTTAGGCTATAATAGAGTTTATTTTTGCACACAATGTGATATTGGGATCTAAACTATTCATTTTATTCAAAAATGGTAATGTCCCAATACTGTTTATTGAATAATAATTACTATTATAATCAGAAATAAAGTATTTTAAGTATGTATCAATTTGGTGCCATTGAACAAGAAGGATTGGAAAGGATGAGAAGAACAATTAGGGGATGAAAAAGAATACAACCTTAGTAGTTAAAATATAACTCAGAGCCCTTAAGGTTTGTTAATACAAAGAAAATTTTTAGGTAAGGAAGTCTGGTAGCTTAAACTAAGGAATTGTCTTAGTCACCGTAATAGGGTGATGGAGAGAAGAGGGCATGAAATTGAGAGATCTTTAAGAATAGAACAGACAGGGATTTGTAACTGACTGAGGAAGAGGGAGGGATCCCGTGTGGTTCCCATGTTTCCAATCCTGGTGACATTAAGTACCAAGGTGTTTCCTCCTGGACATGAGAATAGGTTGAACACAATAAAATATGCTTCCCAATCTAAATTAATAAAAATGCTGGGTAGGGCTTCCCTGGTGGCGCAGTGGTTGAGAGTCCACCTGCCGATGCAGGGGACATGGGTTCGTGCCCCAGTCCAGGAAGATCCCACATGCTGCGGAGTGGCTAGGCCTGTGAGCCATGGCTGCTGAGCCTGCGCGTCCAGAGCCTGTGCTCCGCAACGGGAGAGCCCACAACAGTGAGAGGCCTGCGTACCGCAAAAAAAAAAAAAAAAAAAAAATTGCTGGGTAAAACATTAAAAAATAAAAATTAATAGAGGCACACCTAAAATCAAAAAGGAGGTTCTCTAATGCTTAAAACAAAAAGGGAACCCAAAGTGGTGAGTAGGAAGCAAAGCCACCTTGCTCAGGGAGGCCTGGAACCAACAGAGACTTTAGTGGCTATGTTTTGAACACCATCTTGGGGATGGAGTAAAGTCCACAGGCTCTTGGTTGGGGTGAGGGTCGCAGAAATTGAATGCTCCATATGAGGCTTTGGGCTAGAAATGTGCTTCCCATCCTTGTATAGTGGGGAAAAAAACCCAAAAAGCAGAAAACACTGCTCACTACACAGGGGCTGCAGCCAGAAACAAGCTTGCTGCCTCAGGCTAGGGGTGGAAACCATTGTACCAGGTCACAACTCCAGGGCAGCATCAAGTGCAGATAAATAGGGTCCAAGTTTATAGCACCTATGTGGAACAAGAATCTGAGACCATAAACTAACTTAAAAAGTATTTTAGGGCTGGTCAATCCCATGGGGCCTGAGCAGAGAAACTGTAAAATAGGACAACTGACTGGCTAAGATGTAGGAAAACATAGAGATAAATAGATAGATAGATCGATAAAGAGATAGATAGATAAATTCCACACCTAGACTTTTAATAGTGCAAGTGCAGAATATCAAGTATAATGAGAAATCCTGAGAGCCAATGGAGGAGGAAAATGACAAGGTTAACTATAATTACACAGTAATAAGATTGGCAGCATACTTCTCTTCAGCAGCAATAGTTGTCATAAGGTAGTGGAATATACTTCCAAAGTCCTAAGGGCAAATGATTGGGAATTTAGAAATCTATAATGAGCCAATCCATTATTTAAGACTGAGGATTTTTTGTACTTCTTGAATTTGTATCAGGTGCTTGTTTAACCTGTTCAAAAAATTAAATAGATGAGTGAAAGTAGGATAAAGACATTTTAGGCTGACTAGGAGTTAGAAGGTTTACTGTTCACAGTAACCCAAATAGATTACACTCACTAAAAATATTACTAAATGATATACTTTAGTTTGAAGAAAAATGTATTCAGGGGAAGAAGTGGGATGCTAGTAGCAAAGGGAAAAAACAAATTATGGTGATAAATCTAAATAAGAGTAGAGAATAATAATAATAATAATAATCAATGAGAATAATAATATTGTTCATAATATGTGCTTAAAACAAAATGAACCAAAACATCAAATGAACAAACAAAACTAATAGCACAATAGCAGGGGAGTTGGGTGGGGGAATTCTGAAGGGAGTTAAAGTATGCAAAAGTCCTAGTTCAATTAGGAAGGAAGGCAGATGTGTGTATTAACTTTAGCCTTTGATAGAAAAAATTAAACTATATATCTATATCTATCTATGCAAAATTTAGGTATAATAACTAAAGGAACAAACATAGACTGTTTAACACTAAATGGGCAAAGGAAAATAAAGGAAATGAAGAACATGTGATTAATGGACAGAAACTAGGACAGGAACGTAAACAAAGTAGAGTGAAAGCCCAACAAACACCAGAGGAATTTATCAATAGATCATTGGAATAGCATAGAGACTGGAGAAAATAACTTAGCATGGAACTTGGCTTATTACTGAAGGGACATCAAAATCAGTGGGGGAAAAGATATCCTGTAAAATACATAGCATTGAGACACCTGAGTTTCTGCAAGGAAAGCAATAATTAGATGACTACATCATATACAAATGAATTCCAGACAAAAATGTGAAAAATAAAATTTTAAAACTACCAGGAAAAGCATGTTGAATAAAATGGAAAAAATATGAACTTGGGATAAGAAAGGAATTCCTAAAAAAGATCAAATAGCACAATCTATTAAGGAAAAATAGATAAATTTGACTCCACAAGGCAAAATACCCTATAAACAAAGTTTAAAAACAAACTAGGGACTAGGAGAGGTATTTTCTGTGTACATGATAGATTAGTATCCAGAATAAATAAAAAATCCCTACAAATGAATAAGAAAAAGACAATAGAAAATAGAAAAAAATCCCCCCAAAGAAACCAGATATCATCTCTCCCTCTGTTTATGAACCAAATGTTTTTGTCCCTCTCCAAATTCTGATGTTGAAACTCTACCACTCATTGTGATGGTACTAGGAGGTGGGGACTTTGGGAGGTAATTAGGATTGGATAAGGTCATGAGGGTGGAGCCCTCATGAATGGGATTAGTGTCCTTATAAGAGGAAACACTGGAGAGCTTGCTTCTCCTCTCTCGTCTTCGCCATGTGAAGATACAAAAAGAAGTTGGCGGGCTACAATATGAAAGAAGGCTCTCACCAGAACCCAACCATGATCTCAGACATCCTCCTTCCAGAACTGTGAGAAAAAAATGTCTGTTGTTTATAAGCCATTCAGTCTATGGTACTTTGTTTTAGCTGTCTGAACAGACACCCTCCTTGACACTTTATCTCATTTTGTTTGTACCTTTTTATGGATCTTAAATTATTTTGTCTTCGTTAGACTTATTTGTTAACATGTCTACTTGTCTTTATTCTCCATTCTCATCCTTCCAAATGGTAAAATTTTTGAAGGTTGGCACTATTTATACCTGACTGCCCTGTAACTCATAGCATACTCTCTTGGATATAATGGGTACTCAATAAATAATTTGTTAAATTCGATTCAATAAAGGTAAAAATCATGTAGTCTTCACGAGAAAAATATGCGAGCCATGAGAATTCAATGGGAGTGAATCTCCTGGAAGTTTCATGTATCAATTTAAGGGGCTTTGTAACCTACAAATAAAAAGGATATTTTTTTACCCCACCTCATTTTTAAGCTTTTCCTTTAGACCAGGGGAAAGAACTCATTGACTTTATTTATTTATTTTAGGAAAATTGTGCTTAAAGGAGGAAATGAGAATTATGGTAACAAACATCCTGAAAATGCATTGGAATTTCCTCAGTATTGGATTTGCTTTTCTTCAGACCAATAATGCTCTCTTGGCATTCTGATTACTAAAGACACCAGGGCTCTAAGTTTCCTGGAAAGAGATTTTTTGTTTAATTAGGTCTCACTGTATGAACTACAATTTGATTCACTCTGGTGGCAGAAAGGGCCAGGAAAAGAGTAATTCTACTGCAGTCTTCCTGCCTGTTTCTTCCTCACATCTCTTCCTACATCTCTTTCTAAACCACCTCTCTTTTCTACTTGCATCCTTCCTTCTTAGTGCTTTTCACCCTTCTCCTGCTGTTCAATTATAACTTAGTTCCATTTGTTAAAAACCTCTCTTAAACCTATACCTGTTTCAGCTGTTCCTTATCTGCACACAATTTATCTTTCTCAAGGATGATGACGAAGAACATTTAGTATTGTACAGACACATATTCTCCAAAGCACCCTAGAAAGAACTATCACCATTATATGAGTGTACTCTGATGGTTAAAGACAAGGGGAAAATTTAGCAACCCAGCATGCCTGGGCATCACTGGGCAGAAATAATTGCTAATTAGTATCCTACTAGCTTGGGAGCATTAACTGGCTTTGAGCACCTGCTTTCTAGACCCTAAATGTATTTTGTTCATTTTAGCTTGCTTTATAGGATGAGAGGAGAATGACAATTACAGAAATAGTTTCATTTCAGTAATTCCACCTAATGAAGACTTGTCATTTGAATGATTATTCAGTAGTTGGTACTTGTTTTTCTGCCAAGTTTTCAGAAAAATGAACTCAGATATTCTTCAAGACTGAGAAAACACATCCTTTCCTTTAAAATAATTTAGAGAATTTTATTTTATTCATGGATACAGGAGTGTTCCCCACAGAATTTTCATCTTATATGACTATATAAGTAGAGAGAAAAAGAAAGAGGGTATCTTTTGAAACATAACATTTTCATTTCAGAACACATCAAGCAATCATATAAAATAAAGTGCTTCAAATTGATATCTTAAATTTTCTCCTAGAAAAATGTGTCAGCTATTTCATGATTTACAGAGACTAAAGGCATATGTGAGAACAAGTTTTGTGATTAATTAAATGAAATTACCTGAGCATAATACTCATAATGATATTATCTTTGAATTAAAATACACTTGAATAAGATTGATGACATTTTCAATCAGTAGATTAATTAAACTTTTGTTAATTACACATAAGTCAATATGTTTGGATTACATATCAATCAATATACTGAAAGCAACACCCACTCTCTTTGCTCTGGAAAACTGCTTGGCTGATATTTTTCTAGCGGCTTTAGTTTAGAAGTTAGAATTCTTTCATTTTCTTTATATCAGAGGTCTCAATATTTAGCAGATTGAGATGTGAAGATAATTATTGCAACAATTTTTTTTGCTTATTTTTTTTATCATTGTGAAAGTCTTTTTTGGGTTCTGATGATTGCTTTAATGATTATTCTTGTAACTGAATTTCGACTCTGCCCCGCTCAGATGTTTCTGTCGGAACAATGCCACGATGGAACTAGAGATGGGGAAGTCTGCAGCTGTCGGCTCTGCCCGACGCCTGTCTGATTTCAACTCTTGTCTGCTGTTCTGCTTCCCACTTGCAAGCAGGGTGCTGACTACAGTGAAAATTTCTATTGTGTTTAACATCCTGAAGGACTGTTAGCTCTTTAGGTACCTTACTCTTCCTTTGCCAATTTACTTCACTCCTCCTCTCCTCCCAAGTCTCATTTCTAGAGGTTTAATTCCTGATGAATTAATATTTGTCTTTGTAGTTAGAGGCTGGGGGTGGGAAAGTGACTAGTTTTTTTTGGCACAAAGCCATAGAAAGGCGAATTTTCTTACAGTCTTAGGTGCACTTGTGGGTCAGTGAGAAGCCCACATAGTGGTAACTTTTTTTCAGTGCCTCTATATATTGCAATAAAAACAAATGGTGTGACTACTATATATAAAATAGATAGCCAACAATCCTACTGTATAGCACAGGGAACTATAGTCAGTATTTTGTAAAAACCTTTAAGGGAAAAGAATCTGAAAAAGAATATATATATGTATAACTGGATCACTGTGTTATACACCTGAAACTAACAAGACATTGTAAATCAACTATACTTCAATATAAAAAGAAAACAAAGAAAAAAACCAAACGGTGTGGTTGAACAATCAACTCAGAACCTCTCCTATCCTCCTCCTCCAGTTTCTGAACACTGACTTTCTCTATTTTTATTCACTAGGCCAAATTATTTTCTCAATCTGGCAGGAGTTTACATGCTACAAATAGCTACCCTTGAATGGGTGGGAGTTTTCTAGGCTGTCAGTGAATCCAGTTTGGGTTGTCATTTAGCTCCTGTCAAAGCCTGGCAAAGACAATTGATATATGGGAAATAGAGTTTACAGATGTGCAGTCTCCTCCGTGCGCTAAGCTGTATGTATCCTTGATCACCACAGAGATCTAAATGTGGTCTCGTTAGCTTAGCCTTTCCCAGTGGAAACTTTCATGAATCATGGTTTGGTACCAGGTCTTTATATATATATATTTAAAGCATTAATATTGGAAACCCTGAAGTGAAGAATATTTCTGTAGCTTCTGTAAAAACTGCTTAAATATACTGCCTATTATGTTGTTCAATATTCCTTGACAAGAACTCATGCGATGGATTCCTTTTAAAATTTATTATCAGAAAAAAAGTTTGTCTCTGTTGAAGAAGTGAGTGTTTTGCTATTTTCAGACCACAAACACCATATCATTTATTGTTTCTCTTTATGTATTGGCTGTCAGGAGGCTCAGAATGAAAGTACATGCTGTATTAGAAGAAGAGAGAGTAAGAAATCACAGGCAGGTTCCAGGAGGAGCATAGGAGTGAATCTGTCTTTGTCTTTCCTGTGTCTGTTCATTTACTGATGCAATGGACATTTATGAAAGGACCATTGTGTTCTAGGCACCATGTCAAGTGTTGGGGAGAAGAACACGGTCCCTACTCTGGAAGGAATTAGGGTCTAGGAGGGGAACAAGATAAGTGAGTAGACAAATGAAAGGAATGCTAGAATAGAGGGATGCTTGTGGTGCTGCAGAAGGGGAAATAAGGAAGCACTCAGTTCTGCCTGGAGACAGGAAGTTCTCTTCAGTAAATTATGAAGAATAAGTCCCCGCGGTAGATAGGGTCAAGGTGGAGGGCAGAGCACAAAGGCAGAGAGGGAGAAGTAGCCAAGCAGCCACAGTAGTGTGTGAAGGGAGGGTTATGAAATGAAGCTGGAGAGATGGGCAAAACCTGAACAGCAATGACTTCAGTGCCTTGCCTAGAAGTTTGTGGTTTATCCTCCAGGGCATAGAGATTCATATTTTAAGCAACACGATCAGATCTGAATTTTAGAAAACCTTCTGGAAACCTAGATAATTTGGGAAGGGGGCCAGATGAGAAGCAGAGGGTCCAGGTGGTAGGTTGTTGGAAAAGTACAGGATACACAGGAAGGACCACACTGAGGCTGGGGCCAGGGGGCAGAAGAGAGATGAAGTAGACAGGGAAGAGGGATTAGAATCAACCGGACTTGGTGTCCACAAGGAAAGGAAGCAGCAAGGATTACAACCCAGGTTTCTGGCTTAGGAGACTGGATCATTATAAGAGGCGAACATATGGGATGGGGAGCAGGTGCACCCGTGTGGGTTGGGAGATGATGTTTGAGATTTTGGTGATGTGGCGCTGAGATGCCTGAGAGATGAATGATGGAAGATGCTTTGTAAGCAGCTAGATTTAAGAGTCTGGACCTCAGGAGAGAAGTCTGAACTGAAGATGTAGGTCTGGGAGTTGTTTCTACATTGGAGAGAGGTTGAAGTCCTCAGTTCCATAAGATCCTTTGAGAAGAGTGGGACATGAGTGTATGGGGAAGGGCAGACATACAGGTGTCATAAAGGGAGACTTGAGAGGCATGGGTAGACAGGAAAGGAGGGACCTCAGAAACACCAGTGTTGGCCTATACTTCCCCTGCCTTTGTGGTCAGTCTATGAGGTTAACCCATGGGCATCTTGAGTTCAGTAAGTCAAAAGCTGAGTTCATCCTTCTCCTCCCGACACTACCTCCTTCGCTATTCCCCCTTTGAAGCAGAAATCTACCCATTTCCCAAGCCAGATTTGTGGAGTCACCCTTGAGTCCTAAAGTCTCCAAGCCTTAGAACATTCAGTTTCTTATTAAGCCCTTCCCATGTCTCCATCCCCCAGTCACTGCCTTAGTTCAAGCCTCTGTCACTTCTGGCATGGGTTATGAGAACAGTCCCTAGTGGATCCTTGTCTCTAGTCTTGATCTCAAATTCAATTTTCTCACAACACTTCCATGGTGAAGATCATACAATGGATTCCTCTTTCCTGCCTGACGAAGTCCAAAGCCTTAGCTTGGGATTCAAGATCTATTTAACCAGTGTGATGTGAGACAACCGTTTTGATGTCATTTTTACATATGCAAAGTGCAAGGTACAAAGAAAGATGTCTCCATTGTCCAGCCTTGCTCCGTTCCTCCCGATTAAC
The DNA here is from genome assembly GCF_949987515.2 of Delphinus delphis. Lineage (NCBI taxonomy): Eukaryota > Metazoa > Chordata > Mammalia > Artiodactyla > Delphinidae > Delphinus > Delphinus delphis. Next base: position 25,692,257 of record NC_082700.1, read on the forward strand.
ATTTTCTTAGTCTAAGGATGGCAGTTGGAGGCTCCACCAGTCCAAGGTCAGGAGCAGCAATGGTACCATGTTTTGTGGAATCGTGAAATGTACCCCTACCTTTCCATCTTTGGCTCATTTCCTGATCGTGAACTGCAGTATTTTTTTCTCTTATCACCACACTTTTGTACATGTTATTTCTTTTGCCTGGAATGACTTCCCCTTCTTCATTTTGATAGCTTTATCCTAGAAATAACAGAGATGTAGTGAGTTCTGTACAATAAGGGATGTTTTGTTCAGATTATAGTTAGCCCAGATGTTGTTTTCTTTCTCTACCTGCCCCCCCCAAATCTGAGCCAGAATTTATAAAATCTTGCCCATAGCTACAATGGAGTTCAAAGAGACAGAAGGAGAGATCAGAACAAAGAACGAAAAGTCACCTCTGGGTGACTCTTAGAGGCAGCTGCTATGTGTAGAGAGTGCACTTTGGAGGAAACCAAATCTCCTCAGAAGTAAGCTTGATGACTTAAAGATAAATTTTGAACAATTGTTGACTGAGAAACTGAAAATTCTCTGTCATTTGAAGGAAAGCCCTGAAACAGAGAAGCATCCTTTTCAGAGCTCAGAGGTTTCAGATGTAGACTTTTGTAAAGCAAAGAAGAAGATCAGCAAATAACGTAGCTCCAGGGCAAAGAAAAAAGGGAATTTGCACAGTATCAGTGGAGAGACATTTCTCTTAGCAATATTTGCCTGAACGTTTCACTGGTTCTGAGGTGAAGAGGAATGGGTAGTTTACTGTGTGTTTTCATGCCTAAGTTAACCATTTAATAATCCATATACAATCAGTTCCAAAGTAAGCGTTGATTTAGTCCTTCTCGGTTGAGGAGAAAAAATTATAAGCCTAAAATCCTTGGTTAAAATTAAAAGCAACTCTAAGTCATAATGCTATTCGATAAGGTCAGGAAGAAAAGAATCCTATATGTCAAGGGCTTTGAATTTTGAAAGTGCTTCACTGACCAGATAAAGATATTTACATTCTGTGGCCACAGCAACAGAGCCAGCAAAGAACACAGGAGGGGAAAGAACAGACAGGAGGGGAAGGGCTGTATTTAAATTGAAATTTACACAAGCTTTGTCTGTTATCAAGTTTATTGGAAAGGAGCTAGAGGCTTCTGGACCAATTCAGTAACTATAAATTTCTCCCTGAGATAGTCATTTAATGTTAACTACAAAATTGCTGCTTAATATTCATAGAATGGAATTTTCCACTGCTGCACATGCAAAATATTCTATTATTTACTTAATCCATATTTGTTTTGTAGGAAATGGAATTCTTAAACTTCATTTGTAAAGGAAAGCAAGAGCCTTGCGTTAATCTATGTCAAAATTTTTCTTGCATTAGTTGGAAAACCCTTCTATCTCTGGGCCTATTTTTTTCTTTGCAGGTTGCAAGTAAATACATGCCTTTTGCAGATACAGATCCAAACACAACATGAGGATTGGTGCCTGCGACACACTCACTTTAATTTATTGAGCATTTCCTGTGTGTCGGGCACCATACTGAGCACGGTACTCATTGTCCTCTGATCTTCCTGTACAAGTCAAGTTCAGCCAGGGAAGCAGAGCCACTGGGAGTGGCATGAGAAGAGGGGCTTCTTCAGGACTGCACTGGGGCTGGCTTGCACCAGCTCCGGGGAGCACTGTGACATTTCTTCCCAATTCCATGTCTAGTGACTTCATGTTGGTAGCCTGAAGAGTGGGAGCATTTACCCCACAGAAATTAACAAAAGCTACAAATCGGGCTCTAGCATGTATACTACATAATTGTGGAAGGAGCTGGGGAAATGAAGGTCTGGAAGAAGGAGTTGGAGGATGAGAGGTGTCACTTACCAGAAGCACTCAGATCTTGTAGAGGAAGCCAAGCACATCCATATGTGGAAGGTGGATTGTGAAGGGGAAACTCTTGGTGGGGACTGTGGAAGCTGTTGCCTCTGTGTAGCTGCCTTTTTGAGTTTGCAGCCAAGGTCTAGGGGTGCCTGCTGTTGATGAGGACAGCCAGCATTCGGGGAGGAGGAGACAAACTAGACAAGGAACAGAGGGAAGTGAGGTACCTGCTGGGACCCAGCAGGCACTGCTGGATCCCCATCACTGTATCAGACCGCAAAGGAGGCCTTCTGCCCTTCCCCTCCTCTCTGCTTCACATCTACCTCCCAAATTTTGGGCAAGTTCCTTTTTTGGCCAATCCTACCCCGGAATCATACAGGAAACAGGTGTCTGGGAAACACAGTTCCCAGCTTAACCAAGGTGACACGGCACAACACAACAACTTCCCAACAGTGCAATGACACAGACACTATTATCCCCATTTTTCAGAAAAGCAAACCAAGATGTAATGAGGTAATTTGCTTGAGGTTGCACAAATCTATCACTAGGTCTGTTACGTTCCAAAGCCTGTAGTCTCAACTACTCTAGTGTACTGGGAGTGTTTTTGTTTCGCTTTTTTTTGCTGTTTTAAAAATAATGACCCCAAATGAAAGAATCACATTCCAAAAGCACTATAGGTAAGTATTTGAGATAGTTGAACCCATTTGACAATGACAGTTAACATTCTAGTGCACAGAATGGCCAGACCAGGTGAGCATTTGAAGAAGAGATATGGGGATATATGTATATGTATATGTATAGCTGATTCACTTTGTTATAAATTGGAAACTAACACACCATTGTAAAGCAATTATACTCCAATAAAGATGTTAAAAAATAATAATCTTTAAAAAAAAAAAGGAAAACCTATTGTAACCAGGCTTAGTTCAGTCTGGTAGGCTCACCTTGCCCTTAGCCTCTGGGGATACAAAGATGAATGATAAGAGAGGATTCCTGCCGTTAAGGAGTACATGGTCTATTTCACAAAAATAGGCATAGCCATAAATATGGTACCTGACCATTTTATGTCCTCTTCCAGATTTCCTCAGCCCCACCTGCAGTCCAGCCTTTCATGGCTGCTCGATGGACAGCCTGCCCAACACTGCCATAGTCTGAATGCTACCACCATCAACTGGGCTCCAGCATGGGCTGCATTTTGTCCACAGAAGCAGGGACCTTGGGGCTTCTAGGCTCAGACCTGGCTTGACCAAACTTATAGAGGTGCTGATTTCTCCAGCACTTCAGGGCTCAGAGGAAGTGTTGCATAGTTGGCTGTGGACTGGCTTCTCCAGCAGCTTCCCAAAGGACAGGATATCATAACTCAGAAGTAGATGGGGGAGTTGACACTGGTAGGGTCAAAGATAAATGATAATGACCAATAATAAGCAGGAACTAGTGGACCCTGGCAGGTACATCCTCCCTCAGGTGCAGTGGTACCACATAGCTGACCAGAAGTGAGGGTCCTGTGATTGAACAACGGACTGTGTTTTCTAGGAAGATGCAGGCAGGTCAGCAGTATATCACTATGTTTATGTCTGCCACCTTCCCTTACTCATTCTCCTTACCCCTCACTGTTGCTTGCCTGGGATTGCACCTCTTATAAAGACTTGGCCTCTAAACTTTGCCTCAGATTCTGATCTCTAGGGAACCCAGGCAAAGATGATTACCTAAAAGTAGACACACGCTAAATAAATTACAATAATGCCCTGTTTAAGTACTGTTGGGGAGGATTGCTAAAAATATATATAATTCTTTTACTTCCATTTTGATGCTTGTCTTATGTTTCGCTATTCAAAGTGCAAGTCTTTGATACCCGAATCATTAACTGATTTCTTAAACTAATTCCTACGTGAGCACATGCCATGATGTAACAATATATCATGATCCACAGGAAATATGCTTGTATTTTAAATGGTATCTTATTAAGTCAAAAGGTTGAGTAGAATGGGGATTCCATATTGCAATGTGGGGAAGACGTGATGGAGGAGGGAGGCTCTCGAATCACATCCTGTCAGTGGTGATCTACTCCATCCCAACATGATAATCGTATGAGGAAGACTTGCCACAGCTGAGACGTGACTTTATGTTATAACATCTATTACAATTACTTGAATTACCACTATTGGGAAGTAAACAACTACACATTTTCTTCAATAGAGCTAGTGGATGCTTTCTTTAGAAAAGATATACAATTTTTATTATATATGGTTATGGGGAAAAAAACCCACTTCATCTAGAAGATCTGTAGTCAAACTGTACTAATCTCACTATAAAGGCATAGTGAGATTCTATTAAAATTAATAGAATATGGCAAAACTAACAGATACCTTGTATTAATGATTAAAATATTAGGAAAGCTTAAAAGCATATTTCTAAACTCAGGGTTCACAGGCATGTGTTCATATTTTTCAATGAGATTGTTTGGAAACTGCAGAATGGGTTAATTAGCTTCCTTTATTAAAAGAGAAGAATTCTCCCAAATTGACTTAGGGGACCAAATCCCAAACTGTAAATAATTGAAAATAAAGTTTAAAAATGCATAGGCAGATACAGCAGTCTCCTAGAACAGAATGCACCATCACTATCCAATTATAACTGGGTATACCAAGGGGAAGATTAAAACAAAAACTGTCAGTTATGACATTTGAACCATAAGGACTTTTAGCAGAACCTTGTTGTAAAAATTAGGACAAAGGTAAATGGGTATATTTACTCTAAAGCGTCTGAGAGTCTTCACAATAATTAGAAAAAGGAATTTTTTTTCTGTCAAGATTTTACTTTTTCTTTTCTTAGTTAGAGACAGAATCATCTTCATGGAAAATTAGCAGTCACAGAGCAATATTCAGTTTCACTAAATTATGGTACAATTCTGGTGCTGTATGTTATGAGGAGCCTTTAATGCCATTGCTGCAGGACAACCAGAGATTTTTCCAGTTCTTGGTACTTGAATTGCAAAGGAGAATATTAATAAGATAAAATCCTAGGATGGAAAATCTTTCAACTCTGAAATTCTATGCCTGGAAGGATCATAAGATAGCATTTTCTCATAAAGTCCCTTTGCTTTAGAAGATCCACAATCCTGATTATTATTCAAACGTAATTTCAGCTCAGAAAACTTAAGTAAAAGACAATCTTCAAGTTCTGAGGATTATAAAAGATGACAGGATGTATGTACTGTTGATCAAAAATGCACCAGGGGCAACAGCTACCCACAAAAAGACAGCTCAGAGAGGCTGTCAGTCAGACTAACAGGGAGGCAAGTCAGAGCAAATCACTGTGTCAGACTCTCGGGCAATAAAGCCATTACTCCTTAAATGCTGGGCAGTTAGGAAATGTTGCTCTACCGTGAAAATGACATTATGACATTCTCGGTTTGTCATTTCCCTTTAGTTTTCATTTAACGTTTTTATACTCGAAAAGGCAACCAAATTACACATTGTCCTCGTTAGGTTTTGAAACATAGCATAAGATTCGTCTTGTTCTTCAACAAATATTTATTGAGTGCCTGTTATTTACCAGGCACTATGCTAGGTCCTGGGGCTATAAAAATGATAGGATTTTGATCTTTGTTCTGTAGGAGCTTACAGTCCAGTGGGATATTAGAGTTGGAGGTACAATTAGAGATCATCTATTTTTGTAGATGACGACACTTGGGATCTGAGAGGATTAGGGATCTATTAAGGATGAACAGAACCGTATTCATGGAGACAGAGGCGAGGTGATCTATGTCCTCTGATTTCCACAACAGAGCTGTTTAGAATTCTTTATTCATTCATTTATTTGGTCATGAACACATATTCGAGAGCCCACTCTGGGCCATTCGTGTCCTTCCTGACCTGGAGGCAACAACTTCAGCAGAGAAGGCAAATATCAAAATGGTGAAGATGCTACAAATTCCTTAAGCTATACCTTGGATCTATAAATAACATCACTTAATTTTTAATAAGTAAATTTACGCAGTATTTTGAGCTCTCCCTCTGCCAACGGTGGCACAATATTTAGCATGATCAATTCCAGGTGAATCCTGTTAATACTGGTTGTTTTTTCACTCTTTCCTTCTCCAAGTTGCTATAAAGTTTCCCCTGGAATTTATGGATTGTTGAGGACACTCATCTGGTCCTAAGTCATCACCTGCCAGTGATGGCAAGAGATGTCTGATTTTCCCCATTCTTGAGTCCTCAACCCTCTTCATCGATCCCATTGGCATCTACTGAGATATCCATTAACCCCTCTGGTCTACACTGCCTGGGTTCATGCAGTGAAGTCTCTTGTCTGCCGTTCCAGCCTCCTCCAGATGTTTTCTTTCCTTTTCTTTCTTTTTTTTTTAATCTCTTCTTAGATTAGAAAACTCACTCTGACATCTTGCCTTCTTCTAAATTCGTTGCTTAACTCATGAATAGTATGCCTCTTAGTTCTTTAGGGCTTTGTCTCTTGACTGAGTGCTAGTCAAGTGCTAAGATTTTTAGATTCCAAATTTAATCCCTTTAAGCCATTGTCACAGAGATGATTCTTGAAAAACCACTTTGAAACTTAAAAAAGAAAATAGACACCTTTTCTTTTAATAACCTAACCTGAGAGCAGTGGTAAGAGTAGGGTCCCAGTGTGGGTTGGTTATGGCTCAAAACGATAATACTCATTTATTATGTCTCACAGTTTCTGGGGGTCAGGCATTCAGACAGGGCACAATGAAGACAAGTTAACTTTGTTCCAATGTGTCAGGAGCCTCAGCTGGAAGTCATCAACACTGGGGTCTCAAATCATCGTAAAGCTCGTCCATGCAGTACCTGGGAGGTTTCTGTTGGCTGGGGGCCTAGCTGGGGTAGTCATCTGGAAGATCCTCACATGGCCAAGGCCATGGGCTGTGGGTTTTGTCACATGGTGGCTAGGTTCCAAGGGCAAGAGGAGAGAGAGAGAGAATCAGGCAGAGGCCATATTGCCCTTTATGATAAACCTCATTAGTCACAAAGCGTCCTCTCATTGGTTGGGGCAGCTACAGGTCCAGCTGTCTTCAAGGGGAGGGAACTGCGTGACCCCACCTCTGGATGGGGAGGCTTGTTCACGCCACCCTATGAACATGTGGAGTGAGACATATATTGGGGGGACCATATCTAAGGAAAATATAATCTGCCACGGGGGTTTAGCAGGAAATACGGGGAATGACAAACACTGGGTAATACTCTACAATATTATTTTGTCACATATGGTCTGCAACGGATGACCATCATCATGTGAGCAGGTGTGGCCCCAAAGAAGTAAAGCCTGCACTGACAGAGAGTCAAGCTGTGTGTGGCTGGTTTTTAAAAAAACAAACAAACAAACAAAACCTCTCATTTTAGGATGAGAGGCCTTTCCAGCTATTTGTGTCCCACTAGGGAGATGGTTTTGCCCTGGAATGTTTACAAAATAGGCGCAGTTACCTCTCCAGCCATTCTTTTTGTTTGTTGCCCTTTCTCTACTTTCTCCAGGGACTGAGTTTGTTTATGCTGGATTTCCCCCACATCTATCACCAAGTCCAGCCTGTTTCCCCTTCTTTCCCATAACATAATTTAATGGTCTAGCCTTGTGCTGGGGAATTAATTGGGTTATCATGTCCTTAACTAATAAGTTATTTTTTCTTTTTTTTTGCCCATGAATTTTAACAGCTGCCTGATTGAAGTATCCAAATGGAAAAGTAATAATGAGAAACTTAGGCTTTGAAAGCCTGACTGCAGGACTCATTTCTGGATGAGACCAAGGCAGTGTGGGCAGAAGCAGTTCAGTAGCTCCTAATCACGCCATGCAGATGCCCAGGGCGGACCTGCTTTCAGGAAGCTTAATTAGCAGGGTGACAAGAATTGCCTCCTTTCCATGATCCAGTGAAGGGATTGATCTAGAAGAACAGTGGAGCCTTGATGCTCTCCTTTTTATTATTATATATTTTTAAATAAAATATTTTAAATTATTTTATTCTGGTTATAAAATGAATGCATGCCCACCTTAAAAAAATTTAAACATTTCCAGAATGTATAGAGAAAAAAAAAATCACCTGAGGTCTTACCACTCAGATTTAACTCTTGTATCATTTTGGTAAACTTCCGTGTGTTTACGTATCCACTGGTAACTTACAGCTATACCCGTACATAACTTTGTATACATATTATATGATACATACATTTCTGTACCCTGTTTTTTTTCATTCAGTAATGGGTGGTGGCTATTATTTTTCATGTCAATAAATATAGACTCACATCATCATTTTTATTAACTGCAGAATATTACTCTGTGAGATATACCATAATTTATTTAACTAATTCTATTGAACAACAATTATGCCTATTGCAATGTTTTGATGTTATAATCAATGCTCTGAAGAACTTTCTTGTATACCCATTTTTAAGGACTTGTCCAAAGATTTCATTGGCATATATCCCCATAAGGAGAAATTGATGGGATTCTTTCTTTTAAGAAGAACAATAGGGGGACTTCCCTGGTGACACAGTGGTTAAGAATCCGCATGCCGATGCAGGGGACACAGGTTCGAGCCCTGGTCTGGGAAGATCCCACATGCTACAGAGCAACTAAGCCCATGCACCACAACTACTGAGCCTGCGCTCTAGAGCCCACAAGCCACAACTATTGAGCTCGCACACCTAGAGCCCTTGCTCCGCAATGAGAAGCCACTGCAGTAAGAAGCCCAAGCACCACAACAAAGAGTAGCCCCCACTTGCCTCAACTAGAGAAAGTCCGCACGCAGCAATGAAGACCCAACATAGCCCAAAATAAATGCATACATTCATACATACATAAATAGGACAATAAGAAGCCGTGGGGGAAAGAAATCTGGGTGAGCAGCCTAGTTTCAGAGAATTCATGTAACACGTATGCATAGAAGTCTACACTCTGTCAGGAGACTGAGCTAGACTGCTTGGGATACAAAGATTTAAAAAATCTTTAAAAACTTCTTCTAGCCTAGTGTGGAAGATCGACCCATATACAAATAATTATTACAGTAAGTTCAAATTCCCAGTAGAACTATGAACAAAGTACCACAGGAAGGGTTTTAAAAAAGGAGCTATTAAATCTGGGCAACAGTGATGGGGGAAGAATTAACAGAGAAAGCAACAAGCGAGCTGATCATGTGGCTGAGAAGGAGTTAAAAAGGTGAGAGTATTAGTTTGCTAAGGCTGCCATAACAAAATACCACAGACCAGGTGCCTTAAACAGCAGAAATTTGTCATCTCAGAGTGTGGAGGCTAGAAGTCCAAGATCAAAGTGTTGGCAGGGCTGGTTCCTCCTGAGGGTCATGAGGGTAGGATCTGTTCCAGGCCTCTCTCCTTAGCTTATTGATAACCATCTTCTCCCTATGTCTTCACACCATCTTCCCTCTGTAAGTATCTGTGCCCAAATTTCCTCTTCTTATAAGGACACCAGCCATATTAGATTAGTGGCCACCTTAAAGACCTCATTTTAACTTAATTACCTCTTTAAAGACCCTACCTCCAAATACAGTCACATTCTAAGGTATTAGGGGTTAAGAGTTGAACATATGAATTTGAGGAGTACGTGATTTGGCCCTTAATATTGAAAGAATGGAGAAATGCTTGTATAAAGGCCCAGAGTCAAGCAAGTGTGCGGTGTTGGAGGAAGACAAAGGGAACTCCATAAGCTAGGTGGAGAAGGTCTGGGGGCTAGAATGAGGAAAGGGGATCACGGTAGAAGGTGTGTCCATACTGGGAGGAAGGGCTTATAAACAGTTCTGAGAAAGGTGGGTTTTATTCTGCAGGGGGCAGAGAACCATGGGTAATTTTAAGCAGAGATGTGGCATAATCAGTTTTGTCCTTTATTTAGATGTTGCTGTCAGAATATCAAGTGTCAGCAAGGATGTGGAACACCTGGAACTCTCACACACAGCTGGTGGGAAAATAAAATGGAATAACTATTTTGGAAAACAATTTGCTAGTTTCTTTAAAAGTTACCTACTCATCTACCATATGACCCAGCATTCTCTCCTAGGTTTTAACCCAAGAGAAATGAAAGCATGTCTAGACAGTAATTTATCAATGGATGTTAATAACATCTTTATTCATAACTGCCCAAAACTCAAAACAATTCAAATGTCTATCAGCAAGTGAATGACTAAAAAAAATGTGGTATATCTGTTCAATATAATACTACCTAGTAATGAGAAGGAAAAGAACTATTGATACCCACAACAAGTATGGATAAACGTCATAGATAATTATACTGAGTGAAAGAATCCAGGCTAAAAAAAAGTACTTACTGTGTGATTCTGCTTATATAAAATTCTACAGGAAATAGAAGCTAATCTGGGGATGACGGTTTGGGGCAGATGGGGTAGGGCTGGGAGGGAGAGATTGCAAAGGGGCATGAAGAAACTTTTGGAGGTGATATAATTGTTCATTATCTTGACAGTGGTGATGGTTTCATGGGTGTATATAGATAGCAAACCCCATCAAATTGTGGACTTTTAAGTACAGGCATTTTATTAGGTGTTGCTTATAACTCAATGAAAAGCCAAGCAATTGTACCTCAATTAAAAAAGGAAAATCAAAATAAAACAGAAAAGAAATATATGGAGTGGATAAAAAGAATATTGGAACATAAACTCTGGGAAAGAAGACCAGTTAGGAGGCTACTTGCAAGAGCTTCATCTGAATGAAGCTGGATAGGTGGTGCCCAATTGGCTTTGCTCTACCTCTGTTCTGAGACGTGAACTTTTAGGAACTGAACTGTGGGCAGCAGAAAGGCACTTTGTCCCAATGTGATGATGGAGGACACTAACCTTTCTTCCTCTTCCTCTCTACTATATGCTAGGAATAATTTTAGACATTTGTAATGTGGTGAATAAGATGGACAAATATCTTTTGTGCTTAGGAAGTTACTGTGCAAGTGGGAGACAAAAAATAATATGTCACAGAGAGTTAACGTCTACAAAGACAAAGCAGGGTAATGGACAAAGTAATGGATGGGCATTGAGTGTGGGAACTATTTTAGTGAGATGTTTAGAAAAGGTCCCTCTAGAGCAATGACATTTGAGCTCAGACCTGCATGGAGGGAGGTTAGTTGAGATCAGGGACAGGTATTCTAGGTGGAGAGACGGGCAAGTACAAAGGTCTTGAGTTGTCAATGGAAGTGACTTGTCAAGGAGAAGGCTGGAAAGAGTAGAGTGATAGCAGAAACTTAAGTAAGCTCCTGATTTGCCACCAACTTGTGCCTGAACCAGCTCACTGGTAATTTACACTGGACATTTCTTCTTATAATTACGTTCATGCTAGAATGTTGAAAGAGTTAAATGCTGACTGAAATACTGTTCAGTTGGCTGTAACTCAGATTCTCTTTCTCAACCGTCTCTCCCCTCTTTCTTTTTTTGTCAGGTTGGGGTGGGTCATGGTATTTGTTGTAATGGAATTTAATCTACATCTCATTACGCTCTAAGGTGTGAAAAATGCCTTCCAAATGTGTCTTTATTTACCATCTATCTTAATGCCCAGTGCTAGGTGGAATCCCATATTAAAACAAATCTGAGTATAACTGAGAAATGGGTAACCTCTAGTGTTTGAAAAGTTAAGATCATCGATACATCCTTATAAATTCTGCCTTTAAAAATATAGTCTTAAGAGGAAGCAACAAACATTCTTGACCACCTATTATGAGGTGAGCATTTCCACCTGTCTTAATTAATTCTTTCAACAACTCTATCTTTAACACCATTTTGCAGCTATAGAAACCAAGGCTCAGAAGCACTAAATAACATGTCCAAGGTCACAGGGCTAGTAAATGGCAGCATCAGGATTTCAAGTCACATCCACTGCCTCCTGTTTGGAACCCCTGTCTCTGCGCCATGTCAGTCTTAATGCTACGCCTCCACATGCATAATGCCATGCTGTCACGGATTGAATCAAGAGACAGTCCTTCTAAGAAAGTAAACAACTTCCTTGAGAAAGAAGCCCCAAATCTTTATCTCTTGACTGTCAGACCTACCTATCTGTCTGAATGTTTCAGAGGAGTCTGTGCCTGGCTCAGCCACTCTTCCCTTCCAACAAGAATTCTCCAAAGGGACTGGTGGCAGAAAGAAGATGAAGGAAGTGGCTGGGTCAGCGGGTATGATTGAACACTGTTCCTCTGTCAAAGGCCTGATAAAAATCTGGGGTCTCTGGGCACTCGATTTTTAAAGTAATCTTGTCAGTTCCCTAATAATAGTAATAAATTAACCAAACAGCAGATTCAGTGGTATTTTATGTCCTGGGGGTATTGCTTTCACACTTCAAGTTGATAGCGTGATTTATCAAGAGATAAATTACAGCTGGGAACAAATGGATTTACCGATGTCAGGGAGATGACAAGTATATTCTGAAGATGTTACCAGTGATGGGTACGTACCTGACAGGCATACTTGAAAAGCCCCAAACAAAAAGCTTCTCTTCAAAGGCTGAATAACTTTAATCTCCACTTTAGATGTAGGTCGTTGCAAGGACAGGAGGAATTTGATGGTCTAATTATCCCGTCCTCAAATCATTATGACCTGAAAGTATTAATTACTTTGCTCTTTGGAAATGGGGTTATGCAACCACCTCAAACCTTTTCTGAAAGCCATCTGGAGGATAAGTAAATGCATTAGTGTGGGCTTATCCTACTGTAAATGAATGCATAACTGCCAGCTCCCCCATCTTCCGCTGCTAATCGGCCATTGCTGCGTGTCTATCATGCTCTTATGGGTGCTCATGACTAAGAATGGATGGACTTGCTCACGGAGCAAGGCTCGGTGATATAAGGGAAGGTGGGATTACTTCCTGGAAGTTGCTCAGAAGGGTAACCAGAAAGTAGGATTGAGAGAGAGCCCAGGTAGAGGGCAGAGAAAGCTTGGGCTCTCAGGTTTAGATGAAAGCTCCCTGGAGATGTGTGAAGATGTCCCCTCCATAAGGACGCAGACCCGGGACTCTGAGCTGAGAATGGGTTCTGCCCTGCAAACTCACAGATGCTTGTGGGGCTGTCGAGTATGTACTTTCAAGAAAAGACATAATAGGAGAATTCTTGGTGAGGAATGGTCTAATGAAAGTACTCTTAAAGTAGGATTTGAGTTTTTTATGAGAATATTAAGAATGGGCTTATTTTTGTGGGCAGGAGTGGTAAGGAGATGTGGAGGTAGGGTAGAATGTGTGCTGTTAGCTCTTAACAGTGTCTTGCAGGAAAACTAACTCTAAGTTTGGGGCATCTACTTTACAAAAGAGGCAAGTTAAGGGTGACTTGAGCCTTGAACATTCAAAACATATTTTTACAACAGACTCCAAAGTCCGGCAGTGTACAATGAAAACACAGACACATAATATTTTGCCCAACAAATCAAAGCCGAGATATAAATCAATAGAAAAAGTAGATGTAGAAATAAGATTTAACTTCAGAACCAAGCAAGCAGATAAGCTCATTAATGAACAGTGCACTCAAGGAACAAATAGGATTTAAAATGCTCTCAGCTTTTGGATGGTTTAAAGCTGGCCATAACTATACAACTATGTACACAGATTAAAAGAAAATCGTGCAATGCAGTTTCCTATTAAATCAGTTTAAAGTTTTCCAATAGCCTGAAGCATCTGTCAAAATCCCAGGGAGGTGCTACAAAGAATTATTTTAAACCCCCAAATTCAGAACACCTGAAGAAGTAAAGGTCCAGGTCATTTTCCCTCTTGGGGATAAACAGCTTTGCCATATATAAATTGTGAAATCTGTTATAAACATATAACACTTTTACATCACATAGTCTATGTGGAACTCTCTAGGCTTGGATAATTTTTTTTAATTCTAAAAATAGTTAAGTTGCTTCATGAATCTTTTTTTTTTTTTTCTGACCAAATCCTGAATATGTTTTTATAGGAAAAATACTATCAAGTGTGAGATAGAATTCCTGGACTCTGGGGAGACGTCTCATTTTCAAGATAAACCCCTAAGACAAGACCCCACCATCTTGGACATCTGAATTCCAGATAAATTCTTCAAAAATGCCCTAAGAGCTAGAGAAGCCATCTTTAATATGCATTCTTCATACTGACTTAAGACAGAAGATGCACACAGGCTAACATGAGAGGCAGAGCAGAACTGGACAGAGACTCTTTCTCCCTGAGAGGCAGAGTCTTGGGTGTGAGAGTGAATTTTGATAGGTGTCCAAAGCAATTGTTGGTCTCGATGCTCTTACAGTCACCCACATGTCTAATGAGCAACCCAAACCAAGTGTATTCAAATTAAAGAAGACAGAAAACCCAAATTTGGCTAACTGCTAGCCTGCTATGCTATCCCTTTCTCAACTCCACGTTGTATCAGAAGTAGGAAGGTGGGGCAAAGGGATGAACTCTCCCATCTCTTCTGTTATCACCCTTCCTTTGAGGCTCAATTTAGTTCATGGTGAGTAAGAAAAGGGAGACTGCTGATAATATTTATTTTGTCCTACCCAGAAACATACTGTCCCAGCTTTTCATCTTTTTTGGAACAATAGACCCAACTATTTTTGTTTTGTTTTAGAACCGCGGTATCGATTTTTTTCTGCTTTTGGTTTGTTGAAGCAAAAGTTGCTATGAATCTCAAATTTGACCTGCTTTATAGGACCACTTAAATATATTGCACTTCAAAAAAATTAAATGGAAAGAAATGGCACCATTTTAAGTGAAGTATAACATACCAATTGTAGAAAAACATGGACCTTGGTGAATTTTTACAAACTACAAACTGAACATTCCCATGAAACCTCCACCCAGGTGAAGAAGTAGAAAATTACCAGAATGCCAGAAGCCTCCTGTGCTGTCTTCCAATTCCTATCCTGACAAGGCTGACCACTATTTTGACTTCTATTATCACTATTTTGATTGATCAATATTTTTAAAACAATTTTTTTTTACTTTAAATAAATGGAATCAAACTGTATGTATTTTTCTCCATCTCGCTACTTTCATTCAACATGGTGGTTTTGAGAGTCAGTTGTTGGTGTAACAATTGTTCATTCATTTTCATTGCTCTCAAATTTCACTGGGCAAACATGCCACAGTTCATTTACCCTTTCTACTTTGGATGTACATTTGGGTTGTTTACAGTATTCGCCTATTACGAATAACGTTGTTATGTTTATTCTTGTACATATCTTTCGCGGACCATACGTGCCACCTCTGTTGGTTATATACTTAGAAGTGGAATTGTTGGGCCAGAGAGTGTGCATATGTTCAGTATTAGTAAATCCTAACGGTTTTCCAATGTAATAATGGCACTTAACACTCTGGTTTGAGAGTTTGGGTTGTTCTACATTATTTGATATTGTGTCTTTTACATTTTAGCCCTTCTGGTAGCTGGGTGAATGGCCCCATTTCTGAGAATATACATTGTAAAACAAAATATTCAATAGTTAGGTTAAAAATAAAATAAAGTACATTTTCATGTTTTGAAGATTAAATAATGTCCTGAGAGAGCCAAATACGTGGATGATCTCACTGAGGAATACTGTTGAAAGATTATTTATATATGAACAAAGTAAAGTAGCTGGTCTTAATTATTCCATAAAAGATGAGCAGTGTTGCTTTAAAATGTAGGAGCTTAGAATTTAAATAAAAATAAAACATTTTTCATTCTATTCTGTGTTTCACAGGCATTTTGAAGAATTGTGATCAATACCTGATTGCAGGCAATTTGACCACTGGTTAATGTACATCAGCACAAAAAAAGTGCTGCAGAAGGGAGTCTGTTCATATGCTAAATACTCAGAAGCATTTTTACCTGAGGTAATCTAGATTTGCTATCCCTTATTAATTCACTTTCCATTATTTCTACAAACTCAAAGTTCTGGAAGGATGTCTACATGTGTTTCTTATTGCATTAGAGGCGGTAAAATTCATCATTCACTACTCTGAAGTCACACTGAGCATAGTTACAAAATGCCTAGTTCTGTGCTGACCACACAGCAACATCTCATCATAACTGTTAGGAATGCATTTGGTGGCAATAACAAATTATTGTTATTTTTATTGGAGTATAATTGCTTTACAATGTTGTGTTAATTTCTGCCATACAGTGAAGTGAATCAGCTGTCTGTATACCTATATCCCCTCCCTCTTGGACCTCCCTCCCACCCCCCACCCCAACCCACCCAGCTAGGTCGTTAAAGAGCACTGAGCTGAGTTTCTTGTGCTTTACAGCATGTTCACACTAGCTATCTATTTTATACATGGTAGTGTATATATGTCAATCCTAATCCCCAATTTGTCCCACCCTCCCCTTCCCCCACTGTGTCCACATGTCCATTCTCTACGTCTACATCTCTATTCCTGCCCTGCAAATAGGTCCATCTGTACCATTTTTCTAGATTCCACATATGTGTGTTAATATACAGTATTTGTTTTTCTCTTTCTGGCTTCCCTTACTCTATATGACAGACTGTAGGTCCATCCATATCTCTACAGATGACCCAATTTCATTCCTTTTGATGGCTGAGTAATATTCCATTGTATATATGTGCCACATCTTCTTTATCCATTCATCTGTCGTTGGACATTTAGGTTGTTTCCATGTCTTGGCTATTGTAAACAGTGCTGCAATGAACATTGGGGTGCATGTGTCTTTTTGAATTATGATTTTCTCAGGGTATATGCCCAGTAGTGGGATTGCTGGGTCATATGGCAATTCTCTTTTTCGTCACATTGAACATAGTCACAAAATGCCTGGTTCTGTGTTGACCACACAGCAACATTGGATCCTAACTGTTAGGAATGTATTTGGTGGCAATAACAAATTCATCAGCCAAGAGTAGCTCAAACAAAGTGTTTAGTTTCCTCACATAAAGAGAGTGACATATTTGCTGGTTTTAAGACTTATTTACCAGCTAGTTGTTGTTACTGTTCCAGGTGCTCAGCAACATCTTTCAGTATCCAGCTTTCAATCATTCTGTTCCATCATCCTAATGCACCAACATTCACACTCATACTTGTTGCCTCATGGTGGCAAGATGGCCGCTACACTTCAGGGATCACATGTACATTTAAGGAGTAAAAGAGGAAAAGACAGAAATGAATCACCAGGCATACCTTTCCCATTTACCTGGAAAAGTAACAGCCTCCAGAAGGCCTCTGCTTATACCTCTGTATTAATTACCCCCTAATCAGGAGTAAAACAACAATAACAACACCACCACAGGAAATAAATCAGATGAAAATAAAAATTAAATAATTATTATTTTACAGTTTGTATGGATCAGGAATGCCTTAGAGGCTCAGCTAGGAGGGTCTGGCTCAGGATCTTTCATGAAGTTCCAGTTAGGATGTTGGTAGGGGCCGTCATCATATGAAGCCCTGAGCAGGGCTGGAGGATCCGCTTCTGAGACGGCTCACTGCCAAGAGGGCAGTTGGCAGGAAACCTCAGTTACCCACCATGTGGGCATCTTCATAGTCTCCGTGTTAGATCCTCATACCATGGATGTTTCCCCTGGAACAAGTGATCCAAAAGAGAGAAAGGCAGAAATCACTTTTTTTTTTTTTTTTTTTTTTTTGCAGTACGCGGGCCTCTCACTGTTGTGGCCTCTCCCGTTGCGGAGCACAGGCTCCGGATGCACAGGCTCAGCGGCCATGGCTCACGGGCCCAGCCGCTCCGCGGCATGTGGGATCTTCCCGGACCGGGGCACGAACCCATGTCCCCTGCATCGGCAGGCGGACTCTCAACCACTGCGTCACCAGGGAAGCCCCAGAAATCACCTTATTTTATGAACCAGTCTTGCAAGACTAACACCGTCACTTCTGCCTTTTGAAAATAGGAGTACTAAAGAATTTGGTGGACATATTTTTAAACCACTACTGCTTCATTGGCCAAAACGGATTCACTTGTTGAGTCTAATTACAGTGGAATCTGGGAAATAAATTTATTATCAGAAGCGATGCCCATTTTTCCCTTGAACAAAACAGGGGCTCTACTATCCACAACAAAGTGGAAAGGAATATTGGGAAGGCAACTAGCTCATGAATTTGTACATAATGGAGTTTTGGAGATCTTCACCAAATAATTCTAGAGCTTAACTGAAGAAATGAATAATTTAGAGTAGATATAAAAATTTTGAAAAATAAGGCTTTTTAAGGGTGAGTAGACACCTATTAGACTTAATACAAGATGGAAATTCATATAGGCAAATAAATAGAAAGCAAAGTATAGTACATAAATAGATGCTAATGTATAAGAAATTAATATTGAAATGGATGAATTATTTCCTAAATGACATTGGAAAATATGTGTTTGAGAAAGATTCATTTACATTCAGCAGAAGTTCTAGATGAATTAGAAGAAGAAACATGAAAAATGAAATCACTTTAAGAAGCTAGAAGAAACTTTGGGGAATATTTACCTTTTCTCAGATAGGAAAGGACTATCTAGATACATAAGCAAGAAACTAAATAGCAAAGGAAAAGACTGATTTTAATATTTAAAATTACAAGCTCTGTGTCAAAAAAAATCATAAAAATTTAAACACAAACAAGGCAATTATACTTTATAGATATTTTGACGGGATATATTCATTAATAAGAAAAATATCTTAGCTTTGCTTGAGGTCTATGGCCCTTTTCTATGGAGCAGATATTTCAGATTAAAAATAAAACAGTGAGAAAAATATTAATATATAATGAGTTAATATAAATGGTAATAAATCTCTATATTTTCAATGAAATGGACAAAAACATAAACCTATAGTCCACAGAACAGATAAGGCAAAGGGTAGTAAACAGGAATAAATGGTCAACTTCATTAGTAATCATAATGATGCAAATTGAAACAAAATAAAATTTAATGTTTACCTATCAGATCAATACAGATTGTTTACTGTAAATACTCAGGGCTGGCCAGAATGTGGTGAAAAGTGTTTGTCTAATACTACTGGTCTATGCAGAGCAATTTGACAATCTTCATCAAGCCTTTCAACATGTTTTTACCTTTTTATCTGATAATTTTACTTATAACAATCTAGTCTAAGGAAATAAATGAATTTAAAAGCATATGTATGAAGTTGTATGTCTCAATATCATTTATAATGGAAACAAAAAGGAAATTACTTAAATGTCCCACAATAGACTCATAGCTATACAAATCATGGAATGTCCATATAAGGGACTATTTGGTTGTTGTGAAAATATTTTAATGAATTTCAATGACTTAGAAAAATGTTTATGATACGAGTTTAATTATAAAACCAACACATAGTACATAAAGTCTCTATGATAGTATATGAATTATGGAATATGTATTATATAAGAATAAAAGGTTTGGGAGAAAATAGAAAAAAAATTTTGCAGTGTTTCCTGAGAACTATTTTGGGGGGCTTTGTAAGATTATGAAAAATTTGTGTCTTATTTAGATTTGTGAACTTCTCAAGTTTTCTAAAGTATGTTGCTTTTGAGATCAGAAAAAAGTCCTCAGTAAACTCTAAATGGATTATTTTAATCTTATCATCTAACCTGTCTTACTGCTCTTGACAGTTGTACTGTGTGTATATGTGTGTGTGTGTGTGTGTGTGTGTGTGTGTGTGTGAGATAAAGACAGAGAGAAAGAAAAAAAGAGAGGAGGAGGGAAAAAAGGAAGGAGAGAGAGAGAGAGAGGGAGAGAGAGAGAGAGAGATAGAGAGAGAGGGAGTTTGCGCACTGTAATTTTAGGAAACATGTATAAAAAAATACTAAAGCTCATTTTGTCAGGAAGTGGCAGATTAAACCCTACAATAGTGCATTAACTCTTTCAGGTCACTAAGGGACCAATTAGTGCATTATGCTAAGGGGTACTAAACTGTATCCTACTTGCCTGGAGGAGACAACGCACGTCCTGAAGCCCTAACTCATATCACCACTGGGAAGTGATTCGAATCTGGGAAGAAGTTGGTTCATTGAATATTAATTGAATGGGTGAATAAATGAAGAAAAGGCAAAGAAGAGAGCTAACAAGCTAACATTTATTGATTATTTTCTGTGTGCCAAGGGCTTCCCTTTCATTATTTCATTTAATTCTCATGGCAACCATATGAGGCCGATATTATTATTATTACCATTTTGCAGAAGAGGAAACTGAATTTATACCACAGACACATGAACACATTCCTGCCTTTTGTATAGGAAGATGCCGGCACTGACCTGAAATCGTCACTTATTTGCTCATGTGCTCTTGGCTCTCCACAGTCTTCTTTTAGGCTGATTCATGAAATCCCACAATCAAGGTATTCCTTTTTACTGTGGTTTTTCTGAGTACAGTAGTCCCCCTTTATCCACACTTTCACTTTCTGTGGTTTCAGTGGCCTTCGGTCAACCACAGTCCAAAAATATTAAATGGAAAATTCCAGAAAGAAATAATTCATGTTTGAAATTGTGTGCCTTTCTGAGAAGTGTGATAAAACCTAGTGACATCCTGCTCCATCCCACCCTGGATGTGAATCGTCCATTTGTCCAATGTTTCCATGCTGTGCACGCTACCTGCCTATTAGTATAGGAAAAAACATAGTATATGTTTTTGGTAACATATGGAGTTTGGGGCAACCACTGCAGGTATGTAGCCCTCAAGGATAAGGGGGCACTACTACATTTCATAGCACATAGTATCCTGGGGACAAGTGGGTAGGAGAGAGTTCTGGAGAAGGAAAATTCTTTGGGATAGCAATCATCACACTGAAAAGAAGACATTTCAAATTACTTTCCGATAACTATTTGTAATTAAAAAAAAATTAAAATGAAGCAGAGGAGAGCAAAGATTATTGGGTGCCAAAGAAGAACAAAATGGAGTGCCCCAAGACGCAGAAGATGGGGGCTGGGGTGACTCACTACTAACTGTTGGTGTCACAAGTGTGCTTAGAAGCCATTCTCCATGAATCTCTGAAAAGCAAAAGGCAGGTGTTTGCAAAATAGTTTTCTGGTCTGCCCGGTGCGGGCACAGGCTGTTTTTGTGCCTTGGAGCAAAGGAAATTGGTTCATAAAGAGAATATATTCCTGACTCATTTCATTAACAAGAAGCAGTAGCCCAGTAAGGTGGCTAGTACAGTCTTATTAAATGGTACCTGAAACTGACATAAGAAAACACAATACTGGAGATGAATCCATTTCTCATAGGGATCCCGGGCGAGGGGAAGTGTTGCTTGCTCTGAATATTTCATATTTCTATTTAGAAGACTTTTCCATCTGAGAGGGAGCACTTTCCTGCACAGGTAGTGAGACGCAGTTTCACCTTGTAGACCATTTAAAGTTTTGAGTACAAAGTTCCACATCCCCATAGTTTTATTTATTATTATTATTATTATTTTTTTTTTCTTTTTGCGGTACGCGGGCCTCTCACTGTTGTGGCCTCTCCCGTTGTGGAGCAACAGGCTCCGGACGCACAGGCTCAGCGGCCATGGCTCACGGGCCCAGCCGCTCTGCAGCATGTGGGATCTTCCTGGACCGGGGCACGAACCCGTGTCCCCTGCAACGGCAGGTGGACTCTCAACCACTGCGCCACCAGGGAAGCCCAATTATTATTATTTTTTTAAGAAACAGGCATCTCTTTATTTATTTTTTTACTTTAATTTATTTAATTTATTTATTTTTGGCTGCGTTGAGTCTTCGTTGCTGTACGCAGGCTTTCTCTACTTGCGGCGAGTGGGGGCTATTCCTTGCCGTGCGCGGGCTTCTCATTGTGGTGGCTTCTCTTGTTGCGGAGCACGGGCTCTAGGCGCACGGGCTTCAGCAGCTGTAGCTCGCAGGCTCTAGAGAGCAGGCTCGGTAGTTGTGGCGCACAGGCTTAGTTGCTCCGAGGCCTGTGGGATCTTCCCGGACCAGGGGTTGAACCCGTGTCCCCTGAATTGGCAGGTGGATTCTTAACCACTGCACCACCAGGGAACCCCCATAGTTTTATTTTTAAAAGAGAGATTTCAATTTCAAGAAATTGAAAATTCTAAAAGAAGCCTTTTTATTCTTTTCTGATTTTTAGTTTGGACACATTTATATTTAGGCTTTCAAAGAATGAAGGGGCCAAAGTGTTTCTTTCTAGAAAGAAAATCCAAACTAGTGACATCTTTAAATAGATTTACATCCAAATTATACACTGTAAGTCTACAAGACATATTATACAAAATCACCCACGTGGCCTTTTGTATCGTGATCCTTTGTATGATACTGAAACTCCTGCAGGAGGGAGAAAATAATGATTAGGCTTAAGCAAAGTGAAAAGATATTTTCTCAGCTGGAAGCTGTTAATACTTCAGCTGATAGAGGCTTGGAGAATAACTCTGCTGTTGTGTGTTTAAAAAATAAATATACAAGCACTGGAATAATTCACAGGATGAGAAATCACAGGAGGGAGATAACAGCCGAGCAGATCTGAGACTGATCGTTTTTCTGCTTATGGGGATGTTGCTCTTTCGCCCTAAGTCTTGGACTGACAGCTCTTCTGGATGTTGTTTCCAGTCCTCTGGGTCTTGATGTCTTTGAGTAAATACAGTATTTCCAAGTCAGCCAAGGGCTTTACATTTTCACAGCATTTTTGTAGGAGACATAATTATTGGAAGCACAGGCTTCCAGAGAGTTTAGGATTCTAAACATCTCCCACACTTGAAAAATTAAATATAACTTCTTTTTTCTTATTGTAAAAGCAATATATGCTTATGAGAGAAAATGTAAGAAATGTAGAGAAGCAAAAGGAAGAGTCTATATACTAATCCTACTAATGAGAGTGAATTACCGGTTAGTAGTGGAGTAGATCTATTCTTCTACCTCTTTTTCAATCCAATAGAAGTATATTTTACAAAAAATGTTCCTCACCTGGTACATACAGTTTTTTAATCTTCTTGGACCTGCTCCCCTATCCATTCCTATGAGTAATAGCTAAGAGTTTACACTTTGCAATCAGAACCTACAACAGAGAGAATTCTGAGTCGGCTACTTACCATCTGGGTGATGCAATCTCAACTTCCTCTTCTGCAAAATGAAGATAATAGTATCCAATTTGCAAGGTGATAGGAGGATAGAGATAATGTGTATAAAGGGCTTGGTACATAGTAAATGTTTAATAGATATCAGCTCTTACAAGTTTTCTTTTCTTCTTCCTTTTGCACCTCTGCCATATTAGTGCCCTGCTCTGTCTTTTGCTGGGTTCAACTTCCCCCAGTCTCCCTTCCATACTAGGTCTATTTATAACTATTCCAAAAGCGTTCTTTAGTCTTTGGTGTCCTGTTCCCCAAGCCACAGCTCTCTTGAGGCTGGAAGGCATTGCTCCTAGCCCAGAGTTGCCTGTATCACAAGTGTTATCCATTCAACCTTGAGACAGGACATTGGCTTCACAACCATCCAAGAAAAACTCACTCCTTCACATATCTCATGTTGCAAAGTAAGTGTGATGGGCTTTTCCTGATGATTCTACCTGCCAGAAATGGATGGACACATATAACCTTTGGATATCCTCTGAGTAACCTTGGCCATACATTGTTAATCCTAATTTTTTGCTTCCTTTGCCTACTGGTAAATGCCTTTACTGTTTGACTGGAAATAATGGATGTAACCACATCCATTACACATGCAACCTGATCCGTTCCTCTACTTCTTCCCATTCCTCTGGCCATTCCCAAATGTCCTTGGTATATTACTACCTTCTGCCAGCCATACTGAGTGTTCATGTCACATAGTCTTCTGATCTCTGTCCATAGACTTCAATCTGTTCTGCTACCTTGATCCATTATTAGTATATATTATTAAAATTATTTATGGATCTGCTAAAAGCTAAATTGTACAGATCCTTGAGTTGCTCCCCATATATTACTAAAATTGTAAATGCCATTCAAACCTCTATATATCTTAAAATTTTTCCTTGACAGATGAAGTAAGGAGTGAAGTTTTCCATCAGGGTATGATCACCTGCATTAAAGCAAAGCAGTACTGAATATGCTTAGGCTAGAGTGCTGATTGTACTTTACTTTAGAATACATGAAGACTAGAAATGTTATGAACAGGTCAGGACAACTTGGAGTAGAATGTTTTGATTCCCAAAATGTTTGGGGAATGTTTGGATTTCACTATATCCTACTGTCTCTTTAGGTAAGACGAAGAGTTATGCCAATACCAATGAAGGTCTCCCTTGTCTGAAGGAGAGATCAAAGGACTAAGAGAAGGAGGTCCCTAACTTTGTTGGAACAAGCTTTGGGGAGAGGGAGTGTGGGGATGAGGTTCTATTTTGATGGGCAGGAGCAGGGAAGCAGCATAAGAAGGTTGAGCCCCTGCAGGACCAGGGCTGCATTGGGACACACATCCCTTGTTTCAGAGTGGACTGTTATGATTTTCCTTGGGACAAGCAAGATGGAGGTGGCTGCCTAGAAACTGTTCAGTCATGGATTAAGAGCTATCATATACAGTAGCAAATCTGAAAATATTCACACTGAGGGAGTGCTGAGTCTTGGGTTCAGCAGTGGGGCAATAGGTGAGGAAGGGGCAGTTAGTTGCACTGCCTTCTTTTCTTTCTTAGCCTGCTGTACCCAGTAAATAGAGTTATTTCCTTGCCTAAGAACCCGGTGTAATGGAATGCTCCAGGTACTTGGTCAGTGTGCATGGGCCTGGGAAGATTAAAAAAAAATTGTTTTATAACGGAAATTTTCAAACATCTGCAAGATTAGAGAGACTAGTATAATGAACCCATGAACCACCACACAATTTCAGCGGTTTTCAACATTTAGTCAGTTTTGTTTCATCTTTTAACTTATCACTTACCTTCCATGCCTCCCCTGTAACTACAATATTCTAAAGCAAATCTCAGAGAAGAAATTTTCTAAATGCTTCAGTAGCTGTCTTTAGATAAGGACATAAAAAATAACATAATCATAGTACCATTCATACCCCTCAAAATTAGTAGTAATTCTTTAATACAATCTAATATCTATTCCATGTTTAAATTTTCCTGACTGTCTAAAAACTCCATTGGTTTGTTCAAATCAGAATCTAATCAAGCCCTACACATTACATTTGATGGTTAGTTTTCATAAAACTATTTAATTATAACAGTTCTTCCTTCCCTGTAACCTATTTTCATGCCATTTAGTTTTTGAAGAAACTGGATCATTTTTCCTTTGGAATCAAGGCAGAATTTGGATGAGCTCTTTCTTCAGGTCTTAAGATTTTCTGGGTAACTGAGAGGTCATGTGGAGCAGTATAATCGTATGTCCGCGAACATGTTAATGTCATCCATCGTGGTGGGACCCAGATGACTGAGTGATTGATGGGACAAGAGAGAACAGCTTCAGCCACAAAATGTGGAAGGCTGAGAACTACTGCTCGAAAGAAATTTCTTATGCAGAGAAACTTAAATAACTGTCACGCAGAATGGCTGCCTTGCCAATGACCTCATTAATCATATTTCTGTTCTTTTAAACACCTCACCCTGACTCAGGGGCCATAGAGTGAGCTTGGACCTCACAACTCTTCCTTTGTACAGACCACTCTTCTTCAGCCACTGTGGTTTGCTGGGTTTTGCTAGAAATACACCGCCTTTTCCATGTGTAGAGTCTCTTAGTGATTCCAGTCAGCACACTGGGAGCAGTTATCCATGTACCTTCTATCTGCTCTGGGGCAGAACAGAGGTGGAGTATGCCATTTGCAAGGTCTCACTTTTTAATCTCAAATTCAAAAAGACTAATTCTCTTTGGTTTTTAAAAGCTACTTAGTTGATTCTTTGGGCTTTGAAGCCACATGATACTGCTAGGAACTGGAAAAGGAAAACAAGTTCTGTCTTGAACTCTGGGTTAATCTCAGCCATTCTGCCATCTTTGGGGCTGTAAGTAGGTGGTGACAGAATAGCAGAGCTCCGAATTCCTTCATGGCCCATGCTCATACAGACTAATCAGTATTTCTTGAACACACTGTATGTTTTTCCAGAATCACATACTGCTCTTTTCTGCCTCCACTGAAACCTCTTTAAGGTTCAGTTCAGATGACAACTCCTGATAAACAACTGTGTAGCCAACTGTGTAGCACAGGGAACTATATTCAGTATCCTATGATAACCTGTAATGGAAAAGAATCTGAAAAGAATATATATATGTGTATATATATATATATATATATATATATAAATCTATATCTATATATACACAACTGAATCACTTTGCTGTACACCTGAAGCTAATATAACATTTAACTCAATTATACTTCGATTAAAAAAATGACAACTCCTTCATGAAGCCTTTCCTGAGCTCCCCAACCAGGTGTGCATTCTTCCTTGAATTTTCAAGGTGCTAATGTTCAGTGGAACGACCGGCACCAGAATTTGTGCAGAGACCAGTGCTCTCATTTGTCCTCTTTCCTCTAATCCCTTCTAAAGATTGTGGCCAGTATCTGCTCAAGGAAAAGAGGACACATCTGGGCACATCTCCAGTTAGCCAACAAAGAAACAAAAATCAAACAAAAATGGCAGTATGTGATGATAAGCACGTGGTGAGTTATCCTTACCTGTGCCTTGTTATTGAGTGGAAACTTCAGTTCAGTTCAGGAATTAAAAAAAAAAATAATTATTTCCGTGTTTGCCATGTGCCAAGGAGCATGCTAGATATGGAGGGCACAAAGAATATAATAGCTAACATTTATATAATGCTTATGATGATGAGGCCCTTTGCAGTTGTTATTCACTTAATCTTCAGAACAACGCTTTCAGGTTGGTACTATTACTGTCTCCATTTTATTTTCAGAGAAACAGGTACTGTGAGGTCAAGCAACGTGTGAGGTTAAGCAACACATGAGGTTACACAAGCTTCATAAGTGACAGTGCAGGGATATGAAGCAAAGCAGTGTGGCTCAAAGGAAAATAAGACATAGCTCTTTAGCCTTCAAATGTTTACAGTGTGAGGGTCCTAACAAAAGGGGGAATGTGATTCTCTTCCAGTGTTAGAATCCCAGATGCATTCCACAGAACTGGATGCAACCAACAACGTGTGCAGAATACATTCTGGGCTGGGACGCTGCTGGACAAGGCCACAGCTGAGGCCAGTGTTGAGAGTGGCTGTCCCAGCATGCACCAGGGCAATGGCAAACAAGGGCTGAGCTGTGCTCCCCAATGAACCGTGAAGCTTCCTGAAGAGGGTGCTATTGGGCATTGTCCTTCAGAAGTGGCAGGGAGGATCCTGTATATGGAGGCTAGTCTTTCCTCGAGGAATTTGCCCTTTGTTCTTGTTCATGACCATTAGTGAATCTAATGGCACAATGGCATTTTGTGGTGCAGACTTACTGTCTATTAAGAAGTGTTCTGAGGAGAGCTCAGCATATAAATAACCCTTTGGATATTTCCTTCCAAAGCAACAGATCCTATGGCAGCAAAGAAACTGCTGAACTGAAGCCACGTGGAATCATAGCCAAATGTTAGGATGGCATAGCAGTCTCCACAAGCATTTCTCTGGAGGTTTGGGATGTTCAGAGTAAACCTCCATCTTAAACATTGTGTTTTTAAGCCAAATGGGTTTTCTGAGAAAGAAGAGGTTTTAAGGGCTTCTCTGGAGATAAATGAGCATATAATCATCTGCTTTAGAGGGAAATGGTTCCAAATCTCTGACATAAATCTGGGAAGTGGTTGCCTTAGAAACAACTAATGCTCTGTAACTCTCTTCCCTGGACAACCATTTAGGGTCTCTATAATTTGCTAACTTCTACCCATGGTTTTTAAACTTTTAACCCTAGGTGAGAAATCTTAATCCCTCTCTCCAATGAGAATGATAACAAATAACCTTTCTCATTTCTTCAAACATTAAACACTTGGTAGGGACCTATCCTCTTCTTCTTGAGTGGGAGTCTGTTAATATAGTGGAGAGGAGATCCTCCATAACAGGACCATTGCGGATTCGATGACATCTGTTCTGGTTTGCTCAGGACTGGGAAGTTTCCTGGGATGCAGGAGTTTCAGTGCTAAAGCTGGAACAGCCGTTCACCATGGTAGGGGCATAGAGAGCCCTCCAAGCGAGGATACCCAGCTCCATGGTCTCTGGGCTCTGAATAGCTCTGAATTCCTCCCCCAGCATCTTCAGTGGAGGACAGCTGAGGACGTGGTACCTACTGAACTGTCCAGTGATTGCTCTTTCAAAGATTCTCCCACAGCAGAGTTGCATTAGAGAAACTGCTAGAAATATTACACACAGCCAGATTCAGTTCAGCTCATTCAATTTTACTCAATTTATCAAGCCTACATGGAGTTTCTATAAATCTGTGACACTGTACTAGAGGAGGGAGGATACAAAGATGAATAAGACACAGTCTTGCTTCCTAGGGGCTCTTAGACTAATAGAGATATAAACAAAGAAGCACCTTCCAGTGTGATGGATGCTGTAGTAGACGTGGCAGACAAGGCATAGGGGAGGGACATTACTAAAGTAGCTGACTGCTTAAGGTCAAGAAAGTTTTCACAGAGGAGGTGTTGCTTCATTGGAGAGTTGGAGGATAAATAGGCATTTGACAGCTAGACAGGAGAGAAGAACACTTCAGGCAGAGGCAAGAACATAGAGCAAAAGCACAGAAACAAGAAACAATCTACCGAGTAAGAACTTCAAGGTATATTTAGGGAATAGCAGGTATGGTTGGAACACAGGAGTTGAGATAGAAGGAATGGTAAGAGAGAAGTCTGGAGGCCAGGAGCAAGAGACAGACCATGAATGGCATATATGCAATTACAGTCATCACTGCTGGGTACCTAACACAATCCTTTTTCCATTTTGCTGATTTTGTGCAGGTGATTCATCCTCCCCCAGGTCAGGGGCTTCTTTGAGCCAATCACAGTGATCTAATTTCTCTTGTCCATGATTTAAGATTTGAGCTGAGACAAATGTATGGCCATAGATGTGAGGAGCTGTGCGTCTGTTGAGATCTACATAGAAAGAAAAGCTCTCTGCTCCTGGCATGTCTACATGTGTGGCAGCCATATTGTGACCATGAGGATAGCTGGCCTGAAGAAGCTGACTTGCTGAGGATGTTAGATCAGAAACATGGGAGTTCCTGGGGCCTTGGAGTCACTTTTTCTTAGAACATTTTGTTATATGAGGTAAGAATTTTTCCTCATTGTTCTAGATATTTTGAATTCAGATTTCTCTTACTGGTGGCTAAAAGCACTTATTGATATGGTATAACATGTTAAAAAGTTGAAGCTTTTTGTGACAGGAGAAATGGATTATGTTGTCATGGTTTCATTTTAGGACATTGACTCTTTTTTTTTTTTTTTTTTTTTTTTTTTTTGCGGTACGCGGGCCTCTCACTGTTGTGGCCTCTCCCGTTGTGGAGCACAGGCTCTGGACGCGCAGCTCAGCGGATCCAGCCGCTCTGCGGCATGTGGGATCTTCCCGGACCGGGGCACGAACCCATGTCCCCTGCATCGGCAGGCGGACTCTCAACCACTGCGCCACCAGGGAAGCCCAGGACATTGACTCATTTGTTGGTAGTCATATTTCCTAGATGCAGAAATTCATTTATTTATTCGTTCACTCAACTACTATTTTTTTTAACTTTATGCCAAGTACCATTCTAGACCCAGTAGATGCAAGGTCAAATAAGTTATGCTCTGTACTCTTAGAGGATTTGCAATCTCTTGGTGGAGATGGGTAAGTAAATCAGCTTCACAGTATACTGTATCAAGTGCTTTGGTAAAGTTACACCCAGGGTACCGTAGTAGTGCAATAGGGCTCCCGAATCAGTCTGATAAAGTATAGAGTGCTTATCAAGGGGGTGATACTTGGACTAAACCAACTGAAGACAACAGAAGCAGTAACTAGTCATCCAGACAACTCCCACATCTGGGAGTATCTGGGCCCTGGTACACCTACATCTGTGCCCATCTTTTTTCTGCTGCGGTCCTTTTGACTTCAACCCATTTCTGGATGCCAGAGACCTGTTCTTATGTTTGACCTGCCTCAGCTCTGCTGGAT
Organism: Delphinus delphis; assembly: GCF_949987515.2. Lineage (NCBI taxonomy): Eukaryota > Metazoa > Chordata > Mammalia > Artiodactyla > Delphinidae > Delphinus > Delphinus delphis. The sequence continues at coordinate 25,722,051 of NC_082700.1, forward strand.
ATAGTTTTTTGCTCTCATCTCTTGAATTGGACAGATCATCTATTCCAACTTCCCTTTTTGTTGGTTTCATGGTTCCCGCCTCCTCCTCCAGAGTCTTTTCCTGAGTATGTGCTCATATTGTCTTGACTTCACAGATTCTGGGTTTTTCCTGCTGCTCCTGGACATATTCGTGCTCAAGAGGTTCCTGGCTCATTTCCAGCCTGACATCTCCCTTGTCCCTCAAGCCGTATGTGGACCATGGCGTTTGATGCCAGAGCACATGGGTTCAGTGTACTAACAATGACTGTGGGCCTCACCATGTAATTTTTTTGAGACTTATGTAAAAGTTCAGATTGGTTTAGAAAACTTTGGAGTAGGTAAAAATTAGGTAGGAAAGAATTTCCATTTTCCTTCTTGGCGTCATTTTTTTTGGGGGGGTGGGAGTGAGTCTTAAGACTTTTCAAACATATGGAAAAGCCATATATGCACAGCAGTATAACTTCCCATTTACCACAATTATTTGCCTTATGAATGATGTTGCTTAGTGTGGGAAGAATATTAACAACCCATTTAACATTATGTAAAAGGCCTTTCTCTAGAGGGTGAAAGGGAAAGAAGGTTCTCCGGCTCATGCAATTTTCCTGAGAATTGATTAAGTGCATCAGCCCCAGAGAGGTAAGGAATTTGGAAAGGTAGAATGGTTTTTCTAATGGTTCCCTGTAGGTTTAAACAGCTTAATATTTACCCTCTAAGGTCACTGAGCTTGAAATTGAGTAGGTAGAAGGACTTTAAGTAAACAGCAGAGATAAGAATTGGCACATATTTTATTACGTTTTAAAAATGAGAGACAGCACATATTAAGCATCTCTCAAATATTATATATATTTTCAAAAAGAATAATAACTCTATTGAACTTATAAAAACAATGGAGCTCGTTATAAGGAAATCAAGCAACAGAAAACGGTACAAAGAAGAGAGAAAAAAATGTCAATCCAAATCCACAGAAATAACCATCCTTAACAATTGTAAACATCATCCCAGGCCTCTCCTTGGGATAACATTGCACCTATTCAGAATGCATGGTTTAAGGCCTCTACTAGTCCCATTTCCTGGTTTCATTAAAGACAAGAAAGGTTATTTTCACCAACATTTTAATTATTATTTTTGGTTGTCTATGGGTTTTGCATATACATTGCTGTAAAATGACCTTTATTGTGCCATTTCTTCTTTTTTTGTTGAAGTATAGTTGATTTACAATGTTGTGTCCATTTCAGCTGTACAGCAAAGTGTTTCAGTTGTATATATATACAAATATACATATATATATATATATATATATATATTCTTTTTCAGATTCTTCTCCATTATATGTTATTACAAAATATTCAATACAGTTCCCTGGCCATACATTAGGTCCTTGTTGCTTATCTATTTTATATTTAGTAGTGTATACCTGTTAATCTCAAATTCTTAATTTATCCCTCCCGCCCTCTATACATTCTTTTGACTAGAAAAATTTCAAATATCTTTAAAATATTTTAAGTGTAAGATGAAAATATGTGGGTTCAGAGCTGCTCTGAGGTACTGAGCTTCATGGTTTATACTAATTGGTTCATCCTCAGGACTCCCATTTTGAGGAATTATCCATTCGTCATCAAATATTATTGAGTATTTCATAATTGCAAGGATCTGTGCAAATCCTAGTATAAGACATAAAAATGTGACACACTTTCTTACCTTCTAAGATTTATGATTTAGTGGTAAATAGAAGTCATTCATTCATTCATTCATTTTGCTAGTCATTTGTGGAGTGCCTGGCATCTGGCACCGTGTTAGATGCTAGAGATAGAAAGAAAATAGATAAAGATGTAGTCTCTGCCCCTAAGGAGTTCACAGTCCAGTGGGGAAGATAAACACATGGACAAATAGTATTTGCATCATATGCCATGTGCCTCTGATATGTATGTAAATAACAGCAACAACAAGAGATAGTATCTGTCAAGTAATTTATGAGAAATACAATTAGTCCATGAACAGGACTTAGGAAGGAAAGAGTGATCCCATCTTGAGGTCTTCATAGAGGAAAAATACTTGAGTTGGTTCTTAATGGAATTGCAGCCTTTTTTGGGGGGACTGTGTTGGGTCTTTGTTGCTGCATGCAGGCTTTCTCTAGTTGTGGCGAGCGGGGGCTACTCTTGTTGTGGAGTACGGGCTCTAGGTGTGCGGGCTTCAGTATTTGTGGCTCACAGGTTCAGTAGTTGTGGCAAGTGGGCTCTAGAGCACAGGCTCAGTAGTTGTGGCACACGGGCTTAGTTGCTCCATGACATGTGGGATCTTCCCGGACCAGGGATCGAACCCATGTTTCCTGCATTGGCAGGCGGATTCTTAACCACTGCTCCACCAGGGACGTCCCAATTGCAGCCTTTTAATTGGCAAAGATGAATGGAGACAGTATTCTTAGAGAAGGCAAGGGCACTATAAACCAGAGCACAGAGATGAGCAAGAAAGGAGAGAAACTGGGCAGGGCAAGTCATGCAGATAGTGGGAGCTGAGGGTGCATTTTTTGATAGTTGGGAAAGATATGGTAGTTGAAAGGTAAGTTAGGGTGAGACCGATAATGCAAAGATTTGGGTTTTATCCTTATTCAGTGGGAAGTGACTGCAGGTTGCAATGAGAGCAGCGACATGATTGAAGCAAGGCTTTTGGTTGATTGCCTGCTATCCCCAAGCAGGGTGGATTGAAAGAAGAGAAATGCAAAGGAACTAAATATATGCGACACCTGGTATATACCAAGCTCTGTGAAGTTATTGCACTTCAATCCTCAGGAATATATCCACAAGGAGGCACTTTTATTTCCATTTTAAGGCTAAAGAAACTGAAGCTTGGCAGCATCTAGCTTTGCTATGAAAGAACAACCTGTTGAGATTATTGCATCAAAGGTCGTTAAACATTTATAAATCTTGATGGTGATTAAGACCCAAAATGGATGATGGCTGGTGGCTCTTGGCTTCTGTAGTATGACATAGCAGTGTGACAAAAACCTAAAACAGCAGTAAGGGTGATGGTTGGCCCAGAGCTTGGAATCATCAGACAATACCCGGGATGTTCAGTTTGGTTTTGAATGCCACAGGGCGGAAGTGAAAGGAACAAACTTGAGCACATTCAGAAGAGAGCAATGAAGACCAAAAAGTACCTAGAAACCCTGAGGCACTGAGCACGTTGCATTCATTCAGAGAAAAGAGCCTGATGTGGCACATGAATCCTGGAGTTAGACTGGTCGTATGGTGTTCTAGGCAGATAAAAACAAATGGGTACCAGAAGTGAGCTCTGTGGAAGGGATAACTTTTCTAACAATGATGAAATGGGCTGCTGTGAGAGGTAATGAGCTCCCTAAGATCAGAGATGTTCAAGTACATGCCATTGATAACCTTCTAAACAAAGATTCTGTGGTATTATGATTTCTTAGTGTCTTGCAGGTGACCTGTTTATACTAGTACATGCACAGCTGTCAGGTTATGATTGATGCCTCTTTCCTTTTCTCAGAGTCTCTTTTCAACCCAGTCTAAGCTGGCTTGTGTCCCAACCACCCCATGCAGATGGCCTCTGTCAAGTCATCAGTACCTCTCAGTCATCATATTGAATCTTCTCTGTCCCTAAACTTTGTAGGAACATTTAGCACACACAGTGGTAACTCCTACTTTCTGGAAGCAGCTCTTTCTCTCAGCTTTCAGGACCTCATACTCGCCCACTGGTTTTCTTCCTACTGCACTGACCTTCATCTCACTCTCTTTTGCTAGTTCTTCCTCCTCCAGCTCAACTTCTAAATGTTGGAGTGCCCCAGGGCTCTCAGTATTCCCTTCTCTTCTCTAACTATGTTAACTCTTCGTGGTGGTTTTGAAACATGTCTGCAGTTTACTTGACTCTCCTCCCTTCCAGAGATGGGAGTCTATGTCTCCTTCCTTTGAATCTGGGTTGAACTAGTGACTCATCTTTAATGCAGCAGGAGAGATGATTTCTAAGACCAGAGGCTAGGTCAGAAAAGGCGTGAAGCTTCCACTTGGTTCTCCTGGGACATTGGTTTTTGGAATCCTGAACTTTCGGAACTGAGGAGGTCACACTGGGAGAAAGCACAGGTCTCTAGAGAGGTGATGTGTGGTACTCTAGCCAACAGCCCAGCTGAGGATGCAGGCATTCTGGAGTAGTACTTAGCTGTATTGACTTTTGTGGGATTCACTTTTGAATAATTTCCATGTCTCAAGTCCAGACACAACATGGAACTTGATTCAGCAGTTAAACAAATTAATAGATTAGAATTAATATATTGACCTTTTCCAGCCTTACCTCATTCATGCTACAGCTTCAGCTGTCTCATCTCTGTTAATAGAATTACCAGAGATTTTCTAATACACAATTTCCATGATTAAATTTATGACAATAACTAACAGTTACATGATACTTATAAGGTGGCAGAGACTGTTTCAAACACCTTACATGTTTAAACTCATTTAATCACCAGGGCACTCCCATTCTACAGATGAGCAAAGTGAGGCACAGAGAGGTTAAAGCACCCAAGGTCACACAGGTAGTAAGTGGCAAAGCTGGAATTTGACCTCATAGTCTAACTTTAAAGTCCTTGGTCTTAACTCGTACCTACTCCTCCACTCATAGCGTATAAACTTTTGCAAAACCCCTCCATCACTACTCAACACAGGAATAGTCTGGTTACTACGTTCATGCAGAGGTATATTTTCAAAGGTATGCAGAACTTGCAGCCTCTTAATTTGTTTATTGCCTTCATTAACTGTATGAAGTTAATGTAACTATCATTTTAGACATTTAGACATGTAACTGTCTACATTTTAGACATTTAGTAACTGTAACTGTCTACCATTTTAGTGGGTATCTTGGACAGAGAGAGGAGACATGTTGAAATGTAAGGACAGACATTCTCCGAAGTGCTCTTTGAAGTCATTGTTTTACCCAAGGAACAGATTGTGTCTCTAAATCTCTCTCAGATCTGCCCTGGCTTATAGTCATGGGAGGGCTTTCAGAAGTTTTTCTGGCTTTTTGGCAGAAAGAGAACAACTGTTAGCTTGGTTATGACCTAAATAAATACTCCCTTGCTCCAAAGATGTTATTGACTCGGTGGTACTTCCCGTGTTACACCATCGAGCACTCCCCCTGGCTGTCACAGTACAGACTTTTACTACTGTCTAACTGCTTCATTCTCTGTCTGTGAAGAGCTATACCTACCCTTTTGGTTCCACTACCCCGTCTCGCCCCCACTGCAAATGTCTCTCCACACACATTTTGAGATTTAGCCTGTAATTTTCCAGCAAAGAAATTCCTCCTGCACCGAGGATGATGATCAAAGGCAGACAACAGAGACAGTACCTGTAGCCACGTCCTGAGACGAAGTAAACATCACCCAGCTTCCTATTCCTTCCTTTCTGAGAAGGAATAGCAAGGTCTGGAAAGCCAGGAAGAAAAAAGTGGCCAAATAAAAATAAGTTATTGAAAAATACTCAGGGTCCCTTTGGGACGTCTGTCACTGATGCTGTCTCTACAGGGAGCCAGCCTCTCCTGCTGGCTTCACACAAAGGACCTGAGCCCCGGTCACCATTGTCTTTGGCACATGCTGTCTCTGGGTAGAAAGGATGTTATTTTTTTTGTTGCTGTCGAAGCTGAACATTCACCTGAACAAATAGCAGATGTTGATGAATATTAATTTGTGCTTAGATTAATGCTTCAAAGTGTCAATTTAATTTCTGTTTTACTATTCTGTCCCTGATTGTAATGAGCTACTTCAGGATGTGGGAGCACACACCTGGCTCAGAGGAGGGGTTGGAGGGTTCCAGGGAGCTGAGCTGGGTCCTCGGGCTTTTATCTCTCTGCTATGGGACAATTCCAGTGGAGCCCAGCTGGCCCCTGAAAGTCATGCAGCTCTGCGCTGGCCCAGTGGAGAGCGGGCACCTCCTCAAGGCGAGGAAGGCACACACACATCAGACAACCTTCAGGAACAGCCAGGAGCTGAGCCAGTGCCCACGCTGGGCTCCAGGCTCTGGGTGGAACAGGCTGCTGTGTGACCCCTGCATGGTCTCCTTTTACCCTACCTCAGTCCGTGTCTGTTGCTGACTTTTCAAATTCCTGAGAGACTTAATGCTAATTTGTATCCTTACAGGTCCACATAGTGAGGGCAAGGGAGCCTGATTTTGGAGTCAGGCATATCAGGGTGTGAATCCCAGCCCTGTATCTTACCGGCTTAGGCGTATTTCTGAGCCTCCGTTCCCTCACTTATAAACAGAATCATTGAGAAGGCTAAATGAGGTGCCTGTGCTCCATGCTTAGCAAGGGGCTGGCACCAAGCAGCACACAATAGATGAAGCTCCCCTCCCCTTTCCTTCAGATGGATAAACCCACTCTCGAATAATGAAAATAATAAACTTCCTTATTGAATTGAACATCTCTCTGTTATAAATGTTTCTCTGCGTTGCCTGATCTCCTAGGTCTCTGTGTGCCTTATTAGTAACCTGGTAAGTAAACATGACCGATGTTTCTATTTAGAATAATGCCAGAATAACGTGAATGCGATGACTTTTTTTTTTTTTTTTTTCGGTACGCGCGCCTCTCACTGTTGTGGCCTTTCCCGTTGCGGAGCACAGGCTCTGGACGCGCAGCTCTGCGGTCCCAGCCGCTCTGCGGCATGTGGGATCTTCCCGGACCGGGGCACGAACCCGCGTCCCCTGCATCGGCAGGAGGACTCTCAACCACTGCGCCACCAGGGAAGCCCTGCAATGACTTTTTTTAAAGGATACGAACGGCACCCTATTCCATCTTTGTCTCGTTCCTCATGGACCAGTGTTGCTGTTTCTCTGTGAGCTGGACAAATAGAATGGATTTTTCCCTCATGGAAAATCACCTTCTGCAGCCCAACCTCTGCCTGCCTGGGACTTGCTTTACCGTTCCCCCTTCTTGCTCCTCCCACTTTGCCCGCCATCATCCCACAGACACTCAGGTTGTTGGCACTTTACTGAGGGCAGTCAGGAGACTCCTGAGCAGAGCCAGCACGCAGGATTACAAAGCCTGGTTGTTCTGTCACTGAAACTCTCGACAACAGGTTTCCGCACACTCTGTGGGTCTCCACCTCCCTCCTGATCGCTTTCTGTACTTAGATATTATATGTTTCCTAGGGCTGCTTAACAGAGTACCCAAAACTGGGAGGCTTACGATATCACAAATCTATTGTTTCACATTTCTGGAAGCTAGACATCGAAAATCAAATTGTTGGCAGGGCCCTGCTCCCACTCAAGTCTGTAGAAGAGAATGCACCCCTAGCTTGTGGTGGTGGTCATCCATTCTTGGGGTTCTCTGGCTTCTGACAGTGGAATTCCAATCTCTACTTCTGTCTTCACGTGATATTCTCCTTGTGTCTTTACATCATCTTCTTTCTGAACATGTATGTGTCCTAATTTCCCCTCTTTATAAGGATATCAGTCATATTGGATTAGGAGCCACCCTAATGACCTCATCTTATATTGGTTAAATCTATACAGACCGCATTTCCAAATAAGGTCACATTCTGAGGTACTGGGGTTAGGATTTTGACATATCTTTGTTTTGCAGGGGATACATAACTCAACCCATGACATATGTAAATTACCTCTCACTTCTTCCTTCTTGGGCTCTAGTCAACCCTTTGGGATTTTACCTCTGTTTCAACCAAAACAACAAAGCCCTTCATAATCTGGCCTTTCTTCATTTGTTCATTCATAAAAATATTTATTCAACACTTACCACATGCCTGGACTGGAAGTTTTTTTTTTAATTGAAGTACAGTTGATTTACAATGTTGTGTTAGTTTCAGGTGTACAGCAAAGTGATTCAGTTATATATATATATACACACACACATATACATATATACACACACACATATTCATATGTATATGTATATATTCTTTTTCAGAATTTTTTCCATTATGGAATGTTACAAGATATTGAATATAGTTCCCTGTGCTATACAGTAGGTCCTTGTTGTTTATCTATTATATATATAGGAGTGTGTATCTGTTAACCCCCAAATCCTAGTTTGTCCCTCTCTTGGAACTTTTATTTCTACCATCTTGTTGAATTTTCAAATATCCTAGAAATGCCGGTATCTTTATTTTCGTTTTACAAAAAAGAAAATGAAAACCCAAAAGAATTGACGCTTGCCTATCTTCTCGCAGTAAGTGTCAGAGCTCAGTGTTTGAGCTGAGGGCTTCTGACTTCGAGTTTATTTCATCAAGTCAAAACTGTAGTGACTCAGGGACAGCTTTTATTTTCTATTCAACTGTATATTTCTACCATTGACTCTAAGAAATCCTGCTGCCCTTGATCTTTTCTCTCCATCAACATTCTTTGGTAATTCTCTGTCTTTGTCTGGCTATTTCAGTGACTTTGGCCTCTGCGCCCACGGTCAGACCGGCAATATTTGCTCCTCCTGGCTACTTTCTCCCTTGTCCTGTTCTATTTCCTTTCGAGGATTTTTCTCTTCCCTGTCCTTCTTCTTTCTGTCTTACTCTCTTTGTTTTCTTAATTCTTTAAGCCCTACAGCATCCTGACACCTGGTGTCATCCATCCACACCTAAATTTAGCTGGCAGTCTCTATCCTTTAGGTTTATACATTTTGGACATCAACACAGCTCCTTACCACTTCTTCTTGACATTTCTCTGTTTCTTTCAAAGCAACACTCGTAGCTTCTGATGTATTTTAAACAGACTTAGACATCACTTCATACTGGAACACAACCCAGTTCCCTACCTCTGCTGCTTCTTCCAAACATGACATTGGTCCCCTGAGGGACACTGTGTGTTCTTTCCCCAGCACGGAGAGGTTGCCTCCTTCTAATGTTATTGTATGGTGCTTTTTCAACAAAACTTAAGGAGTGTAGATGTTTGCCTGCTCTTCTAATGAGTTTAGTGCCCTCCCCTGGAGAGCTACTTGAACTCATATGAAATAGTACTGGGCTGATATGTCTGCCTATTAGGACAGCTACTCAAACTACGCAGAGAAGATATTATCTAGCATTTTAAAAAAACCTCCAGAAGAAGAGACTGATTTACACCCTTGATAAAATTAAAAATTATCCCCAGTCTCAGAGGTCATTCTCTTCTGTCTGTATTATACATCCTGAGAGATCTAATTTTATTTATAACTTTTCAGGTACTATTTATATGCTGGAAAATGTCAAATCTAATTCACCTTGGTGCCTCTCCCAAGCTCCAGATCCCTATTTTTAACTGTCTGTTATCTACCTGGATGTCCTTGCTGGCGTCTCACCCTGAAGTGCCCCCATGCTGGCTAAGTGTCCCATTCCTCTTGTGGTCTGTATTTTGACATCAACTGGTGTTATGGACCCTCCAACTCCCAAGCTATGCATTTGCATCCTGGTTCTGTACCAATCAGTAAATCTGTCTTCTGTGGTTCCTTGTCCTCAACATTTTTCACTGAACTGGAGCCCCTTAGCCAGTGTCTCTTCAGTTTCTCTTCATTCCAATCCAAATAGGCTCCTTTCAAAAAAGTAAAGTTGACCACGGGGCTGTCTTGCTTCGAAATTACTGCTGGCTTCTCATTGCCTAGGATAAATCTCTAAATTTCGTATGTTGATACTCCAGGCCCTCACAAATCTGACTATGACCTACTTTTCATCCCTCAAGCTCTGTCTCTCAAGAGTCTCCTCACCCCAAGCATACCAAACTTCTGCATAATGGGGTTTCTCATTATGTCTTGGAGAAAACATAGCCTTTCATGCCTTGGTACTTACGCACGTGCTGGTTTCCCCCTGTTTGGAATACCTTTTCTCCCCTTCTTTACCTGACAAATTCCTTCTCACCTTAGTGAAGCCGATAGTAATTCCCTGGGTAGAGTTAGTGGTACTCTCCTCTGTGGTACCTTGTTCATGGCTATACAGCACCATTCTAAGCTTTATAATAATCTGTGTGTTCTCATTTGTCTTCTCCATCAGACTGTGAACTCTCCAGCAGTTAGGATGATGTTTGGCATTCTATGGGAAAGCCACAGGTGTTTTTGGATGATGGAAAGCTTCATAACATCTGACTAAACTCTATGTCTTTTGATCTCTTTCCATTATTTTTTCCTTTCCCTTTCTCCATAGAGAAAGATCTGATGGCTTATCAAAGTCTACATTGTATAAGCTTTAATATATATATATATATATATATATATATATACACAAATAAGCTGCAGTTAGAAAAAAAAAAAAGATTGCCTGGGGATAAAGTCAGAGATAGGTTAGTACATCATCCACCTGCCTGGGGCAGTACAGGTACTAGAGGATGGCTCTAGGACTACTTCTGAGCTTGCCAGCAGCTCAGACAAAGACTACCTGATCAGTTTATACAAGTATTAGTATCCATATAATAAAATCTTGCTCTGTGGAAGAACAATAACTCTAAGTCTTGAGAGCCAAGATGAATTTCTTGCAAGGGCACTATGTAACTAGAAAACACCACCATCCTCTCTCCTCTGATGAATCGCCAGCATGTGACGGGATCCTTCTTTGCTGAACTGTGTGAGAGGAATGCAATATGTGCCCAATGTCTACATTAGTGAGCTTTCATTAGGAAAATGTGAGTCTATTTCCTCTTGGTCTGCGTCTGATGAACAGCGACGGGAAAAAGAGTGGAGAGGGCAATGTCCCCATCCTGTGACTAAGAGCCCTGACAGTTTCACTCACTCATTCATTCATCAGGCAATAATTCTTAATTGAATGTCTATTTTATATAAGGCCTTATGGAGACTTCCCCTCCACCTCCTACTGTGCAGTTTCTCCCATCCTAAGTCTGGCTGGATCGTATATTATTATATACCAGGTTTTTAAATAGGAGGCCGGAGGCTACATCTGCCTAAATTGCTTTATACAGGATTCGGTGCTTGAGCTGGAGGTTTCTCTGTGACAGCCAATGGGTGTCACAGGAAGGAACAAAAAGGGCTCTTGGACATGCTTCTTTTTAAGTGTCCGGGGAACATTTTCTGGCTCTGGAAAGATGGCTTTCACAGAGCAATTTTAGCCATTATCAACTGAGGTAGGTTTTTTCCTAAAGTATAAAACCTACTTTAGGAAATTAAATTAGCCAGTCTTCCCTCCCAGATTCATTTTTCCTCCTTTCTCATGGTGGAACCCATCTCTATTTAGCAGGCCATGTAACCTCTCCTACCTCATCATTCGAATCAGTTAGCAAAATAAAAAGGCTTTAAAAAAAGTAGGATGCAAATATAAACATGAGTGCAATTAAGATCTCAACTCCATTACATTAAGGTAACTACTTTGCATGGAGTTCATTACGATGCACATCAGGGTTTTAATGTTTTCTCCTTTTTAGTGCCATCCTTGTTAGAAGGAAACATCGTGCTATAGGAAACAGTTGGCTCTTGGGTTGGAAAATAGTTTGAATAGGATTCCATTGTGATTAATTAAACTCACACATGATAAGTAGAAAGAATCAAACAGTTGTTATTCAAGTTGACAGCATAGTTGGTGAACTAAACAGATTTATAACACCAAATTTAAATTTTCCTGATGTAATAATATATTATGGAAATTATTTTTTTTTCTTTTTGCTGGATACATGGTGAGCCTTTATTATTATTTTTTTCCCATGCAAAGAACAGAGGCACAAACAAGAATGAAGGAAATAGGAGAAAAGAAGACTTAATGAGCAAGACAAGCCTTTATTTTCTCTCCATTAATTTCAAATTATTTCCCACAAACATTTTATCTGACAATTCTTCTTTGGAGTCAGCTCTAAATGTGTGCTGCCTTCACGAGGAGGGGCTTTATGTCTTTCTCCCTGCATAACCACCCTCCTTCCTGGAAATAATTCTCCAAACTGAAAAGCATCTCCCCTCTCCTTTCAGTACCTCTGCTGATCTAACCCAGGCTCTCCTCCACTCAGTGGGTCCTTCAGGAAATAGCCATTGTCAGCCCTTAGAATATGAGGCAAGTCACACCAGTGACATTAGAAACCTGTAACGAACACGTCTGCAAAGAGAATAGTAATCAGCTCGGCTTTGAAAAATATTGTTGCCACTAGGCAACACCTATATTTTGTCTTTGCCTTGTCCTTCTGTCTCGTCATCTCTTTCTTTGCATCTGCATCTCTCCGTGTGTCTTCTGCCGGCTCTCTCTCCTCTCCACCCTTTCCTCCTCTTAAATTCTGAGTCTCTGGGTTGCAATCAAGATCCTTGAAACCAAATAAGGAGTGATGGTGCATGTCTCTGGAAAGTGTCTTCTATTAACTGGCAAGACTCACAGGAACTGTGAGGAATGAGTAACAGCAGCTCCCCAGGGTCAGCCTGGGCTGCTTGAGCAGCACATTCAAAGACTTTTCATTGTTGAGAAATGCACTGATTTCTTACCTGCTGGAAAGGTGCTTCCCAGGCTACAGCAGGATCCGTGTGACGCTCACAGAGTTACCTCTGGCCACCTTCCTTTGTCCACGTTGTCCTGGTGAAGCCCACCATGACCCCCAGCAGCTGACCTGGCTGAAGAAGAGGAGGAGTCTAAGGTGGATGAGGACACAACTTGAACTTTCCCTTGTCTTCAGGAGGCAAGAAGGAATGTTTGCCCTTTCACCCCTCTTACATTTGGGAAGAAAGCTGACCTCACAGGAGACCAGCAGCTTTTATAAAGAGCTTAATGGGCTAAGACACCAGTCATCATCCTCATTTGCTCAAGATGTGTTGGCTTGAGAAGGAGAATTACTAAATCATTCTGTAAATCCAAAGAGATGAAACTTGATGGAAACCTTATTGATTTGGAAACCTTGACGTTCCCTTTCTGCACTCGTGATAACGTTCAGAACAAACGTATAACAAACACCCACGGACCAACTACTGCCTCCAGATTTCTGATTCTTTCTCCCTCTGCAACCTCACAGACCTTGTTTTCAAGACAGTTAAAATAACTTACTTAAAAAAAAAATAAAAATGAAACCTAAACCCATGTTTCAGCCTTCTCCCTCCACGAAGACTAGAGAAAAGGAGTTAAGAATACTTTTAAAGTCAAGGTATTAGTAGATTTATTAGTTCCTAAGAATTTACGCATTTACTTTTTATTGATTTTCAGCCCGTAGTGCCACATGTAAAATTAGAAAAAAAAAACCCAATAATTGGAATATCTCAGGTTAGTTCAGTTAAAAATATATTAATTGGAGGAGTCAAGATGGCGGTGTGGGAAGACACAGAGTTAGCATTGCCACACAACTAGGGAGCCTGCCAGCTGCTGGTGGGGGACTCTGAAGCCCAAGGAGATGGGATTAACCTCAGAGTGAATTAGTAGGACATAAGGGGACTAAGCAGGGAGGAGGAGTGGAGGCCAGACAAGATTGGCGCCCCTGAGGCTGGGGAGATCAGGAGAGGCAGGCGGGAGGGACTCTCCTGGAAGAGTGGGAGAGGAGTAGAGGGCGATCGCCTGGTCCACTGGGGCTGGGGAGACTGCTGAGCTCCCAGACCGATCCCCTGTGCTCCAAAGACCCCTCCAGGCTGTGTGGGTCCTTGGGAGCATAGGAGGGAGGCCAGAGAGATCAGGACAGGCAGTGGGGAGGGGCCCTCTGGAAGAAATGGAGGAGGAGTGGAAGGCGACTGCCCCGCCCACTTGGCACGGGGAGCCTGCTGAGCTCCCAGGCCAGTCCCCTGCCCTCTGAGACCAGGGGTGGGGGCACACCTGGGCCCCTTCTATTCCTTGAGCCTAAGCCCCACCCCCCACAGACCCAAGGGCCTTTTCCAGTCCTGTGGGTCCTGAGCATTGGCCCCGCCCACCACCCAAAGCTCACCCTTGCTTAGGCCCTGCTTTCCACAGCCAAGGCCTCCTCACCGTTTTTTTTTTTTTTTTCTTTTTCCTCCTCCTCTTTTTTACTATTGTGGTACTGATGTACCTTCTTGTTGTTGATTCATTTATATTTTTATTTATACATTCTTTCTAACATATCTATTAGTTTCCTAGTCTAATTTTATTTTTTACTTTGTTATTGTTTTCTTTTATTTTTTCTTTTTGCCACCCCATGCAGCTTGAAGGATCCTGGTTCATGAGCCTGGGGTCGAGCAGAAGCTCCTGTGGTGGGAGCTTCAAGTCTGAACCACTGGGCTAACAGAGGACCTCAGACTCCAGGGAATATTCATCAGAGTGAGGTCTCACAGAGGTCCTCATCTCAGCACCAAGACCCAGCTCTATCCAATAGCCTACAAACTCCAGTGTTGGAAGCCTCAGGCCAAACAGCCAGTAAAACAGGAACACAATCCCACTGATTAAAAAAAAAAAAATGAGACGGCAAAAAAATGTCACAGATGAAGGAGCAATGTAAAAACCTACAAGACCAAATAAACGAAGAGGAAATAGGCAATCTACCTGAAAAAAAATTCAGAGTAGTGATAGTAAAGATGATCCAGAATCTTGGAAATAGAATGGAAGCACAGATTGAGAAAATACAAGAAATGTTTAACAAAGATCTAGAAGAATGAAAAAACAAACAAGCAAAGATGAGCAACACAATAAATGAAATGAAAAATACACTAGAAGGAATCAATAACAGAATAACTGAGGCAGAAGAATGAATAAGTGAGCTGGAAGACAAAATGGTGGAAATAATTGCCAAGGAGCAGAATAAAGAAAAAAGAATGAAAAGAATTGAAGACAGTCTCAGAGACCTCTGGGACAACACTAAACTCACCAAATTTGAATTACAGGAGTCCCAGAAGAAGAAGAGAAAAAGAAATGGTCTGAGAAAATATTTGAAGAGATTATAGTGGAAAACTTCCCCAACATGGGAAAGGAAATAGTCACCAAAGTCCAGGAAGCAGAGTGTCCTATACAGGATAAACCCTAGGAAAAACACATCAAAACACATATTAATCAAACTAAAAAAAATTGAATTCAAAGAAAATATATTAAAAGAAGCAAGGGAAAAACAAAAAATAACAAACAAAGGAATCCCCATATGGTTATCAGCTAAACTCTGCAGGCCGGAAGGGAGTGGCAGGATATACTTAAAGTGATGAAAGAGAAAAACCTACAATGAAGATTACTCTACCCAGCAAGGATCTCATTCAGATTCAATGGAGAAGTCAAAAAGCTTTTCAGACAAGCAAACGCTAAGAGAATCCAGCACCACAAAACCATCTTTACAACAAATGACAAAGAAATTTCTCTAAGTGGGAAACACAAGAGAAGAAAAAGACCCACAAAAACAAATCCAAAACAATTAAGAAAATGGTAATAGGAACATACATATCGATAATAACCTTGAATGTAAATGGAGTAAATGTCCCAACCAAAAGACACAGATTGGCTGAATGGACACAAAACAAGACACATATATATGCTGTCTACAAGAGACTGACTTCAGACCTAGGGACACATACAGACTGAAAGTGAAGGGATGGAAAAAGATATTTCATGCAAATGGAAATCAAAAGTAAGCTGGAGTAGCAATTCTCTTATCCAACAAAATAGACTTTAAAATAAAGACTGTTACAAGAGAAAAGGAGGGACACTACATAACGATCAAAGGATCAATCCAAGAAGAAGATATAACAATTATAAATGTTTATGCACCCAACATAGGAGCACCTCAATACATAAGACAAATGCTAACAACCATGAAAGGAGAAATTGACAGTAACACAATAATAGTAGGGGACTTTAACACCCCACTTATACCAGTGGACAGATGATCCAAACAGAAGATAAATAAGGAAACACAAGCTTTAAATAACACAATAGACCAGATAGACCTAATTGATATTTATAAAACATTCCCCCCCAAAGTAGCAGAATACACTTTCTTCTCAAGTGCACATGGAACCTTCTTCAGGATAGGTCACATCTTGGGTCACAAATGAGGCCTTGGAAAATTTAAGAAAATTGAAATTGTAATCAAGCATCTTTTATTATCACAATGCTATGAGACTGGAAATCAATTACAGGAAGAAACTGTAAAAATCACAAATATATGAAGGCTAAACAGTGCACTGCTAAATAACCAAGAGATCACTAAAGAAATCAAAGAAGAAACAAAAATATACATAGAAACAAATGACAATGAAAACACGACAACCCAAAACCTATGGGATGCAGCAAAAGAAGTTCTAAGAGGGAAGTTTATAGTAATTCAATCTCACCTCAAGAAACAAGAAAAATCTCAAATAAACAATCTAACCCTACACTTAAAACAACTAGAGAAAGAAGAACAAAGAAAACCCAAAGTCAGTAGAAGGAAAGAAATCATAAAGATCAGAGCAGAAATAATTGAAATAGTAAACAATAGCATAGATCAATAAAATTAAAAGCTGGTTCTTTGAGAAGATAAACAAAATTGATAAATCCTTAGCCAGACTCATCAAGAAAAAAAGGGAGAGGATGCAAATCAATAAAATTAGAAATGAAAAAGGAGAAATCACAACTGACACTGCAGAAATACAAAGGATTATAAGAGACTACTACAAACAACTATATGTCAATAAAATGGACAACCACGAAGAAACGGGTAAATTCTTGGAAAGGTACAATTTTCCAAGACTGAACCAGGAAGAAATAGAAAATATAAACAGACCTATCACAAGTAATGAAATTGAAACCATAATTAAAAATATTTCAATAAACTAAAGTCCAAGACCAAATGCCTTCACAGGTGATCCTTCACTGATCCTTCTCAAAGTCTTCCAAAAAATTGGAGAGGGAGAAACACTCCCAAATTCATTCTACGAAGCCACCATCACCCTGATACCAAAACCAGAAAAAGATATCACAAAAAAAGAAAATTATAGACCAATATCACTGGTGAACATAGATGCAAAAATCCTGAACAAAATACTAGCAAACAGAATCCAACAACAGATTAAAAGGATCACACACCATGATCAAGTGGAATTTATCCCAGGAATGCAAGGATTCTTCAATATATGCAAATCAATCAATGTGGTACACTACATTAACAAATTAAGGAATAAAAATGATATGATCATCTCAATAGAAGCAGAAAAAGCTTTTGACAAAATTCAATACCCATTTATGATAAAAACTCTCCAGAAAATGGGCATAGAGAGAACATACCTCATCATAATAAAGACCATATATGACAAACCCACAGTAAGAATCATACTCAATAGTGAAAAACAGAAAACATTTCCACTAAGATCAGGAACAAGACAAGGATATCCACTCTCACCACTTTTATTCAACATAGTTTTGGAAGTCCTAGCCACAACACAGAAAAAAAGAAATAAAAGGAATACAAATTGGAAAAGAAGAAGTCAAACTGTCACTGTTTGCTGCTGACATGACACTATACATAGAAAATCCTAAAGATGCCACCAGAAAACTACTAAGGCTAATCAATGAATTTGGTAAAGTTGCAGGATACAAAATTAATGCACAGAAATCTCTTACATTGTTATACACTAACAATGAAAGATCAGAAAGCGAAATTAAGGAAACAACCCCATTCTTTTTGTTGCAACCATTACAGCAAAAAGAACAAACAAATAGGAATAAATAACAAACAAACAAACAAAATAAGAATAAACCTACCTAAGGAGGTAAAAGAGCTGTACTCAGAAAACTATAAGACAGTGATGAAAGAAATCAAAGATGACACAAACAGATGGAGAGATATACCATGTTCTTGGATTAGAAGAATCAATATTGTGAAAATGACTATACTACCCAAAGCAATATACAGATTCAATGCAATCCCTATCAAACTACCAATGGCATTTTTCACAGAATTAGAAAAAAAATCTTACAATTCGTATGAAAACACAAAAGTCTCCAAATAGCCAAAGCAATCTTGAGAAAGAGAAATGGAGTTGGAGAAATCAGCCTCCCAGACTTCAAACTATATCACAAACTACAGTAATCAAGACAGCATGGTACTGGCACAAAAACAGAAATATAGATCCATGGTACAGGATAAACACCCAGCAATAAACCCATGCTCATATGGGCACCTAATTTATGACAAAGGAGTCAAGAACATACATTGGAGAAAAGACAGCCTCTTCAATAAGTGGTGCTTGGAAAACTGGACAGCTACATGTAAAAGAATGAAATTAGAACACTACCTAACACCATACACAAAAATAAACTCCAAATGGATTAAAGACTTAAATGGAAGACAAGACACTATAAAACTTTTAGAGGAAAACATAGGAAAAACACTCTTTGACATAAACCACAGCAAGATCTTTTTTGACCCACTTCCTAGAGTAAAAGAAATAAAAACAAAAATAAACAAATGGGACTTAATGAAACTTAAAATCTTTTTCATAGCAAAGGAAACCATAAACAAGACCAAAAGACAACCATCAGAATGGGAGAAAATATTTGCAAATGAAACAACAGACAAAGGATTAATCTCCAAAATATACAAGCAGCTCATGGAACTCAATATCAAAAAAACAAACGATACAGTTAAAAAATGGGCGGAAGACTTAAATAAGCATTTCATCAAGGAAGACATACAGATGGCCAAGAGGCACATGAAAAGATGCTCAACGTCACTAATTATTAGAGAAATGCAAATCAAAACAACAATGAGGTATCACCTCATACCAGTCAGAATGGCCATTATCAAAAGAGCTAGAAACAATAAGTGCTGGAAAGGGTGTAGTGCAAAGGGAACCCTCCTACACTGTTGTTGGGAATGTAAATTGATACAACCACTATGGAAAACAGTATAGAGGTTCCTTAAAAAACTAAAGATAGAACTACCATATGACCCAGCAATCCTACTACTGGGCATATACCCTGAGAAAACCATAATTCAGAAAGACACAGGCACCCCAATGTTCATTGCAGCACTGTTTACAATAGCCAGGTCATGGAAGCAACCTAAGTGCCCATCGACAGATGAATGGAAAAAGAAGATGTGGCACATATATACAATGGAATATTACTCAGCCATAAAAAGAAATGAAATTGAGTTACTTGTAGTGAGGTGGATGGACCTAGAGTCTGTCATACAAAGTGAAGTAAGTCAGAAGGAGAAAAACAAATACCGTATGCTAATGCATATATATGGAATCTTAAAAAAAAAAAAAAAAGGTACTGATGAACCTAGTTGCAGGGCAGGAATAAAGAGGTAGACATAGAGAATGGACTTGATGACATGGGTGGGTGGGCGAAGCTGGGGCAAAGTGAGAGCAGCTTCGACATATATACACTACTGAATGTAAAATAGATAGCTGGTGGGAAGCAGCTGCATAGCACAGGGAGATCGGCTCGGTGCTTTGCGATGACCTAGAGGGGTGGGATAGGGAGGATGGGAAGGAGGCTCAAGAGGGAGGGGATATGGGGACACGTGTATGCATATGTCTGATTTGCTTTGTTGTGCAACAGAAACTAACACAGTATTGTGAAACAATTATACTTCAATAAAGATTTATTAAAAAAATCATATTGGCAAAGATTTAAAAAAATATATACATATTAATTAACTATTCTATATCAAGTACTGGAATCCTGGGTTGAGTAGGACATGATTCTTGCTCTCAAAAAGCTTACAGTCTTCATGGACCTCTCAGGGATTTATAAGGAAAGTGCTGAATAAATACCACTTCTCTTCCTTGCTAACTACAAACATCCCAACTCTCACCTTCCCCTTGATATAAGGACTTTCTCAGCAGGGTGGGCAAGCACACATTAGAATCCTTCTTTAGCTTAGATTGTTCAGTTTTTTCCTACTTCTTTTTGGATCTCCTTGGTACAGGATGGCATCTCTGCACTCATGTATGACTTTGCATATGCTTTTACCTCCAAACTGAGCAAGGGATGTTTGTTGAATGAATGAATGAGGGCCTGGATTGTTTATCAATTATTGTTATCAATCTGTCTTTTACTTTGGGCTCTAGGAGCTCTTCCAGGGAGGAAAGGCCGTGTCTCTCTTATCTTTGTGTTCCCAAATAATATGTGCTCTCCAAAACTCTTTGAGTTACATTCAACTTCATGCTCTTTTTTTTTTTTTTTTTTTTTGGTAGGAAGGGAAGTTTTTTCTCTTTGCCTTCATTCCAGACACACAGGGTGTAGGGTTGCTGTGAGGCCTTATAAAGTGTGGATTCCAGTGAATCCCAGTAGCTTAGAAAGAAAGTGGTTTAGAGGATGGTGGCAGCTGTTAACACATCCATGAACAAATGTGGCAGCGTGTTTCTGGCCTGGGCGTTCTGCTCTGAAGCATCTGTAAGAGGCTTAGATATTCTTAGATTTCAGAATATCTGCTTTTAGACTGACTTAAAAATTCTTAGGATACTACATCTGTGAACAACCTCTGTATTTTTTCCTTGACAGTGACCTAGAGGCATGTTACCCTACTCTCAACTTTGGTCTATGGGATGCCCTAGCCTAGATCCCTTGACCTTGTGCTGTATCCATAGAGAAAGATGCTATTTCCCTAGGACAGTTTGTTGTTCAGACAGGTTCCAACTTTATGAGTGAATCTAAGATAAGCATCTCTCTTTCTCACCCAGAGGGCACTCAGCTGACCCTAACTTCATCCATTTGCACAGGGGTAAGAGATTTGTGGGTTCTATTTGCATCCCTCTGCTAAGGACAGCCAGAAAGTTCATGCTGACTCCTAAAATGAGCTGGGGAATGCCATAAAGAACCTTCTTGGGATAAGAAACTAGTGAGATTTCTAGCCTCATTAAAGAAAATTCAGAACAGGACAAATCTAAAGAGATGCATCTGACACTGGACATTTCTTTTGCGGTACGCAGGCTTCTCACTGTTGTGGCCTCTCCCGTTGAGGAGCACAGGCTCCGGACACGCAGGCTCAACAGGGCCCAGCCGCTCCGTGGTATGTGGGATCTTCCCGGACTGGGGCACGAACCCATGTCCACTGCATCGGCAGGCGGACTCTCAACCACTGCACCACCAGGGAAGCCCTGACACTGGACTTTTAAAGTTATCCCTCTACCCCCAGACCTTCAACTCAAGAGAATGGCAAATATAGTGAAAATGAAGGCCTGGTTTTCACAATGCAATGCCTTTTCATTTGTTCAGGTCATGCCTTGGACTTTGGGAAGCCATCCTTGATATCTGAAGGCTGGGTTACGTGCCCCCCCTAAGTGCTCCCTTAGCACAGTGTGCCATCCCACGGCAAGGCCCATGTCTGTGAGATGTAGGGGTACTGAGTGCAGGGCTCACAGAGACATTCCAGGAACTTGGAAAGGACTTGCAGGGTAAGTAGAGAAGGCAGTCCTTTTCTAGCATGTGTAGTCCACTCTGTAAAATAAACCCCATCACCTTCAATGGCTCCTATGTAACTCCCACCCAGAATGTGACGGTGAGTGGGGACTTTAGGATTTAATTTCCTTCTCCCAAAGTCTTAGGCAAACTCTGTGAATGAGCACAGTACCTTCTCCTTGTGGATTTATGAGGACTGCCTATCTCAGCCCCTGGCAAAGTCTTCAACGAGGGTCAGTTTCCTCTTATTACTTGCAAACAACCCTGGAAGAAGTGGCATTTTACCCTGTCCAAAATTAGATAACAATCTGGAGAAATTTGTGGTGAAGGTGGTTGACTCAGGCGAGAACCCAGAGGGAATTAACTGAATTAATATTTGAAAAGCACACAGTACTATATAAGTGTTTGTTAAAATATTACTGCTGCGGCTTCCCTGGTGGCGCAGTGGTTGAGAGTCTGCCTGCCAATGCAGGGGACATGGGTTCGTGCCCTGATTTGGGAAGATCCCACATGCCGCAGAGCGGCTGGGCTTGTGAGCCATGACTGCTGAGCCTGCGCGTCCGGAGCCTGTGCTCTGCAACAGGAGAGGCCACAACAGTGAGAGGCCCACGTACGGCAAAAAAAAAACAAAAAAAAATTACTGCTGCTCTTATTATCAGACACTAAGGCATCATGCAGACCAGAACATTATTTCCTAAACCACTGAATTTCTGATCTTGTAAAGAAAAAAAGTACACTTTAGATTTTGGAAGCCCCCAAAATAAAACATGGAAGTGCTCTTGGCTCGAGGCTTATTCTATTTAACACCTTTCAATAGGGCAACATCTGGATGTTATCATGGCTTGGCAAGATGAGATGTCGAAATTACAAATTCTGGAAATGCTGTGCATTAGGCACTCTTGTCTTTGCCTGTAATTGCCTTAAAGATATGAAAGAGCCTGATTGTAATAACTCCCCTAGTGTAACTATTCTTCATTTCTATTCTGCAAGAGAAGATAGCAGGAAGTGGTATCATTCTAAGGATATGAGTAAAGAGAGAGGGGAGCTAATCCTTCAATATGTGTGCCCCGCATCCCAAATAATACCAAACAACAGTGTGAAAGGATTACCAGTAATCATATATATATATATATATATATATATATATATATATATATATACACACACATATATATCCCTTAACCTATTAACTGGAATAATTGTTGCACTAAGATAAGGAGTCCCTACGTCTTCCAAGCTAGGTGGCCCTAGGTCAGAAAGCATTTATTATTTATTTCCTAAAGTCCTGTTCCCCAGTGACAGGGATGGAAATTTGGCGGAGTCGGTCTGCCCTTGTCAAGCAAGAGAAATGGTTGTTTCATTTTTCATCTGGATCCTTTGCCCTGACTGATAAACCTGAAGAGTGCTGTTAAGGATGGGATGATTGGGCTCCTGGTGATGGCTGTGGGAAGGGTGAAAGATACTGGCAACCTAGGACTGCAGTCATTGTCACATGACTGCAGGCCTTTTAGAGGGAAACAGGTAGAATCAGCCATTTCTGTGACTTCAGCAAGGAGAAAATTTGTCTCAAACGTGTTTTGAATTCTTTCAGTGGACTTTCTCCCTTCAGGGAATGTATTGAAGGCCTTTGGGCTGAGCTGGGATGATGGGAAACACTGAGTACTAGTCTATCTAGCTGGGTTTGTTTTACCCCTGGGTACCATGAAGCTTTGTGGGCAGTGAGTGGGCTGCAGTGAACAAGGGCAAGTAGGGTATGTCTGAGTAACCCCTGGTATCTGTAGTCAAATGCCATGTCCACCATCAACCAAGGCAAGTAGTAGTTTAATCCTCATGGGTCATCCATCTGATCTGTGGAGACTGCCACACCGTATGATTATAGTTCCCAAGTAGGCTTTTGTTTTGGACCCCAAAATAATTCAGATTTAATGTTATATAAGGTGGGAAGTTGCTGCAGGGTTTTAGCAGGTTTTGATGTATATTTAGAACAAAAGTGGTGAACCAGTCAGGAGAATGAACACACAATAGTAATTTAAACAGGGAAAACTAAATACTGCACACAAATTTTTAACTAGTTAAAGGTTATTACCACTAAGAAATCTAAAGGGAACCCTCAAGAATACAGGCATAAGATGTAGAAAGCAGTCATTATTTATGGGACTGAGAGAGAGCACACAAGGAAAGAATGAAACTGGAAGAGGTTCCCCTCTCCGCCACCAAGGGTATGACTCATTAGTGCGGTCCAGTAGAGGGCAGAGAAGTTTGCTGAGGTGCTGCAGCCTGGGCTGGCGAGCAGGAAGCCACCTGGTGGAGTGTGGAAGGAACTCGTGGTAGGGTTTGCGTCGCTGGGTCTCCTGGATACCACCGGCAAGGGAACTGTGGAATGGCGAGAAATTACGCTCAACGCTCAGTAGGAACAGAAGTGCTGGAACCAGGAATAGAAACCCCTTCCTCTTGCAGTCTCCCTCCAGCGCCCTCTACTGACAAGACCTGACACTGTGCCCCCTCGCAAAAGAAATGTTTATTAGGTTCAGCTCCAGTACCTCCAAGCAAGGCAGAGAAGGGTATATTTGGTGCTCAGAGACAATAAAGTAACTGGTACAGGTGGTGAAGAAAAGGTTGGCTTGAAGAAGGGAGAGTCTGGGGGCTGGAGTGGATGGGGTGGCGGGTAAGGTATGATGAGGTTGCTTAGAAGGATGCACTGACCTTGGTCCTGAAACGTGGCTGAGAGAGCGGGGATACAGGGAGGGAGGGATTAGAGTGGTATTGATGAGGTAGAATAGATATGACTTCATTGCGGTTAAGATGGAGACGCGGGAGAGGGAAGCATGAAGGATGTCCCCAGGTTTAGGGGACTTCCTAGCTGGGAGAAAGAATAAATTTGGGTTTGATGGGAAGATAATGAATTCTGTTTGGACATGTCAATTTATGGTACCTGTAGAATATCCTGACAAGATTCAGAATTTCCTGGAAAAAACACTATGGATTCACATGTGTAGTGGGGCTATGGATTTCCACAACTGCAACAAAATTCCCATGTGGAAAAAAAGAGGAATGAAAAATAAAGTTCCACCTTAAGAAGAATTTAAGTAAATTCTCTTTTATGAAAAAAAAAAAAAGAAACTTTCTTCAAATTCATAAAAGTCACACAAATTTCAATTCAAGCTTGGAGCTATGTTACTTTTTCTTCAAAACGCCCTAAGGCTTTAATTTAGACTGTGGTTGAGCATCAGAGTCCAGTGTGTGTGTGAGTGTGTGTGTGTGTTTATTTCTGTATGTTTTTGTTGTTTTATACAGGAAGAAACTTTTTTACTATGTATATAATTCCCAAATGAGTGAAGTTTCTGTATTAAGCACTCTAAGAAATGTAATATTTTACTATGGTAATGATTTATTGCAGGTCAAAAGTTGGTTAGACAAACATGTGTAAACTCAAAGGAAGGAGGTGGGGTTAATGGACTGAAAAGACAAAAAAATATATAATCCTCCCCTAGCATTTATTTCTTGTGACAAACATCATGGCACTTAGTTGTATTCTGTATTTTGTGCCTAATTATTTTCTGTACATAACTCTTGCTTCCTCTTCTGTGCTAAGTTCCAAGAGAGCAGGAAAGATTCTACGTGTTATTTATTCTTCACAGTTTAATAATAGGTTCTCAAGAAAGACTTCATTTGTATTGCTCAACTAATGTTTATTAGGCATCACTCTGACCTTACACAAGTAAAATGATCCTTGGAAATGATATGAAAAACACACAGTTTTTTTCCTTGAAGAGTTCGTAATTTAAAGAGAGAAAAACACAGAAAAAGCCCATTTTCATAAAGTATGGTTAGGTGCTTAAAGTGATAATCCTTTTTCTAGGCAGACCCTTCAATTTTTTTATTTGATTTTTATTTTATATTGGGATATAGTTGATGTACAATGTTGTGTTAATTTCAGGTGTACGGCAAAGTGGTTCAGTTATATGTATATCCATTCTTTTTTAGATTCTTTTCCCATATAGGTTATTACAGAGTACTGAGTAGAGTTCCCTTTGCTATATAGTAGATCCTTGTTGATTATCTATTTTATATATAGTTCATAGTGTGTATATGTTAATCCCAACCTCCTAATTTATCCTCCCTTCCCTCACCTTTCCCATCTGGTAACCATAAGTTTGTTTTCGAAGGCTGAGTCTGTTTCATAAATAAGTTCAGAACCTTCAATTTTCAGTGAGTCTTTGGACTAATGAGGCAGGAAGTACTATCTTTTCTTCACACTGAAGTTTGTGAGCTGACTGGGTTTATCAGACACTGTGTGGGCTGATCAGATCTCCAGTAGTATTTGTTTGCTAAAATCAAATGAATGTTCACATATTATATGGAATTATACTGGAGGGAACATCAGAACAGACTAAAGCTTTATAAAATTGACAAGAACGTTGGGAAGATTAGCAAGTTAATATTTCACAAAATGCTTTGAAGATAGAAAGTACCAACATAACTGCTAATTATTATTATTAGCCCCACAACCTTTTTCTTTTTCCCTTTAATGTTAGATCTATCATAAAACCTCTTAACTTCAAGGGAAATTATTTTTTTAGACGAGCATTTTTTTAATGAAGTCAAATGTTAATATATGCATTTATGGAAATACCGTTTCTTCCATTATTATTTTTTATCCTCCCTAGAAGGCAGAGATTGTGTCATTTATCTATTTTGTGAGGTGCCTAGCAAGGCAACACTCATTTTGTCACTCTAGAAGTGTGTTGGCAATGTCTGGCTTACCTTTAAGAGAAGCAAAATGCGTGTTTAGAATCCTAGCTGTGACTGCAAACTACTGAGATTAAAAAAAAGAATCAGAACTTAAGTAACTAAAGAGATTTGCATTTTAAAGTGGTCACCAGGGGAGATTGTAGGGTCTATTCTACCAGAGATGCTGACATTACTCTAAATATTTTGGTTCTCCTCATTTGAAATTGCTTTCAGAAGCACTTTTACAAACCATATTAAGAGCTAGTGTGATTACTTCATGTCACATCTTATGTATGAAAAGAACATGAGAGATCAAAAGCAGGAAATGTACCCAAAGGGACCTCTCTGTATTGGTGTGTGTAAGGCTTGGAGAGTTAATGAGTTAGAAATTCATTGTAATAATATAAAGCAAACCATCCTAATGCTTTACCCACCCATATGGGCTTGAGAAAATTTCAAACACAAACATTGAAAGGCTTTAGAGCATTTTCAAATTTAGATGTTCTGTTAAACTTGGTTGCTTGGGATAAAAATCAAAACTGTGCTTAAAAGACATTCACTAAAGAAGAAAAAAAGCAAACATAATAACAACACCACACACACACACCCTACCCACTCTTTTTCCAGTAGCTTGATTAGATATTCTGAAAAACCAACTCAGTTTCCACAAGGTTTCTTCCTTTTTTCCATCACAGGCAATGATAGCCAGAAATTTTTGGTTACTTTCCTCCTTTTTCTCATCAATCTGATTTGCTGCCAGGAAAGAAGAGGAAAGAGAAATAGATAATGCGCAGCTGGAACATGGAGTTGGCTGAATCATTGCAGGCTTGTATTCCTTTCCCTATCTGCCACGTCTGTTTAAGGCTGCATTGGTTTGCTAAGGCTTCTGTAATAAAATACCTCCAACTGGGTGGCTTAAACAACAGAAATTTATTGTCTCATGGTTCTGGAGGCTAGAAGTCCATATCAAAGTGTCAAGAGGGCTGATTCGTGGTAAGTGCTGTGCGGAAGGATCTGTTCCATGCCTTTCTCCTAGCTTCTGTGGGTTTGCTGGCAATTTCTGGTGTTCCTTGTCTTGTCGACACATTACCCTGACCTCTACCATGATATTCACCAGGCGTTCTTCTTGTGTTCATGCCTGTCTTCACATTTCCCCTTTTATAAGTATACCAGTCAAGTCGGATTGGGGTACACTCTAATGACCTCATTTTAACTTAATTACCTCTGTAAAGAACCTATCCTTAAATAAGATGACATTCCAAGGTACCAGAGGGTTAGGACTTCAACATATAAATTTGAGGGGGGACATAATTCAACCCATAACAAGCCTAGAGCAGGAGTGTACAGAGAAATGAGAATGTGGGGAAACAGCAGGCATCACAGCTTGATCTTTTGTACTATGGCAGGTATGAACAGGAAGTCATTCCTCTCACTTTCAGAGATTGCCATGCTTATAAGGATCTAGGCTAAGAAATCTTTATCATGTCCATCTCAGGTAGATTTCCATAACACTTTACCTGTACCTAACTTATGACCCTCACAATTTTCTGCCTTGTATTACAGTTCCTTACGTACCCAAATTATCTCTCCTATAAAACTATAAACTCCTTGAAAGTAGTATCTAATTCATATTTATTTTTATTCCTTGATCTAGCAGAGTGCCTTGTACATAACAGATACTCAATAAATTGTCACTGAACCTATAAATCCATGCAAGCTTTATAGTTACAGAGTTCCAAGAGTATACAAACTCATTGCCAAGCACTATATCAGTCAACATAGGTTAGATTGTGCTGCAGGATCAACCAACTCCTAACTCTCATTGACTCAATACAACAAAGTTTATTTCTTGCTCAGGCAAAATCTTCTGCAGGTCCAGAGAATTCTCCAAGGTGGTCATGTTCAATTGTGGGAGCAAGGCACCCCAGGAAACTCAGCATGAAACTTCAGTGTTTCCTGTAGCAGGAGAAGAGATCATGGAGAAACCAACACTGGATCTTAAATGTTTCAGCTGAAAAGTGACACATGTCACTCTGCTCCCAGTCTGTTGGCCAGAACTAGTGTCATGACCATCATGACCCAAATGCAAGGGGGCTAAGAAATGTTATCTTCCACATGTCAGGAAGGGGAGAAGGACTAGAAATGCTGCTGAACACTAGTAATTTCTACCTTAGGCACTTTTTCCCCTCAAAGGTATATTTTATATTAGCACTGTGTTTCATATGGCATTTATTGAGCCCTTACTATGTGCCAGGCAATGTTCTAAATGCTGGTGCTCCAACATACAAAAGACAGACTAGAGGCTACATTCCAGTGTGGCTCAAGGATGACAAAGGGGTGACAAATAAATGAGATATCTGCATACCGTAATAAATGCTATAAAGAAAATAGAACAGGATAATATGGTGGAGAATAACTTCCCTGTGATCTCAGCACCAGTATGTCCTAAGGTTCTTCATCTTCTATTGAAAAGTTAGTGCTTATTTTTGCTTTCTCATATAATTCAAAATGTAATATAATCATTCTTATACTGTATTATCCTAACTGAAACCCAATTGAAGAGAAACTTTAAATTGCTGGAATTTGAAACCCTCCAACACATTTTTAGGTATTAAAGTCAAGTAATGAGAAAATTAAGTCACACAGAATAGTTATAAAAAGAGAAAAATAATTTAAAAAAAGAAGCACACACAAGCTGTTTTAGTTATCTATTGCTATATAATAAACCGCCTCAAAACTCAGTGGTTTAAAACAGCAGCAATCTCTATTTACAATAGCCCGGAGATGGAAACAATCTAAGTGCCCATCATCGGATGAATGGATAAAGAAGATGTGGCACATATATACAATGGAATATTACTCAGCCATAAAAAGAAACGAAATTGAGCTATTTGTAATGAGGTGGATAGACCTAGAGTCTGTCATACAGAGTGAAGTAAGTCAGAAAGAAAAAGACAAATACCGTATGCTAACACATATATATGGAATTTAAGAAAAAAAAATGTCATGAAGAACCTAGGGGTAAGGCAGTAATAAAGACGCAGACCTCCTAGAGAACGGACCTGAGGTTATGGGGAGGGGGAAGGGTGAGCTGTGACAGGGTGAGAGAGAGTCATGGACATATACACACTAACAAATGTAGTAAGGTAGATAGCTAGTGGGAAGCAGCCGCATGGCACAGGGATATTGGCTCAGTACTTTGTGACAGCCTGGAGGGGTGGGATAGGGAGGGTGGGAGGGAGGGAGACGCAAGAGGGAAGATATATGGGAACATATGTTTATGTATGACTGATTCACTTTGTTATAAAGCAGAAACTAACACACCATTGTAAAGCAATTATACCCCAATAAAGATGTTAAAAAAAAAAACAAAAAAAACCCAAAAAAAACAGCAACAATCACGTACTCACTCATGATTCTGCAATTTGGCCCAGACTTGGTGGGGAAAGCTCATCTGTGCTCCATGTCTGCTGGGCTGGAATATCCAAGATGTCTTCATTCTGCATTAATGACTTAGGTGGATGACTGTAATTGCAGCGGCTATCTAGGTATCTCTGTATCTCTCTGTGGCCTTTCCTCTCTCTCGTTCTAGCTTGGGCTTCCTCACAGTATGGCAGCTGGGTTTCAAGATGGGGCATTCCAGAAGGATAAGCCCAATACATAGTTGCTTATTAAGCCTTTTCTGGCATTGCACTTGCTAATGTTCAATTTAAACCAAAGCTTGTTCCGTGGTCAAGTGCAGAGTCAATCAAGGAGGCAACTTTATATTCTACCCTTTCTGAGTCTCCCATAGTCTCATTCCATTAGAGCATCAGACTCAGGCTTGAAGTCTAGAATCTCATTGTCTAAATCAGGTCCAGGGAGGATAAGGCTTCTTAGGTGTGGTGGCTTTCAAGCTGAATACCTCTAAGGTAAATAGATAAGTTATCTTTACCCCTTCTGCCCACTACCCACAACCTAAAATCATGGAGCAAGGACAGAAAACAAAAGCACCTATTCAAAGAGGGGAAATGGGAGAAATATGAGTCACTAGTCCTTAGCAAGTCTGAAATCTAGTTGGGTACATATGCCAGTTTCATGATTAGGGCCTAGTTCTGATAGCTGGTGGTGGTTCTCCCATGGCTACAACTGAGTCACTTTTTCAGTTTTCTTCCTCCACAAAGAAGGTTGAGAGGATAAGGTCTTCTTTTAATTTTGAAATTCAAGTTTCATTTTGAAATACTTCTGTCTCTTTTAGTCCAATCTGGCAATGTTGATATTGTATAATTCTCTTAAAAACTTTGTGGATTTCTTATAAATCTTATTATGGGTTCACTTCATTAGGCATTAGTTTTGTCATATCCATAAAGACTGAGACCTTTCTAATTTTGCCTGCAAGTCAGTGTACTGTAGGACTGTGCCCTTAATATACTTAGAAGACCTTTTTTTTCCCTCCTAGATGAGAGTCTATGAGTCTTGAGGATTATTAGAAGCCCATTTGTCTAGCCAGGAGTATACGAGGCAGTGCCCTAAATCTTTCTGAGTTCTCATAAAAACATCTTTGATTCAATCTTTACTTTGAGGTCTCATTTTACTGGTAGTGCCGTGGATTTGGTATTTTTCTGAGGTAATTTCTTACTCTGAAAATATTTCACCAACTTACGCTGGGGATAAGAATTTGTTTTATATTTAAATCCCCAATTCCTTTACATTTGCTTTAAATTCTGCTTGAAAACGAAGTTACTATTTTAGCTCGTCTTACTCCTTCCGTAACTTACCTTAAGCAATTAAAAGACATCAAGTGCTACTTTCAGCGTTCTGTATCATCCTTAGCTGGATCTACAAATTAGGTATCCTTTCTGTTTTCCATGTTACTGTAGATGACAGCTTTGCTAATTAATCTGCACATACATAACTTGGGTTTTCTTTTCTCCAGCTTCAAAAAGCAATTCCTACTGCTTTTCTAACGATTACTAAGAGTCTTCTTGAGGTTTGTCAGGTCTCTGCTCACTTCACTAGTTTAGGTTTTTGTTGTAGCATTACTTCAACTCTGGGTACCAATTTCAAATTTTCAAGTTATCTTAAGGGGCTGTTTTACTAATTGTTCTGCCAGTACATAACTCAGGACCCTTTTTCTCCAGCTTCCAATAGCTATTGCTTTACTGCCCTTCCATTCTCTACTAACACAGAAGTACAAACAAAAATCTCTTCCAAGTTATTTCCTTAGGAAAATAAGTACACATTTAATTTGATCTCCTATATTTTCTGAATCAAAAGTTATAGCCTGAACAGCCATAACTGCCATTATGAAATTTCTCACTGCCAAAGATTCAGTTTTCTTAAACTTAGAAAAAATTGCATTCAATAGTTCTCTTTTCTTTCCTACTTTTTCTCTTTCTTCTTTCTCTCTCTTTTCCCTCCCTCCTTCTTTCCTTCCTTCTTTCCTCACTCATGCATTAATTCATAAAATATTTACTGAGTACTTCTTATGAGCCAGGCACGTAGTATTTGTCATTAATGTACAGAAACAAATAAAACGATTTGTTTGCTTGCCCGAAGCTTATATTCTAGGGAGGAACTAATTCTTAGTCACCCTAAAAATCATGTGAACCAGAGAACCTATTTTGGTTATTTGATAACCCAAGTGAAAATTTCAAAGTGAGAAAAGTTCATCTTTGATTCACTTCTCTTCACCTGTTGGTGAACCCTTTCCCACCTTTGGAATTCCTCTCCCTGGAGCCCACCATTCTAACATTTTTCCTAGGAAGACTTTGTTGTCTGCTAGTTTTTCCCCAGAAAAGGCTTCAGGATCTGCCCATATTTTTCCTGTCTTTCTTTACACTAATACATATATCTCTACCTTCTTTGATTCCACCAAGGCCTTGCTTTTGACTCAGGTTCCCCAAACTCATTTTCAGTAATATGATATTGAGTAATCATTGCTTTCTTGGATAAAATAATAACAGAAAAGAGTATCCTAAAAATGTAATGCCTCAACCTAAAGAGTATCTAAAAGTATGCCTGGGCCTGTGATGGAGATATGTAGGGGTAAGTTGGCCTTTCAGGCTTCCTTAGATTGCTATGGCAATTCCACATGGCTTCTGTACCTCCTAAGATTCTCCATGTGAGCCAGGCCATGTGCTGGAGAAGGCACGCTTTCAACTGTGGGTAAAACCAATGGCTGTGCAATTAAATTTATACATTTTTTTTCACACTAGAGAGGTTTGCAATGTAGGTCTTGCTTCTACATTGGAAAACACCTTATGGACCCTCAAGTTGCTGATGGGACCTGACCAGCCCAGGGGTAAAATTTCTGCCTCATGGCCACCAGAACTCTGATTACAAGTGCAAGTAACTTTGTGACCAGCATTTGCTCTTCATATTTACTTGAAACAAATCTATGTTAATTTATCTCTTTTGAATATTTAACACCTGAGAAAGAAGATTTCCAGCCCCACCCTCTTTTTTTCCTCATGCAATTTTCTTTTATGATTGTTTATGCCATCGTCTGCATCAGCTGGCCTGGACATCCAAGGGGAAGGTAAGACAGTGAACGTGACCCACTCATAGGGTTTGTAGCTCCCCACCACATTGGGGTTTTACCTGTGGGGATTAAATAGAGGTATCTGAACCCCAAAGAGGCAGTTCAGCCCAGGGAGATAGTCCAGCACCTGGCTCCCAGTGAGCAGATGGAGGATAGAAGCTGTGGAGTCCTGCTTTGCCCCTTGACACCTGTGGGAGCTGTTAGGTTTGGAAATTGCTACATTTCTATAAACGTGGAATGTTCTCAAGTGAAGAGAATACTGGGAAAGACTCAATCTCTTCAAATGATAGTTTCTTAATCTATAAAATGTGAATAAGAACATCTGCCCAGCTTTCTCAAATATCAGTTGTATTTACAGCTCTGGTCATCCTGGGAAAGGAGGTGTTCATCAATTTCTGACAGAGTTTCTGCAAATCAAAACAAAAATATATTCCTGCCGAGGCAGACAGGTCTAACTGACTTTCTGACTCAGCTTGAATTGCTGTTGGTGGTCACATAAATTTGCTTTTCTGTGCTTCTTGGAGAGCAAGTTGAGATGAAGAGACAGAGAGGGACATTCCTTTGTACTTTTGTTACTATCTGAAAGAATTTCATTTCTCTCTCTCTGTAGGAATAAAAATAGAATCTAAAAATGTTCCCTTTCTCTGGGGATAGTTAGGTGCAAAACAGCTTAAAGCCATCATCTAAACAGTTATGACAAAGCTACTTTTTTTTTTTAGGGAGGGAAGGTATAATCCTATTATCTTTGTGTGGTTATCAGCGCCACTTGAAATTCCAATTAGTGCAGCTAATCACCATGGGCTCCTCTGGTACTTAGCTGGCAAACAGCTAAGTCTAATTAATACTTTGGAGTGGTGGGTAAATGGCATTTATTTTATTCCTTCAGACACATTTTCTAAGTAAAATTCTGATTTGGGGCTTGTTTCACTGCCAACGGGCAATTTATAAAAAGGAACAAAGAAATAATTCTGTATGAAACTAACAAAATAAGGTCCTTAAGTGATCTTGTCAAATCTGAGAGGAACTAGAGGTCCCAGAGATAAAGAAAGGTAGGTTACTTGATGGCCAGTCAAAGGTATATTTCTCAACTATTTATTACTTTTTTAAAATGTATAAAACAGGAGAGGCATTATTCATTTAAACTCAGATTTGTATAAAGAGTCATTACCATTTGACTCATTAACAATGATTCTTTGCTTAGAAACAGGATAAAGTATTAATAACCCAGGACTCTGGGCTTTTTTATTCAAATGGCTTAGAGCCAGGGTTGCAGGCAAGTCCAGTATAATTACCTGGGTAATCTCCAAGCAAAATAATATCAATGCTTTCTCTGTGACCAGTAGGCATTTTAAATGGGAACTAGGGCTTGGCAACTGTGTTCCTTTATGCAGAAGTTCTCCATTAGTTCCTGCTCCCCAAATTCAGAGTCCCACAGTCTCCTGTCCTAGAAAGGTCCTGCAGTTGACTTGGATGTGAGTCAGCTTCTCATGGGGAAGCCAGGCTTGACCACATGCCCAATGTTGACCAACATGGTCTACAGATGCCTTGGAGGAAGAGGCAGATATGCTTACAACTTAGTCAAACCCACCGTGACTACTGAAAAATCTATTCTGCTGGTTATCATCCTCTCAATGTCTGAAGAAAATCACTACAATATTAATATTAACCCAAAGAGTAAGGGTCTGGTTTCCTTTCAAGGCTGTCTCTCTCTGTGGTCCTGGTGGATTCCTATACATGTGTCTCAGAGTAACTTGTTTATAATTAAACAATTGCTTTGTTCTCTCTCTCTCTCTCTCTTTTTTGCGTTATGCGGGCCTCTCACTGCTGTGGCCTCTCCCGTTACGGAGCACAGGCTCCGGACGCGCAAGCTCAGCGGCCCTGGCTCACGGGCCCAGCTGCTCCGCGGCATGTGGGATCTTCCCGGACCGGGGCACGAACCCGTGTCCCCTGCATCGGCAGGCGGACTCTCAACCACTGAGCCACCAGGGAAGCCCCCCCCCCTCTTTTTTTTTTAAAGTGTATATTTGCAGAGACTTCCAGACTTTCTAAACCAGAAAATGCTGTTGAGAAGAATAATGAGTCCTAAAGTTTTGTAAATTCCTCTGGTTTTGAGTTCAAGTCTTTGACTGGGCCCTGGAGTGGGAAAAGGGGACACTTATTTTTAGGACAAGAATTCTGTGTTTAATTTTGGGGAATATGAAAGCACTGAATGTTTACTTGGGAAGGGATTTGAAACATTTTGTAGGCTTTTTGAGTTTTTCAGATAAAGGCAATCCACACCACCGTTCTTAGGCAAAGTAGTTCTGCAAGTAGCTCTTCCAGGAACCAAGAGCTGTTCCCCAATGGATAAGCATTATTCTGTATAATTATGGATATTTTCCCTTCCAAAAATATTTTTTTTTCTAGAAGCTGCTGTTTCAAAGGCTTTCAATTCTGTGTGTCATTATCAAATAATCTTTTTTGTACTCGGGTGTTTATTATTGGATTGCAACAACGATAAAGCTCTAGGGGTTTTTGTCTCCTTTGGTATGCTAATTAGCCAGTTTCCTTTTGATCTTTTTCTCACTGAATAGAGTGAAAAGCTATCTCGGTAGGGAATCTTAGTGCTGTACATTCATCCCCTCATCTCCATAATCTGAGGATCAGAGGAAGATAACAATTTCACTGCTGAATGAGAGCTTCTAGAAGCTTTAGTTAGAGCCCAGTGCTGCCAAATAATCCCACTGGCACTCAGAGGTGGGCACAGAGGAAGGAGACGCAGAGGGGAAAGAAGCACAGATACTTCTTTTAGCAGAGTGAGCTCAATCGCTTTTATTTCTTCCCCAAGCATTCAGTCCAAGGCAGATCCATGTCATTTCACCTAATTTTTAACTTTTAGATGTCTTTCTCCTATTGATATGTTTTTAGTGACAACGAATGAATATTTAGTTTGAGGAAAATGGCCTGAATACTGGGAAAACAAGCAGCTGACAAAATCTGTTAGACTCTAAAGCTGTCTTTCAAAAGACACAGTAAATTCACATATGCAAGAGTAACATGTGGGAAATTGTGTGGCTCTTATGGGTTGAATGCACATGCTTGTATGCTTGGGAACGGATAGGAAAAAGAAGCTATTAGATTTTTAGTTTGATCACTGATTGGTCTGCTATAGTTGTGAATATTCGCCTTTTTATTAAGATCTTAAGATGTAAGATAAAGTCTGGGAAGTCAAATGGAAAATTTCACCATCAATATCTAATATCTCTTGAGAATGCACTGAGAGGGCAGCACTGCATTACGATGACCCAGCAAGTTGATACGTAAATATTCTAGTCTCAGGAATTACACCCTGCCCATATGAGCATGCGCGCATGTACGCGCGCGCGCACACACACACACGCGCGCACACACATTAGGTTGAGCCATATGAAATCACTGTTTTTGCAAGTAAAAAAAGCAATTTCATATGGTTCAACCTAACACAGTTTTCTGTTTGGGAGCTATGATTACAGGTAATCAAGCTTTATTTAAAAAAAAAAAAAAAAGAGTTCATACATTGAAAAGAGTATTGACTCCTTTAAAATCATCCCCATAGGGCTCTTGGGGCGCTGGGGGCGCAGGAGGCGACGTGGCGCTGGCCCGTGGGGCTTCGGGGCAGGAGCCAGAGCCTCACGGCCACGTCAGCAGATGCTCACTCGTTGACAGCAGAGGAGAGGAACCAAGTTATACTTGACCTTAAAGCAGCACGATGGTCGGAATTAAGTGAGAGAGATGCCATCTACAAAGAGTTCTCTTTCAAACATTTTAATCAGGCATTTGGCTTTATGTCCTGAGTTGCCCTGCAAGCAGAGAAGATGAATCATCACCCGGAGTAGCTCAACGTGTACAACAAGGTCCAGATAACTCTCTCATCGCATGACGGCAGAGGACTGACCAAAAGAGATGTGAAACTGGCCAAGTTTAGCGAAAAAGCAGCTGCTTCTGGATGATTTTTTTCCAAAACGCATGTAAAATCTTATATACACATCTAGCTCCAATGTATTTTGAAGGCAATTTATCAATACATGAACAAATTAAGTTGTAAATTTAGTTCACCTTTTGAACCATCACATTTTGTAAAATCAGTGCTTAAATAAAAATGATTTAAACTTGAAAAAAAAAATCATCCCCATAGAGTTCTGTTTCCGAAAATGCTGCATGGCTTAGGGCAATTCTAGAATAGTCCTAAACCTCAGGGTTTTCATTTCCTCAGTGCTTGGAAAACCATCTTTACCTTTTGAAGATGAGCTTGAAGTTTGGAAATTTAAAAAAAGTCATTCAAAATCACCTCTTGGAGTAAAATAATTTATACTGAATAAAAGTAATTTGAGTTTTCTTTCAAATAAGCAAAATTTAAGTATAAATAATGCAAAAAATTACTTGGGTGTCATATCAACCACCATAGCCATATCATTTTTGATTTAGAGATCAACTGGTCCAGAAGTCCTTAAATTTTATTGAACCTAAAAATCCTTGGGGATTATTAATAATGCAATTTTGGACACTTTGCTAGAGAGAGTCTGATTTATTAGATTTAAGAAGAGACTTTGAAATCTACATTTTACATACACTTTTCAGATGATTCTGAGGCAGGAGGCTGTCCATCATACTCGGAATTGCCACTCTGGTCTGTAGAGATAGATACTGAAGTTCAGTGACTTGCTGACACTTACCCTACTCTACAGAAACTGGCCCGGAAGCAGAACTCCAGTCTCCTGGACTCCCAGGAGAGCCTTAGAAAGGGACTTCTTGGTCTGAATTGCAGTCCGGTACTTAATAAGCTGAGTGGCAGTCAACCACTTTTAAAAACCTGTGTTTTAGGCCCATGTTTTCTCTTTTGTAAAATGGGGGTAATACTGTTACCAAGCTCATAGTGTTGTCTATGCAAATTGCTTGTTGTGGTGCCTAGCAGTAGTAATGGCTCAGTGAACACTAGCCATTCTATTTTTATCCAAAAATTTCCATTATGGTTCTTTTATAGTTATTTCCTTTTCTGTACTTGTCCATTTTCATGGCTCCCCGTGCCCCTGGCCCCCCTTTTACAGGCATTTCTACATGGCATTTCTTCCCCATGACTCTGGTCATTTCTTGGTCCCTGGTACTGCCATCAGACTAGAGAATCATGTTGAAAGGTAGCAATCAGCTATAATAACTCTCTGCAATCCTCCCTGAGAGGAACAGCTGGGTCTTTTCACATTTTGCCTTTATGCCCAATTAACCCCTAACTACAGCCCTACTGGCTTGATTTTGTTGAAAAAAAAAAAGTCTTCAACTGTGAAACCAAAGAGTGCAGAGATTGA
Organism: Delphinus delphis; assembly: GCF_949987515.2. Lineage (NCBI taxonomy): Eukaryota > Metazoa > Chordata > Mammalia > Artiodactyla > Delphinidae > Delphinus > Delphinus delphis. The sequence goes on from NC_082700.1 coordinate 25,759,840, forward strand.
AGATATCAGCACAGAAATCTCCTCTTGTGCCAGGTGAGTGGAGAACAAGGATCAGGCAGTGGGGAAGGGCAGCCAGACAGCTGGTGGCATCTGCACTTGCCCAGGGCTCTTCAGACCTGGCTCAGAAGCCAGGGCACTAACGATGGTGCCAGAGGGAGAAAGACAGCATGAGGCATCCATGCAAGGCACCAGTGAAGCGCCTGTATCTCTTCCCCATCTGTTCCTGTCACCCCTACACCCTCCCATTTGCTCACAACTAAATAGGCAATGGGTGACCAAATGCTGCCTGAGCTACCTGATGCTGCTAATTACTATGTCTGTTTAGAGCCAATTATCTCCGCAAAAGCAAAACATCTTCATGTAGCATTCCAAATGGGTACTGTTTCGTCTGGGGCAGAGACAAATTGAACACTGGGGCTTAGTTCAGGCTAAAGGGGCTTTTCCTTGGCACAGTTTTCAAAGACACATTTGTTGTCTTTTCTCTTTCTTTTAATTTTATTGTAGCTTTGCAGATGCTATAATTCCTAAAAATGCAGGAAGCATGATTGGGTGGGATAACTCTGTGTAGATAGATTTGTATGTATCTTTTCATCCGTGTAAAAAAATATATAAGTAATACACAATAGATGCAGAATGCATATAGTCAGTTTTACAAACCAATCAGATCTTATTCCTAGTTTGAACCCTGTAAGTATTTCTCCACTCTCTCTCAATTGCAATACGGTTAAAAGGTATAATATAAATGTACTATGTGGGACCTCCATGTAACACAATTATGCATATATTTATTCAAACTTTTGCTGGGAATCTACTCTAGGACTTTATTTATTTAGTACAAATGGTTGGATAAAAACCGTTAGGCTAACTCTCTTTAGCCTTTAGTATTGTGAAATGATGCTTACATAAGACAAATGAGGTGTAAATCTGCAATAATGATCTGATTTTCTGGTCAAAACATTTCACCTAAGGGAAAGGTGTGCTATAAATAATACGTATTCACTGCTGCTCTGATTAGTGTCTTTGGACAATTACTCAGCTCTTACCCCTTTGTTGAAAGGTACAGGCTGAGTCATTGCTCTCCAGTGTCACTACGGGAAGGAATGAAGATAATTTATATGAAAAGCATATGCATGGCTTCAGTCTCTTCTCTAAATGGAGGAAGTTGCCACAAGGAAGCCGAGTACCTGGAGAGAGAGGGTGCTGACAAGTGCATTTCTGACCTGTGGAAACACCTGGGGAAGGGTGGGTTTTCTTGGGCAGCTTCCATTTTCTCCTTTGCTTCTCTAGAGGAGAGGAGCCTAATATGTCATGGTGAATGCCCACAAATTAGCTGATGTCAATGTTAACTAGAGAGTTTTGCAGCAGCCATCGGGTCACTCATTCCTTCACTACGGTGATGGCTGTGGGTCCCAGTGGTGAGAAGGGCACACAAGGACCTGTTCCTGTGGGGTTTCCAGTCTAGCTAAGGGGAACCTTGTAGGAAGAACAGAAGGGGTTTACTCACTTGCTGGAGTTAGAGAAGCAACACCAAGATACTTTAAGGCCTAAGAATGCAGCTTTTCTTAGCCCTAATTTTGTGATTACAGCTCACTTCCCTGAGATTTAAAAATACCAAGTTTATTTCTGATAGTGTCAAGACCTGCCGCTATCCTTAATATTTAGCAGAAATGCGTGTGAGAATATGTGCTAATAATAAACAAGACTCCAATTTCTGAGACTTGGTTGCTACTGATGGCTACTATAAAATACAAATGGCAACTGGGCTGAAACCTACTAGGCACCCCCTTTTCATCACATGAGAGTCAGATAATAGCTGTTCTAGAAATAACCTGTTTACTGAGCCGCTTTCACTGGATAATTGGATGTGTGTGTGTGGGTGTGTGTGCGTGTGTGAGAGAGAGAGAGAGAATATATATGTGGGTGAACATGTATGTGAAAGTGTTTGCACACCTGGGTGTGAATGTCCATGTGTGTGAGTGCATGTGAGTACGTATGTTTGCATGTGTGAATGTGTGTATTCATTATATACGTCTCTTCATGCCCTGCAGAGAATTAAGAGACTCTTCTGGAGAAAGTTATTCAAATCATACAGCAGTTGAGTAATTCTGGCAAGTCAGTGCATCCCTAAATATATTTTTGCAAAGGGGCTGTGGAAAAGAAACAGCCTTTTTCAATAAGCTTTAGGTTCCTACCATAACTATGAGGCAACCTTTGGACAATGTCCATGGTAATCTGTGCAGTGGTCCATGCAGCATTCATTTTAAATGTAAGGGTACTTTTAAGTGTAGATTTAACTGTCTTCTCATAAATGGGACTGAGAAATTTCTGAGTGGGAGGAGATTCCTTGGATCCTCACCCATGTGCTCTATAAACGTGATGTTGGTGTATAACATTTCTGCCCAGGATATAATTATATAGCACATGGGGATATTCCAGGGTATATATTTTCATTTTTTTTCCTGATGAAAAATATGTGCCCATTGCTAAAATTCCTTTGGAAAATGAACCCCACATAAAAGATAATTATTTTTCATTTCCTTTTCCTGTAAAAATTCTTCTCTGTATTCTATGCTAAGTCCTCTTAGGGGTTGTCACATCCAAGGCTGATTTCATAACTGCTATGTTCTGGCAGGTTTCCCTAATTTCAGACTGGGTCTTCGTGACATACAGTGAGTGGAGCTTTATTAGTTGTCTGTCTAAGTATCTGGGAGTTTGATTTTTTTTTTAAATATTAGTCACTTAGATTTATTGAGCATACATTTATTAAGCACATTTTTGCATCATCTGTAATGACAAGCCCTGGGGAGAAAATGATGAATAATAACCCAGGGCCCTCAAGGTGCTCTCAGAGTTGAGGGGAGACTTCCTCTAAAAAGGGGACTGATTGAGTGAGACAGGAGAACAAAGGAGAGAGAAAGGAGCTCCTTTTGTGTTGTTGGGGAGGCTTTACAGAAGAGATGATGTATGAGCTGAAGCTTGAATAATGGGTATGACTTTGTCATGTGACAGAGTAGAGTTGGGGGGAGTGGGGAATCATTCGAGGCAAAGATCTGAGTTTATAAAAATAAACCCAATTGTTGAATTCCTATCCTCAGAGTAAGCAGCCACACCTCGAGACCTATTTATCATTTTTCTCCTTTCTCACTCAGTAGTCCAGTCTTGCCATTTCCCCTCTTGTCCTGTACCTGATTTTCTTTCAGAATCTTCTGAATCAAGTGCTTCACTCAGTATAAAAAATATGATACCCAATCTAACAAAGAGGAACTCTATTCTGTGCTGTTTATTAGGCTGCCTTCCTTGTCTAGGACAAACTGATGTCTTGGTTCGGAATTGTTGTTAGAGGGAAAAATAACACTTCATTCTCCTGAGCTACTACAGCCTCTATACAATCACCCTGGAAAAGGAACAAACCCTACATTCCCATAGAATAGACAAATAGTTTGGGCAAACCACAGTTCTAGCCAGAGCTTATGTGAGGCTGTGTATTACCTCAAGAGACTCACATGAAGTCAAGGCTAGTTTGAAATTGTTCTCCATCTGCTTTTTAATTTTATTTCATGTTTTTGAATTGCGAGGCACTGGGACTTAAGTGCCCTTTAGATAGTTGAAGACGGACAGACTGATAAAGCGAAACCAAACCAACAAACAAAAAGCACAAACCAAAAAGCAAAAAAGCACCTTGTCAGATGTTGCAACAAACTCAGACCTTTTGTGTATAGGAATGGATGCCAAAAGTGCTCTGTTTGTAAACAGAAAGTGAAGATTTATTGGAGTAAGGTAATGAAGGCGTCAGCTGGGGGCTAGGGCAAATATTCTTCTGAAAACATCAAAGACATTCTGCTCCATTTCATACTAGGTGGGACTGTAAATCTACCAAGGTCAGAAAATGGCTTCCCTTTGGGCTCATGTGAAATGTTTGAAGATGTCAGTTTGCACTAATCTTGTTACAATGTTTCAAAGCAAACAAGGCTAAATTGTGATTTAATTCATGGAAGTGTGTTCTTAATTTCTCTCTTGATTTATGTAGAGCCAAGCATTTGGTTTATGACTCCTGAAATTATCTATTTTTTGTACTAACACCTGTTTGGTCCTTTGCTTTGCATAAATGATAGTCTCCTTTTGTCTAGGGGGTGATTTTTATATGGTATGAGAAGAGAATTCTCTCTATGCTTTTACCTCTGGGATCTTACATCTTTTTTCCCCTCAGTTTTCTCTAATTCCACACCATTCAGTGTCATACAGCCATGACAAATGTGATGTGGAGACCCTGGGCTGATTTATATTATTTACTGTGATGCTTCTGGTCAACCACAGCAGAAATGAGAGCCATCAGACCTGACCTGGGAAGAGGTAGTTGGAGCCTCTGGTTTCCATTATCTTCCACACTTTTGATTTCTGCTTCCTTAGTGTTGGAAGATTCTGTGGTTGGGTTGATAGTTTTGGTTGGTTCCACAAATATTCATCATACGCATGTGCAAGTCTTTGTATTGGGGGTGTATGTCAGGGGAGTGCAGTTGGAAGGGTTGGGAGAACAGCATTGTGGGCAAAGATAAACAAAAATTAGTCTTTTTCTACAAAGACCCTAAGTTTTGAAGGCAGGAGGTTGACCTGTGAATAAGAAGGAATGAAATGAGTTTTATGGTAGAAGCATAAGCACAGTGCTCTGGCAACCGGGAGAAGGGAAAGCTTTAGAAAAGCCGATTTTTCTTGAGCTGTAAAAGTCCTTATAAACTGGAACTCATTACTTCTAGCTTGATATATTCTCTGGAGCTGTGATATGAATAGACCCAACTCCATTTCACATGTATATTTCAAAATTGCCTCTGGTTTTGGATTTTTGTGGTGATGCGTTTTATAGACTGAACTGGTTCCAAAGGCGGGTAGTCCATAGTTAAGTAGTTATAAAAATGAAAATATTTAGATTTAGAAACTCAGCCTTTTCAAATCTTCTTTTTCTGGATAGCTTTATCTTGCATGTGGTCTTGAACATCAGTGCCTTTGATTGTAGCTCAGGAAGTTTCGGTCATCAATTCACTTCCCTTGTTATTATTACACATTGTGTTTTCTTACTCATGAATAGCATCAGGGAATCTATGCACTCACTGTAAGCATATGCAAAAATCTTTCTGTGTACATTTTTCTTGGAAGAGAGTTCATTCTTTTCATCAGATTCTCAAAAAGATCCATGAACCAGACAATGTAAAAGTACTATGTTTTCACTTCATGATTTTCTCCAGTCTCAATATTTCAATACCAGCTAAATGTTGATGACTCTAAAACCTGTATTTTTAGCCTAAATTTCCTCTGAGTTTTATTCTTATATATTCTAATGTTTACCACCTATCTTTGCTTCTTTGGGCCAACACCCCCAGCCCACCAATTTCAAGATTAAATTCATGACTATTCGTCCTAAATCACGCTTACATAGTTTCCATTTTCTTTGATGTTACCAACATTCACTCGGTCATCCAGGAGAGAAAACTGAGAATTACTGAGCTAATTTTTACTTGCCTTTTAAGGCAACTCAAATAGCACTTGCTTCCAGAAGCCCCTCTTGAATACTGCTTGCTCTCTTCTGGGCTCCCACAGCACCCTGTGCATATCACCATCATTGCTCAGCCATATATTAATGATCTGTTATTTTTTTGGTTCCCTTATTAGTTGGTAAGCTCCTCGAGGGAAGCGACTGTTTCTTATTTGGTTTTGGAATTCAACACTGAGCCCAGAATCATACACTCAGTAAATGCTTAGGAATCAATTAAGAGGAGAAATTAGGGGTCTTCAAAGAACTTATATTACACTTGGCTTCCGAAAATTCAGATACAGTGATAGTGGCTTGAAATATTCTGATTTCATGGCTCATGAAGTATAGAAGGAAGAAAGCTCTGTCCATTGTGGTCTGCTAACATGAAACTATTTTTAAAGTCAGATCTTAATGCTGATTCTATGTCATTCAGCAGGAAGGAGATGGCAACTGGGTAGTAATAGCCTATATTCTCTGTGTTCTTTCTAAACTTAGAAATCTTAGTCTCCAGAGGGAATAAAATTCTATTAAGTTAAACATTTAGGTTTTAAAAGTAAAGTTTTAGAACGAAGTAATTAATAATTCATAGCATCTTGTGGCAAATTGTGTTAGACACAAGTGCAAAATTCCTGAGGCTTCATGAGTTCTGGTGGAAGCATACACGGCAAGTACAACAATACTTTGGCCATTGTGTTTAAGACAGAAACACTCTTAAAATAAGCACTAATGGAAAAGGAGTTTGAAAATGTCCTTTGGTCCTGCACCTATCAGACATCTTTTAAAACCATTGTAGTTAGGTTTTCTGTAGTTTTCAAATGAATCAGAATTATTTCCCTTTCTCTCCTCATGATTTAAGGGTAAGGGAATGGCTCCCTCTACTCTACACCATGTAAGAGGGACTTAAGAGAAATTGTGGTGTTTGTCAGAAGGAGAGCCTAACGTATCATCTTGGTTTTGACTGTTGGCTGAGCTGTAGAAATGTATCCATCCCTGTGTCACCATGGGAAAAGAGCTGAGTGAAGAGACAGTTCTAGGGAAACAGCTTGTGTCCTTTGGAGTCTATACCCAGAAACTGGGCCCTTATTCTTGCATAGAAAATCCTAAAGGCAAGAGGTTATGTGGAGATGCCTCTGAAGATTAGACCAATGGAAGAAGCCACAGGAAGAGTGTCATTTCATCTAGATTTTGGAAAGACAGAGGTATAGCTTTCTCATGGGCTAACTGGACATTCTTTGGTAAGTAGCAAGTTCAGAGGAATCTTGAAAAGACTCTGCCTGAGAGGTCTGCTTGTCAGGGCAAGGTGTCCCCAGTAAAGAGGCTGAATGGGATACACTACTGGGGCAGCAGTGAGGTGAGTGGTATAGGACTGGTGTTGGAGATACTGTGTGTGTATGTTTTGGGGTGGGTTCTTTTCCCCTAATCCCATTCTCAGCTCCCACCCCCTCCCAAGTTGTTGGGGGGCCAGAAAAAAGTGTTTGCAATGGAGAAGGAAAGGGAATAAGGAATACCTGGATAAAAACTGAAAAAGTAAAAAAAAAAAATCTGCACTACTGAAAGGATCAGGATATCTGTTGTACTCAATGCTATTGATGCCCTCATAGATATCCTTTTCACCTAATGCATCAGTCAGCCAGCTGCTGTGAACGGTGGCTGCTAATAGCTCACAGCTGCTCTGTGCCGCTGAGGCTTGCCCTTGGCCAAACACCTTGCCCTGAAATCTGTGAATCTTCCCTTAGCTAAACCTAAGACATCCAGTATTTTATAGAAATGGTCAAATTTCTGCTGCTGCTGGGATTGCATGTTAAAAATATTAGAAGTATTTTGGAGGGATATCTATTCTTTGTGACAGTGAAATTTAAAAAATCTAACAAAATGTATTTTATAAAAAGTCCATTTGAAGCATTGGAGAGCTACTAAAGCAACTACATCTTGAGGGGCCAAGATTTTGGAAAGAAAACTGAAAATAGATAAATATGATTTTCAGGGATGCTTTCCCCTTCAAGGTACTTGCTAATTCCAAAGAAGCAGCAGAGAGGCTAAGAAATTGAGCAGAAATTGATGGCTGAAAAGTTGAGAAACCAAATGGAGTTTCTGGTGGTCTCATGGGTCAGAGGACAAAAACTGGAATTCAGGGCCAGCTCAAGGAGGGAAACCTTGGCAAACTCTCCAGGGTTTTAATTATACTGCTGGATGGCCTGTACCCTAGGAGTGAGAGTGGACCAGAAATAGACCAACCCCACAAAGCAGAGCCCAGATTTAAATCAGCTTTTATTCCCTGATCAGATGAAGATGATCTTTCTCTGTTCTGTCAGAAACAAAACTAAATGCTGTCTTGAAGGGGTTGACAGTCTCCAGAATCTCAAACTATTTCTTCAAATTTTCATATATGTTATCTAGAATTCAATACAAAATTACCAGGCAATGCCTGGAGATAAACATGTTCCTGAAAACTAGGAGAAAAAGCACAATAGAAACAGACTTGGAGGAGATCCAGATTCTGAAGTTATCTGACATAAACTTAATGAATGAGTAGAAAATAAAAAGTTAGACAATTTAAGCAAATAATAACTTTAAAAATAATCAAATGCAAAATTTGGAGTGTAAAAGAATGACAACTGAAATTATTAACTCAATAGATATGTTTAGTAGCAGATTTTAAAAACTGCTTAAAAGAGAATTAGTGAACTGGAAGATAAACCATAAGAAAATCTCAATACTACAGAAATATGGGACTTAGTAAATAGATCAAACATGTTTTGAACACAACTTTTACTGAGGGGTACATTTAGAACCCCTCAATGAAAGAAGAATGAGATTAGAAGAGAAGTCATATTTGAAGGGATGATGGCCATGAGTTCTCCAAAAATAATGAAAGATACCAAGAGTCAAGGAGCAGTACAAATCCATAGTAGGATCAACATTAAAAAAATACCATACTTAGACATATCATAGTAAAACTGCTGTAAACCGAAGAAACAGAGTCTTAAAAGCAGACAGAAGCCCAAATAAAACTGTTATATGAACTCTCCAAAGCAACAATGGAAGCTAGCTGGCAATGAAATTATTTATTCAACGTTTTGAAAAAACTGCTTTGAATAATTTACTCAAAACTAACCTAGAATTCCATCCCTGTAAAAATCTTCTTTAATAATAAATGAAATAATTCTACACCAAAGAAGAACTGAGATAATTTTATCATTAGCTCACCTGCATTGTAGTAAATACTAGAACAAATTCTGCTCTAGTATTTACTGTATTTCCAGATAGAAGCATGGAGATACAAGAAAAAATGAAAAGCAGTGTAAAGGGTTAATATACGGGTAGATCTAGATGAATATTTAAGGTATAAAATAATAATATTGTTTTATAGGGTTTAGATATCTATGGGATAGACACAGGGCAAAAATAGAACAAAAGGTTGGAGAATGGATAAATGGAGTTATATTGCTCTAAAGTCCTTGTGTTATGCTGCAGTTAAGAGTCAAGGATGCATGTTTTATACTAGGGTGACCCTTGAGAGAATAGTAAAAGTATAATCAACATAATGAAAGGGAAAATGGAATAATAAAAATGTCTAATTAAAACAAAATAAGGCAAGAAATGAGAGCAAAGTGAACATGGCACATGCGAGAAGAGAAAACATATAGTAATGTGGTAGATTTAAACCTGTAAATGAAAGTCTAAATACTGCAATTAAAAGACAAATATGGTCAAACTAGATTTTTAAAAAACCTTCACGCTGCTTATAGTAAACAACTTAAAAATTAGGATGCAGAAAGTTTGACAGTAAAAGGATGATAGACATTTCTTATTAACATTAACTAAAAGAAAGCTGTTTTGTAAACTAGTAACAGGCCAAGCAGGCATTAAGGTAAGAAGAATTACTAGAAGGATAGCTCACATCGATAAAATGGTTAATCTTCCAGGAAGTAGCACTGTCAAATTTGCATGGATATAATAATAAAGCCTCAAAATTTATGAAGTAAAAATTCATAGAAACAAAACAAGAAAAAGGCAAATCCACACTAGTCTTAGATAATTTTAATATATCTCTTTCAGTGACTGATAGCATAAGCGAGGAAAACAATTTGTAAGGATACAGTACATACTTGACCCAATTGACATACATTGAACACTGCACCCAACAATTGCAGTGGAACCTAAAACAAGTTTCAACAAATTTCCAAATGTTAAATTCATACAGAGTATGTCCTCCAAACACAGAGAAATTAAGCTAAAAATCAGTCATGAGACGATAACTAGAAAACCCCCAAATATTTGGAAATTAAGTGATATAGTCAGCTCTTGGCATCAGGGAGAGATTGGTTCCAAGATCCTCGAAGATACCAAAATCCTCAGATGTTCACGTCCCTTGTATAAAAGAGTGTATTTGCACATAACCTATGCACAACCTCCTGTGTACCTAAATCATCTCTAGATTACTTATAATACCTAATACAATGTAAATTCTATGTAAATAGTTGTAAATGCAATGTAAATGCTATGTAAATAATGTGCAGCAACTTCAACTTTTGCTTTCTGGAATTTTTCTGGAATTTTTTAAAAAAATTGTTGAGGAGAGCTACGAGGGAAGCTAGGCGGCGGCGAGTAGCGGCGAAGTTGCTTCAGAAGGAGCTAAGATGACCGGTTCTAACGAGTTCAAGCTGAACCAGCCACCCGAGGACGGCATCTCCTCGGTGAAGTTCAGCCTGAACACCTCTCAGTTCCTGTTGGTCTCCTCCTGGGACACCTCCGTGCGCCTTTACGATGTGCCGGCCAATTCCATGCGGCTCAAGTACCAGCACACCGGCGCCGTCCTGGACTGCGCTTTCTACGATCCAACACATGCCTGGAGTGGGGGATTAGACCATCAATTGAAAATGCATGATTTGAACACTGATCAAGAAAATCTTGTTGGAACCCATGATGCCCCTATCAGATGTGTTGAATATTGTCCAGAAGTGAATGTGATGGTTACTGGGAGTTGGGATCAGACAGTTAAATTGTGGGATCCCAGAACCCCTTGTAATGCTGGGACCTTCTCTCAGCCTGAAAAGGTGTATACCCTCTCAGTGTCTGGAGACCGGCTGATTGTGGGCACCGCAGGCCGCAGAGTGTTGGTGTGGGACTTACGGAACATGGGCTACGTGCAGCAGCGCCGGGAGTCCAGCCTCAAGTACCAGACTCGCTGCATACGAGCATTTCCAAACAAGCGGGGTTATGTATTAAGCTCTATTGAAGGCCGAGTGGCAGTTGAGTACTTGGACCCAAGCCCTGAGGTACAGAAGAAGAAGTATGCCTTCAAGTGTCACAGACTGAAAGAAAATAATATTGAGCAAATCTACCCAGTCAACGTCATTTCGTTTCACAACATCCACAATACCTTTGCCACAGGTGGTTCTGATGGATTTGTAAATATTTGGGATCCATTTAACAAAAAGCGGCTGTGCCAGTTCCATCGGTACCCCACCAGCATTGCGTCACTCGCCTTCAGTAATGATGGGACTACACTTGCAATAGCATCATCGTATATGTATGAAATGGATGACACGGAACATCCCGAAGATGGTATCTTCATTCGCCAAGTGACAGATGCAGAAACAAAACCCAAGTCCACCTAATCATCTCGTGAAAGTGGTTTCTCTATGGAAAGCTTTGTTTTGCTTCCTACAGTTACATGCTTATCCCCTAAGGGATGTGTTATAGTCATTGTGGACGCGTTATTTAGTATGTGGATTTCTCTGTTTTCTGTCTTGCAAAAAACTTGTCTGTGTGCCCTTTCATACTGACTGTGTGTAGGATGAGGAGTCTTTGTGTCCTTTTGCAGTAGTCTGAAGAATTGTTTTCCCCCAGCAAGCCCAGTTGCTGTGTATGAGCAGCTTGAGCTCTTTTTGTAAAATAACCTAAACCTGTTAATTCCATGCTGTCTAATAAATCAGAGATTCAGAACCCTTAAAAAAAATTGTTGAATATTTTGGATCTGCATTTGGTTGAATCTGCAGATGCGGAACCCGCGGATATGGAGGGCCAACAGTATACTTCTAAATAAACCATGGATCAAAGAAGAAGTCACAAAGGAAATTAAAACGTGTTTAGGCTTTAGAAGAAGAACTAATATCATTGTGCTAAACTCATAACTGCAGCAGTCAAGGTACTAGATCAAGGAAATGGAATAGATTCTTTCTTTTTCAGTCTCTTCCCATTAAAATTTCAAGGAATTTTGTATCTGTGGCACAAAAATGACATGGCAGGGCTTTGTAAGTGTCTGCTTTGTAGTTTGTATGAATCGTATAGGTCAAATGGTCAATGTAGGGTGGCTTTATGGGACAATAATGATAGCAAGATTGGGAACATTGAACCCTGTGCCAGGCATAGAAGTGATATTTCTATCATCCAAAAGATCTGTAGAATAGCCTGAGTCCTCTCCTTTTCTCATTCATGTAAAATGTTACTCTTCCCTGGAAAAAATCTGGCAGATGTTTAGGAGCACAGAGAAGCACTTCACACCACTATTTAACCAAGCATACTGTGCTGAGTAATTAAGAATCCTGCTATCTGTTTGCTCAAATATGAAGGAAAGGGCTATATAAACAAAGTGAGACAAATTAGATGTTTTTGTGTTCAGAATAAGGGCAAAGATGGCCTTTTAAAGAAAATATTTTCTTATGTGCAAACTCTCAAAAAGTTGTTTCTTTTTAGGGAATATTACATGATGAAATAATAATAATGTCCAGAAGTTATGAAATGGAAGATGATGCCTGTGTTTAGGAAGTGTTTCTCTTCCTAACCCTCTGATGAAGATCACAGGCTTCCAATGCCAAAAGCATTGAAGACTTGTCATATTAGAGACCTTCAGAAGCTCATGAGGCCAAAAGTTACTCTGTGGCATGAGTTACTGTGCTCTGAGGGCCCTGGTTTTCTGTTGCAGGTTACTACAAATTAAGTGTCATAGATTAATCACCCAGAGCTAAATTAGGGAGTTAAGAAGCTGTTGATTCCTCCCATAGCTTTAAACTCCAAGGCAAACTACCAGCCCATCAGCTGCAAAACGCTGCTGGCTTCTACAGGAAAAGCAAAATTCTTCCTTGATGTTAGGATGAAGGGTCTGTGTTTGTAATATGCTCATAAAACAAACTTCATTCTTTTCCAAGTAATTGGCTTCCTGCTGTCAGGAGCTCTAAAGAGACGTTTGACAAGAGTTTGAATTGGTGTGTTAGTACATTTTTTATGTCTCTCTCTCTCCGTGAGCTGTTTATATTTCGTCCTGTTAGCATACTCTTCACTTGGTAAAGATGAATTTGGATTTTGTACAGACTTATTAGTGATTTGTAGTTGCACAGAATTTTCATGCCTTTGTAGCTGTAAACTTCACAAATAGGCTAGACCACATGAAATCTTAAGGTCTTGGAAGCCTGAGTGGCTCCAAACAGCTTCAGGTTTTTGACCTTTTCCTATTCTGGGCTCCTTTGCTTGTTCTGAAAGACTCCCTTGGATTTTAAAAGATGCAAAAGATAGTTCTATTTTCAGTGTCTTGCCCTTTAGCCTATTACAGAGCACAACTTGATTCTTCTTTCAGAGGATGGTTCAAACCCACATTGAATGACTGCTTTTGGGAGAAAAACATCTAAGATCCTAATGTGCTGAGACTGAAGTGGTTCTGGGCCACACATTAATAGGTAACGAAATAAGAATAAAAACATTTCTGAAGATAAATATCACATTAAAACAATACGAGAGGTGCAGAAATTCCTTGGCGTCAGGGCTGATTGGTGATGCTTTTGCTGGAATAATGGGTGGGAGAGAATTTAGAAGCAGGTTTTTGCATCTATAGTTATAATAACACTCTTTCCTCATTCCCACCCACCCCTAAACCATGAGGTGGAATTGCAGTGATGACATGTTCCTATTAAACTCTATAAAGAGTAAAAACTAGGAAGTTCCAAATATCTTCTCATTATCAATTAGGAAGGTTTACATTTAAAATCTGTGGCTAGAATGCAGATCTTAAATATATAAACTAAGCAAGCAGTTTAAGAGACCAAAGTCCATAAAGGCAGGACTGAATCACATGAAACTCAGTTGGGATACTGCTTAATAAAGAGTGTAACCATTGAAAGACCTGGATTCCAAGCTTAGTTCTTCCACTTACTTGTCATATGACCTAATTAAAGCAAGTCACTTGATCTTTCTGGACCTCAGTTTCTTCAAGTATAACCTAAAGGGTTTCGACAAATGTTAAGGAGTTTGTGAGTCTGTGAATTATGCCTAGGGTACTAACCAGGCTTGGATTAGCATGCTGCAAATAACCAACATATATGGTCAGGGTTGATATTCTAAATATTTAGCAGCCCTGTAGCATAAGTACTCACCAATCAAGATGAAGGTTTGATATAAACAACCTTCACCAGTGCGTGATAGATAATTATCAACTACACTTATGGGAATGGAGCCCCAGCTACTGGTGTCAAATTGCCAAAGCAGAAAACACCTTAGGAATCACTGGTCCACCTTCCTGATTTTACTGGCTATTTCATCCTCTGTTAGAAAAAGCACATCGTGATATTTAAGAATTGTTGCAGAAAGATGACACCAATGCATAAGGGCTTAGGTACATGACTGGATATGTCAATACATGAGGTAGATTGTTACAGTAATGGCACTGACAAATGATACCTTCCTGTATCCTCACCCTTTATTAATCCTCTTCCATGTTGACACTGGCCATGGCTATGTGACTTGCTTTGGCACCAGGGCATTAACAAATATGATTCAAGCAGAGTCTTACCAAATACTTTCTCATTAGGGTTTGCCCCATCTCTTGCTGCTTTTGGAACACAGCCACTATGTAAAGATGTCTCTTGGCCTGCTGGTGACACATAAAGGGCAATTAAAAAATCCATTTTATCATCATCCTAAAGTTTCTGATATCTTACCTCTGGTGGCTGTGAGACAAAGAGTTAATTTAAAACAAAACCTTGAAGACTGCTGCTTTTTGTCATAAATGAGTCTTAAAACTGGACAAATATATGAGACAACTAATATCAGGTATTGAATAACAAGGGCACAGTCCCCAAGAGAAGGGACCTTTCTCCCCACGTTCATCCAGGTCTCTGCTCATGTTTCCAGCTGTAGCCCAGAAAGCTGAGTCCATGCTGAGAGTGGTGGTTCAGTTGACTTGAAGAGGCAGAGATAAGAGCTTGGGACCACTCAAGTGGATGGAAGCTGCATATCTGAGCATTGGGGAGGAGGGAGCTATAGTGGATGGTGAGAGAGTGAGAGAGAAGTGTACATAGGAGTTCCTGTGAATCCTTGACTGAGGACCCAAATGCATATGTGCAGAACAAAATCACAAAAGCTTTCTACTAACAGGATTGAGAGCAAGACAGAGATACTAGAGGTTGAGCATTGCTAGATGTTAGAGTTCTGATTCAGCCTGAGGAGGTTCTTGTTAACACCCTAGGCATTCATCTGAGACATCAGAAAGGCCATACCTCAGAAGACAGGACCGTGTCTTATAGTCAGGTCTAATCTAGGCCTACCTTATTAAAGCCTAAACATCTAAGCTTTGACAAGATCCACAGGGGAGACAGAGATTGGATGCTGAGTTTACTAAGTTATGGGCAATGAGAAATAACTAGAGTTTTCCACAGACTAAAACCTAGGCTAACAAGTCCAAATTTACTAACAGTAATTAATTTGCCTGCCAAAGACAATGCAAGAAGAAAAAATTATAAACTAATACCCCTCATAAACATAGATGCAAAAATAAAAATGTTAGCAAATCAAGTAATAGCTAGAAAAAAAGTAATATGTTATGACCATGGGGGGTTGATCCTAGGAAAACAAGGCTGGTTTAACATTTAAAACAAATATATGTAATTCACCATGCTAACAAAATGAAGAAAAAAAATCATATGATAGTCTCAATAGATACAGAAAATAACACTTGACAAATTTCAACACCCACATATGATGAAATCTCTCAGCAAATTAGTACTAGAATAGAAGTTTCCAAATCTGATAAGGAACATTTAAAATATATCTACTAAAAATATCATAGCTAATGGTAAAACTCTGAATGCTGTTTTCTCAGACTGAGAATATGGCAAGGCTTGCTCTCTTTACTTTACTTCAACATTTACTGGAGGTTCTCAGCAGTGAAATAAAGCTAGAAAAAGGAATAAAAAAGATAAAGATTGAGAAGAAAGAAGTAAGACTGCTTCTATTCACAAAAGACATGATAGAAAAAACTGAGTCTATAGAAAACAAATAAGTAGGAGATAGCTTCAAGATGGCAGAGGAGTAAGACGTGGAGATCACCTTCCTTCCCACAGATACATCAAAAAGACATCTACATGAGGAACAGCTCCTACAGAATACCTACTGAATGCTGGCAAAAGACCTCAGACTTCCCCAAACCTTTGCTTTTACCATTTGTCCTAGGGTTCTCTCTGTCCATTTTTTTTTTTTAGTATAGTTTTTTAGCACTTATTATCATTGTGGATTGCTTTTTGGCTTGGTTGCTCTCTTCTCTCTTTCTTTCTTTTTTTTAGTTAATTTTTTATTTCTAATAATATATTTTTTATTTTAATAACTTTATTTTATTTTATTTGTCTTTCTTTTTTTCCCCACTTTTCTTCTGAGCTGTGTACCTGACAGGGTCTTGGTGCTGTGGATGGGTGTTAGGCCTGAGCCTCTGAGGTGGAAAAGCTGAGTTTAGGACATTGGTTCCCCAGAGACCTCCTAGCCCCACATAATATCAAATGGCGAAAGCTCTCTCAGAGATCTCTATTTGAATGCAAAGACCTAGCTCCACTCAACGACCAGCAAGATACAGTGCTGGACACCCAATGCCAAACAACTAGCAAGACAGGAACACAACCCCACTCATTAGCAGAGAGGCTGCCTAATTCACAGACACCCAACAACACACCACCAGACATGTCCTGCTCACCAGAAAGACAAGATTCAGCCTCATCTACAAGAACACAGGCATCAGTCCCCTCCAACAGGAAGCCTCCACCACCCACTGAACCAAACGTACCCACTGGGAGCAGACATGAAAAACAAAAGGAACCACAAACCTGTAGCCTGTGAAAAGGCGAACCCAAACACAGTAAGTTAAGCAAAATGAGAAGACAGAGAAATATGCAGCAGATGAATGAGTAGGTAAAAACCTACCAGACCAAACAAATGAAGAGGAAATAGGCAGTCTAACTGAAAAAGAACTCAGAGTAATGATAGTAAAGATGATCCAAAATCTTGGAAATAGAATGGAAAAAATAGAAGAAATGTTTAACAAGGAACTAGAAGAACTAAAGAGCAAACAAACAATGATGAACAACACAATAAATGAAATTAAAAATTCTCTAGGAGTCAATAGCAGAATAACTGAGGAAGAAGAACAGATAAGTGACCTGGAAGATAAAGTAGTGGAAGTAACTACCACAGAGCAGAACAAAGAAAAAAGAATGAGGGCTTCCCTGGTGGCACAGTGGTTGGGAATCAGCCTGCCAATGCAGGGGACACAGGTTCATGCCCTGGTCCAGGAAGGTCCCGCATGCCACGGAGCGGCTGGGCCCACGAGCCATGGCCACTGAGCCTGTGCGTCCGGAGCCTGTGCTCCACAGTGGGAGAGGCCACAGCGGTGAGAGGCCCATGTGCCGCCAAAAAAAAAAAAAAAAAAAAAGAAACAAGAATGAAAAGGATTGAGGACAGTCCCAGAGACCTCTGGGACAACATTAAATGCACCAGCGTTTGAATAATAGGGGTCCCTGAGAAGAAGAGAACAAAAAAGGGACTGAGAAAATATTTGAAGAGATTATAGTTGAAAACTTCTCTAATATGGGAAAGGAAATAGTCAATCAAATCCAAGAAGCACAGAGAGTCCAATACAGGATAAATGAAAGGAGAAACACGCCAAGACACATATTCATCAAACTATCAAAAATTAAATACCAAGAAAATATATTAAAAGCAGAAAGGGAAAAGCAACAAATACATACAAGGGAAATCCCTATAAGGTTAACAGCTGATCTTTCAGCAGAAACTCTGCAACCCAGAAGGGAGTGGAAGGACATATTTAAAGTGATGAAAGAAAAAAACCTACAACCAAGATTACTCTACCCAGCAAGGATATCATTCAGATTCAATGGAGAAATTAAAATATTAACAGACAAGCAAAAGCTAAGAGAATTCAGTACCACCAAACCAGCTTTACAACAAATGCTAAAGGAACTTCTCTAGGCAGGAAACACAAGGGAAGGAAAAGACCTACAATAACAAACCCAAAACAATTAACAAAATGGTAATAGGAACACACATATCAATAACTACCTTAAATGTAAATGGATTAAATGCTCCAACCAAAAGACATAGATTGGCTGAATGGATATGAAAACAAGACCCATATATATGCTGTCTACAAGAGACCCACTTCAGACCTACAGACACATACAGACTGAAAGTGAGGGGATGGAAAAAGATATTCCATGCAAATGGAAATCAAAAGAAAGCTGGACTAGCGATTCTCATATCAGACAAAATAGATTTTACAATAAAGAGTATTACAAGAGACAAAGAAGGAAACTACATAATGATCAAGAGATCAATCCAAGAAGAAGATATAACAATTGTAAATATTTATGCACCTAACATAGGAACACCCGAATACATAAGGCAAATGCTAACAGCCATAAAAGTGGAAATCGACAGTAACCCAATCATAGCAGGGGACTTTAACATCCCACTTTCACCAATGGACAGATCACCCAAAATGAAAATAAATAAGGAAACACAAGCTTTAAATGATACATTAAACAAGATGGACTTAACTGACATTTATAGGACATTCCATCCAAAAACAACAGAATACACCTTTTTCTTACAAGCTCATGGAACATTCTCCAGGATAGATCATATCTTGGGTCACAAATCAAGCCTTGGTAAATTTAAGAAAATTGAAATCATATCAAGTATCTTTTCCAACCACAATGCTATGAGACTAGATATCAATTACAGGAAAAAACCTGTGAAAAATACTAACACATGGAGGGTTAACAATACAGCACTAAATAACAAAGAGATCACTGAAGAAATCAAGGAAAAAATAAAAAATACCTAGAAACAAATGACACTGAAAACACAACAACCCAAAACCTATGGATGCAGCAAAAGCAGTTCTAAGAGGGAAGTTTATAGCAATACAATCCTACCTCAAGAAACAAGAAACATCTCAAATAAACAACCTAACCTTACACCTAAAGCAATTAGGGAAAGAAGAACAAAAAAACCCCAAAGTTAGCAGAAGGAAGGAATTCATAAAGATCAGATCAGAAATAAATAAAAAAGAAATGAAGGAAACAATAGCTAAGATCAATAAAACTAAAAGTTGGTTCTTTGAGAAGATAAACAAAATTGATAAACCACTAGCCAGATTCATCAAGAAAAAAAGGGAGAAGACTCAAATCAATGGAATTAGAAATGAAAAAGGAGAAGTAACAAACGACACTGCAGAAATACAAAGGATCATGAGAGATTACTACAAGCAACTATATGCCAGTAAAATGAACAACCTGGAATAAATGGACAAATTCTTAGAAAAGCACAACGTCCCGAGACTGAACCAGGAAGAAATAGAAAATATAAACAGACTAATCACAAGCACTGAAATTGAAACTGTGAATAAATCTCTTCCAACAAACAAAAGCCCAGGACCAGATGGCTTCACAGGTGTATTCTATCAAACATTTAGAGAAGAGCTAACACCCATCCTTCTCAAACTCTTCCAAAATATAGCAGAGGGAGGAACACTACCAAAATCATTCCATGAGGCCACCATCACCCTGATACCAAAACCAGACAAAGATGTCACCAAAAAAGAAAATTACAGGCCAATATCACTGATGAGCATAGATGCAAAAATCCTCAACAAAATACTAGCAAACAGACTCCAACAGCACATTAAAAGGATCATACACCATGAACAAGTGGGGTTTATCCCAGGAACGCAAGGATTCTTCAATATACACAAATCAATCAATGTGATATACCATATTAACAAATTGAAGAAGAAAAACCATATGGTCACCCTAATAGATGCAGAAAAGTCTTTTGACAAAATTCAACAGCCATTTATGATAAAAACTCTCCAGAGAGTAGGCATAGAGGGAACTTACCTGAACATGATAAAGGTCATATATGAAAACCCACAGCCAACATTGTTCTCAATGGTGAAAAACTAAAACCATTTCCAAAAAGATCAGAAACAAGACATGGTTGCCCACTCTCACCACTATTATTCAATACAATTTTGGAAGTTTTAGCCATAGCAATCAGAGAAGAAAAATAAATAAAAGGGATCCAAATCAGAGAAGAAGAAGTAAAACTGTCACTGTTTGCAGATGACATGATATTATACATAGAGAATCCCAAAGATGCTACCAGAAAACTACTAGAGCTAATCAATGAATTTGGTTAAGTAGCAGGATATAAAATGAATGCACAGAAATCTCTTGCATTCCTATACACTAATGATGAAATATCTGAAAGAGAAATTAAGGAAGCAGTCCCATTTACCATTTCAACAAAAAGAATAAAATATCTAGGAATAAACCTACCTAAGGAGACAAAAGACCTGTATGCAGAAAGCTATAAGACACTGATGAAAGAAATTAAAGATGATACAAATAGATGGAGAGATTTACCATGTTCTTGGATTGGAAGCATCAACATTGTGAAAATGACTATATTACCCAAAGCAATCTACAGAGTCAATGCACTCCCTATCAAACTACCAATGGCATTTTTCACAGAACTAGAACAAAAAATTTCACAATTTGTATGGAAACACAAAAGACCCCAAATATCCAATGTGATCTTGAGAAAGGAAAATGGAACCGGAGGAATCAGCCTCCCCGATTTCAGACTATGCTACAAAGCTACAGTAATCAAGACAGTATGGTACTGGCACAAAAACAGAAATATAGATCAATGGAACTGGATAGAAAACGTACAGATAAACGCACAAACATATGGTCACCTTATCTTTGATACAGGAGGCAAGAATATACAATGGAGAAAAGACAGCCTCTTCAATAATTGGTGCTGGGAAAACTGGACAGCTACATGTAAAAGAATGAAATTAGAATACTCCTTAACATCATACACAAAACTAAACTCCAAATGGATTAAAGACCTAAATGTAAGCCCAGACACTATAAAACTCTTTGAGGAAAACATAGGCAGAACACTCTATGACATACATCACAGCAAGATCCTTTTTGACCCACCTTCTAGAGAAATGTAAATAAAAACAAAAATAAATAAATGGGACCTAATGAAACTTAAAAGTTATTGCACTGCAAAGGAAACCATAAACAAGATGAAAAGACAAACCTCGAATGGGAGAAAATATTTGCAAACGAACCAACTGACAAAGAATTAATCTCCAAAATATACAGGCAGCTCACACAGCTTAATATCAAAAAAACAAACAACCCAATCCAAAAATGGGCAGAAAACCTAAATAGACATTTTTCAAGAGAAGATATACAGATTGCCAACAAACACATGAAAGGATGCTCAACATCATTAATCAATAGAGAAATGCAAATCAAAACTATAATGAGGTTATCACCTGACACCGGTCGTAACGCCTATCTTCAAAACAATCTACAAACAATAAATGCTGGAGAGAGTGTGGAGAAAAGGGAATCCTCTTGTACTGTTGGTGGGAATGTAAATTGATATAGCCACTATGGAGAACAGTATAGAGGTTCCTTATAAAGCTAAAAATAGAACTACCATATGACCCAGCAATTCCACTACTGGGCATATGCCCTGAGAAAACCATAATTCAAAAAGAGTCATGTACCAAAATGTTCACTGCAGCTGTATTTACAATAGCCAGGACGTGGAAGTAACCTAGTGTCCATTGACAGATGAATGGATAAAGAAAATGTGGCACACATACAATGGAATATTACTCAGCCATAAAAATAAATGAAATTGAGTTATTTGTAGTGAGGTAGATGGACATAGAGCCTGTCATACAGAGTGAAGTAAGTCAGAAAGAGAAAAACAAATACTGTATGCTAACACATATATATGGAATCTAAGAAAAAAAATGGTTCTGAAGAACCTAGGGGCAGGACAGGAATAAAGACTCAGATGTAGAGAATGGACTTGAGGACACGGGGAAGGAGAAGGGTAAACTGGGATGAAGAGAGAGGGTGGCATGGACATATATACACTACCAAATGTAAAATAGATAGCTAGTGGGAAGCAGCTGCATAGCACAGGGGGATCAGCTCGGTGCTTTGTGACCACCTAGAGGGGTGGGATAGGGAGGGTGGGAGGGAGATGCAAGAGGGAGGAGATATGGGGATATATATATATGTATAGCTGATTCACTTTGTTATACAGAAACTAACACACCATTGTAAGCAATTATACTCCAATAAAGATGTTAAAAAAAACCAAATAAGCAAACAATCAACTATATTTAATAAATGAACTTATTAATGTCCTCAGGATACATCCAAGTAAAAAAAATCAAATGTGTCTCTGTATATCAGTAACAAAGAGATAAAAATAAATATCAAAAAATATTTAGGATAGTATCAAAAACATAAAATACTTTTAAGTATATGTAACAAAAGACAGGAAAGACTTGTGTATTGAAAACAATAAATATTTCTAAGAGAAATGTTTAAAACTGTAAATAAAGAGATCTACCATATTTATGGATTAGCAGACTCAATATTGTTAAGATGTTCATTTTCCCCAAGTTGAAACATAGATTCAATGAAATTCCAACCAAAATTGCAGAGGTCATTTTTGTAGAAATTGAGAAGCTGATTCTAACGTCTACACAGAAATGCAAAGGACCTAGAATAGTCAAAACAATTCTGAAAAAGAAAACTGATGTTGGAAGACTTATACTATGTGGTTTCATGATATTCCATAAATGCTACAGTAGTCAAGACAATATGGAATTGTCAGAAGGGTAGACATATAATCAATGGAACAAAATAGCGCAGTCAGAAATAGACCCATATGTGTTCATTTTGACAAAAGCAACAAGATAATTCAATGAGGAAGGGATACTCTTTTCACTAAATGTACTGGAACAACATATGAAAAAAAATAAACCTCAGCCCCCACTCCATACCATACAGAAAAATTATTTTAAAATAAATCACTACTTGGTGACCTAATCAGTTCCCTAAGGAAGCTTAATATAAGGTATAATTACTGGGTCCTGTAACAAGTCAAATCTTGGGTAGATTTGCACTGCTCTCAGTCAGGGTTGGGTATAACAACTGTTCATGATCTGACTACTTATCTGATACACTTAACATTCCCCAACAGATCAATGACAAATAACTGCAATTTAAAACACTCATCTGGAAAAGAGAAAACCACGCTCAGTGGCCACTGTCCACAGCACGTAGGCTGTTTGCCAGAAGATGAAAGGACTCCCTAAGCTGACGGTGATGTGTGTTCCTAGATTGGTCAGGATGGCCTCCCCGGATCCTAGTCACAAAGATGCTCTTTCTTAGCCTTTTTCCTCTGTGACCACATCTGAGCTGGGAATTGAGATGATATTCCAGGGGCTTTACCATTTATTATTGAGGGTTCAGGAATCTCAGCCCCTTGTTTGCCAGGTAATAGTTTAATATTTACTTGCATTTGATCAACTCCACTATCAAAGCTGAAGACAGTGCTCTAATTTACTCCCAGCCCAGGGATTTCCATCTCCTAGCAACAGCCCTGAATGTTCTGTTCATGCCTTTAACCCTCAGCTTAAATGACTTCCACCTGGGCGTCTCCAGGGTCGTTCAGAACAATTTCTTGGGGTGGGAATCACAGTTGATACATGTCCCTCTGTTTCCAAGTTGCATCTCAAGGGATGGCTTTTTTGCTGTGAGGTGATTTTAATTTTTCTTAACTTGGATCTTCCAAACTTAAGGGGCGTTTGAGAGGGACTGGGGACCTCAAGGCTCTGTGAGACCTCAATGTTATCTTCCTATTTCTGCCATTGATTTTTTTGCACTAACTCTAGTTTGGTACAGACATTTTTGCTTTTTTTCCCTTAAGACTTGCCAAGATTGCCAATTTTCAACCTTCTTGGATTATTGGCCTCAGAAAAGGGACTCCTTTAGTGATATTATACTTTCTTCCCCTTCTGCTCTCAGAGGGACTATCTTCAACTGGAGACTATCCTTTTTTAAAATAAATGTAGCCAAGCCCTTCCCTCCAATCATATTCTCTGGCTTTAGTAGACACACGATCTGAATCCCAAAATACAAGTAATGGTTTGCCAGCGGCTGTGCAAACACATAGCAAGAGAGCAGGGCAACCTCTTGACTTAGTGTATAGATAGGTCTCCATGGACCTTCTCCCTGGATCCCCTCAGATAATTACTCATTTTAGAGTCTGTTACTTAGAATTCCTTTCTCATTGTTAGAATTTGTTTTGATTGTTTAGGAGACAAATAACAGAAATCCAGCTGCTAATTTTCTTGGATAAAAAAGGGGAACTTGCTGTTATACTTAAATGAAAACTCGAGTGGGAGATCAGGCATGGTTGGATCTAAGTGCTCAGAGCCATTTCAGTTTTTTTTTTTTTAATGTTGAATTTATACTCAGGCAAGCACTCTCAACCTAGTGGCTCATTTCCAGCTTACATCTTCTTAGCTCAGCAACTCCAGAGGAAAAAAAAAAAATCCCTTTCTTAGTAATAGTAGCAACAATCCTGGAGCTGACGCCCAATGGCTCTGATTGGCCCGAGCTGGGAAACATGCACGTACCTGAGTCAATCACTGTAGCTAGGAGGATGGGCTATTTTAATCTGTCTAAGCCTGGGTCATGTGGTGATCTGAGTACCAGGAGTGGCGGTGTCTATCATACCTTACTCACATGGACTGACTTATCGAAGAGGTGGTTTCTCAAAAGAAAACTGGATGCTGAAGAGGCAAAAACAATGAATGTCCAATGTGCCCTGATAGGACAGTATTGAAACTGACTCAAGAAACCAGTTTTGTTACTTGTGGCTGCACCAAGTCTTGCATATTATTCCATTAAGTCTCACTTATTGCAGAAGTCTCACATAATCTACAAGTTCCGAGGATCTTATGATCCTTTAGCAAGTTTTCCAGTTTAGAATTCAGACGATGTAATGTGGTAAGAATTACACAGAAGTGACATTGGGTGGTGGGACCCTCACAACTATTTCAAAATATTCATGAGCCCCTTTCGTGTGGTTGGCAATGTCCTGGGCTCCGGGATACAAATTTGATGAAAACATGATTAATACCTGGAAGAATTTCTAATGGGGATAAGAAATATACCTTTAATAAAGGTATGTGATATGCAAGTGCTTCTAACAAAGGATTCAGTTGTCTTTTGAGACCTCACAAAATGGTGTGCCCTGGGCTTTTTGCTCTTCCCACATTTTCTTTCTTAAACCTCAAGGCAATCCCTCAAAGTAAGCATTCTTTCCTAAAGACATTGAAGTCTGTAGAGATAAAGTCTTTTGTGTGTGGTTGTCCAGCTGGTAAGTAGCAGGGGCCTTTGGGAATTCTATTTGGGAATACCGTATTGCTCAATATTTGAGAGCACTGAGAAAGTATGACTATTCCTTAAGCCATCCAGTAC
The DNA here is from genome assembly GCF_949987515.2 of Delphinus delphis. Lineage (NCBI taxonomy): Eukaryota > Metazoa > Chordata > Mammalia > Artiodactyla > Delphinidae > Delphinus > Delphinus delphis. The sequence continues at coordinate 25,785,025 of NC_082700.1, forward strand.
TTTAGAATCACTTATTTGTTCCATCTTCTGCATCCCCTACAGCTTATATGCCATGAAATCCTGCCAAGTTTTCCTTTTCAGTGTTTCTTATGTTCTCACCCAATACTTCTTCAAAGTCGTTGTTCAGGCCTTTAACATCTGGTATATAATTGCAGAGGCACCTAAATTGGTCTTCTCCTTGCTTCCTATCTTCTCTTTAATTCATTCTGCTACCGGGTGGGTTTTGACATAGGCAGAAGTTGTATACCATATCATACTGCCTTGATCATTTATTTGGCAAATATTTATGATAAGCCAGTCATTGTACTGGATCATGGTTTAAAGCTTCCAAAAACACCCAATCCTTTTTGAGGATTTCACCAATGTTCAGGAAAGGCAATCGTCTACGTTATTTGTCATACAATAGTTCCCCCTTATCTCCACCTCCTTATCTGTGGTTTCACTTTCCCTGGTTTCAGTCACCTATGGTCAACTGAAGTTTAAAAATATTAAATAGAAGTTTCCAGAAATAGACAATTCATAGGTTTTTTAATTGCATGGTATTCTGAGTAGGGTGATGAAATCTCATGCCATTCTGCTCCATCCCACCCGGGACAAGAATCATCCCTTTGTCCAGTGTATCCTGACCCTCAGTCACCTAGTAGCCACCTTGGTTATCAGATAGACTGTCAGTATCACAGTGCTTGTGTTCAGGTACCCCTTATTTTACTTCATAATAGCCCCAAAGGGTCAGAATAGTGAAGCTGGGAATTTGAATATGCAGAAGAGAAGCCATAAAGTGCTTGCTTTAAGTGAAAAGGTGAAAGTTGCCTCACTTAATAAGGAAAGAAAAAAAACTGTATGCTGAAGTTGCTAAGATCTATGGTATGAATAAATTTTCTATCCATGAAATTGTGAAGAAGGAAAAAGAAATTTGTGCTAGTTTTGCTGTTGTATCTCAAACTGCAAGAGCTATGGCTACAGTGCACGAGAAGTGCTTAGTGAGCATAGAAAAGGCATTAAATTTGTACAATAAGATATTTTGATACAGAGAGAAGGAGAGAGAGATCATATTCACATAACTTTTATTACAGTATATTGTTAAAATTGTTCTATTTTATTATTAGTTATTGTTGTTAATCTCTTCCTGTGCCTAATTTATAAATTAAACTTCATCATAGGGATATATGTATAGGAAAAAACATAGAATATATAATAGGGTTCAGTACTATCTGTTGTTTCAGGCATCCAGTGGGGGTCTTGGAACAAATCCCCCTTAAGTAAGGGGGAACTACTGTAATAGAATACATATCAAAAACTTCTTTCTCCACAAACTTCAATACTTTCTCACTACTGCTTTAAAAGCGTCTAAACTCTTTAGCTTACATCAAGGTCCTCCTCAACTGTGCCACCCATTCAAGCTTGTCCTCCTAAAGCCATCTATTCTGACCAACTGGTATATTTAGTCCCCATAAAAAGCTCTGTGCCTGCCTTTCTCCATAGCTTGTAAACATCACTCCTGGGTTCTCTACATCCCTGGCAGTTCTGGCTGACTCTGATTTTACCTGTAAAGCCTGAGATCTCTTCCTATTTGCACTTGATATAACTTTCTCCAAGTCATCTGGCACTGTGTCTTCTCTGAACGCTGATGGCTTTATGTTTTTAGCATTTAAGTATTTTCTTCTACAAGGCTGTGAGCTATATTGCATCACCAATACTTGATCAAATATCTGTTGATAAAGGACCCCAAAGTGGGGACTTCCCTGGTGGTGCAGTGGTTAAGAATCTGCCCGCCAATGCAGGGGACACAGGTTCGTGCCCTGGTCCGGCAAGATCCCACATGCTGCGGAGCAACTAAGCCTGTGTGCTACAACTACTGAGGCTGCGCTCTAGAGACCGTGAGCCACAACTACTGAGCTCACGTGCCACAACTACTGAAGCCCACACGCCTAGAGCCCATGCTCCGCCACAATAGAAGTGACTGCAATAAGTTCGCACACCACAATGAAGAGTAGACCCTGCTCGCCGCAACTAGAAAAAGCCTCCATGCAGCAATGAAAACCCAATGCAGCCAAAAAAAAAAGGACCCCAAAGTGCTCTGATTACTGGTGGTCACAAGCTTTGTTTTAGATTAGGAATAGAGAGGTTCAGGTGAGAGGAAGAGAGATGAAGATAAAATAAGGCACAGATGAAAAGTTACCCCTTAGTCCATATTCTTTTATTCTTCTCTTGCTTTGCAACATTCTTGAGAGGGGGGCAGATAATTTTTTTCCTATAGAGTGGTAAGAATCCAAAGTATGGTCCTTGAGCCAATGACCACAGTCAAGTACCAAAGTCAATTTCTCTGGCTTAGTTGGGGTTTGAGATATCCCTGAACCAAAAAGGTAAAATATTTTTCATTATTCATTGACTTAATTTCCTTCATAGAGCTAGACTAATAAAATCAGCAGTTTAAAAACTAGTTTTATGTTGTATTTTAAGATTACATAGTTTTGATAATATCATTATTAACATAATGATCCTATGGGAAAATTTTTTTCTAAGTGAAGATTATGTCATTTAAATCCTTGTTTAATGTTAAGGGGAATTTATGATTAGTGTTGATACTCTATAGTGGTTCCCTGTGATTTTGTCTAGGTTCAAGCACTTAAGTAGTTGATAAATATCATTTGTTTCTAGGCTACGCTTGTAGACAGTATTTTGGCTGACTTCAGAGCTGAATTATTTTCCCTGAAATCATTTTCCAGAAAGGACCAGCAATTTGCTGATGACTTTTCTTATAAATGAATGCACAGTCAAGACCTAATGGGGTCAGTGGGATAACAGGAATGTGATATAATGACCCTTCTTATGAGAGCACTTAAAACAGTTACTCTCAATTTGGGGGGGCTCATCCTGCTGAAGAATGAGTTTAGCTTTTTCAAGGTATGATTTTTTTTTTTTTTTTTTTTTTTTTTTTTTTGCGGTACGCGGGCCTCTTACTGTTGTGGCCTCTCCCGCTGCGGAGCACAGGCTCCAGACGCGCAGGCTCAGCGGCCATGGCTCACGGGCCCAGCCGCTCTGCGGCACGTGGGATATTCCCGGACCGGGGCACAAACCCGTGTCCCCTGCATCGGCAGGCGGACTCTCAACCACTGCGCCATCAGGGAAGCCCTCAAGGTATGATTTTAAAAATAGGAAGAAAAACCCCCAGTTGTTAGGTTGATTTTTTTTTCTTTCAAACAGTCTTCATTGCTTCAGTTTCTAGAACGTGCTGCTTTAAGACAGCAACATTGCACTTGATAATGTTTTGCTCATTATAACCTTTTCTCCAGAATGTTTGTTCAGTTGAGAAATGAAAATGGGTCTCACATACTACATAGAGTGATTTATTCTAAATGGGACAAAAACTGTTTCTGGAACTGTTAGTTCAAGGTTCTATAGAAGTTGATGCTTACTCTGAAGTGTGGACACCATAATCTAGCCAAATATTTACATTAGGGATTTTCCTGTGGTTTCATTTTTTCCCCTAAATATGTTATTAGTTTTATGTAATAGGAAAAGGGGAATATGCAAAGGCACAGGCACTATTTTGAATTAGGGACCATTTTCCCCCATGTTAACGGTGAAAGTTATCTTAGTTTCTGTCCAGCGTGCCTTAGTGTGTAAGGGACACGCTGGAGTTTCTTGTTCAGCAAAAGAGAAAATCTTTTATTAAAATGATTAGAATGCAAATCCTGTTTTACAGATCTGGTTTTCTGGCATTTTGGGGGAACACTAGTATGTCTGGTACTTTTGTTTTAGGAACAAAAGTAAACACTGTAGGGAGTTCAACCAAATCCCCCCACCCCCCTTCATCCCTTTTGAAACCAAACTGAGCAAGAGGACCAAATTGCTGCTTTATCCACATTTTGGTCTTCCTGTAGTGGTGGCAGTATAGTTTGGCAATATGCTGGCAAATGGGAAAACAAGCAACATAAAGCAAATTTCTGCCACAGTGCTTTTAATATGGAGACAGATTTTTATCTAATAGAGCCAACAGAATGGAACATGAGAGTACCATGGGCTCAAGGCTGTAAACACGGCTTCCCGATGACACATCCTAAGGGGACAGATCATACAGTTTCTATATTATTCAGCTTGTCAATCTACTGGCACAGAACTGATTTTTGCTTCAGAAAATGTCTCTTTCTTGAAACTCCAGCTGTCTTTCATTCATAAAGCAGTGTTTTAATAACGTGGTTGTTTACTAGGAAACAAAGCTAACGCTAATAATGAATCTCTGACAATATAGCACATTCCTTATCATAGATGGTCTCCTTGCTGCCAAACGGCTGGAGGCGAAGTGGGGAAAATGCAATCAAGCATTTAAGCATCATAGGTGGATGTTTTCAAACATTAAGTGGCCAGTTGTTTAGCATTGTGGAAGTAATGTATATGACTGCCTGACTTTTAAAATGTTTTATCTGGGTCTTTTGATGTTCAGTAGATAGAGTCATAGACTAGTCTTCATTTTCAGGATACTGAGCAGTTATTCTGATCGTGAATGGCAAGAATGACGCTGAAAACTGGCAAGAGCCAGGCTTGGCAGGGACTGTGTGCCGAGAGAGAGAGAGAGAGAGAGAGAGAGAGAGAGAGAGAGAGAGAGAGAGAGAGAGAGAGAGAGAGAGAGAGAGAGAGAGAGGGAGAGAGAGAGAGAGGCCAAGACTTGGACTGTGATGAAATGGGTCCCTCTCCTGGCTAAAGTGCATGGAAGCATGTGCCTTTTAAAATGCATGGGCCGAATCAGTTTTCAGTTTTCCGATAAGGGGCACCCGGGAATGAAGAAATTGGGTAAAGGGATCAGATCCTCTTGTTTTCCCTGAGACCCAAAGACTGAATAACCAGATGCTTCCTTGGAGTACTCAGTTCTAAGAAAGCAAGCAAACTGTCTTAATACCATTGAGGATACTGGCCAACAAGAAATCTAGTCTCGGGCTTCCCTGGTGGCGCAGTGGTTGAGAATCTGTCTGCCGATGCAGGGGACACAGCTTCAAGCCCTGGTCTAGGAGGATCCCACGTGCCGCGGAGCAACTAGGCCTGTGAGCCACAACTACTGATCCTGGGCGTCTGGAGCCTGTGCTCCGCAGCAGAGAGGCCGCGATAGTGAGAGGCCCACGCACCGCGATGAAGAGTGGCCCCCGCTTGCCGCAACTAGAGAAAGCCCTCGCACAGAAACAAAGACCCAACACAGCCAAAAATAAATAAATTAATTAATTAAATAAAATAAAATTTTAAAAAAAGAAAGAAATCTAGTCTCACTAAACTGAAGTAGAGTTGTTTCCTTCCTCAGATGAATGCCTCATCAGGCAAAATTTTAAAAATCTAAAGTACAGTAGGACCTTGTTGCCTATCCATCATATGTATAATAGTTTACCTCTGCTAATCACAAACTCCCAGTCCTTCTATATTCAATATCCTGTGATAAATCATAATGGGAAAGAATATAAAAAAATAATGTCTATGTGTGTATAACTAAGTCACTTTGCTGTACAGCAGAAATTAACACAACATTGTAAATCAACTATACTACAATAAAAAAATTAAATTAAAAAAATCTAAAGTAAACAAAATGAAGCTTTTTCTCTTTTTAGGATCTCAGAGTACCTGATGAAAATCAAGCCATGCTCCCCACTGTACTTCTCTATCGGTTACTGGTACTTATAATTAGAGTCATTGCCAAATGCTCCACTAAATTAAAACCCCTGGAAATTAATTATCTCATCAAAGGTGGCTCAGTTTCAGAACTGGGTTCACAGATCCTGGTGCTAAAATAAGTGCACCTCCCTCTTAAGAGTGAAAGGAAAAAAAATAGTCATTTACTGACATGTCTCTGCAGGAATCAATAACATTACAGGTCATGTAGGAGCTAAGAATAGCCTGGGCGTATTAATAGCTTAGCCTGCTCACTGATTTTATTCAAGATGACTGGTTAAAGAACACTCTGCCTTGCTGACGGCTCCATGGCACGAGGAACAATGTCATCATTAACATGTGGGACTGTTTAGCATTTAGAACACTTCACACATAAAGAGAACTTAATATAGGACTATTGTGCTTTAGACAGATGGTTTAATGTTTCTTTAGCCTTCAGCCTATCAGGCCACCTGCGGTTTTCTTCAGCCAAGGGCTTTTAAAAAATAATTGGTGTATAACAATTTTCTAACGAGACTGACTGCAATGTATTTCCCTAAATCTTTTTCTTACCCTTAACTATCCCTTGCAGTGAATTGTGGCTGACTAACCTCCCTGACTGACACCGAGTCTTCATGGATAAGTAATTACTGACATAAAAGGAGATGAAGGGGCTGAAATTTCATCATTAATGGTTTCTTTGCTTGGGAAAAGCTATTCAGAAATTATTACTTTGGAAAACAGTTCTTCTCTGATTAGAGACTGCCTGACTCTGGAGAAGCTGCTCCCCCAGAATCTTTCAATACAGGAAATGATAACCCAATATAGGTGGATAACCGTGGGTGGCAAAGGATGCATATATGCATTTGTTTCAAAATGGTAAAGGAGAATAGCAATTGTGCCTCTGTCCGAGGACTCTGTGTGCTCAGGAAGGAATAAAGATGCTGCGGGTCCCCTGCGCATACTCTCAAAGTGAGATTCGGGCACACTAGCAAAGCAAGCAGGGTGCGTTTTTATAGTATAAACTTCTGTAGGGATCTTTTTTTGTTTGTTTTGTTTTTGCGGTACGCGGGCCTCTCACTGCTGTGGTCTCTCCCGTTGCGGAGCACAGGCTCCGGACGCACAGGCTCAGCGGCCATGGCTCACGGGTCCAGCCGCTCCGCGGCATGTGGGATCCTCCCGGACCGGGACACGAACCCGCGTCCCCTGCATCGGCAGGTGGACTCTCAACCACTGTGCCACCAAGGAAGCCCTGTAGGATCTTAATGATCCCCTGCACTGCCCTGGCCACTGTTCAGCTCTCCAGGCCCTTCTGTGAGCTCTTTCAAGGGAAGAGCATGACCCAGAGGCCGGGAGACTGTGGATTGGTCCAGATGGATGCATATTCTTCCCTACGTAACCTCCCCGGTAGGGTTCAGAAAAAGCTTGCTTGGGCCCCAGGCAGAGAAAAGCGATTACATAGCAGAGAGGGTTTAGTGATCAAAAGTTTTTAAGACAGCAAGTGTCTCCTGACTGTGCACTTAGGAGGCCTTGAGAAGGCTGGAAGTCTGAGCGCAGAGACTCGGATTGTTGGTGTTTTTCTTTCCCTTTGACTAACAGGAATGTCTCACTGGAGGCTCAGGTTCCCCGCTGACACTTTACACAGGGCTGGACTGGGGTCCCTGTTGCTTCTGCTGCTGCTGCTTCTGGTGTCAGGGTCTTGCACAGAAACTGTCAATTTCCTCACCTTTGAGGAAGAAGCCCTCGGCACCTTCATCGGTGTTCTGTCTGACCACATCCTGTTTAATTCCCAGCGCGAGGTGCCAGGCCAATTCCACCTTATTAAGATCAACAGCTCGCTGGTCCAGGTGCAAGAGGGCGACCGTCCTCAGAGATGCGGGCCTGGACCTCGAGCGGCTGTGCGGCCAGGCCTTCAAAGTGGTACGCTTTTGGCGGGAGCAGTTCCGGCTGGTGCACGTGGAGGTGGAGGTGAGGGACGTCAACCACCACGAGCCACGCTCTTCCCGGGCCCAGATCCCGGAGGAGGTGTCTGAGGGCGCGGCCGCGGGCATGCGCATCCCCCTGGAGGTGCCCATAGACGAGGACGTGGAGGCCAATGGGCTGCAGAGCGTGTGCCTGGCCGCACAGCCCCTTCCGCGTGGAGCTGCAGACGCGCGCGGACGGTGCCCAGTGCGCCGACCTGATGCTGCTGCAGGAGCTGGGCCACGAGAGCCAGGCCGCTTACAACCTGGAGCTGGTGGCCCAGGCCGAAGGCCGCCCACCGCGCTCCGCCACGGCCGCCCTCAGTATGCGCGTGCTGGACGTGAACGACCACAGCCCGGCCTTCCTGCAGGGCGCCGTCGCCGCGGGGGAGCTGGCGGAGGACGCACCCGTGGGCTCGCTACTGCTCGACCTGGACGCGGCGGATCCCGACGAGGGCCCCAACGGCGACGTGGTGTTCGCCTTCGGCTCCCGTACCCAGCCCGAGGCGCGCCGCCTCTTCCGCCTCGACCGGCGCTCGGGCCGCCTCACCCTGGCCGGGCCCGTGGACTACGAGCGCCAGGACACTTACGAACTGGACGTGCGGGCGCAGGAGCGCGGCCCCCGCGCCGCCACCTGTAAGGTCATCATGCGCATCCGTGATGTCAATGACAACGCGCCGGACATCGCCATCACCCCGCTGGCCGCCCCGGGCGCGCCTGTCGCCTCGCCCTTCGCCGCCGCCGCCGCTGCTCTCGGGGGTGCGGACGCGACCTCGTCGACCTGCCAGAGGGGGCGGCACGCGAGAGCCTGGTGGCGCTGGTCAGCACCTCGGACAGGGACTCGGGAGCCAACGGGCAGGTGCGCTGCGCCCTCTATGGGCACGAGCACTTCCGACTGCAGCCGGCCTACGCGGGCAGCTACCTGGTGGTGACTGCGGGGTCGCTGGACCGCGAGCGCATCGCCGAGTACAACCTGACGCTGGTGGCCGAGGACCGCGGCGCGCCCCCGCTGCGCACCGTGCGGCCCTACCTGGTGCGGGTGAGCGACGAGAACGACAACGAGCCGCTCTTCACGCGGCCGGTCTACGAGGTGTCGGTGAGTGAGAACAACCTGCCCGGGGCCTACTTGGCCTCGGTGGCCGCCAGGGACCCGGACCTGGGCCGCAACGGCCAGGTCACCTACCGGCTGCTGCAGGCTCCGTGTCCACCTACGTCTCATTGGACCCCGTCACTGGGGAGCTGCACGCACAACAGTGCTTTGACCGCGAGGAACTGGCTGAGCTGCGGCTGGGGCTGGAGGCGCTCGACGGCGGCTCTCGGCCGCTCCGGGGCCGGGCCGTGATGCGGCTGCATGTGGAGGACCAGAACGACCATGCGCCTCGGCTGGTGACCCCGCCGCTCGTCAGTGACTCAGCCAAGGCCCCTCGGCCCCGGGACGCGCCCCTGGGCTACCTGCTGACCCGACTGCAGGCTAGGGACACGGACAAAGACCTCAACGCGGAGCTGACTTACATTCTCCGCAGCGACTGTGGCCCCGGGGCGCTAGCGCTACACCCGGCCACGGGTGAGCTGTCCCTGCAGTGCCGCCTGTCCCCGCAGCCCGCCGACCCGCTGACGGCGGCCGTCGTGGTGCCGGCCGGAGGCCGGCCGGCCCGGTAGTGCACGGCCACCTTGCTCCTCGTGCCCGCGCACTCGGCGCCACCTGGCGGAGAGGTGGTGCTGGTGCCACGGCCACCTCCGCCGACAAACGAGGAATGGAGGTGTCCGCGGGACGGCGCACGGCGCATGGAGCAGGACGGCACCCTGACCTCTCCGTGGTTGTGGTCGGGGCTTTGACCAGCGGCTGCGGCCTTCCGCCGGTGGCCATCGTCACCGTGACTTGTTCCTGCTCAGGCGAGGCCAGGACGCGGAGGAAGAGGCTTTGTGAGCACAGACAGAGCAGGTGCCATGCGAGCAGTGGCCAGGCTTGCCCATGTTGCAGGACATCAGGGGCTGATCCTGGGAGGTCCAACCCAAGGTTCTTCGTGGAGACACCGCCGCTTTCCATTTCCTCAGAGGTGCAGGAGAACGAGTCTGCCGAGACTTCCCAGTCCGGGAACAGTGCGGTGTCCTTATGCCCCTCGCCTCGGAAGAGGAACGAGGTCCCCTGGGTCCAGGTAGCGCACCCCCAGCTCTCTTAGTGTCCTCGTTAGCATTCAGTAAATTTTCACGCTGGGAGCTTTATGAAAATTCAGTGCCTGATCAGATTTGGGACTTCAAGTGGCTAATTTTTCGGGACTTATTTTTTATTTGAGAGGAAAAATTCTTCACCGATGAGGGCAGGAGGAGGCCTGATGCTCATGTGTTCCTGGAGGCCCAGGTCTATTCCTGCTGTTTCAGCCCCTGGTAACTTCTTTATGGATCCAGCCCGAATCCCTTTCCATCAGGGTTTAAATGGTGTCTTCCTGCAGCACTGCAGATGAGGGATGCTGTGCCTGCTCTGTCAGTTCTGATATCTAAGGGTGAAATATTATTAACTGCTGCTCTCACACCTCTTTTTAAACAGGGTTCCGTCTCAGGTCCTTTTCATTCCACATTCCTGTGGGGAGAAGATAAATCTGCTGCAAGTTTAAGGTAATTGCAGAGTATTTATCATGATCTCTAAGCCATGGGTTTGAAATTTTGTACATTTTTATGGATAACAGAGTAGTTCTTTCCTTTTCACTTCCAGGACACATTCAAATCCAGGTGAGTTTAGTGTGAGAGATAGTGGAAAAGGAGACAGTGAATCGAATGACAACAGTTCTGATATCAGTAGAGAATGACAACAGTTCTGATATCAAGAAAGCACTTTTTGGAATGATTGCAAAGCAAGAGGGTAAGTTCACACCTGTGACTTTGAAGTTCTTGCTTTCAAAGTCATAATATTATATGCCCAAATGCATAATTAAAAAAACTAAACAAGGGGTCTTAACTGTACATTCAGAGATGGGAGTACCCTGAATGCTGCTGAATAGAGCTAATATTTTTAATCACTGACTATATAGCTGTTTCTGTGTATTTTAAATACATTTATTGACTTATTTATTCCCCATGATAAATCTAATGAGGTAAGAAACTGAGGCACAGAGAGTTTAAGTAGTTTGCCCAAGTGTTGGAGTTAAGATCTTAGCCCAGGAATTCTGGCTTTAGATTTCCTGCTCTTTTTTTTTTTTTTTTTGCGGTACGCGGGCCTCATCACTGTTGTGGCCTCTCCCGTTGCGGAGCACAGGCTCCGGACGCGTAGGCTCAGTGGCCATGGCTCACGGGCCCAGCTGCTTTGCGGCATGTGGGATCTTCCCGGACCGGGGCACGAACCCGTGTCCCCTGCATTGGCAGTCGGACTCTCAACCACTGCGCCACCAGGGAAGCCCCAGATTTCCTGCTCTTACTCACCCTACTAAACTGCATCTATTAATGCAAAAGATTAAAATACTGAAAAATCAGAATATTGTGGTTATTAATACTAAAATAACTTAGTGTCATGAGCACTAAGGATAACTTCCCCCCTGTGGGTATTCCAGAAGGGAACAGCATATGAATAGGTAAATTTCATATAGGCCAGTATGCCATTTGCTGGGAACATATGGGGATAGATTTTTTTTCTTTTTTTGATATTTCTTTTTAAATTTTATTTATTTATTTTTGAGGAGCGTGCGGGTTTTTTTGGCTTTGCTCTGTTCAGTGAATCCTGTACCAATACAGCCTTATGCTATTCAGTCCATCTCCTGTAGTGTTGAGGTCAAAATCTCTGTAATGGTGTCTGGTTCTGGAACGGTAGCTCCTGTGGGGAAAGGCATAGTCAATTTTGAGGTGTTTCATGTTAGTCTCTACAAAAGTGGGCATTAGATGTTTAGTCTCTCAGAGATGAGTCCTGATGGTATGTCCTACTGATTCAAGTGCCTCTTCACCATCATAGATACTTTTGCCCACCCTATGTTTAGTTCCTTCAACATTTTTTATTTTAAATGGTATGGCTTTTAAAAGTATCTGCATCCTGGTCCCCTTCTTCTGAATATTCTCTAGTTTGTATATATCTTTCCTAAAATGAGGCACTTAGAGTTGAACATAGTACTACGGAAACAGCCTCTCTCCTGACCTCCAAATTTGTATACCTACTTGCTTCTTCCACATCTCCATTTGGGTGTTTAATGAACATATCACATGTTCAACACTGAACTCTTGATTTCTGTTCCCCAAACCCACTCTTCCTCTAATGTTTGTAGCTCTGGAAATGACACCTCTATTCACTTAGTTGCTTGCTCTGTCCAAAATCCTTTGTGTCATTCTTGATCTGTGTCTTCCCACACGCAACTTCCAATCCATCAGCAAATCCTATTGGAATTACTTTGAAACTATATTGTTAATCAAAGCTCTTCTCACTATCTTCATTGCTGCTGCCCTAGCCAGGGCACTATCATCTCTTGCTTGGACAACTGCAGTAGGTTCCAAACTGGCCTCTCTGCTTGCATGCTTGCCCTCTTGCAGTCTGTTCTCTCTGCAGGAACCAGAGTGATCCTTTTATTTCATAAATCAGATTATGTTAATCAACTCTCCAAAGATTTCTCACTTATCTAAAATCCCTATCATGGTGTCCCAGTTATGAATGCTGGGTAACAAACTAGCCCCAGATACAGCGGTTTACAACAATCATATTATGCTCATGGATTCTCTGGCCATTTTGGACGGGACATAGCTTATGTCTGTTTCAGTTTCTGAGGCTTTAGCTGAGAAGATGTGATGGCTGGGAGCTGGAGTCATCTGAAGGCTTATTCAGTCATGTGTCTGGCGTGGTAACTAGGGTGACTGAAATTCTAGGATTGCAGACTTGGGGGTGGGAAGGGGGGCTACATGTATCCTGTACAGGTGGCTTGATTCTCTCACAGCATGGCGGCCTCAGGAAAGTCACATGCTAGCTTACGGTTGCAAACATGAATGCTCCAACAGACAAGACAAAGACCCATCTTCTTTTATGACCCAACCTCAGAAAGACATAGTCATTTCCATCATATTCTACTGGTCCAAGCAATCTTAAGCCCACCAGATTCCAAGGGAGGGGACAAAGGCCCCATGTCTACATTGGAAAATTATTAAAGAATTTTGGGGCCGTGTTTGTAAACAAGCCATGCATGGCCCATGAAGTCCTGTATTATCTGGCTCCTGGCTGCTTCTCCCATCTGATTTCTTACCACTCTTCCCCGATAATTTAGGTCATTTTATTGGCTTTCTTGTTTTTTTGACTTGACCAAACGTGTCTTTATTTCAGACCTCAGGGTCTTGCTGTTCCCTCTGCCTGGTAAGTTCTTTCTCAAGATATCCATATTGTTTGCTTTCTGCCTTCATTTAGTTCTTTGCTCAGATATCCATCCTCAAAGAGGTCTTCCTAACTGCACAGTGCTTCTCCCCACTGTCACTGCCACTCTCCACCCTGCTTTATTTTCCATCATAGCATTTATCACTGCCTCATATTATTTTATATATTTGTTTGTTTATTATTTGTTCCCTGTTCCATGCTGAATCACTGGCATCAAATGTGTACTAACATTTTTTTACTGAATGGATGAATGAAGGTGTGGTCTAACCAGAATATACATCACAGCTGTATGACTATTTCAGATGATAATATCACATTTTATATTAGGATAAATATATCACATAAATATATCACATAAATATCACATTTTATATTAGGATAAATTTATCTTGTTTTTACAAGTTCCATTGTGCTACTTTATTTTGTGGACAATTTTAGTGTCATCTTAAAACTTGAAGATTTTACAGTAAATGTATCTTTCCAGATCATTTAATGGTAAATAAGCCTTTTCCCAAAACAAAACAAAACAAAATCAAATTCCTGGAACTCCTACTGTTTATTCACTATTTAGGGAATTACCAGCTTATTCTTCCCTTACCTCAGTTTCCTCTTTATAATAATAGGCAAGCTTTCTAAATCCATTATAGCTCAAGGTGCAATTTTAGCAAACAATAATGTGATCAAGGCAATGTGTTCACCATGAGAAAATACCATTTCTCGTTTCTCGGTAATAACAATCACATTTCCTCCTGCCAGTATGCAACAGCTACATTTTATTTATTTACTGAGCATTTATACAAGTTTTACCATGTGCCAGGAACTGTTCCAGGTGCTTTACAAGTATTAACTCACTTAATCCTCATGATAATGCTATTAAGTAGATACTGTCATTTAACACCATTTCGCACATGGGGAAACTGAGGCATAGACTTGTTGGAGTAATTTGATCACGGCCACCCAGCTGTAAGGGGTAGAGCTGGATTTCCAATTCAGGAAATCTGGCTTTGGAGTCCATGCTTTTAAAATGTTCTGCTGTAGCGTAGTTTCAGTAGGGTTTTACACACTTATTTTATGAGCCTGCTGAAGATTTAGGACCGATTTACATTTCTGAGGATGTTTCTGTCTTTGACTTCATGAGCTGTTCCGATTTATGATTTGGTTTATACTTCAACTCTCTGCTGCATTTTCTTGTAAAACTTTTAGTGGGAGTGTTGAAGGGATGCCACGTGGGTGATGGCAAGATAATTGAATTAGATGTTGACAGCTGGAGATAAGATGTTTATCACAGGTATTTTAAATTGCTTTTTGCATCTCACTTTTAATAGTTAACACAGAGGATGAGTGGATTAACCTGATAATCTTTTTAAAAAAATTTTGAATTTTATTTATTTTTTTATATAGCAGGTTCTTATTAGTTATCCCTTTTATACATATTAGTGTACATATGTCAATCCCAATCTCCCAATTCATCACAGTACCACCCCCTCGCCCCCATAACCCGATAATCTTCAGAAACTTCATTTTAGACTGTAATTCTGACCATTTCTCCCACCAAACCTGTATCAGAGATTCTCACAAATCGTTTAATTTACTTGCTTGGATTTTATTCCCATTTCATTTCCTCAGTGCACCAGCAGGTGGAGGTACAAGTCATTGGTAGAAAATCCAGAGGAAGAAAAAAATAAACAGCTAGAAAACCAGTCTCTGGGCAACTGAATGCTGTTTGCATTTTTAAGTATATCGCTATGTAGCATTCTGGTTATTTAAAACATTTAAAACTATTTCACTTTATTTCCAAGTTGTTTCAGATCATTCAGAGCAAAAAACATTTAAGGATCCTGAAAGGTTAATCCAGGCATTTCATCACATCATGAAAACAGCTACAGGACTGTACTCTCTTCAAGTACCCGTTGCCCTCACGGTTCCCAGCTGAGAAATATGGGTTTCCAGCCAGAACACTAAGAACTCATAGGATGTTATTTTCAAGCCTATGCGTCCCCAAGTGCTGGTGGCCAAGTGTATGTGACAGAGTTCAGAACTGCAGGCCAGCAGGGCCACCTTCCACACTTCTTGGACAGAATGATGAATTAAATCATCCTTCAGTGGATGAATCACCTTCACATGCCTCAGAAATAGCCACTTCATTCTGAAATGCTGCAACTCACATAGACAGTTATGTCTGGGGAATATACACATTTATGTTTCTGTCAAGTATTTATAAGCCAAGCTGCACCCACGAGCCTCCAGGTTTTGACAGACGTTTCCCTAAATTACGATAATAGTCAATGTCAGAGTACATGATGATTTTATATAAGCCACGCTATTTTACCAAAGAGTTCTAGATGAGAGCCTTTTATTGCCACAAATGTAATTAGTGAACATATATTTTATTTTCTAGGATCATTTATGAATGTAAATAAAATATTCATCTAGCTGTTCATATACAGTTAAGTGTTTACAGTTTTACTGGGAACATAATTTAACTTTGAATAACTTTAGGCTGGATGAAGAATCTGGACCCCAGCTGTGACCATAGGCCCAATGGGGAGAAAGAAGAAGCTGTGGACGGGCACCACTGGGCTGGGGGAACCCAAACCGTTTCTCTAGCCTAACATCTGAGAGGGTTGCCTGGTGCTCAGTGGGTAGAGCAGTGGCAGATTCTGGCAATGGGTGAAAACCAAATACAGATGACCAGTGATGTTGTGCTTTTGGGCACTCAGCCCATTCACGGCCGCAGCTCCATCTGAGGCAGGACTGCAGGGAGCAGGGATGGCAGGACCTAGAGAGCGTTTTAAGGCCTCAGTCATCTGGGTTAGAGCTCCCAACAGGACTCTTCCCTTAACTGTGGACAAGAAGCTAGGCAGACACTGAGGTAGAAGACCGGGGGCAAAAGGAGAGATCAAACGCCCAATGCAGTGACTGGAAGGCTTAGGTGAACAGCTGACCAGATCCAGGGGCAGCAAGGTTGGGTGATGGGATGGAAGGATCTGGATTATGTCTTGTTGGCTTCAAGATTGGCTCAGACCGTGGGAAGAATTGGATCTGCAAGGGCAGGACACTAGTATCTCCCCAATAGGAAGGGTCCGGGCTCATCAAGATCTGACTGGCAAGAACTGTCCACCCAATTCAATAATCCCTCGCCACATGTGGCTGCTTAAATTTAAATGAATTAAAATTCAATACAATGAAGAATTCAGTTCCTCGGTCACAAGCCATGTGTGGCTAGTGGCTACGGTATTGGGCAGAGAGGCTGTACAACCTTTCCATTATCACGGTTCTAGTGGATTTAGAAGGAGGGCCAGGCTGGAGGACCACATCCACAGGCTGGACTTGTTGACGGAGCCACTGACCCACCATCGTTGCTCGGCACATCTACAGGCTGACGGTGTTTTCATTGTTCTCCACGCTTCCCTGGTTCATGACATCAGTCTTTTATTGGTTCATAGAAGTATCTAAAATTGGGTGGACACATTATATTATTTATTATAAAATATTTGAAAAATGTCGAATGACAGGAATTCCCGGGAATTCCCTGGAGGTCCTGTGATTAGGCCTCCTCGCTTCCACTGCTGGGGCTAGATTCGATTCCTGGTCGGGGAACTAAGATTCCACAAGTTGTGGCAGTGTGATCTTTAAAAAAAAACCCAAAAAGAATTCCCAATACTACAAGGTTTTCTGCAGGCAGAAACTCTAATTTCTAAAGGCTCCTCTGCTATTCTAGCTAGCACCTTAAATTTGTAGTTCTCATATTCAGTCCTATAACCTTAGAGATTTTGCAGCAATGGTCATGACAAAATCAACCTGCTGTTATTCCTAAACTTGCCCAAGCAGTAATTCAGCCATTTTCATGATCAGTAATTCATTCTTTACCTACGCTCAGGCGAGACGCTAGAAAGTCCTTTAAACTCCTTTGGCTGCTGGCCTTCCGTAGAAAATCACTGCTGTAGAAATCGGTTTCCAGGTCCTGTGGTGTCTACAGAGTTAGTATGTGGCCCCAACCATCAGCTTTCCAGAATCGGTGGTCTAAGCCCCAGCGAGAGTGGAGCAAACATGAACGAGTGTACCTAAAATTACACGAGAGATACCTTCAAAGTGAAATGTACACCCATCTTTTGGTTTACGTTGAATAGTATTTCAACTTCATTAGAGTAATTTGTTATGTAAATGAATTCTGTGGGAAACAATATTTAGAAGCTGAGAATCTAAAATTTTCCCTCAAGTTTATAAACATAGGATTAGATGTCTTTGTTTTTCTTAAAACCAGGTTCACATGCATTTGTGATGTTAGCTTCTACCTTAAGTATGATTCCTCAAGCAATTTATAACTCCTGCATCCTGCCTGTTGATGACTGCATTCTCAGTGAGAGACCACAATGGGCAACATTTATCAAATGCTCATTGTATACAAGGCTCCATGCTAAATGCTTTACATGAATTACTGTATTTATACCTCATAATTATCCTAGGAGGTAGTTATAGTATCATCCACATTCTATAGATGAGGAAATGGAGGTTTAGAGAGGATGATTTGTTTGAGGTCATATAGTCGGTGAAGGAATTACGCTATAACATTAAAGTACCTGAATTTTAGGTTTACAGCTGGATGGAATTTTATATGTATACACTCATGTTACCACCACCCAGATCAAGGAATAGAACATTTCCAGCGCCCTTGATGGCTCCTTTTCGTGCACCTTTCCCAGGCAATAACTCTTCCCAAAGAAACCACTATTCAAACCTCTTTCACCATCTGACTTTTCCTGTACTTGAACTTTATACAAATGGAGCAGTACAGCCTGGCTCACAGTTATGTCTGTGAGCTTCATCCATTGCTTTTCATTCTTTCTCACTGCTGTGTAGTACTTGATTTGCGAATTTGCCACAATTTATTTATCCACTCCACCGCTGATGGCCATTAGGGTGATTTCAAGTTTTTGGCTTTTGTGAATACATTTACACGTTTTTTGGTGGACGTAACACTTGCTTCTGTTGGCCATATACCCAGGATTAGAACTGTTGAGTCAAGAGTGATGATACTGTAACTCTATCATATGATCCTGTAATCCCACACCTGGGCGTATATTCAGAGAAAACTCTAATTCCAAAAGATACATGCACCCCACACCCCAGTGTTCATAGCAGCACTATTCACAATAACCAAGACATGGAAGCCACCTAAATGTCCATTGACAGAGGAATGGTTGAAGAAGATGTGGTATATTTATACAATGGAATATTACTCAGCCATAAAAAAGAATGAAATAATGCTATTTGCAGCAACATGGATGGACCTAGAGATTATCATACTAAGTGAAGTAAGTCAGACAAAGGCATATATCATATGATATCACTTATAGGTAGAATCTAAAAAGAGATACACACAAACCTATTTACAAAGCATAAACAGACTCACAGACATAGAAAACAAACTTATGGTTACCAAATGGGATAGTGGGGGTAGAGGAGATAAATTAGGAGTTTGGGATTAGCATATACACACTATTATATATAAAATAGATAAACCACAAGGACCTATACTGGATAGCACATGGAACCATCCTCAATATCTTATAATAACCTATAATGGAAAGGAATCTGAAAAAGAATATATATACATATGTGTATGTATATATACACATATATATGATAACTGAATCACTTAGCTGTACACTTGAAACTAACACAACATTGTAAATTAACTATACTTCAATTAAAAATGAATTTTTGAAAACCCAAACAAAAGGGTGATGGATCTAGTATATGAACCTCGTTTCCTGACTCCAGTGTTACTCATTGTACACCACCCACTACATCAATAACAGCTAACATTGTCTGAGCACTGTCTATAATGTGCCAGCCACTCTGCAAAGCTCTATTTTTCCAAGTAGGCTCTTGATAAAACTGAGGACTTTTTATACGCTTAACTAGTAACCACAGGGGAGGTTTCACATTTGTTCGACAAATAAGACAGTCTTTTAAATTAACATCAACTAGCTGATATATTACAATGTATGTGGAGCACTTAGTAGCTTCTCTCTGTAAAAAAACATCATAATATCCATCGTTGACAGACTTATTTTGCTCATGGAAACGTATACAGTAAAAGTAGAGGTAGCAATTGATTATGCATTTACTTGTATACTGTAATTAGCTAAGGAAGAAACAAATCCATTTAAAACCAATTTCCATAGTCTACACAGGCACAGGAATTGATTGCAGACTTGAGTTTGCTGAATAAAAAATGAAGCTAGCTACTCTCAGTTTGTATTTCATTGAGCAAATGTCAGCTATTGATTTCTGTGGCTACCGGCGAGGCTATGTGTCTGTCATGCTGTAAAGGTGGCACAGCGCCATCACTATGCAGTTTAATAAGGTGTGGGCTGGTCATTTCACTTGCTTGAGGCAGATGAAATATTTAGCTGTAGTGGGAGGAAAAACTTCAGCCAGCTGCCTGTCCTATCACCCTCTTTCAGACACTTACTCATCTCAATTTAAGGTCCATTGATTCTTATTGTTGGATGTTGTACAGAGGAGCCCTTTTGTAATGTGGTGTCGGAAGCTTGGACCAAGACTGACTTAACAGGCTAACTGAATTCTCCCAAGCTTTCTTGAACTCTCTTTTTTTGTTGTTGTTAAATAAATTTATTTATCTTATTTATTTTTGGCTGCGTTGGGTCTTCGTTGCTGTACACGGACTCTCTCTAGTTGCGGCGAGTGGGGGCTACTCTTTGTTGCCGTGCGCGGGCTTCTCACTGCGGTGGCTTCTCTTGCTGCGGAGCACGGTTTCTAGGTACATGGGCTTCAGTAGTTGGGACACATGGGCTCAGTAGTTGTGGCACACGGGCATAGTTGCTCCACAGCATGTGGGATCTTCCCAGACTAGGGTTCGAACCCGTGTCCCCTGCATTGGCAGGTGGATTTTTAACCACTGCGCCACCAGGGAAGTCCCAGGTTGCCCACTCTTGCCACTTCTTATTCAACATAGTTTTAGTAGTCCTAAATATATGACTGGACACCATAAAACTCCTAGAGGAAAACATAGGCAGAGCACTCTTTGACATAAGTTGTAGAGATAGAGGAAAACATAGGCAGAGCACTCTGACATAAGTTGTAGAGATAGTTTTGTTTTGGGATCTGTCTCCTTCCTCAAGTTACAACGGAGTTACATCCTGATAAACCCTCATGATCACGTACATGGCTAACTGGGAGCTGCACTTCGTTGCCGCTGCCCAGCAACATGAGAGAATATCTTACTAGCCTTCAGAGTGGAAGTGAAACAGCAGCTCTCCTCAGAACTCAGTCCACCGGTTTCGCTTTCTTGAACTCTTGACAATACAGCATTACATCTTAGGGTAATGACTTGACCCGTATATTACAGAACAGGTTTCCACAATGTGCCTGGTTTTCTTAAAGATCAATCCATGCTGCCTTGGTCAGATGGGATTTGTATAGGATTTGACAAGTTGTGAGGCCTTGTGACCTAGCGTAACACAGAATGTGTAATCTTGCCCTGTCCTCGAGTGCTACTATTCATATAAAAAGTGACCTAAAGGAACAGTGAAAATAGTGTCTTCTTTCTCAAAAGGAATACTATAATCTCTTTGGTTTTGGTTTCCTCAGCTGAAATGGGGATAACAGTACCTACTTTATAGGGATTTTGTAATAGCTAAATGAGATAGTACATATAAAATGCTTAGAGCAATGCTTTGCCCATAGTTATCACTTAATAAATATTTATTATTACCATCAGAAACATTTTTCACTTCCCTCTTGTCTTGCTTAAATGGATGTAGTTTGTTATTCCAAACATTCCTAATTTTTTCTCTTTTTTCCTTTCTGTTTGGTGCAATTAGGTTTTTTTTTTTTCATCTCTTTTGGTTGGCTATTATTATTTTTTTTAAACTAACTTTTCAAGTAGGTGAACAACAATAAAGTCCTCTGTGGATTACAATTTTTTTGACAGTGGTATGAGCCTCTGATTTAAAAAAAAGACCCTTTAGTAGAAACATTTTTTTATAGTAGTTCTTGGAAAGTTAGATCAGTCGATCATTTTGTCTTCTGGCTATATTTCAAGCCAGCAGTGAACTTGACAGGCACATGAGGGCATTTAAATGGAAGGGTTAGAGCCCAGTAATAATAAATGAACTGTTTCTTTAGTTCAAGAATCCTTTGGAAAACTCACAAAAACTTGGTAGCCCACTTTTTTCTGCTTTGGTGAATGTTAATTTGCCATTTAATTGAGCCTGTAGGCCACATGCTCTGCACCTCGTGCACCCCCGTCAGCCCGTGGTGCTGTCGTGATACCCTGCAAGAGGCATGAAGTAATAAAGTGGTGGATGATAAGCCTCTAGCTCAGGCCACTGTAGCTGGGGAGATGATTGATAGGCATTTCTAAGTAATGGGAGAGAGTCTTCCAGATAGCACGCAGCTTGAAAGTACTTTCTTTCCAACCTGGAGGCAAGAAAACCTGTAGAACATCTCCCACGTAAGGCCCAGGAGGCAGTCACAGACATTCATAGATATTTTGGTAGACATATTTTATAGATGGCATATGCTCTAGTCCATGCTTAGTTTTCAGTTCTGTCTCCTGCCACCTTCCTGCTTATGCACCCTGCCCCAGCCTCAATGGTCTGCCTCCCCTAAAATGGAGATGGGACAGTCATATAGACAATACCCCAAGCCCTGATCACAGGAGCCAGGCCCACCTCTCAGATAGCCCTGAGGACATATTACACCTGAGGGCCTATAAAGAGATGGACACCTGAAATGTGCTGATTACCTACTCACCTGAGTTCTTATCCCCAAGCGACCTTCCTCCTCCTGCCTATGGTTTGGTTTTCCATGTAAGCTTGTTTTCAGGGAGAGAATGGTCTGGACCTATGGAAGCATGTATTCTGTTCCTATGCAAAGTAGAATTTTCACTGTAAATTAATTAGATTGCAATTTTGGTTTTATACATCAGAACCATGAGGTTGCTTGAAGTGATTTTTGCTATTCAGAAAAGGATCTATTTTCGTAGTGCTGAAAAATCAGGGATTTGAATCTGCCTCTCTGAGGGCTGGACACTGTATTATGATAAATTGACAAAGATAATGAATGCAATTCCCTGAGGTCTCCTAGGGGACAGCCTGCTGGTCATTCCCCAGGCAGTATGCCACACCCCAGCCCTGCATTGGCCATGCCAATGCATTTCCTAATTAAATGTCTACATCAGCTGATGATGTAGTGGTAACTAATATCTGTCAGGCTTTTCACGTGTACAGTGATATTTCAATCCTGTGAAGCAGGCAGTGTTATTGTCTTCTACACATAAGAAAATCGAGGTTAAATTACTTAGGCAAGTCCCAGTACCGGTGAGTGGCGGAGCTTCAATGCCAGACCACATCTTCTGGGTTCAGGGCATGTCCCACCTTGCCTTACTGCCTTTCTTTTAGCTTGTTAGTTCTTCATTTTATAGGTCTATAGGTCTAGAAAGCAAAGTACTTAAAAGCCCATTTTGGTAGTTTCTCTGCTGAAATCACCAGGAGCGGATGAACAATCTAAATGCATGTTCAGCCACTCAAAGATGTGATCTGTCCTCTGCCTGCGCATCCCTCATCCATCATGCGTGCTCCTAATAGACTCGGCAGGCTTGCACAAAGGGGTGCTTTTCTTCCTCTCTCCGTGCTGCTTCCTTTGAGGCATGCTACTGTTCAGGGCCCTGTTGAGATTTTGATTAAAAAAGACAGATATTGTGCAACTTCCATTAATGTTCTATTTCTCCCGTAGCAAAATGTAAGCCTTTGCAACTTCCTCAAGGGAATTTAATTTTCCATGTCTGTTGGCAAATTCAATTTTGAGTTTTACGTAAAACACTCGAAAACAGTTAGTGGCCTGGTCAGGGGTTATGTTTGTAATTCAGTGATTCTTTGAGGTGACTTTAACCCTTTTGCAGCCCATTCCCCTTTTCTGAAATCCACAAACCACTAGCTTTCTAATGTAAAAAAAAAATTACTTTTACAGGTATAAAGGGCCTAAGGTATTTAACTTTCTTTTGCCCTCCTCTTTCTGGTTATGGTAATGCCATTTGACTTATTTTTATAATGTTCTCTAAAGGTAACAAAACCTTTGTAAGCTAAGAAATTATAAACATGTATTTTGAAAATGCTCAGTGCATGACAACTAAAAGTTAAGATAGCTCATTGTATATCTGAGCAGCTTTGTAACATCTCCACTGATAGTGTGCCCTTGTATATATATACACATACATATATATACATATGTATATACACACATATATATATATATATATATCTTGGTGCCCCCCCAGTCTTTACCTAGCTCAATGTATATATAATTTACATTCATTAATTCTGAGACTTATTACAGATTTGTGGATTATCTGAATCTTTTCTGTCTCTCCCTCTTGCCCCTTGAATAGTGTTCATTTTTTCCCCAACTTATTAGCACTTTTCTGGTGTTGAAACTAGGATAGGAGAGTGGGGAAAGTCAAACACATAAATTTGACTTCTTTTGTGATTTGATCAAACCAGTGTTTTAGAAAAGTGGTCAAATAAATCAAGCAACTGGTACAAAATTTGGAGCTGCAGCTTCCATTAATTTTTTTTTTCCTGGAGATAGGGAATAAACTGGGGTAAGGAGTAGATATGAGTCTTTCTTCTCTTAATATGAACTTGTTCCCTTAAGGCTACTATTTTTTCTTCTGGGATCCTAACTGTCATACTTACAATACCATGCAATCAACTGCCCACATTCCCTCAGAAAGACTAAGATAAACTTGGAAAATGATTGAGCTAGATATTAAACTTTGTGTTTTTAAAAAGGCTTCGAGATTACTGACTACAAGAGTCACATTTATAAACTCCATTTAACCATAAATATACAGAAAACTGAAAGAATCCAGTTTTATGCCACGAGCTTTTGTTGTTGTTGCTGCTGTTTTTTAAACAGCTATCTGAGCTGGAACCCATGCTTTCTAAAGCGAACCAAAAGACAATTTAGTGAAAAAAATGTTTCATAGTTTTCTTTACTAAAATTACTTTATGAGAAAAAGGTCAGGACATACATGTTCTCTCAGCCCTAAAGCTTGTCCACATTTGACTGGACTTGGAAACCCCTTTCCAGAGCTTTCCTTCTTGCTAAGCATCTGCTCTGCCCTGAGGGGAAAGAGACAGCTGAGTTTGGGGACAGTTGGGGGCGCAGGTGTCTGTCAGAGCCATCTCTTCTGTAGCCATCTACTCTTTGCTTGGTGAGTTCCCTTCTCAGATGCCCGAGTCCATAGCAGCCTGGGAAGATGATGGATTTCCCACTGTCGTGGAGAGTAGAGAGGGTTGACTCTGATGAGTAAGATAACTTCTCATGTGTAGTTTTGTGTGGACCTGGGCTGGGGTGGTTTGGGAAATGGAAAATATACACTGTGACCTGATTTTACTCATACTTCGTCTCCTGTTTCCTTTTGTACTTCAGATCTGGTAAAGTTAGGGGGTATCAAAAGTCTGGTCCTTATGCAACCCATCTAAAGAGAAAGTAGAGCAACTTTTCTCTTCTCTCTCTGTATAGGGCTTCAGTGAGCATCTTGTTTGACTCCAGTAGACTTTCAGGAAATGCTTGTTAAATAATGAAACTAAATGAAATTTTAGTCTTAAAATATTTAGTTCATTTATGTTGATATAAGTACTATTTAATGTACTTAAGTCTACTATTTTACTATTTGTTTTCTTTGTTTTTCTTCTTTCATGCCTTTTTTTGAACTAATCAACAATTTTGAACATTACTATTCCATTTTCCCCCTTTATTTACTTGCCTTTGGCTATAATTTGTTTTATTTTTCTTTTAGTATTTAGAGATTATAACATACATACTGGACTTAATAAGAATCTACTATGAATTAGTACTTTTTTTTTTTTTGCCATTTCCTGGAAAATGTAAGCATGTAGAATACTTTGCATTGATTCCATTCTTATCTTTTGTGCTATTATCATGTATTTTAATTCTACATGTACTTTATACTTCATAAGATACTATTCTTATTGTTTTATACAGTCAATATTTCTTTGGTTTTACATACCTATTTATAGTCTGTTATTCTTCATGCTTCCTTTCATTTCCATTTTTCCACCTAGAATCATTTTCTTCTGCCTGAAAAACTCACAATTATTTTACTCTGGACCTGCTGGCTCTGAACTCTCTGTATTTTATTTATCTGAAAGCATTTTTATTTCTTCATTTAAAGAAAAACTTTATTAGAGTATAATACATGTACAGAAAAGTGCACACATAATAAGCATCCAGCTCAATGGATTTTTACAACCTGATTACACCTGTGTAACCAGCACTCAGATCAAGAAACTGAACGTGTCTGTGAGCAGCATTCCGGGAGCCCTCATGCTCCTCTCCAGTCTATTCCCATCAAAGCATGCCCGCTCTCCTGACTCTAACATCATAGATTACATTGGACTGTTTTTGCATTTTGTGTATATGGAATCATATGTTAGATGCTCTTTTGTGATGACTTCCTTTACTCATTTATATTTGCGAGATTCACTTACATTGTTGCATTCAGTTATAAAGAGTGGATGCTAACCTTTATAGCATTCTGTTGTGTGGATCTACCAATATTCATTTATCCATTTTACTATTTTTTTATATATTTCTTTTAACAAAAATATTATTTATTTATTTAAAATTTTTTTTGGCTGCATTGGGTCTTTGTTGCTGCACGCGGGCTTTCTCTAGTTGAACTGAGCAGGGGTTACTCTTCGTTTTTAGTGCATGGGTTTCTCATTGCTGTGGCTTCTCTTGTTGCCTAGCACGGGCTCTAGGCACACGGGCTTCAGTAGTTGTGGCACGTGGGCTCAGTAGTTGTTGCTCACAGGCTCTAGAGTGCAAGCTCAGTAGTTGTGGCGCACGGGCTTTGTTGCTCCGTGGCTTATGGGATCTTCCTGGACCAGGGCTCAAACCTGTGTCCTCTGCATAGGCAGGCGGATTCTTAACCATTGCGCCACCAGCGAAGTCCCTCCATTTTACTATTTATAGGCCTTTGGGTAGTTGCCAATTTTGGTTGATTACATATAGTGCAGCTATGAATGAATATTTTAGCACAAAATTCATGTCCTTCTCACATGCAAAATACATTCACTCTATCCCAGCAGTTCCAGAAGTCTTAACCAATTCCAGCATCAACTCCAAGTCCAAAGTCTCTGCTAACTAGCATCTAAATCAGATATGGGTGAGGCTTGAGATTCAAAAACAGAGAAATTGGAAAGAAGAAAGAGATGATGGATCCCAAGCAGGTCTGAAACCTAGCAAGGAAAATTCCATTAGATCTTAAGGCTCAAGAATAATCCTTTTTTAGTTTTTTAAGGAACCTCCATACTGTACTCCATAGTGGCTGTATCAATTTACATTCCCACCAACAGTGTATGAATGTTCCCTTTTCTCCACACCCTCTCCAGCATTTATTGTTTGTATATTTTTTGATGATGGCCATTCTGACCGATGTGAGATGATATAGCATTGTAGTTTTGATTTGCATTTCTCTAATGATTAATGACATTGAGCATTCTTTCATGTGTTTGTTGGCAATCTGTATATCTTCTTTGGAGAAATGTCTATTTAGGTCTTCTTCCCATTTCTGGATTGGGTTGTTTGTTTTTTTGATATTGAGATGCACGAGCTGCTTGTAAATTTTGGAGATTAATCCTTTGTCAGTTGCTTCATTTGCAAATATTTTCTCCCTTTCTGAGGGTTGTCTTTTCAACTTGTTTATGGGTTCATTTGCTGTGCAAAAGCTTTTAAGTTTCATTAGGTCCCATTTGTTTATTTTTGTTTTTATTTCCATTTCTCTAGGAATGGGTCAAAAAGGATCTTGCTGTGATTTATGTCATAGAGTGTTCTGCCTATGTTTTCCTCTAAGAGTTTGATAGTGTTTGGCCTTACATTTAGGTCTTTAATCCATTTTGAGTTTATTTTTGTGTATGGTGTTAGGGATTGTTCTAATTTCATTCTTTTACATGTAGCTGTCCAGTTTTCCCAGCACCACTTGTTGAAGAGGCTGTCTTTTCTCCATTGTATATTCTTGCCTCATACAACCCAGCAATCCCACTACTGGGCATATACCCTGGGAAAACCATAATTCAAAAAGACTCATGTACCACAATGTTCATTTCAGCTCTATTTACAATAGCCAGGACATGGAAGCAACCTAAGTGTCCATCGACAGATGGATGGATAAAGAAGATGTGGCACATATATACAATGGAATATTACTTAGCCATAAAAAGAAATGAAATTGAGTTATTTGTAGTGAGGTGGATGGACCTAGAGTCTGTTATACAGAATGAAGTAAGTCAGAAAGAGAAAAATAAATACCGTATGCTAACACATATATATGGAATCTAAAAAAAAAAAAAAATGGTCATGAAGAGCCTAGGGGCAAGATGCGAGTAAAGGCGCAGACCTACTAGAGAATGGACTTGAGGACATGGGGAGGGGGAAGGGTAAGCTGGGACAAAGTGAGAGAGTGGTAGTGTATATATGGACATATATACACTACCTAATGTAAAATAGATAGCTAGTGGGAAGCAGTCGCATAGCACAGGGAGATCAGCTCGGTGCTTTGTGACCAGCTAGAAGGATGAGATAGGGAGGGTGGGAGGGAGGGAGATGCAAGAGGGAAGAGATATGGAGATATATGTATATGTATAACTGATTCACTTTGTTATAAAGCAGAAACTAACACATCATTGTAAAGCAATTATATCCAATAAAAATGTTAAAAAAAAAGAAAGCAAAAGAATAATGAAAATTAAAAAGAAAAAGAAAAAAAATAATCTTTTTGGGCTTGATTCTCCTCCCTCTGAGCCCACTGGGGCAGCATTGTCCCTTCCACAGTCCTAGGTAGCAGCTCTGCCCCTGAGGCTCTGGCTAGTGGCCCCGCCTCCAAGGTTCTGGGTGGCAGCCTGTCTCTGAGGCACTAGTGGCAACAGCCTGGCCCTCTGAAGCCAAGGAGAAGACAGCTCTGTACCCTGGGCCTGTGCTGTCTGGACCTTCAGTGGCAGTGGCAGTCCTGCCCATCTCTGAATCACCTTCGGGATCATTCAACCCTTTTCTTGAGGGATAAGGCATGTTCACATCTAAATAGCTCTATTGTTCCATCCTGTGGAATCCCAGAAGTTCAAAAGCCTTCCTTCCTTTTGTCCATTATCTGTTTCCTTTAGCCCAAGCTGGCAGTGTGTCTCCTGGTATAATCCCATCTCTATTCCTGGCTTCTTCTTAGCTGGCTGCCGGACAATCTCTTTATGGAGTGATTGTCCAGCCACACCTGTGGTGATCTCTTCCGAGCATGCTTTGTCATTTTTGGCAATATGAATAGACTGAGGATTTTCCACATCTGTAGTTTCTGGTTCTGTTTTGCCTGACAATTCCTTTAATTTATCTCTCTTCTCTCACATTTCACTATAAGCAGTAAGGAGAAACCAGGTCATGTATTTTTTCCCTAACATGGATATCCAGTGGCCCAGGACTGTTTATTGAAAAGATAAATCTTTTTGTACTGAATTGCCTCTTTGCTATTGTTATTAATCAGGGGACCATGTATGTGTGGGTCTGTTTCTGACATCTCTATTATGTTCCATAGGTCAGTCTGTCTATTCCTGCATCATTACCACTCTGACTCTATAATAGGTGTTGATATATAGTAGAATAAGATCCCAGCTTTGTTCTTCTAGATTACTTCATTTATTTTTAACTCTTTTCATTTCCATGAGAAGAACCAGTGAATTATGTAAAAGCAGTGGCTTGAAGTTTAATTTTGATTGTACTGAATCTGTAAGTCTTTAAAAAATATCTCTTATTCAGTGCTAAAGTCTTGCACATAGCTTAGATTTAGTTCTAGGAATTTGATGTCCTTTGATGCTATTGTAAATTATATGTTTTTACTTTTTTCATTTTTGTAGCTTATTTCTGTTAGATATATAATTCCAAGTTGGTAGTTATTTTCTTTCAGCAAGTAACTGGATTTAAATTTAAAACGTTGGGACTTCCCTGGTGGTCCAGTTGTAAACAATCTGTCTTTCAATGCAGGGGACTAAGATCCCACATGCCGTGGGGCAACTAAGCCCACATGCCACAACTATTGAGCTCACGCGCCTCAACCAGAGAGCCTGCGTGCCACAAACTACAGAGCCCACACTCTCTGGACCCCGAGCGCCACAACTAGAAAGAAAAAACACGTGCCACAACTAGAGAGAAGCCTGAGCACCACAATGAAGAGACCGCACGCCGTAATGAACGACCCCCGTAATGAAAGACCCCGCATGCCACAACGAAGATCCCATCTGCCACAACTAAGATCTGACACAGCCAAAAAAAAAAAAGGAAAATAAATTAAAAAAAATAAAAATGTTATTCCATTATCTTCTGGATGCTATCATTTTATTTTTGAAAAGCCAGCATTAGTCCTCTTGTTGGTCCTTTGAGGGTAATATGTCATAGTTTATTTGACTGTTTTGTAGAGTTTTCTCTTTGTTTTTCAGTGGTTTTACCGTATTAGTCCCCAAAGGTGTGCCTTTAATGAATCGTGCCCCCTAGTATTTTTGTCCTGCCCCTTTGAAAACAAAAGTGAGCCCTGTGACTCACTTTTGACCAATAGGGCACATCTGCTTTGACACTGTGTGATTTCTGAGGCTCAGGCGTAAGTCTTGCTGCTTACCTGCCCTCTTGGAACACTCACTCTTGGGATGTGCCCTTTGAGAACCTCACTGTTAAGATGTGAAATTACTCTGAGACCACCATGCTATAAGAGAATCATGCCACGTGGAGAGGCATTGGAGGATATATTCTAGGAGAGAGAGAAGGCGTGGGGGAGATAGAGAGGGAGAGGGAGAGAAAGAAAGAGAATCTGAGATGCCTGATGTAAGAGTGAATGGGTCATTAGGAGATCTTGCCCAGCCAAGCTTTCAAATGGCTTCAGCCCTGCCACTGTTTAACTGCTACTGTGCAAGAGACCCCAAGCAAGGACTGTGTAGCTGAAGTTGGTCAATCTGCAGAGCTGTGAGATCCAAGAATAAATTACTTTAAGACATTAAGTTATGGGGTGGTCAGTTATACAAAAATAGACAAATGGAACAGAAAATAATACCTAGAAGTAGGATATGATTGAAACAAAACCTTAAAACACGTGGCATCAGCTTTGGGACTCAGAGGTAGGAGGAGCCTGGAAGATCCTCAAAGGAATTGTTGATGCAACTGGAAGGACAGGGAAGGGGCTATTACTAGAGGCTGGAGGAAAGGCAACTCGTGTTACATAGTGGCAGAAAACGTAGGGTAACTGTTGCCTGGCGTAACATGGACAATAGGAAATGTACCTAATTAAAGAGCAAACCTGCATAAGGAGATTTTCAGAAAGAATGTCAAAAGTGCTAATTGGTTATTTTTAACTGTGTATGATAAAATATTATATAAGAGTGAGAAAGAGAAAGATACTAAGAAGGAACTTTTTCAGTTTCAAGCAGAAATTAGAGAAAATATAAAGGATCCAGAGCTTACTAAGTGTAAAAATAAAGGTGTATCTTATTTTCAGCCTCTCCATAATGCAAAGCCTCTCAATATCTATCAGAGCTGATCTCAGGATAAAGATTATCTTAAGGGCACAGCTATAGGGCACATTTTTAAGATTTCAGAAAGATTTAAGGGTGCACTTTATAGACCATTAGAATTAGACAAAAATTTTCTTAGAATCTTAAGGGTGTTATTTCTCAGCTCCCTGATTTTCAGCACAAGACAGACTGGGGCCTACATCAAAAAGATTTCTGAGTGGAGTTTTGTCTAGTGGAGTGAGTCCCACTACTGTTCATAGGAAGCCCAAAGATCTTTAAGAGAATTGTATTGACAGAAGCATCATAAGCTTGGAGTATAATGGATGGATGTAGTTCAAATGAAGAAAGACTCTGGGTCCCTAATCTTTTGTAGGCGGGAAGCAGGCTGAGACTGCTGCTTACTTGCAAACATGGACCATTTCTTGTGGAAAAGAAAGCTCGCAATAATAACCAAGAGAGAGGAGACAAAATTCCAGAGGGTAAAACCAAGAGCCTTAGAAAACCACTCCCAGAACTGAGCCCTAATCAAGGAACTGGCAATATATGCCCAAATGAATTTCAGAATTGCTTTGGACCAGTGACTGCTATGTGACTCTTTTTCCCTTATGTCCCCCACCCTGACCCTCTGACCCCCACTTTTGAATGACAGTGTCTATCACAGTTATAATACTCTGGTATTATTATTGTATGTTGAGTGTGTGGGGCAGATCATTTTTGTCTTTAGTTCACAGGTCTTCAGATTGAGAAGAGCTGTACTCAGGGGTTGCCCTGAGCATTTGCTCTTGCTAAGCCTTATTGACCCTGATTTAATACTGCTTTATGCTTGGCTTCTCATCATGGAAAGTTTAGTTCTGTTGCAAAAACTGCCATAAGTGAAAGGATTTCTTAGTACAATTTATTTCCTTTCAAGTTACAAAGGAGTTTAGAAAGAAAAACATTTCATCTTATCACACTCCTTCTTTCTTGAAGCAAGTCTCCAGGGTAATGAAGTAATTGGTGACTTTGGAGGAAGAGGAATGTGAGCAGGGAGATAATTTGGTGATTCCCTTTATCATTGAAACTGACACAAAGTATGTGGTTGTATTAATGAAAAGGATGCATCTTAGGCCAAAAAATAAAACGCCCCCCCAAACCATACTTCTCATGATGTAGAAAAATATTTTCCATTTAATGAGACAATTTGCCTGAGGAAAATTTGAAGTATTGGAAGGAAGAAAGATAAGTTTAAATTATATTTTGTGTGGTGGTGGGGCTGGTTTGGCGGTGGGAGGGGAGTAGAAACAGGGTAATTTGTCATAGAATCAGGATTTTATGGCTGGGAGGAAAATTAAATGCCACCGTGTCCCCTTCTCTCCCATTTTACATAAAGAAATGGAGATCCAGAGAGGTTAAGTGGCTTGCTCAGAGTCACACATCTAGTTATTTACTGAGAAACAGAGAAAAGTAGAAAGAAAACTTAGTTCCTGAACCAACTACCTTTTTTTTTTTTTTAAAAAATATTTCAGGTACCTCAGTAACTGTTTAATTCTAAAAAACCCACAAACCCCCACCCCCCGAAAAAACATAAAAAACCAAACCTGGGGAAATCCCTCCTCCCTGAGGCCTTCCTGCTGCTCCTGCATCTGCCCAGATTCCTTCTGTGAGGATCTATCCCCTGTCTAACCCCCCCTGCCCCTCATCCAAGCTCTCACAGCTCTGTCAAGTGATAGCTGTTTCCTGCTAAATAGAGGATGATCATAGGAATTTTGGAGGTGGCTTTTATCGCCCCCTGTTTTGAGTAATTGGTATACTCGTTTGTTTTAATGTTTTTAAACATTAAATGTGGTAAAATACGCATTTACTATCTTAACCATTTTTAAGTGTATACTGCAGTAGTGTTAAGTACATTCACATTATTGTGCAGGCATCACCACCATCCATCTTCAGAACACTTTGCATCTTGCAGATCTGAAACCCAGTCCCCATTAAACGACGCTCCATTCCCCTTTCCTCCAGCCCCTGGCAACCACCATTCCACTTTCTGTCTCGATGGGTTTGACTATTCAAGCTCCCTCATACACGTGGAATCATACAGTCTGTCTTTTTTGTGACTGGCTTATTTCACTTAGCATCATGTCCTCAAGGTTCATCCACATTGTAGCATGTGCGAGAATGTCCTTCCTTGTTAGCGTTGAGTAATATTCCATCGTGTGTATACACCACATTTTATTTATCCATTTATCTATTCGATGAACACATGGGTTTTTTTCCACCTGTTCCCTCTTTAATGACCCATTAAAGTGGGTCATTAGTGCATGTTCCAAAGTGCATGTTCCAAAGTGCATGTTCAAGGAAGGATTGAAACATTAGTGTTCCATATGTGACCCCCGTGTGACAAAGGAGGAAACTGCATATTAATTTACAAACATCATGCAATAGGATACGTTTTCTTCACAAACTTATTTAGTTGTAGGAGGAGGAAAGGGGCTCACAACTGGTCTGGCACATGATGTTCGAGGCCGTAGATGTTTCTTAACATGACAGAATTTATGACAGTTAGAGACAGAAGGCATCTTAAAGGAGACAGGGTAATTTGAGCATTTGGGCATCTGCATCAGGAATACCTAGGCTCGGGTTTCCAGGGCTTTATTAGCTGTGTGACCTTGAGCAGATTATTTACACTCTTGAATGGAATTAAACTCTTCACGGAATTACTGAGGATTAAATGAGACAATGCAATTAAAGTGGCTAACACAATTCCTTGTAAATTCTAGCCAAGGGACGAGTCTCCTCTTTACAGATAAGTGAAGGGGAAGTGACTGGCCTGAGGTCACACAGACAAAACCACAAAGCTGGCATTTGAATTGCTTTTAAAAAAGCATGAGAGGGATTTGTCATTTCTAACAAATACATTTTTTTCTCATTGAAACTTTACTAGTTATTTGTGAATGTTCACAGAAACTCATGCCAAGAAGAAACATGGCACGTATTCTTTTTTCCAATTCTTATTTGTTCTGTCATTTAGTCATTCAAGGAATTCCTTCATTTAATAAATGTTTACTGAGTGCCTGTCATGTACAACCACTGGATGGGCACTGGGGACATCACAGTTTCATGGAGGAGGTGGGTGACTGTGCTGAGAGTCCCAGTGGGGATTAACCTAAGAGAATGTGGGAACCAACAGGACAGAGAGGTGCAGAATCCTGGCCTTTGGGGCAGGAAGTAAGGGAAACTGGATATGTATAGGGCCAGACCTCAGGTTGCCCTTTGATTGCATAAAACATTGAAATAAATCTGGCCTCCGCCTTTGAACCTAGTGGGAGAGTAGCCATAAAAACAGTGACTAAGAATATAATTAAAAAGTGCAATGTATGTACCAAGTGGTAGGGGGCGCAGTGGAGAGAGTGAGTGATTCTGCCTAGAGGTTTTGGGGGAGGAGTGATGATATGGGGTGGAGGGAGGACTTCATGGAGGAGCTGGCAAATAAGGTACCTTGTAGGCTGAGTGGGATGTCACCAGCCACAGAGGAAGGGAAAGGTGCTCTAGGAAGAAGACCCAGAAGCATGTGAGCACAGTGGTCCAGGTCCCTGGGACACAGGTTATCCATGAGATGCTGGGGGTGCCGTGTGGAGGAAGATGATCCTCCCACGGGGATGTCCCAGACCTTACCTGCTGGTGAGTATAATGGGGTCGTGTTAGCATTTACTGTCTTGATTCTGGGGGCTTTTCACTGCTATCTTATCCTTTAGGACATGCCCAAAGTCTCCCCCAGGTATTTCTGAGCACCCCCTCCCCCCCAGCAAGGCATCTATCTCATCTGGACTCAGGATTGGTTGCTTCCACTTTATGCTCTGGTGTTCTCATCAAGGTTTCTTGAGCTTTCCACCGCTGACCGTGCCTCCATCAGAACACTCTGCCTGAGCTGGGGCACCTCGGCGGCAGCCACCCTCAACTCTCAGGGACACAAACCTGCCCCATGATCTGTGACTGGGAAGGGGGAGTGCGGATAGAGCAGGGTCTTTTCTACTCCATTTCATGGGAGTGTGTGTGTGTGTGTATGTGTGTGACACAGAGAGAGAGAGAGAGAGAGAGAGAGAGAGCTATGGGGCTATGTTTCTCAGGACCAGAATCTTATAGACTCCCCTGAACACACTTCAGCTTATATCCTAAACTCTTCCCTCATTAGGGCTCATAAAGGGAAGAGATTTGCCATCTCATTCCCTCCTCT
The DNA here is from genome assembly GCF_949987515.2 of Delphinus delphis. Taxonomy (NCBI): domain Eukaryota; kingdom Metazoa; phylum Chordata; class Mammalia; order Artiodactyla; family Delphinidae; genus Delphinus; species Delphinus delphis. The sequence goes on from NC_082700.1 coordinate 25,819,753, forward strand.
GACTTTATCTCTTCCACTATCGCACAGGCACCATTATTTTTTATTTTTTATTTGTTTTGCGGTACTCGGACCTCTCACTGCTGTGGCCTCTCCTGTTGCGGAGCACAGGCTCCAGACGCGCAGGCTCAGAGGCCGTGGCTCACGGGCCCGGCCGCTCCGCGGCATGTGGGATCTTCCCGGACCAGGGCACGAACCCGTGTCCCTTGCATCGGCAGGTGGACTCTCAACCACTGTGCCACCAGGGAAGCCCCAGGCACCATTATTAATGCACTGTTTTCTTCCCCTTTCTTTTGTCAATTAAAAAAAAATCTTTGAATACATATAAATTAATGAAAACACATACTTGGTGAGCGGGTGTCTGCCTTGTGCCTGTGCATCTGGTTCTCAACTTTGATCCAGCAAGCAGCTTTTGAAGGTCTTTCATGGTGTAGCTGAGAAGTTCCTGGCATTTGGGAGATATTCAAGAAACTACTGTTGAATTGAACTGACTCTCCTGTAGGGAAGGAAGCCACTAAGGGTGGGTTTGTTTGTTGGCAGGTGAATGGTCTGAAGGAACCTGATGGTTTTAGGAGAAGAGAGTTGTGGCAGAAAGACCAAGTAGGAAGCTGAGGCAGCCATCAGGGTGATACAAGCTTTGAGCCAGGAAAGGGACCATAAGGGTGAAGTAATGTGGGTGGAGCTGAAAAATAGTGGGGACAGGAGAACTGGTAGAGAACTTAAAGGCTGTATTTACTGTGACTCAAAGAGTAGTTCTTGGAAACATACCCCTCCTCTTGGGCAGAAGTTATAGGATGCTAATAATCCTTGTGTCCCATCCTCAACGTCCCCCGCCCCTGCCCCAGATCCCCCAGCATCTTTCTCCCTTGGCTCCATTGATCCACGTGGGAGAGGACTGAAGAGATGATGACTCTGAAGTTTGTCTTGGGAGAGTTGGGTGGGTGGTGATGAGATGAGCATCATTCGATCCATTTTACATAGAAGTTAAGTGATTTGCCCAAGATCAGTGAACATACTGATAGCAGCATTATGTGTCCTTATTGTGCTAAAAACTCCAAGCCAGAATAGTTTCTACTTCATTACCCCCATGGCCTTTTCCCATTTCATAAAAACTTCTACACACAGAACAGACTCAAATAATTTTCTAAAATGTCATTAAAATTAAGAAGATACTTAAAAGGACATATGAGAAGCCACATTCAACAAGTACAGAAATAAATTAGAGATGAGAAAATATTAAAATACCTGACCTGCGTGGGTATTTGCATAATATTTAAAATTATCTCGTCCATTTAGTTCTAGTGTTTGGTGTCAGTCTGAAATATGAAAAATGTTCTCACGGAGATGCAGGCAAACTGAAGGAGGATATCTTAATATACAGTGAAATATAAATTAAAAAGCTCTCTAAAGCTATTAGTAAAAGTACCGAAATACATTAGCAGGTGCATGGGTTCAACTTTGAATGAATGTTCTTTGAAATCGGATTCATCACCAAAATTAATCTGAGAGGCGTCAAATCTGTGCTGGGTTAAAGAGGTGACAAATGGGAAGATTTCATTGAAGTTCCAAATTGTAAAAGGATCAGAATTAATAATCCTCTGTCATGAGGAACTTGATCACTTAGGAGTTTAAAGAGCTTACATTCTTGAAAGAGAGTAGAAATCTGAAATATTTCTGGTGAAAGAAGTAGTCTGGTTATCAGTTGGATTGATTTGGTTTGATAAATAACTTCAAATCAACCACAGATAGCCATGAAGATACGTGTCTGCAACTTTCACATGAACGGGATTTATATCTTTCAACAGGCTGGTCAATTTATTCTCTTAGAATGGAGTAAGTACAGTAATTTCCTCCCTTGTTATTTTTTTTAAATTGAAGTATTGTTGCTTTACAATGTTGTGTTAGTTTTAGGTGTACAGCACAATGATTCAATAATATATATTTACGTATATATATAAATTCTTTTTCAGATATTTTCCCTTATAGCTTTATTACAAAATATTGAATATAGCTCCCTGTGCTATATAGTAGATTCTTGTTGGTTATCTATTTTATATATAGTAGTGTGTATATGTTAATCCCAAACTCCTAATTTATCCCTCCCCTCCCTTTCCCCTTTGGTAACCATACATTTGTATTTTATGTTTTGTAAATAAGTTCATTTGTATCTTTTTTTCTTTCTTTAGATTCCACATATAAGCAATACCATATGATATTTGCCTTTCTCTGTCTGCCTTACTTCACTTAGTATGATAATCTCTAAGTCCATCCATGTTGCTGCAAATGGCATTATTTCCATTGTATATAAGTACCATATCTTCCTTATCTGCTCATCTGTTGAACACTTAGGTTGTTTCTATGTCTTGGCTATTGTGAATAGTGCTGCTATGAACATAGGGGTGCATGTATCTTTTTGAATTACAGTTTTCTTCGGATTGGTAGAGCCACTATGGAGAACAGTATGTAGATTCCTTAAAAAAACAAAAAATAGAGTTACCATGTGATTCTGCAATTCCACCCTTGGGCAATATGTCCAGAGAAAAGTATAATTCAAAAAGATACACGCACCCCAATGTTCATTTCCTCTCTTGTATTTAATTCAGAGCTTCTTGGGGGTGATGCCCTTTAGAAGCACCAATCTTCCTTCATCAGTGGCTTCTATTATGGCTCTTCATTCCTATGGACTCACATCCTGAAAATGAGCATAAAAACACAGGGGTCGGGGGCAGTGCTGGGAATATTGCAACACTCCACACATATACCTTGCTCCAAATACCTCAAATAACATTTTTTCTTAGTCAGAAAGACATATGCCTCGACCCTTTCGCAGGCAGTTTTCCATGTTCCAAGTGACGAGTTTGGGTTTACGTATTAATGGGGTGTGTTTGCATCTCTGCATCATAACCTCAAGGTTAGGCAGACGGTCCCCGGCGCCCTGCTCAATTACGCATGAATAGCAATGGGAAAGGATACGGCTGATGAGTCTTATGAGCTGAGCTTATGATGCTTTTCTGTAAGAACAAAGCCGCGGCTGCTTTTGAGCATGCTACCAACTTTGCCTCACGGCTGCAGGAGGGGGCCGCCTGATGTTTAGCAGCCCTGGGATTGGCACGATCCCCCTGAAACTGAACCTCTGATGAATCGCACAGCTGTAAGAGGACTCAGCAACCTCAAGTCCTCAACTAAGCCTCCAGTCCATCCCCTGTTAGTACCTGTGTCTATAGGAAGAGCTTGGCTACGGGGCCAGAGTATATTTCAGAGTCACTTTGCGTGTGGATCCTTAGTTTTATCCCGCATCCAAAAATGAAGACTCTTGGAGGCCATCCTATGGAAGATGGCCTCTAAGTAGGTTGAAAGAGAAAGAAAGAATCTTCTATCATTTATACTTTTGAGTACCTAATAGATATCTGATCTATCATATTTCCAAAATAGAATTCTTCATCTTATATTTCTAGTTTTAACAATCTAAATAAAACACTTCAGTGTCAAAAGAAAAGAATAGAATTCTTAACGCCCCCTCCACTGATACTGTTAGTTGTTTCCATGTCAATAATGTAACCACCAACTCCTTAGTTACTGAAGCCAAAAATCTAGATGTTATCCTTAGTTTTAATGAGTTCAATCTCCTACCCACTTGGATCCTTGAATCTTTGGAGCCTCTGTCTGTGCTTATTATTATTATTTGAAATTATTTTTTGGCTGCGTTGGGTCTTCACTGCTGCACGCAGGCTTTCCCTAGTTGCGGTGAGCGGGGGCTACTCTTCGTTGCTGTGCACAGGCTTCTCATTGCAGTGGCTTCTCTTGTTGTGGAGCATGGGCCCTAGAGCACGCGGGCTTCAGTAGTTGTGGCATGTGGGCTCAGTAGTTGTGGCTCTCAGGCTCTAGAGCGCAGGATCAGTAGTTGTGGCGCATGGGCTTAGTTGCTCCGCAGCATGTGGGATCTTCCCAGACCAGGGATCGAACCCGTGTTCCCTGCACTGGCAGGCGGATTCTTAACCACTGTGCCACCAGGGAAGCCCCGTCTATGCTTTATCTCACCTTAGGGCTTTGCACCTTCCACGCTTGTCTGGTAGTGCCCAGGGCCTGGAACATTCGCCTATATGGAAGCTGAGTGCCAAGCTGTCACTTGGCTCCAGATTCTTCTTTCTTTTTAGGAGACTACTTCCCCCTGTTTTGGGTTTGCAATGAAAACGCACCGCACCCCTCCCCACCCCACAAGATATCCCTCTGCTTACAAATTAATCACGTCACGCTCACCTTACTTGGGCTATCAAATGTATACTCCCATAAAGCGCAATGTGTATTAGTCTGAACTTCACCTGTAACATACTCTTGAAAGATAACCTGCAGGCACAGGAAGACTTTGTAAACTGCAAGATATTGTGCAAATGCTGGCTTTTCTTATTGGCTTAATTCCTGAGTCCTAAGACTTCACAGGGACTCCTCGGCACCTTCATAGAGGGATCAGAGCTTCCCCTCTCTCTTCACCCCAAGCAGCTCGACTTTTCTCTCTTTTATGTTCTGCTGCTAAAAAGTTTGAAAATCACTGACTTCACAAACCACTTGGCTTATGCATTAATCTCCTTTACAACATCTCTTACAGTTGGTTATCCAGCCTTTGCTTGAATATGTCCAGTGACAGGGAGCTCATTACTTTAGGAAGTAGCTGTTTTAAGACCGTCCTATTCTATTTTAGTTCTGTTCTATTTTTGGAAAGTTTGTTTTGTTGTTCTTGGTTCATGATTCTTTAGGCCAAGAGAGAAGAAATACTAGCTAACCGATTCCACAGTTGGGTCCTGGTTAATTAAGGCTTTCCCCTGTAAATATTTTTTATGCACGGAAAATCATTCTAGGCATTTTGTTGATTCATGCCCTTATTTTACGCCCTTTCTGAGTAGAGATGAGTGTAGGCATTTTGCCCATACCCCACCCTGCCCCACTTTCACTTTTACATCTTAATAATGAGATATAACCATAAAGTGACTCTGGGTTACCACAAGCAATTCAGCAGGCAATACATTAGCTTCTCCTTACCCAGGGTATCACCTTCTGTGGCTTCACTTACAGGCAACTGCAGACTGAAAACATTAAGTGGAAAATTCCAGAAATAAACAATTTATAAGTTTTAAGTTGCTGTTCTGAGTATCATGATGAAATCTCCAGCCATCCCACTTCATCCCACCTGGGACGTGAACCATCGCTTTGTCCTGCCTGTTAGTCACTTAGTAGCCATCTGGGTTATCAGACTGATGGTCTCTGTTATCCCTGGGCTTGTGTTCAAGTTACCCTTATTCTATTTAATAATGGCCCCAAAGCACAAGAGTACTGATGCTGGCAATTCAGATATTCTTTTACTGTGTCTAATTTATAAATTAACTTTTAGCATAGGTATGTATGTATAGGAAAAAACATTATATATGTAGAGTTCAGTGCTACCGGTGGTTTCAGACATCCACTGGGGGTCTTGGAACGTATGCCTGGTAGAGGCGGGGTGGACTGTGGCTCATGAGATGTGGGACTGAGATAGGGACAGAGAAAGGGACAGGTGTGTATTTTTGAGGTCCTACTCTGTGCTAAGCCATCATATATTTTTTTATATGCAATGCTTACAAAAATCAATCATAGATGTAATTATTTTGAAGCCCAGATACATTAGAAAATGGTATAAAATTCACAGGTCGTAAGTAGTGGAGTTGGGATTTCCAGGACTATCTGATTCTGCAATCTGAGTTCTTTCCTCCGCTCCAGAAGATAATTTCCTTTAATAACTCTGGCCATTCCCACCATTGTCATTGTATCGTTATAAAAACACACAGTTTTGCAGTCATTAATGTCTACTTAATAATTTCTCCTGACCTCAGTTTGCTTATCTGCAAAATGGGGATAATAATCATAGCTTCATCACAGAGTAGTTATGAGTAAAAAGGCAATTACAAATTATGCACTTGGTGTCTGCCTGGCACATAGTTAGTAAGCATGGGCTATATGGTCACTTTTGATTGTTATTGTTATTCCATGCCAGGCCCTTCCCTGAGTCAATTAGGGAGCACAAGGGCATTCACACATGCATAGCCAAATGAAGAACTAAAGGAAAAAACTTGTGTGTGTTGCAATGTTAAATCCCTTTTATGCCTAGGAGCCTGGCTGATATGTCGGATCGTCAAGCCAAGGGGCAGGGTGCAGGCATGGGGTAGGGGCCGTGAAGGTGGTTGAGGGGAAACACTCTAACTGCTTCCAGACTAAGAAGGACCCTGGAGGGTGCACATACCCTGCCTTCAACTCTCCAGACACGTCGATGTCCGTGGGGGTCAGCCCACTTGATAGGCATGTCAGGCTGGTTCAAAGGCATCACTGTAGCACGGGTTCTATCCGCTCTCTATTCGTGACCCCCTGATGGGGGAAACAAATCCACTGAACCAAGTAAGATTAAGCTGCAAACCCTGGCTTGGGATGCTCATAAAGCAGCCATCTCCCTGCTGGTTTCACAGATTGTGGTGCCGAATCCCAAGCCCAGGCTGTCCCACCGCCCCGGCCGCCGAGCACCACACACTCCTCTAATGTATCACAATTACCGAGACAGCTGTGCTAAGTACCTTTCCACGGATCTGCTCTGAAAACGTTCAGCGTGTTCAATAGCCCTCAAAATTTGTCATTTGGAACCTGCGGTGAGGTGGTATGGTGGTGCTCATACTGAGCTGTGGCAGAATAAATACAGTCACCTCACGAGATTGTATGTTTCCTTTGAAGTGGAGCGCATGTAAAAGAGTTGGGTTCTTTCAGCTTCGATTATATCTCAGTTTAGCACATCGAAAGGGAAGGAAGGGAAGTTGCAAAGACAGCACAGGTGCGAGAGGCTGTAGAGTTGGATCATGTACATCGCCCAGAAGCAGGCGTGTGCTTTGCTGGGAACATTAATTTGCGTTTGCAAAGCAAGGATCTGCCCAGACATCCTGAGAGGGCCCCCGTACGTGAATTGCCCATTAGCACTGCCGGGGGTGCTGGGCGAGGTGCCCAGTGTCAAACACGGCTGATGACAGAGTGGGGAATGTCGCTAATCTCTCGGGACATCCTTAGTAGGACTCAAACACCCCTCACTTGTCTCTCGTGAGTGGAGCTTTGGAGCCCAGGCTGCTGGAAAGAAGCACTAATTATTTACCCAGAATACAATCCAGAATCTAACCCAGATCTGCAAAATGCCTTCTGTTATTATCAAGAGCAGTGCTTCTCAAATCCCAGCTTTTGCACCTCAGAAAGAGGTGAAAATGAGATGGGAGGGAGGTGGCAGCTCTGGGGGCTCCGGGCACTGCTTCCTTGGAAGCCATTCATCCCTCCTCCGGGGAAGGCATATCAGCGCTTCTCTTTCAGGTGATAGATGAGGGCGGGGTACTAATGACAGCCCTGTTCTCTCTGAAAGGCCCACACTCCAGTTAAAGAGAAGGCTGTGAATGAAGGTGAAGGAAGCGCTAATGGGCAGGTGAGGAATTGTTGAACAGAGCCCAGGAAGAGGCTGAGTGTCTGTAGGTTCCTCTAAGGAAAGCAGAGTTCTCTCCTGTTTACTCAGGTGCCAGAAGTGGGTTCCTTAGTCTCAGTGGCTGTTTTGCCCTTTGAAGGCACCCTGGTTGGTTTATCACACAGGATAGTAGCAACTTCACCCCGTGGGTTGGGTTGTCCTTTCTTGGGGCAGGGGAGAAGGGTTGCTGACATACAAGAACTTATTCCAGCCTCCTTTGGGGCAGGCGTTAGATCAGCAGTAACTAGAAAACCACTAAAGTCATCCATCTTCTGATCTCCATCCTCCTTTCCAGCTGAGCTCCCAGATATTCCCTCCATTCAGGGGCCTGGACTCTTTCCTCCCTAAAGATGCCCTGCTTTTGTTTTTTTAAATATCTTTATTGGAGTATAATTGCTTTACAATGGTGTGTTAGTTTCTGCTTTATAACAAAGTGAATCAGCTGTACATATTCATATATCCCCATATCTCCTCCCTCTTGCGTCTCCCTCCCACCCTCCCTGTCCCACCCCTCTAGGTGGTCACAGAGCACTGAGCTGATCTCCCTGTGCCATGCGGCTGCTTCCCACTAGCTAACTATTTCACATTTGGTAGTGTATGTATGTCCATGCCACTCTCTCACTTCGTCCCAGGTTACCCTTCCCCCTCCCCGTGCCCTCAAGTCCATTCTCTACATCTGCGTCTTTATTCCTGTGATGCCCTGCTTTTGAAACACTCCACGCTATTTCATGTCTCCTGCTTTAGCTTGTGTGGTTCTATCTGTCAGCAGGCAGAAGCCTTCCTCCCCTGCCTACCTGAGCATCCTGCAGGGCGCGGCTCAGCTGTCGTCTCCGTGAGTCTGCACCCAACCCCACAGGCACACTAAGTCGTGGAAGCGTTTCCATGGTGCTTTGAGCTTACCTGGATTGTGTTGCCTTTCACATGTGCTCACGTTATCTATTCACCTGTCTGTCTGTTCTTTTACCTTGTTAACTCCTCTAGAGAAGGACCCGTGTCTTATTTATTTTTGCATCCTCAGGGCCTCCAGACGGTAGACACCCACTGAAAGTTTTGGGAAAGAAGAAATGCACAGTCGCTTCTGCACTGGGTATGAGTCCTGGCTGTTCTCCTATCATGCTGTGTATCTTTAATTAAGATATAATGTGTCACCCTTCCTGCTTCTCATCTGTTAGGAAGAAACGGGTGTGAGAACGGTACAGACCTACCTTAGGGGACCTTGTAAGAATTAGCAAATTCGAGACTTATGCAAATGTCCCTTTCAATGGCTGCCAGACCTTGAGACGAAGCTGAGCTTGTGATTGGGAGGCGTCCGGCTGCTTCAGTCCACTTAGGAGCAGATGATCAAATGCACTGTCTCTCTGACAGCTGCAGATCACAGACACCATTAAACAAGAAATGGTCATAGTAGCAGGTGACAAAGAGAGAGGCAAGCCTTCTGAGTGGCAAGTTAGTACCGTGCGGAGCACTACAAAGCCACGGAGGCCTTGCCCGGAAGGCATGGCCAACTGCTACCCTTGGCTGTGGGCGGGAGCGGCTGGGAAAGAGAGGGCTTATGCAGACAACCATCTACATTTTATTAAAAATAATTGGAGAAGTTTACAGACATTTCTTGCCAATATGCAACTGTCAGGCATGGGTGGAAAAGAAGCCTTCTCCCAAATTGTGAGAGATTCTAATGTCGTGGCAAAAAAATCTGGAGTCTGATGATTAAATGTGGAGAGCTGTCATCTCGGCATTATATTAAAATAACTCGCCTCCAGCAAGTGCGCGGTATTTCTTCCTTTAAATCTGTCATTTTTCGGGAGGCCATTGCTCCGGTTGGCTGCACCGGTGGCTTTGGAGCCGTGGCGGTTTAACAGCAACTGGGACGTTCAGAGGCTTTCTGAGGGCAGAGAGGGGGCTGATGCTTGGGGCGGGGGCTCGTTCACTGCTGCTTGGCTGCAGCAAGCCATCTGCAGACCTCTCTCCCCGTGACTTAGTGGGGCTCTCCGGCATCCGAAAGCTTAAGCAGAACACACAGGCAGACACATTATTTTCAGCAGAGGTTCTCAGACAGCAATGTCAGGCTGCAGGCAGAATGAATTGCATTTGTTTATGAAATCTCTTGCTTAATTGGACGATCAGTGTCTCATTTCAGCCTCCAGTCATGACACTTTTAATGATGTCCACACTGTGCTGCTTTTCCACGCAAACCGCGCAGGGGGCAGAACAACGGAAAAAGGTTCCATTGGCGGAAGGGAAGGGCGATGCTGTCTCTGCTCCGTCTGTTAAATGCAGCAGATGGATCTCTGCGTGTGTCTCTTCCCTCTTGCTTTTGCTTATGAGGCCGTTTAGCCTCCTTACCTAGTCAAATGTTTTCTGGGGATCCCAGGGTAGGCCCTCCTGCTTCTCTGCTTCCCTGACTTCTGCATATCATATAGCGGACAAGCTCCCCAACTCTTGAAATGTTCATGATATTAACATTTCAGTTGGTAACACCTTTTGGCTTTTGGAAGCACATTCGCATCTAAATCCTACATGTCCCTAACAGAAGAGAGCAGAGTGGACTCAAGGGCAGTGGTGGTGTATATTTGCCAGTCTTCATGGTTGGCAAAGCCTGTCGACACACATTGTGGCTGAGTTTGGGTTTTTTTTTTTTTTTTTTTTTTTTCTGAGTTTGGTTTTGATCCTTATCACAGTTAGCCCCATAACACAGGTGAGAAGAGTAAGGCGGAGGAGACAGCATCACGGTCAGTTACTAAGAGCGTAGGGTTTGGGCTCACGTTCGTTCTGTGTGACCTTGGACCAGCTGCTTAACCTGTCAGAGCTTCGATTTCTTCCATAAAGTAGAAGCAATCATTGCTTCCTCAGAGGTTCTTGCGAGGATCAGATGCGATTGGGCATAAGTAAAGCATTTAGCACAGAGGCTGTTTAACAGCTATTATTATTAGTGATGGTATTACAGAAATCAAGATTATGAGGATTGGCTGAAGGCCTGCTTCCTGGAGAGCCTCGTTCTCACACCTTTCTTCCCTGCCCTGGCTGTCTTTCCAAATGCCTAAGAAATGTGCAGATTTTCCACCTTTCAGCAATTCCAGAGACAGCCGGCAAGGATATAAAAAGCAAGTGAAGAGCCTGCAGAAACGCAGGTGCAGTTTGGGGTCCCTCTGCTAAAAGTGCAGCTTTTCTTCAAAGCCCTTAAATGTCACCTCGCCTCGCTCGGCCCGGCTGGAAACGCCCGCGCCATTGCCTCTTCTGCCCAGGGGTGACGTCGCCGGAGTCATCTGAGTCTGAAAGAGGGATTCACCTTGACCTTCCTCTTTCCCAGAAGAAGACACGACACGAATGAGGCCATCAAAAGCAGCACGGTTCCTCCCCCTCGGCATGTCTCAAAGCCCTCACTCTGACCCCCATCGATCAGCCATAAAACACAAAATCAACAGAGTTCTGCTTTTCTATTTCATGCAGAAAAAAATCAGCATTGACCAGCACGGTCAGCCAAGCTCACGGAAACAGCCAGTAAAAATGGGAACGTCTACAGACTCCTCTCTCAGATCCTCTTAAGCTTCGTCTTTGTCCTGGTCCCGGGTGACAGCTGTGGGGCAGGGCAAATCCTGCTGCTAAGTACTGAGTAGGAGAAGTGTTCACTGTCGTTCCCACGCAGAGGGTGCTTTGAGTGACTCAGTGACTGACAGCCTGAATAAGCGGTTATTTCTCCCGGCTCAGGCGCGGGGACACAAGCAACCCTCTGCCTGACCTTACGCAGGTGAGCTTGGCACTCTGGGGCCAGCTCGCTGCCACCATTACCTGTTAAGGTGAAAATATGGTCGAGTTGATGGGGGTTGAAGCTCTGATCATGTTACTCTCTCGCTGAAATAATTTTTGACTATGCTCCACGTTCTCCAGGGTCGGGTCAAATGCCTTCCCCTGGCATTCGTGGCTTATCACAATCTGACCCCAATCTACCTTCCCAGTTGCTTCTTTGATTACCAGGCTTCACGAGTCCTGTGATGCAGACAAGCTGAACCGCTCTCTGAATCTGCCCCATACTTTCCCATTTCTGGGTTGTTGCTTCCGTTGGTCCTTCTCCTGGGATGCTCATTTTCCTGACTGTCCACGTCTGTCTTAGTCTGCTAGGGCTGCTGGAACAAAATACCATCGACTGGGTGCCTTAAACAATAGATATTTACTTCTTGCGATTCTGGAGACTGAGAAATCCAAGATCAAGGTCTGGCAGATTTGGTTCCTGACTTGCAGACAGCTGCCTTCTTGCTGTGTACTCATAAGGTGGAGAGAGAGCGAGCTCTGGGTTCTTCCTGTTCTAAGGACCCTAAGCCCCACGCTCATGACCTCATCAACGCCTAATTACCCACCAAAGGCCCCACCTGCAAATACTCTCATGGGGGGTTCGGGTTAAGGCTTCAACGTATGAATTTGCGGGGGACACAGACATTCAGTCCATAACAATGTCTAAATCCCATCTATTCTTCAAGCCTCATTTAAAATACAACCTCTTCCATGAAGAGTTCTCTGTTTCCTCCAGCTATAAATAATTCTCCATCTTCTCAACTGCTGTAACTCTTTGTGCATAAGCCTATTAGGGCAGTTCTGTTTTCTATTGTGTATTATGGTCTTGCATGTGTTTTGTTTCCTCTACTACATTCTGAGCTCCTTGAGGGCAGGGGCCATACCTTTTTTCTTCTAGGAATCATTAACACTTAGCCCAGGGTCCCTGAAGTGCAATTAGTAGTGAGAGCTTGTCATTAAGTAAATAGATGCTCCCATCTGCAGGACAGCCTCGAATGAGCAAATGCAGGTCTTGTGTTCATGACAAATGTATTGGTAAGGCCAGGGTCCTTTCTGAAGGCCACATGCCTGGGTGGCTGTTAAATATATAACACCCGGTTTGAGGGATTGACTCAGTATGTTTTTCTTTAAGGGGATGAGTTGTATCCTCCCATACCAGTGAGGAATCTTGTGGTTGAACGCACACACACACACACACACACCCACACTTATATGGAGATGATTTGGCCAAACTCTCTTGAGAACAATCTGCTCTTATCTCCTTGGTGCAACTTTTGTTCTTAGTATAAAAAGAATCCATAAACAATATTTAGAAGATGTTAATGATTCTAACTCTTTATATTGACTCCTGAACATACACTGAGACCTGACATTGGACCACAGGCCCAAAACCTCCTAAAAAAGGCATCATCCTTCCAGGAGAACCTGACTGTTACATACCGTCTTCCCAGGGGTTGGCCTTTCAGAACACACGAAGGCTGGCCAATGATCGTCGCCTCTACCACCACCACCACCAAGTCTATCCATCTTATATTCAGAGGGACTTCAATTATTAATTTTATTTACAGCATCCATTCTGTATTCTCCTGGGCATGCACACTGAGACCCAGAAGGCTCTGGTGCCTTGGATGTGTTCTAATTTGTACTGCCAAGAAAGGGTGACCTGAGTATTGTTATTCTCTGGAGTGAAATAATTAATCAAAATACACATTCCTGTGGCAACTCACAAGTGGAACTTCATTTAAGGACTGTGAACGCAATATTCTCTGGGAAGCTGTTACTCGGGCCATGCTGGGGCTGCTCCCATTTGCATAATTGCAGATAAAGCCTGCATATTTAAATTATATATATTTCCATTTCATTAATGAAACACCCTCGAAGTTCCGGAGGGAACCTGTAGGTTATCCCGGCTACTGATTCCCTTGCACCAAAAAGCAACCCGGGCATAAAAGCAACAGAGATGACCTTTAGCTACAAGGGTTGCAAGTTATGTTACTAGTCATCAGGGCTCGAAACCAAGCACCAGGCACCGGGCAGAATACAGAAAAGGATCCTCACCATCCGGCCTCCACCACCCGAAGCATGAAGGCGAGAACGAGGAGAGATGGTCCTCAGTGTTTGTGTTAGGACACCTGCCTCCACCTCTTTGCCCCAGAGCAGCTCTTTTTATTTTCATTTCCATGCTAACAAGGTAGACTGTCCTAGCGTGTGTTCTGAAGATGTTCTTTCATGTTCAGGGCCCGGGGAGCTTTAACATAGTTAGATGTACTCTAACAGCAGGTTGCTATCAAAACTTCTATAATAGGATTAAAATAAAAGAGAAATGTGCTTGCAGTGGAATGGCAGTGATGATTTAACACGTTTCAAGGGCTTGGTGGGGAGGTGCAGCGCAAACACAGCAGACGGGCCTGCTGTGTGGGTGTGTTGCCTTCTTAACAATCAGGGTTCTGTGTTGTGATCATGGATATTTGGAGTTCGGCGTCGGAGTGTGTCCAAGGGCTCCGGCAAGGCTCTGGGAAAAGAGCCTGATCACTATCGGAGAAGCTCACATTGATTTATGCTTGCTTTTGTGCTTGCAGTCTGTCCGCCCCACCTAGACTGTGAACTCTGGGAAGGAGGGGAATCTGTCTGCCTTGTTCGTTTTTCATTTCCCAGTGTCCACAGCTGTACCTGGCACATTCTAGGTGCTCAGTGAGTATGAGTTACATGAAAGAAAGGACTCCAAGCAAGGGCTCTGCAGCCAGATTGTTCAAGGGTGACCTTGGACAACTTTCTTAATACTATTCGGCTTCAGTTCCTGCATCCCTAAATGAGGAATGGTGATACAGTGATTTTCTAGCCTTCTTGTCAGGACATCTAAAGCAACTGAAGCAGGGCGCCTGTTTCCACATCTGGCATTCTGGGCTTCAGACAGATGTTTGCTGTGGGTCGACTAGCTTAAAGCTAGTAGAACCTCAGCTTTAAGATCTGCAGTGGCAGAAGTGCTTTTGGAGGTTTCTGCTTCTTCCTCGTCTCACTCTGAAGATACAGCATGTGTGGGCTCTAGAGAGATAGCAGGCAGTAGTGGTATCAGAGGAAAGGAGAGCCTTTTAAGAATACACCCAGAGGGGAGCCTGGAATGAGCCAGTTGAACCAAATGCCTTTAACTCACAGTATCAGTGTCATCTGAGACACCAGGAGGGAGATCTCAGTGCAGCAGTTACTTCTGGAGTAGAGTCTGGAGAAGAGCACTTAGGAGGGTCTGGAGTCTGGAGAAGAGCACTTAGGAGGGTCATGTGCTTGGTGTCATCAAAATCTCCCTTATCTTGACCACCTGCCTTCCTTATTCTGCCACCTTATAGGAAGGTCCCCGAACTCCAGCAAGTGTCTCCACGCATTCCAGTACCTACAAGCTCTCCATCTTTCCGGGCTATTTTTCTTCAGTCTCTGTGCTGGTAACTCTCCATCATGTCTGGCATGCCCCCCTCTCCTGGCAGGTCCCATTTCTTCCCTTCCCAGTACTGCTCTACCCCCAAGGAGGCTAACCCCACCCTTGCCCTTTGGTTACCAGTTGGGTTCTGCCAATGGGACGTGTTGGCAAGAGATTAGAGGGTGGGAGAAAAGGTAGATGAGGATTTTTCTCCCCCACTGAGTGTCCGCTTTGGCACCACGGTCTGGTGATGGCTCTATTCTTCCACCACTACAGCTCCAGCCTGATGGTTCCTGCTTCAGGGCTCCATTTCTGGTGACGCCATTTCTTCCTGTTGCCCCTTCAGATCCGGGGATGTCAGTGGCTTCTGGCTGCTTCAGCTCTTGGTGCCATGCCACTCCTCATGGTCCCATTTATTGTGCCTGGACCTCTACAAACAGCCTTATCCTTAAGTCTCTTATTTGAACTATCTGATGGAATTCTGTGGCTGCTAGGTCACTGATGAATGAACCCTACATGGAGCCTATCTCAAAGAAACCTCAAGGGACAGCCCTTTTCTCTCTCCTTCTCTTCGCAGCAAGCTTCCTGAAACTATCCTGTACGTACTTACTATGCCCTTCTTTATTGCACTATATCCTTGCTCTCCACCCTGTCAGAAATCTTACCCACTTCCAGTGCACTCAGCTACCCCCACAGATTGATGATCATCAAGTTCATTCATTTGTTCAACAAATATTTACCGAGCACCTACTACGTGTCAAGCACTGCTCTAGGCGTGGAATGTACCGGTGAACAAAACACTCAAAGATTCATGCCCTTATTAGATGATGTTTTTCTAGGATCAAATCTGTACTATCAGCCCTTCGCCTGACCTCCAGAATTCTAATTCTAGTTTCCCAACGAATGTCCCACACGCCCTACAAGCTCATCACATCTGAACCCAAATTCATTATGACTCTTAAGGTATGACATCACCGCCCCTGCCGCCCGTTCTACCCAAGTTAGTCACCTTGCCCTTTTCTCTCATTTCCAATAGATTCTTTAAATTCGGCTTCAGATTTCTCTCCCAAATCTCTGTCTTGCTTTTCATTTCTAATTCTTTGTCCACAGTTAAGAATCTTACCATCTCTCACTTGGACCACTGCAATAACCTCTTACCTGGTCTGTCTGTCTCTTTTTTCCTCTTTCATCTTTCTTATCACCACTGCCAAAGTTCATCTCTACAGTGCTTCCTTGCTTAAAGAGTTCTGCCAGCTCCCCATTGCCTACCTCTTGGCAAGACAGTTTCCAACCAATACGGACCACCCCACTGCTGCAGGCCTAACACCCATAACACGGACTCCGCTCAGTTCCCTGGACCTGCATGGTCGCCCGGGACTCCCCACCTTTGCTTGGAGCCTTTTCCTGCCTTGCCATCACCTCCCTTCCCATCTCTTGTTCCTCAAGCCCCTACAGATGTCACCTTTTCTGTAAGGTTTTCCCTGACCCTTCCCAGAACAATGGATTCCTTTGTCCTTTTTCCTCCCATAGACTTGGCTTTTTCTATTTACCCTGTTACTCCACAGCTAGTAATACAAGTGCTGTGTCTCCTTCTAGCCTGAGAGCCCTTTGAACCTCCCTGGCTCTTTTGAATCTTTGGTGTTTAGCACGGAGTTTGGCATAGAAGGATGATCAGGGTGTATTTATGTTATACATTAGCCATGCATTTTTCTATAGCTTCCTGGTGTCTCCAGCAAAAGCACTTTCTAAGGCCCTAAATCCTCTTCTTGCCATGAGCTCAGCCCACTGTGGGCAGCTGCTCTTGTGGTTTCTTGTCCACAGAACACATTCTTGCCTCCAGCTTGTGTCTCTAATGTCTATTGTAACAGCTGATTGATCTGATAGCTGAGAGCTGGAGTAGCATCTAAGATTTAGCGAACTGAAATCATGTTCGGACCTCTGTTTTATTTTTCTATCTGGAGCGGTTGATAAGCTAAGCAGCTTTGTGAAGACATGGGCCCCAGAGATCAGAAAGCTCAAGCCATCTCAGGGAAGATGCTAACAGGCAGAAGCTAAAACTCAAAACCTCATTTATGTGCAGTCAGAATGTCACCCAAAGCCTGGAGCCCCCTTGCTCATCCCCTACCCCAGTCTGCTGGCATTTTTATCCCCCTTCAGATCTGATCTGGTGATGGCCATGGGGAGAGAGGAAGGAGAGAGAGGAATGAATACCCTCTGTGATTAATATCAGCCTGGAGATGGTCTTGCTAATAATATCCTAGCCAGAATCATTACTGAAATCCTTTGCTCTGGTTCCCAAACAGCTTGGGAGTTGGGCCAGACCAGGCCTCTGCTGCTTGGGGTGCCAAATTTTAAAGTGCTGTGAGCTTGGAGGCTGGCTTCAGATGTGGTATTTCTTTCTCTGGGGTGATCAGATCAACTTATTTTTCATGTTCAACCTCAATCCTTTTCCACCTCCCCTCATCCCCCCCCAATAAACAACAAACAAAATAAATAAGGATTAATGAGACCCTTGGCACCAAGGGGAAAGCCTTCTCTGGGGCCACCTTTATGGGCTTGACCGATGACCTGAGGTTATCTGTACATCTGTAAAGGGCAAACCCATCAGTGCTCACCTCCAGCATCAAATGGTCACAGTGAAGAGCAGAGATTCGGAGTCCTTGTTTAGGACTGGAGCCCATGGGAAGAGGAGGTGAAGTAGATGCCTTGAAGGGAGGAAAAGAAGGAATGAAGAAGGATGGGGATAGTGAGATTCCCATTCCCTTCAGTCAGTAAAAAACTTGAAACCGGTTTTGATTTTCTGAAACTAAATTTGGTGCCACGTGGCGAATCTACAGTCGGCACCTCACTGCATTTCAGCACAAAGTAGATTTACAGCCACAGAGAGAGTTTGTCAAATTCCTGACAACCCCCCAAATGGAGCTCACAGCTGCAGCTGCAGAGGTGGTTTCTGACACTGGGGGGAAAAAATCCCCCCAAACCTTTTCATCTCACCAAAGGAGGACTCTGGGGAGATTTCAAAACATATGAGAGGAGAGAGCAATGAAATTACATCCTTGAAACATCACAAGCAGGGACCCATCTGATCCTACGTTCTGCTCTCACTGCGGCCAGATTCCCGGGGATGAGGCGGGGTAATGAACACGGTGTCAGTCATGGTCTCCAGCGCTCTGCAAAATGGATTCTCCTCCGGCATGGAGGAAATTCCAGGAAGAGGTCAAGTGCATAGCCTAGAAATTGTTAAATATGCAGAAGTACCTGCATATTTAACAATCTTAGGGCTATTAGACAACCAGTATGTTTTAATCTATTCCTCACACAAAGGAGATAAAAGACTGAGAAATAGCTCAATTTCTCCATCTTCTTTCAGGTTACTGTGGAGGATGAATGAAGTTACTATGGTTCTAATATGTGTATTGTTCAATTTGGAGTAAAATTGCATTTTTCATATAAGGCTGCATTAATTTGAGCATACACATCCTCCTTTTATCTTCCTTTTGCAAATTTATTTAATAAATGCTGACTTTTAGTTTCAAATATCAATATGCTGTATAAGGTTCATTTTCTTTTAGTAATTGTAATTTGAGTAAATTGCACTAAATGAATATTTGCTTCCCTCTAAAAAACCCATGTTCTTTTATGTTTCTGCTGAATGAGTAGTCTGGGAAATGCCCACTAGATGGCGGTGTCACTACATAGCTGAAGAATATCTAAGCGGGGGATCCAGAAAATAAGGCTAGTTTACGTTTTAGCCGTCCTGGAAAATCCAGAAGGTGGCAGATTTTAGCTATTTATGAAAAGACAAGCACAGAGAACAATGTTGCCTTTTAGAAAAATTATTTTTGTTTATTGTTCCAGGAGGAGATTATGAGCTGAATAAAATTATCTGTGATATTTAAAACATTTGAAAATGTTTCACATTTTTAGAGTATGTAATACAAGCTGAAGGGCTAGCAAAGCAAACAGTGACACAAAATCAAGGTGAAATTGACCAGTAAATTGAGAACTCCATTACAGGAACAATTTCCCGGAGTGTGAGTTGCAGTGTTTGAGTGATAACCTAAACCTGTCTAAACTTTGTGAAGCGTTCAAGGCGAAGATGGAAGGAGATAGCGAGGGAGCTGGCAGAGGAGTGCCAGTGTGGGCACTGGTGTTTGTATTTTTCACCAACTTTTCCTGGCTCCCGGAGGACATGTGGCAGACCTGTGCTTTAGAGTTCCGTTCTTTTCAAGGTTACTGATTACCTGAAGGGATCCTGGTTTTAAAAATGAAAAATGACAGCTTGAATACAATCGTCCAATTTAGAAGGAGCGTGTACCCGAGGCAGCTTTGCTGGTTACCGCGGGCATTCGCGGTGAATACAGAGCCACATCCATTTTGTGGAAGACAACACTGCCACAGTTTTGATGCCTCACCTGAAACCTCGGGTTAGAGTGTGCTAGCTCATTTGAAGGGAGCACCTGTGTCTTAGTCGATTTTGGCCCCAAGCAGCATGGATGGCTTGTCTTTTCACCTCCTGCAGCAAATACACATTCATGAGACGGTACTGGGGGGCGGCAGGACAGCAGGACAGCGGGATGGCGGCCGAGAAGTCATCCTTCTGAGTGACAGCTCTGCGTGGCTCTTGGCACTCCAACATGTCAGGGAACTGCTGTTCCAACCGGCGTCATTTATCTCATTTAAATATTCCAGAGAGATTAGCCTGCGTACTCAAGTTAGATTCATTTCTGTCTTTGTGCTCTAAAAGGGCCTGGCAGCCTCTCTCAAATGGAGGAGAAAAAAAAATAGAGAGGGAGAGAGAAAGAAAAAAAATGGTGAGGAAATGAAGCAAGTGAGTGATACATAAGGTGAACACAGAATTCAATATCTAGAATGAGGACACACACGTCTTGGACCCCAGATATATAGCTCCGAACTGATGGAGAAATGGGCAGGAAGAGAGATAATCTTTATCTCTGTTTCCAAACCTTTAGAAATACCAAAGGCTAAACCACCCTGGCAAGAAAGCAGGAAATGAAGACTGCTCCAAGCCACCCATGAGGTTTCAGAGGGCAGGCCACTGGCTGAGCGCACTTTTTCTTCTTTTTTTCTTTTTTTTTTTCTGACTCACAGCTTGAGATCAGGGCCAGTTGGTAAATGGAAACCTCAGTGAAGTGTTTGGGTCTAGGCTAAGATTCTGGATTCCAGTTTTATTCAGGAAGAATTGCTGGACTTGAACTTGGATTTACTGTCTGAAATCTTGGCAAGAGGGAAAGCAGGGGGAGGTTTTGGTGTTTGTCACAGCCTAATTTCTTCCTGGGAAAATCATGTTAGAGCGCTCATTTCTTTTTCTAACATTTCAGGTGCCCAGTCATGTATGCATGAGTTTATGTACCTACCACACACAATCTTTTGGGTTACTTATTACTTTTGTGAAGTTAGTCATCACTACAGCAGTTTTTTCAATAGTTTGGAGTTATAATAATAGAGAGATGAGAATGAACTTTGGTGCTCACGAGAAGGCGGGCCATTCTACAATACATGGTATTCTGGGTGGAGTTATGCATATTCTTCCTTTATGGGGTTTGGAACTGCTTCTCCACAAAGAGGCTCTGTGATCGAAGAAGAGAGCAAGGACTCAGAAAGTGCTTTGGTGGCCTCTGACTTGTGAAGTGTGAACTCCATTATCTGTATTGGTCCATCATAGCCAAACCGATCCATTGGAACTGATGTTCTGTGAGTTTCCTTGAATTGTTTGGAAACTATTTCTGTCCTCCAGGCAGCTGGCTTAGTTAGCCTATGGCAATCACTATTGGTGTGGTTCAAGGAGTTTTATGAGAGCATTTTGGCAAGAACGATTTACTCTACCCAGTGTAAGGAAGTATTAGTTTATAATTACCCATGAGGAAGGATCAAGGGGGCATAGATGTCATTCGTGCAGTTCACCATACATATCCGGTCCTTTTCCCTTTCAGCCTATGGTAGGGTGCCCTCTTGAAGTTGGATGTGGCCATATGATTTGTGTTGGCCAGAGAAACACGAATGTCACTTTTAGGCTGCAGCTTTAAGAACCTGATCTGAAGGGCTATGTTCTGTTCCCCTTACCTGAGTCACTCTGAAGAATTTTCGGAGGTGGAACTTTCATCAGCTTGAGTCCCTAAAGCGGTCACGATGAGAAAGCCCCCCTCCCCAATCATGTGTCTGTTAATTCCAAGGTGGGCATTCAGTAGAAGTAAGAAGTAAATGTTTGTGTAGCAAGCTACTGAGCTTTGGAGTTTATTTGTTACCACTGCAAAACCTGGGCTCTTCTGACTGATGCCTGGGAATTGCATTCTGATTTGTTTTCCATAGGCTGAGAAAGCAATGATAGACTTCCACTTTACAAGGTTCTGCATCATGTGGTCTTTATTATTTTTGTAGAGTTTTTTTTCTCTGCCTTTGAATAGTGAAATTCTTTTGGTGCTTCTGACAGTGAGCACTTTATTGGTCCTTCAAATACATGTTCTCTCTCCCTGGCGCCCTCTGATCCTCCAGCTTCTCCTGCTATCTCCTACCATCATTTAGGTGCTGGCTGAGACGTTGCTTTTACAGGAAAATCTTTCTTGATTTTTTTGTCTGTCCCTTCTTTATGCTCCCAAGTACCTTGTGTTATCTTATCAGTATTTAAACACTGTATGGTAATTGCCTTTTCTGGTATGTCTCTCTATGTGACAATTTCTTGTATCTTTACCATTTGGTTCCAGTGTACAACTAATGATAAATGCCATATTTTAAAAATAACATAAGTGATAGAACTGAGTACTTAATGAATCTGGAATCTGGATTCCTTTCACTTCTGTTCTGCCTTTTCCCCCACTTTGTGCTTCTGTTCTCTAAATTGGCCAAAATGAGAGAGCACTGATGGGTGAAGTTCAGCGACCGAGATACGCACCAATGATCCACAGCCTGATGGGGTCATACCTTTGACTTTTCACCTGCAGCTCTGCAGTGGGGCCACTGCAAGCTCCTCAGGAGCTGTACAAGGCCCACCATCCCTCTGGATTACTGCTCCCCCACTGCCCCCAGAACGCTGATCCTCTATCCACCAGAGCCTCCCCTCCATTGTGTTGTTTTTACTGTTGCTGCCTTGGAGTAGGCCACAGGAAGATGGGAGTGGTTAGTACAAGTGACCTGGGGTAGAAATAGTTCAACTCTGTCCCTGAAACGGTACTGAGAGCTCAGACCTCAGGCAAAACCTTAGGGATGGGAGATATTTGAAGATAGTA
Organism: Delphinus delphis; assembly: GCF_949987515.2. Taxonomy (NCBI): domain Eukaryota; kingdom Metazoa; phylum Chordata; class Mammalia; order Artiodactyla; family Delphinidae; genus Delphinus; species Delphinus delphis. Next base: position 25,841,699 of record NC_082700.1, read on the forward strand.
CTCTTCATCCTGTGGACCTGACCCGCCTGCCACCAAGGCAGCTGTCCAGGGTACTAGGCTTATAAAATCTCATTGGTCTAGTTCCTTATTGCTAATCTCCTCACCTATGAGTTGGCAGTCAAGACTAACTGCTTACCCTGCCTTGACTAATTTGTAATAACAATATCGATGCCATTGTCATCAAAAACAAGAGAGTTAACATTTCTGAGTTGCTTCTGCTGTTCCATGAATATAAGGGCAATTCCATTTAATGCTTGCAACAGGGTCAACATGGAGTTGGTACTATTGCTATTGACATATAAGGAATCAAGGCTCAGCTTGGTGAAGCAACCTGCCAATGTCACACAGCTAGTAAGTGACAGAGATGGGACTTCAGTCAAGGGTTCTTGATTCCTCACCCCAGGTTTTCCCCCTTGTATTCTTTGTCCTGGAGACTAAAACACCTTCAAGTAATTCTATAATTTCAGCATCAAATTAAATTAAGGGAAGTGATATTTTGGTTGGGGTTTCTCATCTGGCCTCCTTCACATCATTTGGCTTATCCTGAAATCCAGTGCCAGGCGTTGCCTAAATCTGGAAGACCGTCCCTGGCTTCAGATGGTTCCTTTTGGCACCCCTTTGGGAGAAGAAGTTTTCCTGGAGATTTGATTTTGGCTGGCACAGAGGCAGCAAAAGGACTTTTAGAAAGAAGCATATGGTCCGCTGGCATTATTATTCTGAGGTGCTGAGATCTCATGAAACAAGGAAAGCACTGAGAGCCAAGGTCATTATGAATATAATTCAGATTTTAAATTGCTATTTGTGGAAAATGTTCCTTCAGCCAGTTGAACCAGGTTAAATCGCTATAGCAATTATATTTACAGGCAATTGCTTGGCCCTGTACTTCCCTCTGCCCGTGTGGACACAGTAAGCTTTTGAGTTAGTAGGCGGTAGGGCAGTACATAAAAACGAAATACGTTATGGCCTCATTAAGAGAGACCCTGATTCTTTTATGTCTGCAGTAGCAAGAACCTTTGGAAAAACAAGAGGAATTTCCAAACATATGATTAATTTAGACTGAGCAATTAACAAAGTGATATAGTTAACAGTACACTTAGTATCACTCATTAGGAGGCAGCCTGTGACTTGGGAAGGAGGCTGTCAGGAACAAGTGCCACCGCGCATCTGCAAGTCAGCCCCAGTGAGTCGTGGAAGCGATCAGGTTCCTGTCTTTGAGGCTTACAGAGGCTGAAAAATCTACCTTTTGGTGGTGCTGGTTTTCATCCTAGCAGAGGATGAAATTGCTAGAGAAATAATGTCATTTCTACAGTTCACGTTTTCTTTAGCTTCAAAGGCTGAGCTGCTGATGGAGCAGCTCCTCTCTGTGCATATCAGTGGGGGCTGGGCGGATGCCCTCGAGTACCTGAGGTACAGGGTCCTGTGGCTTGAGGAGACCATGGCTGGACCTCCACACCTGAGTGGTCTTGGCCGGGCCTCTTGCTGGGCTTCCGTGGAGGCAATCACTGAAATTAAACCATGAAGAAATTGGTCGTTCCTTAGATATTTCCAAATACACCTCCAAATACCTGAACTAGAGCCGCATCCAATGTTTAATCAGAGTGACCAGGTGAAACTGACCTGGTTACTATAGGGTCACTGTGAATGGCTCTAATTAATAATGGGCTAGTTGACTGATGGCAGGCTGCCCGAAGAGAGGGCACACAATCGTTTCCCTTCGCTCTTGTAGTGGCACTGAGAGTAAGGGCAACTCAAGTGGTGGTAGAGACATCGAAGCCTGTTCAGGTGGGAACAGTTGAAAATAGGGTAAGTCCTGAAGCTGAGTGTTTGGGGCAGCTTGGGCAGCGACTGAAGCCATGAGGGGTGGGAGTGAGTCGGCCCTGGGAGAGGACCTTTCATTAGATCTGGGAATGAGGGATGAGCCAGGAGCCGTCTAATGAGAGCGGCTGGATTATCCAAGATCAGCGTCTGATGCCTACAACAATCAGTGGGTCTGAGTTAGTCCATTCATAGAGGCGGGGTCCCGAGATGTGCTGGTTGGAATTGTGAGAGCCAAGTGGGAGGTAGTAGGCCAGAAGGCCTTAACACATGTGGCCAGGCTCCACCCCCCCTTCCCCCGAGTACAAGGAAGCAACACCGGCTTCTGGGGAAGAGGGCTTGTGGAGCATGGGGGCCCCTGGGGCCCCAATCATGCCAGGGCTCAGAGCAGGTCTGCACACCTAGGCTCAGAAGTTGATGTGAACTATCTCTGAGACAGGGAATGAATGCTGAAGGTCTGTCTTACGGACGGGACCAGAATGGGAGGGGCCGAGAGGACTGTGGAATGGAGTGACCTGGACACCCAGGGCTCCATGTGGGTCCTCCACATCCCGCGGCTGCTGGATTTGAAACAAATTTGTTGGGAGGGCAACGTAGGAACCCAGCAATTGTACAGATGCCTCACATTTGAGATCTGGAACCCACGCTTTGATTTGAAGCCGCGGAGAGCAGACAGAACGGAGGCTGCTACTCTGCAGAGGGGTTTGGAGCAGAAGGTGGGCCTTTTCAGAAACGCAAGCTGCGGTGAATTGGGGAAGACAAAGATGTGCAGAGAGAGGACTGATGTCCAGTTACTAAGAATAGTTCCTCCATGTCCCGTAAAGCCCACCCTTTCCACTGGCCAGGGCCTTGACCTCCATCGAGGTACCCAGCAAACAGCTGCTGAATGAAGGTGCTGAAAGCAACATCTGAATCCCTTATATGGCCAGCGTCTTTAGATAATCACAACCTAGATGTTTAAAATACAGTTGACGCTTGAACGACATGGGGGTTAGGGGTGCCAACTCTCCAGGTAGTCAAAAATCCACATATAACTTTACAGTCGGCCTTCCATATCCATGGTTCTGCATCCGGGGATTCAATCAGTTGCTGATTATGTAGTGCTGTACGTATGCATTTAGTGAAAAAAATCCTGTGTGTACCTGGACCGCGCAGTTCAAACCCATGTTGTTCAAAGGTCAACTGTGTAAAGAATCCATACAGAGGTTACTGGCCATATGTTCCAAATCCTGGTGTAAACTGTAACTCTGAATAAATCCTATTTTTCAGGTTTCTCTAGAGTATAGTGTCCGGAGCTTGACAGAAATGGTTTGAATTTTAACTTTGCCACTCACGAGCCAAGTAACGCTGGGCAAATGATTTCTTTGAGGAACCTCAGATTCCTCATGAATAAAATGGGAATCAGAACATTGCCTTTGGGGATTTGTGGAGATAAAGTATGCGGAATGCCTGTCCCAGAGCCGCTGCTTAGTAGCTGGAAGTGGCCTGTACAGGCATCCATGTGTACTCAGGAAGCCAGGTCAGGGAGCACAGGACCACACTTGCCATGAATTGAGGATGTCAGAAACAACGATAAAATGATTTTATTCTTTTTGGCCTTTTGCTGTTGATCGAAAACCACATGGAAACTCTCCACTGTAGATCTGTCATTTCGTTCTGAACATATTACAGACCGTATGCACTAGTGATTCCTGCCCTTCATCCTGCCCCCTCACTCCAGTTGGGATTGCGGGTATAAGGAGACCTGTAAGTGACAGCTGAGTGTTTACATCTGAACGGTACGGTGTTAGAATGAAATGATACACATTGCACATGCCGGAAACTCCCAGAGGTACTATATCCCCATTTAGGTTCTTTTTAAGGGAAAAATTCAGTAAACTGCATTTTGCTCAAGTTTATGACAACACAAAAGCCAGGAAGAGTCAGTTCAAAAGAGAAGGTGGAACATCTCCTTGGTCCAGTAGTAAAACGACTGCCCAATACCCTCCTTTATCTAGCTCAGAAAACCTTGCAGGGGTTCATTTTCTAACAATGGTGGTTCTGCTAACAACAGAGCGATTATCGCAAGCTAGACCACTGCTCCGTGGATAGCAGCTGCTTCTGGCCCCCACACCCTCCTGCTCCAAAGAGCGGTTCTTGTTTTGGGGGGTGACAGAGGGAAATGGAGAATGAGATGGTGAGTTCACACTGGGGAGATGACTATGTGTATGAGGGCTCAGGAAACGCAGGAGGGGAGAAAGGAGACGGGAGGGAGGAAATTCAGCTGACAAGAGATGCGAGTGGCTCTGTCTGAATCATTGTCCTGGTCCCGAAGCAGCAGAACAGTGTATGTCTGAGAAGCACTCAGCTGGAACAGGGAGGAATGGAACTTGACGGTAACCGTTAGTCAAATGCTCTCTTCTGAGTAACAACACACGTACGTAGGAAGGGTGCCGGAGACAAAGTTAACAGAAATGGGAACAGCTCTGATGTCAGTTTACCTGGAGAAAGGCACCATGTGAACTTTGGCAGAGCACCAAGGAAGCGCCTCTTAAATGATGATCAATTCTTTCCAATCTTAAAAAGGGCTTGAAGTTCAATGTAATTCTGCAAGAAACTGAGGATTTCTTCACTGAATTGGCATTAATTACTTTTTAAATGTAAATTTTCAGCTGCAAGCCTTTTTTAATATTAAAAAACACCTCCACACACACCAAGTACATCAGGGTAAATCAAAGACTAATTGGTGACCAAATTATAGGGTTTAAAGCACTTTTCTTTTTTTTGCCATTAGTGAGTGAAAAATAATTAGCAAATGTGAATACACGCTTTTTCTTTCATTAATAATGAATTGTATGGTGAGAACCCATTTTTAGCAAAATTAAAATTTCAATTTCGGACTGAGAGCTGCAATTCCATTAGGTGATACTTTATATTTAGTCAGTGCTTGTTCATCTGCTGGTGTCTCCTCGTGCCCAGACCAGGGCTGGTCTGACTCTTAGGATGGCTGTGATCATAGGACAGGATGGAAATGGACAATCTTAGTGGGTCTTGGAGATGGGACTAAATACGACCATCTACAAATGTGTTACTGGGGCTTCCATTTAAGATGTAAGCACGGAGGGTTGCAGAGAGCTTGGGGCTTTGGTCAGAGACCCTTACAAGACCCGAGGCAGAGCCTGGTCAGAGAATCCATCCGCTTGGGTGCTGTTTGTTCGCCTTGATGACAGTTTCAGCCCACTTCTTATCCACCATAGCTATTTATATTTAGAGGCACAGATTCCACAGCTGTACAGAGTGCCTCCCAGTGACTCTGAAATCAGTTTCTTCTCCCTTTCTCTCAGGGAAGATTTACAAAGTTGTTGTTGAAGATAATCACAGAGAACAAAAAGCAGACTCGGCAGGGGGTGGAGGAGGGTTCTTTTGTTCCCTCCATAGCTTCCTCTTCTCTCTGAGATACTGTTACTTTCTCACCTCTTATTCCCAGATACCCACATCCCTTTTATAACCAAACAAAGAATTGGTCCTTATCTTGACCTTGCAGAAAAGGTGTTTTGCTCTCGGCCATCTCTACAAAGACCCTACAAGTCTCCAGGTGAGGGTCATTCCGTAAGTCAAGCTACTAACTCTGGCTGGAAAAGGGGAAGAGACCTGAGGGGCAAAACCAGAAAGTACTGGTGGTTCTGGGGAAGGTAATGTCAGGAAGGGCATTGCGACGTGTTGCCAAATCACTCATCAGGCGTGGAGAGAATTGGAATCCAGGCCAGGCTCTGGCCACAGACAGGCTGGGGCAACACAGGCAAATCTGTTCACCTTTCTGGCCTCAGCTTTCTCATCTGTGAAGAGAGGGCGCTGCTCAAGATGACCTCTCAGGTCGCCTTCAGCTATGAAATTCTGTGATTGCTGCAAGGATCATTTTCCCTATTTCTGTGAAACAATAACAGCTCTGGGGTTGGAAAATGATCTAACAGCTTTGCTCCCTGAATGAAAATGTGTCTAAGCGTTTTGCTGAGAACAGCCCAGTTTCCCGCCTAGAAAAACAACGGCCCCCCAAATGCAAATGGGGTGGCAGTGATAGAAATGAAGAATAATACCACCACTTTGTATTTTTACCTTTCATGATAAAACAGTAGTTTTAAAAATCGTAAAAGTGTACCAGTTTGACAAATGGCACATTTAAAACCCGACTTAACAAAGGGGTTTTACCTTTGTAATTTTAAAGCTGTCACTTGAACTAAAAATATAGGTGAGTGAGTTGGCCTTTCATATTTAATGTTTTCTTTTTTCCCTTTTTACATGCAATTCATTCTGTTCAGCTTTGATTAAGGAAGTAGAAGAAATGGAACAAAGAATGGCCAGTCCTTGGCTAATTCATTATTGAGAAGATGGTAGATGTGACTCTTCCCACCAGTTCAGAATCGAACCTTTTCAACGCCACTCTCGGTTGGCTTTGGGGCATTAGCCATATCTCTTACCCTTAAACATTAACAGAGAGAGAATCATCTAAGAATATTTGACTTAAAGAGGACAAAGATAACTGGAGGATTGCTCTCTCCTCTGATGGAAATCTCAAGATTTTAGATGTTTGTTAAAATAAGTACGTGATGGCCCCAGATTAATCGATAATTATAGCAGGTCAGAAAGAATCTGGAATAAAAACGAGAACCCGGGGTGTCCTGGAGTGTTGAATATTAAAAGCAGCTATGCAGGATTAATGGAATGTTTACAGATGTGCTTTCCAGTTTCAGGGGAGAACTTAGGCAAGTTGCTGCATTTCTTTGAACTTTAGTGACCTGATCTATAAAAGGGAGGGAGTTGGAGTAGCTGCAAGCAAATGCTTCTGAATGTTCTAGTCTTTAATTGTGCCTTGTTTTTTCCTTGTGCAGGACTTTGCTCACTAAGGGTACTTACCTATTGTTGGAATCCGCAGAGTTAACGATTTGTTTAAAGGGGACACCCTGGTTCCGGGGTTGGTCCTAGGCCTCGTGGGTGGGGGAATCTCAGCTTTCCTGTTTATAAAATGGGGGTGATTAGCCTCACTCCTAGGGTTCTTTTAAGTCTCGAATGTGATAACAGAACTGCAAGCTCTCAAAAGGCAGTGCAAGTGGAAGGTATTTGTATAAAAGGCTCTTTCTAAACAGTATTGATGGAAACATCTTTATGCAGCCGTGCATGTCAGTATTGAACTGTTTATTCACTTATTGGCTGTCATTAGCTTCTGATTCCAGACTGTTGATCTATCCTATGAGCATAGCAGATGTGTTCACGACAATGGCAGGCCTCAATAATACCAATGCATCCGGGGCTCACCTCCCAGAAATCACTGCCCTCCAGTTCCATGGGTCAGTGCCAGGCATCGTAGAGTCTCAGGGTCATCAACATCCTCACCCTGAAGTGAGCATGCTCGTTGTAACTTCCTTCAAGGGTGTCGATTGAAACTCGGCTTGAACATCTCAAGTGATGAAGGGGGTAATTGAGGTGAAGGGAAGGAGACCTACACTCTTGAACAATCTGTTTTGTGCAGAGGCTGTGATAGGTTCTTTATACCCCTCAACTCATTTAATTCTTACCACCATCCCTACAAGTTGATTTTCATTATCCCCATTCCTTCAGATGAGCGAATTGAGTCTGAAGAGGTTAATTAAATGAAGAAATGGAGTCCCTAAATGGTAGAGTTGGGTTAAAACCAAAGGTCTTACTTTGTCCACATGCCATATACAACATTTCCTGAGAAACTTATTGTTGCCATTGACAGATTCCCCTGCCCCCGCCCCAGCCCCCATATCTTTTGACAGCTCTGTTAAAACAAAACAAAACTATTGATATTTCTTAGAGCTCAGAGATGACTCCTTAAAGTGTGGTCCATGGACCAGCATTATGGGCCTCACCAGTAGGTTGTTTGAAGTGTGGGAACTTGGCACCACCTCAGGTCTACTGATTCAGAATCTGCATTTCAGTAAGACCTTCAGTGGTTCATAGGCACACTAAAGCTTCAAGATTACTAGCTAGAGCACACAGAGCTGGTCAACTTCCTCCTTTTTAAGATGGCTCTCTAAATATCTCTCCTGACCACATCAGAACTTTTGTCCCAAACAGAAACATGTGCCAGGGACACCTGTAGCTCTCATCTTTCGAACACATTTCAGAATCCTGGAAGTTTCTATGAAGTTGCCTCATCTAACTTGAGAGAGGTAATCCTTTCTCTAACCCCCCAGATGTAAGTTTCATAACATTTCCTGCCCTCTGCCCTGTGAAAATGCCTGGATATTTGTGATTCTGTGAATTGTGGTTCTTACCCTGCATAATTACTTATCAATTAGTCCATCAGAAGTCAGGTAGAGGAATTTAGGCTTTACGGGCTAAGTTTTTAAGCAGGAGAATGAAGTAGAAAATGGTGAAATAAACCGAAACAGGGAGATTTATCTTGTGTTTTGCAGAGTGGTTAAAGAGGGAAGAGAATGATGGCTCTGAACGTAATTACAAATTATAGAAAAGAGAGCCCTTTGAAAGCTTTTATTGGCTGTCATCTGAGGCATTGACTCATGGGTTTCATGTGATGTAAATTTATTCCCTTGATAAATGAACCAAATTTTGTCAAGATCAGTCAACTGATTTGAGATTTATTATGAAATAACCACACAGACATATGCAATTTATAGAACAATTAATTTGAAACTTAATCCAGACCACTGTTATGGTCTCTGCCATATATTTATAACTGCGCATTTGTGCCATTATTAATATGCTGATTATCAACGCCAATCTTTTCTAATAAGGGCAGAGTCTATGTCTGTTAATTTGCTTCTATAGATGCAGCTGTAATTGATAAAGTGAAGCCCTTTCCCCTGTTCTGAACGTTTACCATGGGATACAAAACACTCTTTCTCCCAGGAAGATACCAGGACCCTTTAACCAGAGAATTCTATCCAGTCACCAACACCAAAGACAGAAGCGAGTAGGCTCTTCCAGGTGAGAAGGGGATTGGCCCTCTGCTCTCTGACCTGTAATCTTGCTTCTTGCTGCTTTCTCCATCTTTTGTCCACCTGTCTCAGCCAACAGGGGGTTGTCCTATAACTCTACTTCATTCTTCTAATGTATTTCTTTTCCACTGTTGATGGTGTCAACACTTCAAAAATACTTCAAATTTTGAAGTATTTTGAAAAAAATACTTCAAAATCTCATACCTCCCAGAATAATAAAAAGAGAATCGTGGAAAGAAATTTCAGAACCATCGGATTTAGGTTATTGGTTTAAATACCTCCAAATTGATACAGACCCAACACCTTCTACTGGCCATATTTCGGAGACAGAAATACTGAAGCCTGGGGGTCAAACAATATTTTCAACCAAAATAACATCTGAAGAGAGCCAGCCATGTGACAATCCACATTCAGGACTCCTGCTGTAATCTCTCACGTGTGTATTTCATCATGAATAACTCTACTGAATTTTTTAAAATCACAATTTTTCTCTCTGAAAAGTGGGTTGAAATTGTCAATCTCATCTTTTGGCCACCACGAGGGAGCTGTCTCATGTAATGCTGGAGGGGAATCTAAATAAACACCAGTACCTGGGATAGGATGAGAGAATCTCTCCTTTAGTTGCTTGTCCTCAACAGAGAGACCCCTTGGCTTCTCACCCAGTAAGGGAGTAGCTTCCATGGTTAGTAGGGAAGAGACTTCAGGAATAATACTTGAGAATATTATCAATATAGATAATATTCAGTACAGAATTCAGGCAATAGAGGGCCTGAATCCAAAAGAGATAAGGAATTTTATTAATGTCTCTGGTTTTTGAAATAAAAACTCCAAATTACCTTCCCATCAACTAAATGACTTAGTGGCTTTGGAGAAGAGTCCAGCCAAAAGAGGGCTTGCTCCTGCCTCTTTGGTATTTCTTTTTTTTTTTCTTTTTGCCTGTGTTTGGTCTTCATTGCTGTGCGCGGGCTTTCTCTAGTTGCAGCGAGCCAGGGCTACTCTTCGTTGTGGTGCACAGGCTTCTCATTGTGGTGGCTTCTCTTGTTGTGGAGCACGGGCTCTAGGTGTGAGGGCTTCAGTAGTTGCAGAGTGTGGGCTCAGTAGTTGTGGCTTGCAGGCTCTAGAGCGCAGGCTCAGTAGTTGTGACGCATGGACTTAGTTGCTCCACGGCATGTGGGATCTTCCCAGACCAGGGATCAAACCCATGTCCCCTGCATTGGCAGGGGGATTCTTAACCACTGCGCCACCAGGGAAGTCCCTCTTTGGTATTCCTTATGCCATTTCTTATATGCTTCTTGTAGACAAGGCAAATGGCAAAAATCACTTGTGTTTTATGCATTTTACTGTGGCTTGTAGTCCATCCATCAACTCCTCATGTGCTAGATGGTCGGAGAAGAGTGAGAGAGGCATTTTAGTTGACATTCACTAGTCTGGGGGGGATGGAAAGCTTTGCTGGAGCAGAGGCTGTCTTCAGAGTTGCCAGCTGAGAGTGAAGCTCCTCGTCAGTAGAACCATGGCTTCTGATTCACACCTTTGGCTGGACTTTGGAGGCCTGAGGTGCAGCAGGAGTGGGAGAAGGTGTGTTTGGGAGGTTCATTCATATTCATGGCTGGGCAGGATGTATGTCATTCCTGCTGTAAGAACATCCATTATTTTACACATAGTTAGTTCCCTAATGTTTATCCTGAGATTGTGATTTTTGCTTCGGAAACTCTAAAAATAGGGAAAAGATCAATCTGTGTGATCTACGAGTGGGGGAAATTGGTCTGATACTTTACATCAGGATCAACCATGTTGATCCTGTAAGGAGGCAGTGAAGAGAGGAAGGTGATGTTGTTTAGAGATCCTTCAAATGACTGTGGGTGGAGATAGGATTCTATCAAAGCCTTAAGAGCCATGGGGGGGGGCAGGGAGCCTACAAGGAGTGACCCTCAAGCCCCATAAATGGCTGGTGGACTTGGTCATCAGCACAGAAATCAGTACAGGAAGGTAGTAGATTCAGAAAGATATTCCATAAAAGCTCATCAACAACCTTGAGTGCCCATGGTAGTCAGGCCCTTGCTAAGGTTAGTGAAGTGACGTTGGACCATGAAATGAGCCATGGGGTCCACCAGTCCTGGAAACCCAGCCTTGCTCTAGCACTTACCAGCACTTCCACCTTAGTATGATAAGCCATCTTGTTTAACATCCTTTTTTTTTTTTTTTTTTTTCACCTGTAAAATTAAGGTCAATTGTTTGGAGGATTAGTGAGTATTTAGGAGTAATTCAGGTGACTGGTACCTGAAAATCTTTAATAAACATTAGCTTTTTCCCCCTTCTCCTACTTAGGGGCTGTGTAGGTGGTTGAGAGAAATCAGATGATGTGTTTGTGATCTTAAAGGGTTTATGTTTCAATGGGGAGGAAAGCCACACAATTGACAATCATATGGGGCTGAATGAAGTCAGTGTGTTAATAGGAGAGAGAGAAGGATATAGGAGAAAAAGCTAAGATTGATTCTGCTGGAAAGGGGGCTGGGAAGGCTTTTTGGGACAGGTGACATTAACACAGGTCCCGAAGGATTTGAAACAGTTGCTTCTGATCTTGCTGATGAGAAATACCCAGGAAAATGCTGTCAGAGCCATCTACTTGGAAAAGACTAGTAGACTGTGGAGGAACCAAGCTTATTAACAAAACAGATGTGTAGAGACTCAGGAAGCAAAGGAAGGAAACTATGTCAGAGGAACTCTCAAGGGTAGGGTGAAGTCTAATTACCCAAATTGAAACCTGGCCTTTGTAACAGACCTAAGACTTCTCTTGAACCCATAAAGACCTGCTGGAATAGCAGAGGCATGCCCGAAATAATTAGCTTTGTATTTCAGCTCTTGTTTGGGAATTCTTGGTTTGTATCAGCCTTTTCCCGGGAAGCATGAGAGGTATTTGAGAGCAGCTAGAAAATTGCCTGGACAGGAGCAGGGCAGGAAAATGTAAAATCAATAAATAATCAGGCTGAATTTTAATTGAATATATTACTAAGGCCCTGCTGACATGTAAATTTAAAAACTACTCACTAGAGGAAATCAGTGCTTTCCCTCTTGTAGATATTTGGGTTTCAGGAGATACGTTAAAGGCTGGCTTCTGTAACTCTTCCTTGGCAGGTCCCACATTCTGTGTTTCCTTGTGTGCGCAGGAGGCCCGCGTCAAACCACTTTCCTGCCTTTCTTTTTTCTGCATAAGGGAATACGTATTTACTTTGGAAAAAAATTAGTTAACCTAAAATTCATGTAGAAACAAAGATCTGAGAGAGGAAGAAGGGCTCCTTTGATGTGGTACTTGTCCCTTGGGGCAGAAATGTCGTTCCTTTTCAGAAGGGCATTTGGGCTCCATAAGCTGTCACTGTCATTCTGCTTTGTGAAATCTCAGGGCCAAAGAGGTCATCACATCTGTTTCCGAGATACGAGTCTGTTTTCGTTTTACTTGTATTTTCTGTAAATATTTTCTTTGTACTCCTGTGTAGCATTTGGCCAAGTTATTTCTTGAATTTTGAATGAGATTCGGGAGTGCAGAGGCGCGAAGGAGAGCAGCTTTGACTCAAACTGGGGCTCAGGAAGCCACCCCCCTTTCTGCTCCCCTCTCCCCAGGGACCAGCATGGGAGCAGTGGAAGGAATCAAAGTGAGACAAGTCCCGGAATTTTCCTTGACTATTTTTCTCCCAGGCAGCTCATTTTGTATTTGGTTTTGTAGCCCTGTGTTTGTGTAAGGAAGGCTCTTGTCACCTTAGCCTCTGCACAGACACTGTTGCTCAGTTGAAAAAAAAAGGGCTGCATCTGAACAAATTTGTTTCTACATGGATTTAATTAGGTACCTACCAGGTGCTCAATTCTGTGCTTGATGCTGCCAGGATATGGAAGATTTATGAGACACAGCCTTTGACTTTAGAGGGTGCCAGCATGCTATAGATGCTGGTAAATAAACTTTAGCGGATCTGAGTCTCCTGCAGAGATTGTCAAACCATGCCTGGAGATTCTGATTCTATAGATCCACGAAGAGGCCCTTGAATATACATTTTAAGAGGTAAACCAGGTACTTCTGATTCAGGAAGTCCACGGCTTGGGCTTTGAAAAACACTAATAGGATGGACTTAACATTTTCATTAGTCAGAAAGACCTGCTGTTTATAGACCCACCCTGCTATGTATTAGTCAAGTGACTTAAAACAAGATATTTACATTTGCCAACCTTTATTTCTTCGTCTATAAAATTACAACAGTGATGTCTAGTTCATAGTAATACTGTAAGAATTAAATGAGACAACTATTAGAACAGTTCCTGGAACATTCTAGAAAGGCAATAAACACATTTTCTAATCATCCTCCTCAACGATCTGGTTGGGAAGATAACACAGGCTACTTTAGCTTTCAGGTTACTTCTTATCTGCAAAAATGATAATGATATTTATAATCTATGCCACACACTTGGCTCTTTGTATCACCTAAATTGCATTGTTAGTCATCTGTCTGTCTATTTGTGTTTCTAACTGAAGGCTCTAGTGAGGCGTCATTGGCTCACCAAGCCCAGGAACTCTGATGTGACACTTCAGGCCACCAGAAATTCTAATTGCATGAGATTGAAGGACAGGATCTGGATTTGGGGTTGAAGAGTTTTATACCAAGGATGGAAGAGAAAACCTGCCCTCAAATCTCGGAGAAGGTTCTCTGGAATGGGCAAGAATGAACCTTGGGTGAAAGAGAATATAGGGGACAACTAAGGACAGAAACTCTGCTTCAAGGCAGAGTTCAAGGGCTTCAAGGGCCTCGGGCAGTTTGAAGAGAGACAGTAACACAGCTTAGAGGACTATTTCCTTGACTCACTTCAGGCCAGATCTTGAAAGATGGCTCTAGATCTAGATCTAGTCCATAACCTTGTTGGTACTAGAGAGAATTCTTTGCTGGTCGCCAGAAAGAACCATTGAACAGTGGTCTTTGGGACCTTCAAGGAGACTGTCATAATCCAGGGGAGAGTTTACGACTTGGGGTCAAAAGAGCTCAAACCAGGAGGAGGTGCAAGTTGAAATGGCTGTGTGACAAGGCCATGGTAGAGGGAAGTTGGAGCTTGCAAAACTGTTGAGGATCATGCTAATGACTCTAGATCATCTTGGGACCATGCTTAGGTGATGCACTGGTAATGCCATTGACCCAGAGATGTAGGATGGGGGATCCTGAGCCTGAGAAGGGTTGAGAGGACTGTGGGTAATTCTTTTAGATCAAGAGTAATGCCTGAAGCCAAGAGACCCAGCCAAGCCAAAGGACTTTTGGGTTATCACACTAGCCTGTGATTCTAACTCTGTACTCCCTCCAAACCTCAACCTTCACAGGCTGTGGAGGGTGAGGACTTTATCTGCGTGTGCTCACTCCATCAGGATGGGGCTCTCAATTAATCCAGAGTGGTAGCCATTTGAATGCTTCTCCATACAGCCTGACACAATAAGTATTTCACGGAGAATCACAGAATGTTAGAAAGGGAAGGGACCTTAGGAATGATCTAGTCCAGTCTCGTTATTTTCCTGATAAGATTTAGAGAAATCACATGACCTTCTCAAGGTCACAGCTGCCCAGTAAGAGCTACATCTGGAACCAGGCTTCCCATGCCACTCACGTTACCAGGTCGTGCTTTCTCGTGATGATTTATTCTTGCCTGAATTTCCCTTGATCTTCCTGGGAGCCTGGACTGACATGACTGCTCAGGCTGGGTGAACCATTGCTCAGCACTTAAAATACAACAGGCTCCCTTTGCTCTCACTCTTCACATGCTAACCACGAAGCACAAGATGGAGCTGCCACTCACCGCTCACGCCGATGACAATTTCATTAACTGCGTTCTTGGGCTCTGGCAAGCCACTCATCTCATAACAGTGCTCAGCTCATTCTGGTGAAAAGTGCGTGAAGATTTCTGAGTAGTTCGTAATGAGGAAATCATGGTTAAAGTTTCAACAAAATTAGTGTTAGGTATTCATGAATACTTGAAAACACCAGGATCCGAGATGTCAGTGCAGAAATAAATGTGGTAGCCCTGGCCAGTGGCCTCCTGCATTTACACACTCACCTTTTGGGAGGATGTCTTTGGCAGCAAGCAGTCTGGTGAGTACAGCCTTTGAAGTTGCTGGCTTTAAACGATAAGCATCCCTTCAGTCAGCAAACTGCTATGGTGAAATGTCAGATGGAGCTGATATTTTTGACCACACAACTGTGGGGAATGTGGCACCTGAAACATACAAGGGTTGGAGAGATTTCTCTTTGGTCTTCTTTGCCCTCTCCTGCCCCACAATTACTGTCTCTGGTCTACCTTGAGCTTGGAGTACAAAGGCACCTGAAATTCCACGAAAACGTTTTCATGCTGCAGTCAAGTTAGGAGGATATGTTTTGGCACCAAGGCCAATAGATAAGGGTATAAATTCAGGATTTTTCTGTTTAGATGGAAATTGAGGGCAATGCACATCTCTGTGCCAGCAGTTCTGTGTTGTATGCCACTCCAGCCTTAGCCACTGGAGCAAATAAAGCTCTTTTTCTGATTTAGTTTTCTTAGACTCACTGAAAGTGGAAGCTCCAGATAACATCTCACTTTGAATAGATCAAACAGCTCTGATATGGGTGATGTAAATGTGTCCTGTCCCTCTACAGTGTGCGCCCCTGTTGTAGTGTTAATTGGTCTGCCAATAGTCAGTCAGATCTCCTACTTGGGGAAATATGTGAAATAAAGTCCCTGACTTCAGAGGGACTCTTTACTTCCTTCTAATTTTCTTTTGGGTCTATTTCCTAGCCTTCAATTTCAAAGAAAATAATAATAATACCTTGCATTGATATGCTTTTTCTAACACATTCAAAGTGCATTTGTACTTGTCAGGATCTAAGTAGCATAAAGCAAATAGGTTTATTTCTTGCTGACACTGCATAGATCGGCTGAGATGCTTGATATCTGTCATCCTCACTCTGGGCTACCCTCTAGAATACGGCCAGTCTCTGTGGAAAAAAGAAAGAGGAAGTGGTAAAATGACACCTAGCTCTGAGAACTTCCACTCAGAAGTGATATGCATTCCCTTCCGCTAACATGTTATTAGCCATAGAAAACCACATGGGCCAGTATAATTTTAAAAGGTAAGAAGATGCAATCCTACTACATGCCCAGGAGGAGAATAGGCAACATTTGTTGAGCAGCAATGACTACCAAGGCTTCTTTAAATTATCTGATTTTATTTCTGAATATTTACAATAACTCTGTTCTGGTCACAGCCAAGAGAGAATTATAGATTTATTCTACATTTTCCAACATAATATTCCCAAACTTCTAGACTTCACAGACAGTCAGTTCTCTTAATTGAGGAGGGGTTTCTTGACATAAGGTTGCTGTCTTTTATTTTATGAACTATCTGCTATCACCATCATTTTATAAAAGAAAATTCTGGAATTGTAAAATTGAGAGAATTCATAAAATGTAGGAAGCATATACTCTCAGCCCAAAGGTTAGTTCTTCAGATATATCTAACTATATGAAAAACTCTCAATACTGCCCTTATTTTTTTATCCCTTCCTGGTAACTTTTGTGATCTAGTCATTGAGAACTTCTTCTCTGAGAGGTTATAATGCCAAATTATAACATGAACCACATAGATAGGACTTGCACTTAAGGAGATGAAGTATTAAATGGACCAGTGAAGTATAAGAATGGAAGCAAGGTTTTACTAGCTAGGCATGTGGAAAGTAGATTGTCAGGTTGAGGGGTAAAAATGAACTACTGTCTCACACACTGGTTTGGAGAAGGCTTGACTGAACGGGCCAAGGTAGAGGGAAAGGAGGGGTGAGCAGTACCATGGGCAAAAGGTTTGGAGCCTAAGTTAAAAACCTTGGCCTTGGGACTTTTCAAAGCCATGTTCAGAGAAGACAACCGAAGTTAGAGGGATGCATGGCACAGGCCTTGAATTGGAAGTCCTGTGATAGCGAAATGTTTGGACAAGTCACTTACCTTTAGAGGCTGTTGGTCCCTTGGAGCGTCTGTATCTATGTGGGTTGACTTTAGACTGTGGTGTCTGCATGGGGGAGCAGAGGAGTAGAGACGTTTGGGATCATAGTGGCCTTCCTGGATTCTAAATATTCCACCTAGAAGACTGTCTATTCTGTTGACCAGTGAAGGAGGCTATAGAAGGAGCTACATGAGAAGGATGCTTTACTGTGAGATAAAGCGGAATTCGGCTACTAATTCATTGTTAAAGTGAAGGAAAGACAGGAGCTGAAGATTAATCTGTGGTTTCTGTCTTCAGGTCAGAGTTGCTGACACTTGCACACATCAGGAGCATAATGATAAGGATGCCAAGAGATTCATCTGGATAGAGGAAAAAGGAATCTATCAGAATATGGAGTACTATCCAATTTTGTAGTCCTACCCCCTTTCCTCAGAAAAACATTAATAATTAAGGAACTACCACGAATGCTTCCCCTTTGCACTTGAAGACCTCCGTATTTTGCAGAGCATGCCGCTATAATCATTGGAAGCGATGCCTTGGACGTTAGAATATGCTCAGCAAAGTCCAGCTCAATAGTGAAGCAGTCATTCTGGGAAATGTGGGTTGAGTTAGACAAACTATTTTTTTGAGAAAATAATCCAAATCACTCCCAGACATGTTCAGGTTTTATGTGAATGCTATCATACAGAAATGTAAATTTATAACTACCAAGATGTATTATAGAATATGCAGAGAACACCTGTATGAAAACATCTTTACCTTAAAAAAATACAGCAGCAAGAATCTGTCTTTTTTTAGTGTGGATTTTATTAGCTCTTCTGTGAAGCTACCAAGCTGGTCCAGAATCTCTGATACAAAGGGCTTCTGAATTGCTGCTCAAGGCACTTGCACATCTAGGTGAAGTGGAAGGTTGCAAATGCTCCTGGAATGGGTGAGTGGGAGCCCTGGGCTTTGGTCTGGCTCTGTTCACCATGAGCCTTTGGGGCAGTCACTTCTATAGGTCTCCACTTCCTTGTGCATATGATCAGAGGGTTAGATTGGACGACTGCTAGTGTCTGTTCTGGTTCTATGATTTCAGTAGTTTGTAATTCTTTTTTTTTTTTTCGGTCTGCAGTCCTCTCACTGCTGTGGCCTCTCCCGTTGCGGAGCACAGCCTCCGGACGCGCAGGCTCAGCAGCCATGGCTCACAGGCCCAGCCGCTCCGCGGCATGTGGGATCCTCCCGGACCGGGGCACGAACCCGTGTCCCCTGTATCGGCAGGCGGACTCTCAACTACTGCGCCACCAGGGAAGCCCCAGTAGTTTGTAATTCTTGAAATAGAAATATAAGATGGCTCCTGGAAAAACTGTATGAATTTCTGTATTGTTTAAGTCAACAGCAATGGTTGGACTTTGCGCCCATCCAAAATCCTTTCAGAACGGCTTGTGTCTCTTCTTTTCCATTTGATTACACAGGATTTTTCAGTGTAAATAAAAATTCCTCTTTAAAATTAAGCTTTCCCTGCTGTCTGATTCATTCACTGATGTTACAACCCACAGCTTGAGATATGACATTTCCTTTCATTCTGGTAAAATTGTGATGTCACAAAATTTGAATTGATGCATCCAACTGAATTAAGCAGTTAAGAATTAATTACAGATGAAAATGCTCCTACCTATACACATATGTGTCTAGGTAATCAGCAGTGATGGGAAAGGAAATATAGGCAAGGCACTTGGCAAAATTTGCCAGGCTGTGGCTGCAGGCAAATGCATTTTTAGATAGAGCACCTTGTTTTAGAGATTATAGTGAATGCTTAAATATAGCCCCAGTAAGAAGCAATTCAGCATCACCTGTGCAACATGGACCACCACCAACTAAATCATATCACTTGGCCTTTGGCCTTTGATTCCCAAGTTTATTAACCTCAGAGGTGCTAATGTTTATTAGATTTGGAATTTTCTTCTTGTGTATACAAAAGCAGTTATCTTTACTTTGAAAATCATGATACTGACAGAGAGCTTATCTGTAGGAACTTTGTGACTCTGACTAGAGAAGTATATTCTCGTTCATGGATGGTGGGTCTATGACTCCTAAAGATTTTTTTTCTAATTTAATTTTTATTTTATATTGGAGTATAGTTGATTTACAATGTTATGTTAGTTGCAGGTGTACAGCTAAGTGATTCAGTTATACATATACATATATCCATCCTTTTTCAGATTCCTTTCCCATATAGGTTATTATGTAGATCATTGAAGATTGACACTGAGAAATGCACACTATTTTAGCACCAACCCAGAAAATATTAACAGTGTTTCAGCTTCATGTGAAAGAGCCAAAGGTGACATAGGTGTTCTATGTCTTTCGTTTTTGATATGAACTCTTGGTGACAGTGTTGAAAATCCAAGGCCATTTAAACAGGAGCAATCTGAAGTGTTGGTGCAGCTTTGTTCAATTTCACCATAACAAAGAGGGTTACCCTTTCAGCTGATTGTTTGATGTGGCAATTTTTAGAGAGTTTTAGAGGAGGACAATCAAGCCAAAGTTAGGATGGAAGAGTTAAATTATATAGAATTTTGACACTTAAAGGATGCATTTGTAGCTCTGCCACTGGGGGGAGAGAGCTGCTTTTATTATTAACATGCCACGTTAGTCTTACCCACAACTCAATCTTAAGAGTTCTAAATATGCAGCTCCTATGATTCGCAGAATTCAATTATTCCTCTTGATTTCACTATTTCTGAAGCTAGGGCAACATTTCCCCATATTTTTGAGGCATGAAACATTGAGTTGATTTTCAATATTTTATCTTTCTCTTTTCTTCTTTACTCTTTACCTCTAATCACTCGGCAGCTTCTAGCAATTTTTCCTTTCAAAATTATATTTGTATCTGTTCTTTCTATCCCTTTGGCCAGCAAACAAGATTAGGCCATAATGACTTTACACATAGATTATGACCCTGGCTCATCCAGTCATCTTCCTGCTTCCAGAATTTTCCTCATTCTCAATCCATTTTGCACCTTATGGACCGATTAATTTTATTACAGAGTTCCTTCATGTCCTTCTTCTGCTTGAAAACCTTCAACGGCTTCCAGTTTTTGTTTTGTTTTGTTTTGTTTTCTGTTTCTGTTTTTGGCCATGCCATGAGGCAGGCAGGATCTCGGTTCTCCGACCAGGGATTGAACCCACGCCCCCTGCGGTGGAAGTTCAGAGTCTTAACCACAGGACCACCAGGGAAGTCCAACTTCCAGTTTTTTATAGAATGAAATTTCCAACTGTGGATCCGGGTATTAGGAGAGCTCTAAAGTTTCCATTTCCAGCCTCAATCTCTCACTATTCACCATATCAACCCCAGGCTCCAGTCAGTCCGGTTACTAGAAAGTAGAACAAGTAGAAGTTTCCCAAACATATATTTGTTTGTTTTTCATCCCATGGGCTTTACAAAAAATTATTTTAAAAATTCCTTAGATCTGCAAAACCATAAGGAAAAGAAAAGGAGAAATGTTGAAAAAAGGTAGTGTCTTGGATGGGAGCCTAAAACAGGAAAGGACTTTAGATAAAACTTAAGGAAATCTGAAATAACAATAATGTATCAATATTGTTCATCAATTAGGCAAATGTATCACACTAATGTGTGATAACAATGGGGAAAACTGTATGTGGGGAGGGGGCTTTATATGGGAACTCTCTGTACTATCCTTACAACTTTCTGTAAATTGAAAACTATTCTAAAACTAAAAATTCATTAAAAAAATATATGAATAGGGTAAATAGAGGAACCAGAGTATGAAAGACAGAGATAGATAGTCAGGTTCAATTAGAAGTGAAGTGGTACCGACAGGGATAGAGGGAGGTGAAATACATGGTCTGGCTGTTGCATGTCAGAGAAATAAATACAAGAGTTTCTTTCACGTTATTTTAGCCCACTTACTGATTTGCAATGTGATTATGGACTCCCTTAGATGGAGGAAAAGATTCTGAGTTCAGCTCTCTCTCTGAAAGAGTTGAAGGTAGTCCTGAGGGTGCTGCCTAGGGCCCTTGGTGACCTGGCCCCTCAGTGAGTCTCCGGACGGATCTTTGGGCAGCCATCTGAGGGGATGCTCAGGCCTTAAGGAAAGGACTCCTGAGTGTGTGTGTTTTGGGGGTAGGAAGGTTCTGAGGCTTCCCTGTGAGTTCTTAGGTGTCCAGTGACGAGTAAATGTTCCCCTCAGTTTGACTAAACTTTAGGCAGGTTTATTCCTGACTCTAGGCCCAGACCTCCCTTTTCTGAAGAAGAGCATTTATTTTATAGAAAACTTGCAATTGTAAATTATTTCTTTGTTGCCCTTTGAGATGTAAATCTACTATGGTGCAGGAATGTCTTTCTTGAGGACCTGCAACGCATCCCTTTGGAATGTCATCATCAAGAAAGAGAGGGCCGCTGCCTCCCAGTCTCTAACAGAGGGCAGGGAATCTAACTGCAGTAAGCGACGGTTAGCAACACCCACCCCCTTCCTGCAATGTCCTCCAGTACTTTTCTACTAGCTCACCCCAGTGCTTAAAAATCCTCCCACCTTTTGTTTCAGTGGAGTTGAGTCCAGTTTCTCTCCTTATTTCAGTAGGTTTGACCCCAATTGTAATAATCTCAAGTAAAACTTCTTGCTGTTTTTAACACATGTCCAGCGAGATGGTTCTTTTATGCCAGGAGAAGATCCTGAGTGAGGCTAAGAGAATGTGGCACAACCAGGCCGGGAGTGGGGTGGGAAGCAGGATTGAGATGATAGTTTTAGAGATTGAGATTACTTTCAGAGGACTATATGTAGATTGCAGAAAACTTATTTAAGATACTGAGAGACTATAGAATTTTGCTATCTTGTTGAGGAATACATAATGTTTAATTTAAAAATGTATCTTTTTCTCTAATGTGTTTGTGATCACCATGCTTATGTTCTCCTATTGAACTATCGGCTGAGATTTCTCTAGGACTCTGAGTGGAAATTCAAATGAGAGGACACAGGGCAGTCAGGTGTAATCTGGAACTTTCAATTCACAGATATTTCTGATACTTCATTTCTGAACTTTCTGATTTAGGGACAACACACCCATAGCTGTAATATGCTTGGGAGATGTGTATCTTCTTTTGAATCTGTTTATGTCAAGGGGTGGGAAAACTAAGACATGTGGGCCAAATCAGTGCCTGCCTGTTTTGTAAATAAAATTTTAATGGCTCTCAGCCATGCTTACACATTTTTGTATTGTCTATGGCTATTTTCACACTTCTGTGGCAGAGTTGAGGACTTATGGCAGGAGTGGTATGGCTCTCAGAGCTTAAAATATTTAATATGTGACCCTTTAGAGAAAAACGCTGCACTTGGTTTGTATCACCAGTTAGTCAAACTGCATTAATACAATGTCCTCTTTCCAAGGGAAAAAACCTTATTTACTTACTTATCAATCTATACAATTCAATAAATATACAAAAGCAGCATAGCATGATTGTTAATAGTATGGGTTATGAAACTAGATACTCAGCCTGGCTTTGAAATGTGACTTTGCCATTTACTAGCTGGATGACAACTCAACTTTTAGTAGCCTCTCTTGTGCCTCAGTTTCCTCATCTGTAAAACAGAGATAAGTCATTGGGTCCTTAAAGGGATTAAGTGAGTTAATGAATGTAAACACTCACAACATTATAGCTGGTGTCATATATGTATTAGCCATTATTATTATTAATAGCAGTTTATCATTACTATGGTTAGAATCTCTCTTTTATGAAGAGGGATAAGAACCACTTGGTAATTATTGCCTAAGCCACCCTGTGACCTACAAGAGTGAATGCTCAGAATATTCTGTAAGGAGATATTTCCTTCTTGTCCATTTTATTTTCAGCACTGTCCTACCCCTTCCTGACATTTTACCATTTTGTGTCTCATTTTAGCAGGGACTTTCTCAGTTTGTTAATAACTAATATCACATACTGTGTTTATGTAAAAACTTGTAACAGTCAAAGGAATGAATGAATTACTAATGGTGGAATTTTGTGCATAATAGTGGCAGTGGAGAAGATAGAAATAATTCCATTTTTCCCTCCCAAATTATAGTAAATTCCTAAAGTTTACATTTCCTTTCAAGTTCATTTGGTAGCGTTCCTAACCACCACCTCTTCTTTCTGTCCTACCTCCTAACTCTCCAGATTTGTGGTAAAGGAGCCCTGAATTCAAGTTGTACCTCTGCTTCCTCAGCTGTAAAATGGGGTAAAGCTTCTCTCTCTGCTTATTTCATTGGTGCATTTGCAACATCAACTATAACTGAAATCCGAAGTCCTTCTCATACATAACAGGTCCTATGTGACATGCTTCTGGCCACCTCTGATCCTGTCTACCCCTCTCCCCCCTGCTTGATTCTTATCACAATGCCTCTGGGGTGCATTTGAGTTTGAAACTCGACCAGCAATTGAGTTTCAGCCTCAGGGCTTTTGCATTTGCTGTTCCTTTTGCCTGGAAGACTCGTCCCCCAAATGCTTCCTTCTTTTGAGTCTCTTAGTTGCCACTTAGTTGTCAACTCCCCCCAAAGACTTCCTTGACCATCCTATTTAAATTGTCACCATTTATCACTTAGTAACCTCTTACCTTGCTTTGTTTTCCATCACAGTGCTTGTCATTACCGATCTTTCATGTTTATTTACTGTTGTCTGCCTCCCGTTCAGAATTTAAGCACCATGAGGATAAGATTTTGTCTGTTTTATTCACTGCTGTGTTCCCAGTGCTGAGAAATGTGACTGGCACAAGGCAGATATTCAATATAAATTTGTTGAATAAATGAAAAGACAGGAGGGTTTGCATATTAACTTGCTTTGAAAATCATAAAGTTGGAAGGCAATTTAAAAGATGAGGCTGAATAAGTTTTGCTTTTTCTATTCCTTGCCCTTGCTGCTGCTACGACATCCCTTTTTTCTTTTCCCATCAGCCTGCATCTTGATGGACCTCCTTCACTGGCCTCTGGTTTCCTTTCACCAACTTTCTCTCACCAGCTTTCCATCTAATTTCCAATCTCCTCTGAAATCTCATTGTTTCTCTCTTGCTTCTTAATCTCTGATCCCAGTTGGTACCCTGTAACTCTATCACTGAGAGTACATCGACACTGTGGACCGCAGAGCCATTCTGGGAGGTACAATTAAGTAATGGATAAAAGATTTAAAAAGTCATAGCATCTTGTGAACTATTATCAATTTATAAACTATCAAAGCAGCCCCAAATTCATGAATTCCATAATGGCTTTGGAGAGCCATTCTACAATGGCTAGAAAATACTGTACATGATTTGAAATGGGATACTCCCTTTGGATAATTCATTTCTGACACATGTATCAGGACAAAGTTGAGAGAGAAACCCTGGCAGGACAAGATTCACAGCCTCTATTGTTTCCATGTTCCTTGATTCCCGCTTCTCTTCCCCATCTCTCCCTGTCTCTCCAAATTTGGAGCCGGGGTAGATTTACCACCCAGAACCTGGCTTCAGGGACCACATTGATCCACTAACTTGAATTCTTTGGACTTTAAATTAAGACATCCAAAAGAATCCCTTAATGGAAACACAGGAAAACAAAGATTCTTGACAACGACAACAATAAAACAACAAAAAGAAAAAGACAAATTAAGACAGGTCTAGAGAGAGAGTTGCTAGACCAGTTTGAGGTCTTTTTTGGGATCTGGTAGGTTTTTAATTAAGGGTGGTATCTTGCTTCTCAGGACTATGATTTCTAAGCATTTGGAAAATAAGTGCCACTATCCCAAGTAGAGCATCTGAGGAAGATGGAATTTACATTAGGTAAAGAGAGATTGGTCTGTGGGCTACGAGCGGTTGATTTTGAGTATAACAAGGATCATTCCTTAAATTGTCTCCAATCCTGGCTCCTCAGAAACGTATGCCAGGCTCATAAGGAGAGAGGTAGTAATCAGAAGTGAGTCAGTTTAGAGCAGCTGGAAGAACCAAAGATAGAATTTCCCTCTGCCCTAAGGCTTTGTAGCAGATGATAATGTAGTTCTAGGGCATGGGACGATGGGATGGGCATGGAGGTAACTGGGTGTTTCACTTCAATGCAGCATGTCGGGAGAGTAATTAGGATAAGGTCAATGCTGAAGTTATCAGGAAATGTCAGTGCTGTAACCTGGGAGCCCTGTGGTCATGCCAAGAGGAACAGAAATCTTCAGAAACTGGCTAGGAAAGATTTACAGGAGCTGGATACTCTCCCACCCCTTACCAGTGACCCAGTCATAGGGGAAGATTTATTGCTTCAGCTTTATTTCTGGGGCTTATTTACATTTCCATGTTTGTGTTGGGGAAACAAGGGCTGGACCGTGAAGTGGGTTTATAGACAAGCTCAGCTTTCTGGGCACTCAGGTCCCATTTCTGTACCTTCCGTCTGTCCTGTACTTTGTGCACTTACCCTTTGGCTTCTGACAAAGAGGCTACCCCGAGTATCATTTAAAGACTTGCTACGATGTGTCAAGCACTGCACTATCTGCTTTCCTAATTTACTCAATCCTTCCCACATTCCAGGAACTAGAAATCATATGATCCTAATTCTACCTGCTCAGGTTCACATAGATAGTAAGATGCAGATCTGAGATGTGAGGTTGGCCTTTTCTGATTACAAAATCCAAGCACTTAACCTCTATCTTATATAGATTTTGAGGGGGGGCAGGGGCTATATAAAAGAGCAGGTTGAACAGGGTTTGGCCCATTGCATGTACTCAAAAATATTAGGAGGGATATTTTTATTATGCAGATAAGACTGGCCCACACACCTAGAGCTTTACAAATAGACTTTTTACCAGCCTTCTAGAGAACAACCACAGATACAGAAGCTGGGGAAATGTTTCAAATAAAACAGACATTGATAAGAGTCAAAAGCAGTGTAGAAACCAGAATTCTTGGCAAAGTTATCCATGTGGGAAATAAATTTGAATTCAGTCACATTAAAAAAAAAAATCTCTATGTAAGCAAGTTTTGAGCCACCTGGCAGTTCTCCAGGCATTGACCATCACATTGCTTCCATGCCTACCTCTCTGCTCTCCCATTAGTCCTTCAGTATCCCTGGTTTCTCTCTCCTCCCGGACTTCCTTCCTGCCAGCCATCTCCTATGCTCTTTGACCGCAAGTCCAAGGCCAGATGTGGAAGGCAATAGTAATCTCTCCCACTCAAGTCCTTTGGGAAGAAGAGGTTTTGCTATCAGCCATCTCTCCTTCAATTAAGAAGGTCAGCATTTTTATAGGACTTGTTTGATTTCCAGGATCTGAATCCACTTAGCCCTTCTTCCAGAGTAAGATAAATTGTGAAGGTTGCAAGTTACCTCATTTTACCTCAACCTCAGAGGGATGCCCCAAAGTCAATTAGAACCACCGAAGTCAATTACTTCTTAAACAGCACAGCTTCCTTGAGTTCCCTGCATCCATCTGGGTGGGGCAGGGGGGAGAGGGGGTGGACAGGCAGGTAGGACTCTAACAGCTCCTGTCCTTCTTTAGTCGCCTGTTCTACCTAGAGGATTGGTGTGAATAAGCAAGAAGGGATTATTACGTTCTCTTTCCTCAGGAATGGTTAGTAATTCCCCAGCCCCTCCAATTTTAGATTCCCTGAGTGTGCTCAGAGCAATTAGAAGTAAAGAAAACACCCAGCGCTCCTGCACTAATAAATTACAGAGTGCTCACCTAATTAATAAGGTAACAGTGCCCTGCCGAATTATAATCACAAGGCATGAACCACTTAAACAATTCATTCTTAAAGAACAGCAAGTGATCTCAGTGAGTGCAATGGGAAGGCATATCTCAGGATTGAAGGCCAGTACGCCGGGTCCTGACAGGGGTGATGGAGTACATGGGCCAATGTTTCCAGCAGTGGCCCGGGAATTAATGACTCCGAGCCTTTTCAAGGACCACAGCATTTTGGACGATCTCAGGCAAATCATTTAGGCATGTTAAGTCAGAAAAAATCTATCTCACCATTTCTGAAATAGTCCTATTAAATGCTGATCATTTTCCTTTTGGTGGTGCTTGGGAAAGACTCATGACATGCCATATACATTGAGTAGAACAGTGACCAATAATTATAGGGAAATGAAGCTATCTCCTTAAGATATTTTCCTTAATGCGCATGATCATTTCTTGGTGATTTTCCTTACCAAGTCTTGGAGATTTAACAATATTTTCCTTAACAACCCTGTACGAATATTGTTTTGTTGTGAAGCCCTCCCACTGGTTCACTGTAGGTAATAGCAAGGCTAGAACTTTCTGTTTCCTTAAAACATCCAGGAACTGTCCTTCAGTCCAGGAAAAAAAAAAAGCTGTGAAGATTGTTGTTTGATTCTAACCTTTCTGTGTTGAGACTCAGTAATAATGTTAATAAACTGCAAAATGTACTCCGTGGGCTGCTTGCCTTGGAAAGCATCTGTCCAAACATGCATGCATTCAGAAGGCTGATTCTATTTCAGATCTCTGCAAATGAAGGAAAAGTGAGGTGTCACTGTAAGGACAATGCAGTTGTTAAATGATTACCTTAAGGGGGAGAGGCAGTAAATACATTGCATTTCTCATTCTTTGTAGGTTCCATTTCTTGTCTTTCTAATGTCCCCTGCTGACTTACATTTGCTTTCTAATCCTCAATCTTGTCTCTGTGGTTCCTCTTGTGTGTTATACTTTGTAGTTTATGTTGGATCTTAAGGAACTCTCAGGACATGCTCTCATCAAAAGGAACCCTCTAGGATATACTCTATTCATAGCTATACCTCCCATGATGGTCTAGAAGGCTGGATCATACCACATGCTGAGGATAATGCATGAGAAAGTTGATATCTGCTACAACGGAGCTGGGACTCCCAGAATGTCTGACCAGCTACATACTTCTACCAGTTTCAAGGGAACAGACACCTTGTGACTACTCCATGAAAATCATAGTCTCCTGGTGAATTAGGCTGGATCACTCAGAGCTACAAGGACTTCCTTCATTTGGCATTGGTGGGTCTAAAATACAAGTGGGAAACAGTGTACTCCTAGAGTAAACCTCAAAATATAAGGAAGGGCAAGCCTATCATTATATCTGTTTGAAGATCCTGCCTATTCCCTCTTCTGATTCTCAACACAGACTATTAAGTTCTGATGTTGGTTGAAAACTAACTCCCTCAACTGTGCAGAATGATTCATTGGCTCATACGGATTATAAACCCAAGTTTTATTTTCAGAGCTGAGTGAAGGAGATCCGAGCCTGACATTGTGTCAGTGTAGAATGGCAGGGATGTAATACAATGTAATACACATCCACTGGGAGATGGCATGGGAGTCGCCTCCCATAACTTAATCTTTAAAGCTACTTATGGAAGGCTTTTGTTGAAGCAGACAGGGTTTCTGCAAATAAATTACCATACATTAAAAAGGTTTCATTATGGCATGATTCTATTATTAAAATAGGCAGCAAATAAGCAGTGTGGGCTAACTGGCTGTAAGCCTACCTTACTGAGACTAGCATTCTTTTTTTTTTTTACATCTTTATGGAGTATAATTGCTTTACAATGGTGTGTTAATTTCTGCTTTATGACAAAGTGAATCAGTTATACATGTACATATATTCCCATATCTCTTCCCTCTTGCATCTCCCTCCCTCCCGCCCTCCCTATCCCACCCCTCTAGGTGGTCACAAAGCACCGAGCTGATCTCCCTGTGCTATGCGCCTGCCTCCCACTAGCTATCTATTTTACATTTGGTAGTGTATATAAGTCCATGCCACTCGCTCACTTTGTCACAGCTTACTCTTCCCCCTCCCCATATCCTCAAGTCCATTCTCTAGTAGGTCTGTGTCTTTATTCCCGTCTTACCCCTAGGTTCTTCATGACCTTTTTTTTTTTCTTAGATTCCATATATATGTGTTAGCATACGGTATTTGTTTTTCTCTTTCTGACTTACTTCACTCTGTATGACAGACTCTAGGTCCATCCACCTCACTACAAATAACTCAATTTCGTTTCTTTTATGGCTGAGTAATATTCCATTGTATATATGTGCCACATCTTCTTTATCCATTCATCCGACGATGGACACTTAGGTTGTTTCCATCTCCTGGCTATTGTAAATAGAGCTGCAATGAACATTTTGGTACATGACTCTTTTTGAATTATGGTTTTCTCAGGGTATAGGCCCAGTAGTGGGATTGCTGGGTCATATGGTAGTTCTATCTGTAGTTTTTTAAGGAACCTCCATACTGTTCTCCATAGTGGCTGTACCAATTCACATTCCCACCAGCAGTGCAAGAGTGTTCCTTTTCTCCACACCCTCTCCAGCATTTATTGTTTCTAGATTTTTTGATGATGGCCATTCTGACCGGTGTGAGATGATATCTCATTGTAGTTTTGATTTGCATTTCACTAATGATTAATGATGTTGAGCATTCCTTCATGTGTTTGTTGGCAGTCTGTATATCTTCTTTGAAAAAATGTCTATTTAGGTCTTCTGCCCATTTTTGGATTGGGTTGTTTGTTTTTTTGATATTGAGCTGCATGTAAATTATGGGGATTAATCCTTTGTCAGTTGCTTCATTTGCAAATATTTTTTTCCCATTCTGAGGGCTGTCTTTTGATCTTCTTTATGGGTTCCTTTGCTGTGCAAAAGCTTTGAAGTTTCATTAGGTCCCATTTGTTTATTTTTGTTTTTATTTCCATTTTTCTAGGAAGTGTGTTAAAAAGGATCTTGCTGTGATTTATGTCATAGAGTGTTCTGCCTATGTTTCCCTCTAAGAGTTTGATAGTTTCTGGCCTTACATTTAGGTCTTTAATCCATTTTGAGCTTATTTTTGTGTATGGTGTTAGGAAGTGTTCTAATCTCATACTTTAACATGTACCTGTCCAGTTTTCCCAGCACCACTTATTGAAGAGGCTGTCCTTTCTCCACTGTACATTCCTGCCTCCTTTATCAAAGATAAGGTGACCATATGTGCGTGGGTTTCTCTCTGGGCTTTCTATCCTGTTCCATTGATCTATGTTACTGATTTTGTGCCAGTACCATACTGTCTTGATTACTGTAGCTTTGTAGTATAGTCTAAAGTCAGGGAGTCTGATTCCTCCAGCTCTGTTTTTTGTTCTCAAGATTGCTTTGGCTATTCAGGGTCTTTTGTGTTTCCATACAAATTGTGAAATTTTTTGTTCTAGGTCTGTGAAAAATGCCAGTGGTAGTTTGATAGGGATTGCACTGAATCTGTAGATAGCTTTGGGTAGTAGAATCATTATCACAATGTTGATTCTTCCAGTCCAAGAGCATGGTATATCTCTCTATCTATTTGTTTCATCTTTAATTTCTTTCATCAGTGTGTCATAATTTTCTGCATACAGGTCTTTTGTCTCCTTAGGTAGGTTTATTCCTAGATATTTTATTCTTTTTGTTGCAGTGGTAAATGTGAGTGTTTTCTTGATTTCACTTTCACATTTTTCATCATTAGAGTATAGGAATGCCAGAGACTTCTGTGCATTAATATTGTATCCTGCTACTTTACCAAATTCATTGATTAGCTCTAGTAGTTTTCTGGTAGCATCTTTAGGATTCTCTATGTTAGTGTCATGTCACCTGCAAACAGTGACAGCTTTACTTCTTCTTTTCCGATTTGGATTCCTTTTATTTCCTTTTCTTCTCTGACTGCTGTGGCTAAAGCTTCCAAAACTATGTTGAACAAGAGTGGTGAGAGTGGGCAACCTTGTCTTGTTCCTGATCTTAGTGGAAATGCTTTCATTTTTTCACCATTGAGGACGATGTTGGCTGTGGGTTTGTCATATATGGTTTTATTATGTTGAGGAAAGTTCCCTCTATGCCTACATTCTGCAGGGTTTTTATGATAAATGGGTGTTGAATTTTGTTGAAAGCTTTCTCTTCATCTATTGAGATGACCATATGGTTTTTCTCCTTCAATTTGTTGATATGGTGTATCACATTGATTGATTTGTGTATATTGAAGAATCCTTGCATTCCTGGAATAAACCCCACTTGAGCATGGTGTATGATCCTTTTAATGTGCTGTTGGATTCTGTTTGCTAGTATTTTGTTGAGGATTTTTGCATCTATGTTCATCAGTGATGTTGGCTTGTAGTTTTCTTTCCTTGTGACATCCTTGTCTGGTTTTGGTATCAGGGTGATGGTGGCCTTGTAGAATGAGTTTGGAAGTGTTCCTCCCTCTGCTATATTTTGGAAGAGTTTGAGAAGCATAGGTGTTAGCTCTTCTCTAAATGTTTGATAGAATTCACCTGTGAAGCCATCTGGTCCTGGGATTTTATTTGTTGGAAGATTTTTAATCACAGTTTCAATTTCAGGGCTTGTGATTGGTCTGTTCATATTTTCTATTTCTTCCTAATTCAGTCTTGGCAGGTTGTGCATTTCTAAGAATTTGTCCATTTTTTCCAGGTTGTCCATTTTATTGGCATAGAGTTGCTTGTAGTAATCTCTCATGATCTTTTGTATTTCTGCAGTGTCAGTTGTTACTTCTCCTTTTTCATGTCTAATTCTATTGATTTGAGTCTTCTCTCTTTTTTTCTTGATGAGTCTTGGCTAATGGTTTATCAATTTTGTTTATTTTCTCAAAGAACCAGCTTTTAATTTTATTGATATTTGCTATCATTTCCTTCATTTCTTTTTCATTTATTTCTGATCTGATCTTTATGATTTCTTTCCTTCTGCTAACATTGGGGTTTTTTTGTTCTTCTTTCTCTAATTGCTTTAGGTGCAATGTTTGGTTTTTTATTCGAGATGCTTCCTGTTTCCTAAGGTAGGATTGTATTGCTATAAACTTCCCTCTTAGAACTGCTTTTGCTGCATCCCACAGGTTTTGGGTCGTCGTGTCTCCATTGCCATTTGTTTCTAGATATTTTTAAATTTCCTCTTTGATTTCTTCAGTGATCACTTCGTTATTAAGTAGTGTATTTTTTAGCCTCCATATGTCTGTGATTTTTGCAAATCTTTTCCTGTAATTGATATCTAGTCTCATAGCATTGTGGTCGGAAAAGATACTTGACACAATTTCAATTTTCTTAAATTTACCAAGGCTTGATTTGTGACCCAAGATATGATCTATCCTGGAGAATGTTACATGAGCATGTGAGAAAAATGTGTATTCTGTTGTTTTTGGGTGGAATGTCCTAGCAATACCAATTAAGTGCATCTTGTTTAATGTATCACTTAAAGCTTGTGTTTCTTTATTTATTTTCATTTTGGATGATCTGTCCATGGCTGAAAGTGGGGTGTTAAATTCCCCTACTATGAATGTGTTACTGTCGATTTCCCCTTTTATGGCTGTTAGTATTTGCCTTATGTATTGAGGTGCTCCTATGTTGGGTGCATAAATATTTACAATTGTTATATCTTCTTCTTGGATCGATCCCTTGATCATTATGTAGTGTTCTTCTTTGTCTCTTCTAATAGTCTTTACTTTAAAGTCTATTTTGTCTGATATGAGAATTACTACTCCAGCTTTCTTTTGGTTTCCATTTGCATGGAATATCTTTTTCTATCCCCTCACTTTCAGTCTGTATGTGTCTCTAGGTCTGAAATGGGTCTCTTGTAGACAGCATATATATGGGTCTTGTTTTTGTATCCATTCAGCCAGGCTGTGTCTTTTGGTGGGAGCATTTAATCCATTTACATTAAAGGTAATTATCGATATGTATGTTCCTATTCCCATTTTCTTAATTGTTTTGGGTTTTTTATTGTAGGTCTTTTCCTTCTCTTGTGTTTCTTGCCTAGAGAAGTTCCTTTAGCATTTGTTGTAAAGCTGGTTTGGTGGTGCTGAACTCTCTCAGCTTTTGCTTCTTGGTAAATGTTTTAATTTCTCCATCAAATCTGAATGAGATCCTTGCTGGGTAGAGTAATCTTGGTGGCAGGTTTTTCTCCTTCATCACTTTAAATATGTCCTGCCAGTCCCTTCTGGCTTGCAGAGTTTCTGCTGAAAGATCAGCGGTTAACCTTATGGGGATTCCCTTGTGTGTTATTTGTTGTTTTTCCCTTGCTGCTTTTAATATGTTTTCTTTGTATTTAATTTTTGACAGTTTGATTAATATGTGTCTTAGCATGTTTCTCCTTGGATTTATCCTGTATGGGACTCTCTGTGCTTCCTGGACTTGATTAACTATTTCCTTTCCCATATTAGGGAAGTTTTCAACTATAATCTCTTCAAATATGTTCTCAGTCCCTTTCTTTTTCTCTTCTTCTTCTGGAACCCCTATAATTTGAATGCTGGTGCATTTAATGTTGTCCCAGAGGTCTCTAAGATTGTCCTCAGTTCTTTTCATTCTTTTTTCTTTATTCTGCTCTGCAGTAGTTATTTCCACTGTTTTATCTTCCAGGTCACTTTCCGTTCTTCTGCCTCAGTTATTCTGCTATTGATCCCTTCTAGAGTATTTTCAATTTCATTTATTGTGTTGTTCATCATTGCTTGTTTCATCTTTATTTCTTCTAGGTCCTTGTTAAATGTTTCTTGCATTTTCTCTATTCTATTTCCAAGATTTTGGATCATCTTTACTATCATTACTGTGAATTATTTTTCAGGTATACTGCCTATTTTCTCTTCATTTGTTAGGTCTGGTGGGTTTTTATCTTGCTCCTTCATCTGCTGTGTGTTTTTCTGTCTTCTCATTTTGCTTATCTTACTGTGTTTGGAGTCTCCTTTTTGCAGGCTGCAGGTTCGTAGTTCCCGTTGTTTTTGGTGTCTGTCCCCAGTGGCTAAAGTTGGTTCAGTGGGTTGTGTAGGCTTCCTGGTGGAGGGGACTAGTGCCTGTGTTCTGGTGGATGATGCTGGATCTTGTCTTTCTGGTGGGCAGGTTCATGTCTGGTGGTGTGTTTTGGGGTGTCTGTGGACTTATTATGATTTTAGGCAGCCTCTCTGCTAATGGGTGGGGCTGTGTTCCTGTCTTGGTAGTTGTTTGGCATAGGATGTCCAGCACTGTAGCTTGCTGGTCGTTGAGTGAAGCTGGGTGCTGGTGTTGAGATGGAGATCTCTGGGAGATTTTTGCCATTTGACATTATGTGGAGCGGTGAGGTCTCTTTTTGACCAGTGTCCTGAAGTTGGCTCTCCCACCTCAGAGGCACAGCACTGACTCCTGGCCGCAGTACCATCCACACGGCTCAGAATAAAAGGGAGAAAATGTAGAAAGAAAGAAAGAAAGAAAGAGGATAAAATAAAATAAAATAAAGTAAGAAAAAAATACAATATAGTTATTAAAATAAAAAATAATTATTAAGAAAAAAATTATTTAAAAAGTGAAACAAACAAACAAAACGGACGGATAGAACCCTAGGATAAATGGTGAAAGGAAAGCTATACAGACAAAATCTCACACAGAAGCATACACATACACACTCACAAAAAGAGGAAAAGGGGGAAAAAATCATAAATCTTGCTCCCAAAGTCCACCTCCTCAATTTGGGATGATTCGTTGTCTATTCAGGTATTCCACAGAGGCAGGGTACATCAAGTTGTTTGTGGAGATTTAATCTGCTGCTCCTGAGGCTGCTGGGAGAGATTTCCCTTTCTCTTCTTTGTTCTCACAGCTCCTGGGACTCAGCTTTGGATTTGGCCCCGCCTCTGCGTGTAGGTCGCCGGAAGGCGTCTGTTCTTCACTCAGACAGGACGGGGTTAAAGGAGCAGCTGATTCGGGGGCTCTGGCTCACTCTGGCCGGGGGGAGGGAGGGGTATGGATGCGTGGTGAGCCTGCGGCGGCAGAGGCCGGCGTGACGTTGCATCAGCCTGAGGCGCGCCGTGCGTTCTCCCGGGGAAGTTGTCCCTGGATCCCGGGATCCTGGCAGTGGCGGGCTGCACAGGCTCCCCGGAAGGGAGGTGTGGATAATGACCTGTGCTCGCACACAGGCTTCTTGGTGGCGGCAGCAGCAGCCTTAGCGTCTCATGTCCGTCTCTGGGGTCTGCGCTGTTAGCCGCGGCTCGCGCCCGTCTCTGGAGCTCCTTTAAGCAGTGCTCTTAATCTCCTCTCCTCGCTCGCCAGGAAACAAAGAGGGAAGAAAAAGTCTCTTGCCTCTTTGGCAGGTCCAGACTTTTCCCCGGACTCCTTCCCGGCTAGCCGTGGTGCACTAACCCCCTGCAGGCTGTGTTCACGCCGCCAACCCCAGTCCTCTCCCTGCGCTCCGACAGAAGCCCAAGCCTCAGCTCCCAGCCCCGCCCGCCCCGGCGGGTGAGCAGACAAGCCTCTCGGGCTGGTGAGTGCCGGTCGGCACCGATCCTCTGTGCGGGAATCTCCCCACTTTGCCCTCCGCACCCATGTTGCTCTGCTCTCCTCCGCGGCTCCGAAGCTTCCCCCCCTCCGCCACCCGCAGTCTCCGCCCGCGAAGGGGCTTCCTAGTGTGTGAAAACATTTCCTTCTTCACAGCTCCCTCCCACTGGTGCAGGTCCCGTCCCTATTCTTTTGTCTCTGTTTATTCTTTTTCTTTTCCCTACCCATGTGCGTGGGGAGTTTCTTGCCTTTTGGGAGGTCTGAGGTCTTCTGCCAGCGTTCAGTAGGTGTTCTGTAGGAGTTGTCCCACGTGTAGATGTATTTCTGATGTATCTGTGGGAAGAAAGGTGATCTCCACATCTTACTCCTTTTTTTTTTTTTTTTAATTTTATTTATTTCTGGCTGCATTGGGTCTTCGGTGCTGCGTGTGGGCTTTACCTAGCTGTGGTGAGCGAGGGCTACTCTTCGTTTTGGTGCACGGGCTTCTCATTGCGGTGGCTTCTCTTGTTGCAGAGCACGGGTTCTAGGCGGGTGGGCTTCAATAGTTGCAGCATGGCATGTGGGCTCGGTAGTTGCGGTGTAGGGGCTTAGTTGCTCTGCGGCATGTGGGATCTTCCCAGACTAGGGATTGAACCCGTGTCCCCTGCATTGGCAGGCGGATTCTTAACCACTGTGCCACCAGGGAAGTCCCAGACTAGCATTCCTTTTAATAGGTAAAAGAATATTAACCTTTAGATGGCTCTAAAATAACACGTTCTCAAGAATATGCAAATAGAAAGTTGCGCACTACAACTCTCAAAATGTGAGAGAGAACCGCTGAGAATTTGATCTTGCAAATTATATGGCAGGCTGTTGGCTGCTAGAAACTCCACTCTGTTGAGGGAGGGTGAGAGGCAGATACTGGGTAGCTCAAAGCTGTCGGGATCAGCGAGGCTTTGATGCTTTCCTAATGCTGGAATGATAGCTGGTCAAGATCTGTCATCTCTATCAGCCTCCATCAGCCAGTCTACCTATCTCACATAAGGCATTTATCTTTCAAAAGACTGCTGGACTCCAATGCAACTTAGTGGACCCAGACAAATGGAATGCCTTCTCAGGCACTTGTCATAATTCTCTGTGTCCATCCTTTTATGGTCAGCAGGAGCTGTTTTTGTGGACTTTGGGTTGCCAATTGAAGATGGACTCAGAGATGCTTAAATAAATACTGACCCAAATTTAAAGTATGATTTTCTGAAATCAGTAGTCTTGCTTGACCAAATTGATCTTTCTTTATGTGTTTCTATTTAGAGGTTTTGTCTACTACAACCCACTGGGAAAAAAACCTTCCAAACTTTTCAAATCTGGTTTTATTTTGCACTTGCTATTTGAAAAAGTAGATGTTGGGAATAATAACTGAATAAAATTACATCAGGCATTGTTTCCAACCAATGTGCCTCAGGAAATAATCAATAGCTCCAGTGTTGGAAAATCAAATATGTCGACATTAATATTAGTATTGTTTTCCTCTTCCCACTAACATTTTAGATTGTTCCTCTACAGCTTTTATTGTTTAAGATTAGCAATCTTTTTTCAGATGTGTCTTAGTAATTCAGCATTCATATTTTATAAGCAGTTGATTGTTGTCTCCTGGATATGTTATATAATTTCATTAGAGTCTGTGTTTGTTTGCAAATGCATATATTATTTCTTCTCAGTAGTCAGTATATTTTAATGTATTAATTTGTCTGTGTTTGTATATGTATGTTGTTCTCTGCTCACTAATAGGTTGCCATTTTATTTTTATATATTTATATATTTTATGGTGATGCTTGCTATTAGTTAAAATGTACACAGTTTATTTTCAAAACATTATTTATTTTTATGCATTTGATGTATAAAAAAGTCTTCATGAAACAAACAACCAAAAAGCACTAGCAAATATCCAACTGAACCACCTTGCCCACAGCCATTGGCAACATCAGTCTCCATTGTGAGAATTCTCACCTGTAATGACTTCATTGTAGTCATTGCTGTCATGGACTTAGCAGTTGCTTTAATCTTGGTGATATTCTGCCTATGCTTGGCACAGCCTATAACAGTGATACGTTCACCTATTTGAAAAAGGTTTATAAGCTCAGATTTTTTAAATTTTTTGATCCAGCGGTGAGAGCTTTTCAGTATAAATTAAGCATATGTATTATATTTCAGGCACATAAAATCTGGTTATAAAATAAAATGTTCTTGTGCTCTCCCACCACTTCACAGGCTCCCCATCCCCCAGAGGTAACCACCTCCAATCACTTCCCACAACTCTGGGCAGAAGTACTAACAGCTGTGGTGTTGGTCCCAGGCTAAAGAGGAGATCAGCTCTCTGAAGAAGCTGAACCAGCCATTGGGAGGCCCAAGCCTGACAGGCCCACTGTTTCTATTAGTAATCCTTCTGGCTATTTCTAGTTCTTCAGGTAGTTATCTGTATAACTTGGAATACTATTGATTCAATAGTATTGAATTGGCTGACTGATTTCAGACAGTATCTACTGCCACCCTGTTGTGAAATGAGGAATGTAGCATATCTACATAAGCCCATGCCTTTCTCTCCTTTTACTCCCATCAGTTTCAAATGTAAGTGATGTCTCTTGACTCCTTATTACATAAGATGAGATTTATGCTTTTCTTTTCCCAACTTCTATCAGCTGCACCATTGTTTTTACATTATGCAGTTTTACCATTTCAACTTTGTGAGGTTCCATGTAGGTGTAGTTTTTTCTAAGGTCAGTGGGTTCTTTCAAACTAGCCTTTTTTTCAGCATTGGGAAATTTTATTTTTACTTTCTGGAAATTATTATCTATCTTTCGTTTTTTCTAGTTTCTTTTTCTGGAACTTTGATTAGATGAATACTAGATATCTCAAAGTGAAGTTTTCATTGTTTTGTAATTTTGTTCTGTGTTTTGGGAGACTGCCTCACCTTTATCTTCCATGTCTTCCATTAAACTTTTCATTCTGATGATCAAAATTTTCATTTTGAGTTCTCTCAGATTTCTATTATTAATAGTGTCCTCTTCTAATTAATGGATGAATTATCTTTTCAGATCTCTCCGAATTTACTAGTTATATTTAAAAAGTTATCTTTTATTTCCTAAATTATCTCTATTTCCTCTGGGATAATTTTTCCAGTGTGTTTAT
Source organism: Delphinus delphis (assembly GCF_949987515.2). NCBI lineage: Eukaryota > Metazoa > Chordata > Mammalia > Artiodactyla > Delphinidae > Delphinus > Delphinus delphis. The sequence continues at coordinate 25,879,823 of NC_082700.1, forward strand.
CTTTTTCTACAATGTCTGGAGTTCCTTGACTATTAGTTGACATTACTGTCTTCAGAACTAGGCCAGCCAGGGCTTTCTCTGACATTGTGCGGGGTATGCTTCCCCAGGAGGGCTCTTCTTACAAAGGGGTGGCTGCAGACTCAGCATCTGTGGACCAGGTATGTCTGCTTCAGTCATTCCCAAATGGCTCATTCAGGTTCTTCCGTGAGCCGATCTCCTGCTTTCCTCTGGGGGCCAACACCACTACTGTTAGCATCTCTGCACAGAGTGATGGGGAGACAAGTGTGCTGGGCAGACTTGTTATCCTGATGGATGTTCCACTCTTTCTCATGCTTTCAGGGTCCAGCCTTCTCGAAGTTTCTGGGATAAAGAGTGGCTTCGATTTCCCCTGCAGCTCTCTCCTAAGCCTTCCTCTGCTCAGGCTAAACTTCTGTATAATTGTTTATTTCTGTCTTTCAGAAATTCAGCAGTGCCCCCCAACTAATGGCGATCAACCTCTTATTCACAATGTACTTTTGGATCAATATCCCTTTTGTGCAGTGTTCATGCTATCTCATTATGCTTCTTATTGAGTACGTGGGGGTAAAGTTGGCTCTCAGTCTACCCCCAAAGTCCCCTGTGAGGTGGACGCAATGTATGACCACCTCAGGCTGCAGCTCTTGGGAACACTGGCTTTTTTTTTTTTTTTTTTTTTTACAGTTTCTTCTTGCTTCTTTCAGAGGGGAACAGCATCAAAGCCCAGATACTTCTAGGAATACATTTAAAATGAGAAATGTACTCTTTTGCTACGGAAAATGTGAACGCATACAAAGGTAGAATAGCATGATGAACCCCCATTTGGTCATTACCCAGTTTCAACAAATATCTCATAAGCAGACTTGTTTCCTCTTCACCTTTATCCACTACAGTCCTTGAATGAAATTACTTTCAAGCAAATCGAGACATTGTATTGGAATAAAAACTAGCAATATGGGAATAGATTTTCAAGCCAGACTTCAGAGGCTACTTTTGCCCTTCCTGAGTCCTGTCTGTTATTAGGTGAGCTACTTCATGTGGCCACTGATGTCTGGGCTCCTCCCGTTGACCTACATAGACACAAGCAACAGCATGGATAGCTGAGAATGGATTTTTTTTTTTTCTCCATAAAGAAAAAATTTATTTTTTAATGAAAAGGTAAGTTACTCAATTAATATTTATAAATACCAAAAGCAGTTAAGTAAAATCTAATAGCTTTAAAAAAGTACGTAAAGCTGCTTCTCATACTCTGGCAGTAGAACTGTCTTTCTCCTCCGGGCTTCCAGTACTGAATGCAGGAGGGAATATGAAAGAGGCTTTAGGAGTATGCAGGCCAGTGCTCTATGAAGGCTCCTAAGGCAAGTGTATTAGAGATTCACATGAAAAGCCAAGCACGGCCCCGATACAAAATATTTCTGAAGGGAACTAGCATTATTCTTTGTCTTTGGCCTAGAAAAAATAATTCTACCTAAAAATAAAAAGAGATCCCAATGACATGTATGGTGTCAGGTGTGTCTCGGTATTACCATCTTTTCTTAAAGTTTCCACTATCATGTCTATATGGATAATTCCCATACAGCACTCTTTTCCATTCAGATTTGCTACCCAAAATTACAGGCTTTTAATCTACTTATTGGAAGCACCTTGACAGTACCTAGTACAAAACAGGTACTCAGATATTGATCTTGATGGACTATTAGACATTTCCAAATGGCTATTATACCAGAATTTTACATTTGTTTTAACCTCAAGGCCATCTCCTTCTGGTTCCAAGGTCACTAGTAGCCCCGTTGTTATCCTTGGTTGAGCAGGTGCTAACCGTGGCTCCTTCCTGTCCTTCATCTGCTACATCCAGGTGTCCACCAAAGCCTGTGTGTGCTTCCTGTGTATTTTCTCCACATACACTTTCCAGCTTCCACACCCACTACCTTAATTCAGCCCCCATCAACTCCTGCCTGTACTAAAGCAGTAGCCTCCTGACTAGTCTCCTTGCTCCCGTCTCTCCTGCTACATTCCATCCTAAAATCAAGGGTTTCAAAATCCACTTATTGAAATTCTCAGTGATGCCTCATTGCCTATAGGAGAAGTCCAAATGCATTTGGCTTCAAAACCAATGTATCTTTGCAGTCTTCAGGCTGCTTAACTCAATCACTTTGCTTATTGGTTTTTCTTCCTTACTGTCTGCCGATCCCACTGGAAATAATCTCCATAAGGCTTATTCTGTCCACTGAAGTATCCATCCGCAATGCCTAACACAATGTTTGAGACATAGGAGGCATCAGACTAAAATATATTGAATGAATGCATGAGTGAATGTTCTTCACTCCACTTTGTAATGCTACACTGACTCAATCTGAACTATTTGCTATTTTCTCAATTACAAAATGGTATTATTGGCTACCTCCTCATTTTCTTCTTTCTCTTTGGAATGTTCCCATCCTCCCCATCTCTGCCTTCAAGACCCACCTCTAAGCCTGTATTCTGCATACTGCCTTCTCAGATCCACCCTCTAAGGGTCCCCGATACTTCATTCAGACAGTCTCAGGGCATTTATTGCATCCTGTCTTATGTTGTAGTTGTTTATGCGTGTATCTTGGCTTTCTGTTACAGATGGTAAACTCCTGGGGATTGGGAAGCATGTCTCCCATTTTGGGGGAGCATGATTCCTACTTTTTCATATCTTCCATAGTTGTGGTACCCACTAAGGATGTTTGAATCACTGACAGTTGCGTTCACTGGTAAATAAGAAGTTGAGATCTATAAATATTTCACCCTTTTCATCTCTATTTACTCTCCAAATCCCAAATATGTTCTTTATAATGTCAATCATTGACTGGTCATTGAGTTATCTTCTATTTTCTGTACCTTATATATCTATGATGTGGTGAAACTTATCGCTGGTGTTGGGATTTGCTGACGCAACACGTTGTGTTTTTAGACTCAAACTCCTGTAATTGACCCTTGGGTTTCTGTTCACTCGTTATTAATCTAGATAGATACACTCTTCTGAACCCCAGCTCCAGCTCTGAGAAAAACACTGTGTAGAACAGCTTCTGAATTTCATGTCCTTAAATTGAAATTGCATCAGCCTCTCTAAATATAAAACGTAAGAATGCAGGAGCTAGCTCAGCCACCTGCTAACACTGTAACTTTGGCCAGATTACTTCACCTCTTTCTGACTTGGCTTTCTCACCTGTGAAGTGGGGATGATAATAGCACCTAATTCACAGGTTTGTTGTGAGGTCTGAATGACTTAATACAGATGCGTTAATTATGGCTGGCGTGCTGGAAGCAAGCAGACAATGTAATACATGTTCAAGGCTATTATTCAGGGAAAGCCATTGGACAGAAGCTCATTCAGGGAGCTCATCCACTCCTGGGCAGGGACCTCATGCCCTGAGTTAGGTGAGAGGGGCTGTCATGATCTCTCTGATTGGAGCCTTTCTCCTTCAGTGGCTTTGGGAAGAGCTTCAACTCTTAACCTGATCTGGGAGAACCTATGTGATGTGGCCTCTGTTTATACTCCTGTCTAGCCATGTTGAGTTTCTTTTGCTTCCTATAAAATGCTGTAATTTCTCTCATCTCTAGCTTGTCACATAGGCTATTTCCTCTCTGTGCAACACCTTTCCAACTTTAGTGTCAGTTCTTCAGGAATATCTTTCATGATAACCACTTCCCCCATCCCTAAAATTAGGTGTATTTCCTATGAATTGTGATAGCCAAAGATGACATTAAGAATATTTAATAATCGGTATAATGTGGGTGTGAAACTTAAAACAACCATGGCACTGGAGTGAGGTCTCAGGAGCCCCTGGCATCGTTCCTATAGTTGCTGGACCCTGAAGGACTCTTGGGCATCCGGGAGAGAGGTTGGGAGCCAGGCTGATGTGAGGAGGCCCTCTAGGGTCTCAGAGCAGCAGCTATCTTCCAGGTGGTACAGAAGTAGTAAACTCTGTTAAAAGCTGGGCTCCGTGGCTGTTCTTAAGAGCTGAATTTCAGTCTTGACTATGGCCCATCTCACTTCCTCTATCAAAACACTTCTAATGCTAATTCTAATTGTCTATTTCTTATACATATTGCCTGCCAAACTTTGAGTCCTAGTCAATACACCCTTTAAATGATTGTCTTAGGTTCGTTTCCCCTGAAAGTGGAGCCTGAGTCAAAGGCTTAACGCAGTCAGTTTCTTTGGAAATCACTCCCAGGAATCAGGAATGAAGGAGTGGGGACAGTGAGAGGAGAAAGAAGAGATGCCCATGTTAGGAGTGTGTTTTCTAAGGCACTGCCATAGGTAATGGGGTTTAATTCTGCCTCGCATCCTTTGTAGCAAACAGAATTCCTCTTAAAACTGTCTCCTCATGGAGCAGAGGCTGGAACATTTATCCCCAGGCTCACATCCTCCTTGGGCTGAGGGTGTCTGCTGGAAGCATTAACTCCCTTGCACTTCCTAATTTCATGCATGTGTTCAGAGGAGGCTTGGCAGTATAGGGAAAGGTGCTGGGGCAGAAGCAGAAAGGTACAGCTGTGTTATCAGTGAGGTTTGAATCTGCACTTGCACAGAATGGTCTGCTGTAGTTGCAGCTGAAATCGAGATGGCAGGAAGAAATTTGATGTGGACGCTAGAGCTGCCTGTTACAATTTACCCTAGCTTTCTTTAAGGAAATTTAAAAAATAGCTTGTGAAGTTCCATGATTTTCATGTTCTTCCCCAACTCTTTTTCAGTAGCTTCTCTTCTACTTATGCAAAGATTTAACAAATCAATACGGAGCATCTACTACACGTGAGATTTTATTGATGGTCCCTGCGATAGAGCAGTGTTAAGACCCCGTTCTTGCCTTCCACTGAATTTTATCAGGTCCTGACCCAATGCTACTTAAATGGCTTCAGAGCATTGCTTAAGGCTTGAAATTTTTGTAGAACATTGGGTGAGATGATGGAGACCAGAGGTTCTTAATCTAACTCTGAACCCTGATCTTTCTTACCCATCCTATACCTGGGTTTCCCCCCATCTTCAATGGAGATTATGACACCTACCTTTTCCTACTTTAGCACTATGTTGAGAGGGCAGAGGGAGGCAATGTCCATGTAAGCAACACATTAAATATGAATTTAAAGTAGGATTGTTAATGCACTCTTTTTGAAAATGTGAATAAACAGAGGAAATTTAAAAAAAAAAAACGTAAAATCTATTATGGTCTCTAAAATCTTCACTCTCCGCATCCAATTTTAAGACTTACAGGATATGATTTATAAGGTGTTAATCTCAAACTACAAAACAGAAAAAGTCCAGCTCAGATTTATTGTGATGTAAACCAATCCCGTAGACGAGGCTCTTTCCTAGGAGAAGAAAAGAGAAAAGAAAGGCTGTTTATTGAGCAGCTGCTGTGTACCAGCATGTTCTAGGTACTTCACACAAGTGATCTCCAGGCTAAGCTAAACATGGGTGCATCTTGTCTTTGGTCCCTACCTTCCCCTTCAGATGCCCGTGGAGCATCTAGGTGGTTCTTTTGTTTTTGTCCTTTTGCACCACTCAGTGGTCAATGGATGCAAGACATCTCACATCCTTTGTTGCCATCCCCACCCTTCTGCATCACATGCCTTCATACCCTGCTATGAGTAAGGCTCATCTATTTAAAAATACCACCCCTATTAAGGTACTCATGAAGGATACTGATATTATGAGGACTGTCTATCTTAATTCAAAAAGGCTGAAAATTTCAGGTAATAGCATTCGGGGGACAGAAATTTGGAGGACAAAATGGAGATGTCACTACTTCTGAAGTGACAGCACTTATAATACCATTCTACAGGGTTTACCCTGCTTCCACCGGAATGTCAAGTAGCTTGTGGCATAGTTTGGCTCTATGGGGAAGGCAGAATTTCCATCATCATTATCAATTCTCTTGTGTCTGACTGCATAAGACAATGACCTTTTCAGGTGTTAGAATGGGGTATTAACAAAAGTGAGAAGAGTACAGGAGAGAAAAGGTCACCTGAAACCAACAACATTTTGCTTATGAGTTCCCTAGGTTTCCAGGCAAGTGGAGATAGTCTCAATACCAGTATCTTTTTTTTTTTTTTTCTCACTCTACTATTGGCTCTGGATTTCCAGCCTACCAAAGCAGTCTTCAGCAAAAGGGTAATGAATGATAATTCTGACCTCAAATATTGACAGTGCTATCCCTGTCTCAGGGTCATTCATTTGGTTTTTGAGAACGTTTTCTTTTTTTTAAAAGGATTCTGAAGCTGAATAATCCATTTCCTCTATTGTGGTTATTCACATTTCAATTATAATTATCATTACTCAAGCGCCTTTTACATGTATGTATAGCCCAAGTTTCCACCTTTCTTGAAAACCATTGTGAAGACTGACAAGCAGAAACACCTTTCCTATATGTTTAAGTTCTGATGAAAACATTTTGCTGTAGGAAGTGTTCATTTTTGTCACCTGAAACTACATTCAAGTAATGTGGTTTCGATTTCCACAACAGTGTCAAAGTACAACATCAACAGAATGTATTTGCTTTTGTTTTTTTTAGAACGCTTCCACTGCCTCAAACTTTGAGTTGAATTTTCCAATTAATCGTTTTTCCTAGACAAGGGCACATTTCTTAAAACTGCGTTTTATGATTTTATAATTTAACATTTCTGACGAGGAACAAAACCTTTGGCGAAACAACAACAACTCTTAAGAAACCTTTTATTTGACTTTTATATTACAAAACAGGCTCAGAACCCCAAAAGATATAGAATCTGACACATCGTTAGGTACAAAGAAGTCAGCTCAAAATGTGACTGATTGATCCAAAATGATCAGAGGAGAGAGTAGGGTCAGCTTAGTTGAAATTCACATGACCACGTGGGTTTGTACAGAATGCTGCTACCTCTAGGATGGGAGAATTTGTCTCCTTACCATGGACATTTATTTAAATAAACTCTAATGCAAGCAGGTGCTGCACATTTTTTCTCCTCTTCTTCTACTAGGTTTTGCTTTGGTTGGACTTGGCAGGTATCCGTAGTGATCATTGATCAGGCGGCTCTTTTTTCAGTCCTTCCCAACCTGCCCATCTTCCACGCCTTCACGTGCCAAACCCAAGCATCACTTTGATGATGCTTACCACTTAGTCTTCAAAGAACAGAATTCAAACTTACTCTATGACAATGAATACAGCTGATTTCTCTCTTAGGGCAATTAAACTGGGATAAGCAATAAAACGCTTTGAAAACAAAGCAGCATTTTTCAACACATATTTCCTTGAACACTAGACTCATTGTATTAGCTGCATCAAAGATGGGTGATCAGATATGTGTGGTGAATGCTGTATCTGCTGCTGCTCAAACTGTGATCCATCAATTGATGCTGGTTCACAACTTGTTTCCTGTCCGTTATGTGATATATACGAAAATTGAGACTAAACATTTAGAAACTTGAGTAGAAATTTTACCTCACGATTTTACATCTGTTAAATCTAATAATAAAAAATTGATTGTATTTTTTTTTTTTTTTTTTTTTTTGCGGTATGTGGGCCTCTCACTGTTGTGGCCTTTCCCGTTGCGGAGCACAGGCTCCGGACACGCAAGCCCAGCGGCCCTGGCTCACGGGCCCAGCCGCTCCGCGGCATGTGGGATCCTCCCGGACCGGGGCACAAACCCGCGTCCCCTGCATTGGCAGGCGGACTCTCAACCACTGCTCCACCAGGGAAGCCCTTGATTGTATTTTTTATTTATTGTTTTTATTTCTGTTTTCTAGTAAATCACTTTTATTATATTTTAGTAAAGTAATGCTCCTCTGTGAATTGGGAAAAAAAAATAAAAACCCAAACCGATCCTTCACCACAGATAGAAAAACACTGATTTATACTGTTGCCCTTCCTTAGAGATTCACAATATATAATATATAATAAATTAAAAGCTCTGAGAGGCCATGCAGGAAAGAGACCCATTGGACTCATTATTTCTAATGCTTACTAGGCCTTAGAACCTTTGTTTTTTTTCCTTCTGGTGTCACCTGTATTAATATTCTATGTAATTAATGTTCTACAGAACACATTGTGGGAAACGTTGAATTATGATGAGCAGTGTTTTTAAAGCACTTTATATTTTTTAAAGCACAGTAATATGTTATCTTATCAAAAACATATTAAAAATGGAGTCAGTAGGCAAATACCACACTCTAACATGATGCCATATTCCTTATTCAGAAATGTATGTTTTAGCAACTTAACTAGGACATGAAAATTAGTAGTATCTACTCACATCCCTTCAAGATATTTGAGAGAGTTAATCCATGTAAGGATAAACAAATTTTATTTCAGTTAAGGAATAAGAAATGAAAACAATGAGGGAGGAAGATTTTGACTGTTTACTCATATCAAAAACAGGGACACCGAACCCAGTCTCCATGCCTGGTGTGTTGGAGCCAGTGATCCTGCTGTGAATTCCCATGATATTCCTGCCCGTGTCTTTAACTCTCTACAATTTGAGTGATATTTGGAAAACCTCAAAGCAGAGTCTGGGGATGTGGTTTACACAGCCAGGAGGATAAGTCACTGACTTTCTGAATTAATCCACACAAGAAATCCAACTTCTTGGATTCCCAATGATAAGAGGGGATTAAACTATTTTACTAAAGCAACAAATAATCTGAACACAGTCAAATCAAAACTGCAACAAAGAAAACACGAACATAGTTAGTTTCTCCAAGTGAAGAATTAAAAAAAAAAAGTCAAGGTGCACTGGGATGGCAGTGTATGGAGACGTTTTCTGGGAACCATGGGTTGGCGCTCACCCAATAGGGTGTTGTGTTCTCTATGGTCCTGGGTTAACTGTAGTCCTTTAGCATTGGAAATACGATCTTCTTATTAGTGCTTCACAAATGACATGTGTTAAGATGCTAATTAGTGATATCAAAGCTCACGACAACCCTGTTGATTAAAATCAGATTTTTGGTAGCACCAGGGTGAAGAGTACACATTCCAGATGCAGGTTTCCTAGGTTCAGATCCTAGCTTCTCTACTAACTAGCTGTATGACCTTGGCGAAGTGACTTAGCTCGTAGTCCTGTTGAGAGGAATGAATGACATAATACGTGTAAAGTGCTGAGTCTGGCATGCAGTAAACAACGGATAATGGTTAGCTACCATGATTTATGTGGATAAATGCAATATCAAGTGGACTATGTATTCAGATTGGCTTGATCAGCTTATTTCACCCCATAGGCAAGCTTCCTAGGAAGCCATACTGTCAGCAGCTGCTTAGTAATCCTGGTACTGGAAGGAGTTACTTCTGTCTGCGTGCTTTATAGCGCTTTATAACCTATATAGCACTATATACCCTATGACCAAATGATGCATCCATTTCAGTGTCCTTAGGATCAGGAAGGAGAGGCAGTCCCTATCAAGTTCATGGATGAGCTGTCTAATGGCTCCCAGTAGGCTATGGGCAAGAGTTGCTGTCCTGAGGGGTAGTCTGCCTCTTTATGGTGATTGCATATGCTTATGTTCTGACCCCCTATTTGCTAATTCTAGAGTGCATAGCTCAGAGGACAACCTTATTTCCATGCTCACACAGATCATCTTATGGCTGCCCCACCATACACACACCTATGAGATATGTGTGTATCCAGACTCAAAGTGTATCTGTGAATTGAACAGCGAAGACTAAGAATTCTTCAAGCAAAACAACCCATGCTTAAAAGAATCACTCAATTTGAAGACTTGCAGAAACAAAGTCACAATTTCAGAAATGATTTATGGACTTTATTGAGTGCAATTAAATTTCTGCAGTTGCCTATTGAATTGAAACCTTAGGATTTATCCAAACAATCAAGTGTCCGCTTTTTCAATTTGGTCAAATTTCTAAAGAAATGGATTTTGCTTAAAGAAAATCATGCCCACCAAACAAGGGCTCTCAGAATAATCCTGAAAAGTTTGGGCCTTTTATGGTACTCCAGCCAATGTTTGGGCCTTTCTGGAATAGTGGTCATTGATCATCTTGTGTGCAGATGCCGGAATTAGATGCTGGGAGCCCTCATCAGTGATGTGAACCTGTGTGGGATTAGAATTGTGCATGACAATTTTCACCCATGGTTCAGCCTGTTAAATACTGATATTTTTATGATCTTGTTAAACAATGTTGAATGGCTACAACTAAGCTTGCTCTTTTTATGAATAAAGTGAATCGAGCTGCTCTGGGACTGCTATTGTTTTACTATTAAAAGTCAATGTTGGGAATTCCCTGGCAGTCCGGTGGTTAGGACTCCACGCTTCCACTGCCGGGGCCCAGGTTTCATCTCTGGTCAGGGCACTAAGATCATGCAAGCCTCACGGTGCGGCCTAAATCAATCAATCAATCAATCAATCAATCAAAGTCAGTGTCCGTGACTGGTTGCCATGTGGCAGTGAAAAATCAGGAGATTCATTTGTGTCTGGATCATTGTAGAGCCAAATATTAAAAAGGGTGAATATTTTTATTCTTAATTATCCCTATTTAACATGGCAGATAGGTTTTGTGATCATTCATTTCCCCTGAATCCTAACATTAGACTACATGAAAATAAACTTTTAATGAGCAATCTAGTGAAGAAAATAGACTTTTATTCAGCTATTGCATTATGTCTTTATCCCTCCCCCCACTTCTATCGCCTTTTAAAAATAATCATTTTTACTTGGCAATGAACCTACAGCATCACACTCAAAATTAACTCATGGTTTTCAATAAGTGCAGTCTAGATTGTCTGTGTCTTTACTCCAATCCAAAGCACAGACAACTTGGTTTGCCACTTATTCAAAACTTCTTCCTAAAGAGAAAAAGCGGAAGTGTGTATGACTGCTTTTAAAACTTAGATGAGGTAAGCACAGTGTTCAATAACTTCATCAAATCAGGTCTAAATTTTATGGTGCAAATGCCAGTCTTCACAGGTCAGTGAACTTTTTCAAATGGTACACAGGCTGCCTATATCAAATTTGTACAAAAGAATTGATTTTAGTTGTTGGAATAAGGCCATTTTAGTCTTGCTGCAAGTTTTCCAGAAATAATAGTGCTATATTAGAAGATAAATTATAAATAGATGACGGCTTTAAAATATTATTTGGAATGTTAACAGCTACTATAATAGACTTTCTACTGCGATGCTAAATAGCAAGTGTCAGCTTGATTTTTTTTTTTTACATCTTCGTTGCAGTATAATTGCTTTACAATGGTGTGTTAGTTTCTGCTTTACAACAAAGTGAATCAGTTGTACATATACTATGTTCCCATATCTCTTCCCTCTTGTGTCTCCCTCCTTCCCACCCTCCCTGTCCCACCCACATCTTCGTTGGAGCATAATTGCTTTACACTGGTGTGTTAGTTTCTGCTGTATAACAAAGTGAATCAGCTATACATATACATATGTTCCCATAACTCCTCCCTCTTGCTTCTCCCGCCCTCCCACCCTCCGTATCCCACCCATCCAGGTGGTCACAAAGCATCGAGCTGATCTCCCCGTGCTATGCGGCTGTTTCCCACTAGCTATCTATTTTACATTTGATAGTATATATATGTCCATGCATTCTCTCACTTTGTCACAGCTTACTCTTCCCCCTCCCCATATCCTCAAGTCCATTCTCTAGTAGGTCTGTGTCTTTATTCCTGTCTTACCCCTAGGTTCTTCATGACATTTTGTTTTTTCTTAGATTCCATATATATGTGTTAGCATACGGTATTTGTTTTTCTCTTTCTGACTTACTTCACTGTGTATGACAGACTCTAGGTCCATCCATCTCACTACAAATAACTCAATTTCGTTTCTTTTTATGGCTAAGTAATATTCCATTGTATATATGTGCCACATCTTCTTTATCCATTCATCCGATGATGGACATTTAGGTTGTTTCCATCTCCTGGCTATTGTAAATAGAGCTGCAATGAACATTTTGGTACATGACTCTTTTTGAATTAAGGTTTTCTCTGAACATGCAACCTGCAAAAAGGAGACCCCAAACACAATAAGGTAAGCAAAATGAGAAGACAGAAAAACACACAGCAGATGAAGGAGCAAGATAAAAACCCACCAGACCTAACAAGTGAAGAGGTAATAGGCAGTCTACCTGAAAAAGAATTCACAATCGGGGCTTCCCTGGTGGCGCAAGTGGTTGAGGGTCCGCCTGCCGATGCAGGGGACATGGGTTCGTGCCCCGGTCTGGGAAGATCCCACATGCCACAGAGCAGCTAGGCCCGTGAGCCATGGCCGCTAAGCCTGCGCATCCGGAGCCTGTGCTCCGCAACGGGAGAGGCCACAACAGTGAGAGGCCCTCATACCACAAAAAAAAAAAAAAAAAAAAAAAAAAAAAGAATTCACAATAATGATAGTAAAGATGATCCAAAATCTTGGAAATAGAATAGAGAAAATGCAAGAAACATTTAACAAGGACCTAGAAGAACTAAAGATGAAACAAGCAATGATGAACAACACAATAAATGAAATTAAAAATTCTCTAGAAGGGATCAATAGCAGAGTAACTGAGGCAGAAGAACGGATAAGTGACCTGGATGATAAAATAGTGGAAATGACTACTGCAGAGAAGAATAAAGAAAAAAGGATGAAAAGAACTGAGGACAGTCTCAGAGACCTCTGGGACAACATTAAATGCACCAACATTCGAATTATAGGGGTCCCAGAAGAAGAAGAGAAAAAGAAAGGGACTGAGAACATATTTGAAGAGATTATAGTTGAAAACTTCCCTAATATGGGAAAGGAAATAGTTAATCAAGTCCAGGAAGCACAGAGAGTCCCATACAGGATAAATCCAAGGAGAAACATGCCAAGACACATATTAATCAAATCGTCAGCTTGATTTTTAGAGTTCTCCGTTACCTCTCGGTGATTGTGTGGGTTCCAGGGAAAGCTGTGCTATCCAGCTGACAGAGACATCATGTTTTATGTATAGCCTTTGTTTTCTTCCTTTTGGTTCTGCTGTGCTGGTGTTAATGGCAGGACAGACAGAGGAGCAGGCAGGGACTTTGGCGTCTGGCAGGTAGCACCCCTGGGAGGTGGGGAGAAATGTCTTTCCAAAATGGAGGTTCTTGATGTGTTCTGCTTTTGTGTGAAAATTGATTGGCAGAAAGATTGGTGGAGGATGATAATTGGTAATGCATCATCCTCACCGGCTCTAATGGGTCATCCTCACCGGCTCTAATGCCCTTGTGCCCTTCTAGGTGTGGATCACCTCTCAGAGTGGGAGTTTTTCCTGATTTTTCGGCTTGCCCGCTCCAAGAAGTCACGAGGGCTTTTTGCCGCATGTAGGGGCACCACATCTTCTAAGAGGGCTTTCCACGCTCTGCAGGGCTTAGAAACTGAGTGCACAGACTGTTCTGTGAAAATAGAGCTCTGTAGAAAAGGCTTCTCCAGGTCCTTTAAGCAGACTTAGTCATTTCTGTCTCTGTCCCCCTGTTGTCCTTTTAACATTGCTCATTTCTGTCTCTGTCCCCCTATTGTCCTTTTAACATTGCTCATTTCTGTCTCTGTCCCCCTGTTGTCCTTTTAACATTGCTCATTTCTGTCTCTGTCCCCCTGTTGTCCTTTTAACATTGCTCTGCTATTTGTTTGCATGTTTGTTGCCTTGACTAGGGCAGGAATCTCTGCCATCTTTGTTTCCCACCCCGTTTCTAGCATAGAGTTTGGCACATAGTAGGTGGTTTTGTTTGTTAAATACCCTCAACACACGCACCTCAGGGGGTCTGAGGATTAAAATCTGGCAAAATCTGACAAAATCTCAAATATGTAATATCTGCTAATGTGAACCAGGGCTTAGATGAGTCCATCTAAGCTCAGGTGGAAAGGAATTCAGAAATAGTGTTTATTTTCAAGGAAAAGTAAAGCAAACTTTACTTCCATCCCTAATAAGAAAGAGAACGCATGCTTCTGTTCCCACAGTATAAACACCTGTGTGCTGCTGGTTTTCGGTCTAGCGATGAGAAATTTATGTGGTTCTCAACGATCCTTTCGAGTTTAAAACTTTTCAGCATCTTTGGCATAAAGTATTTATTTATTTTGCTTTATTCTTTATATTTCGAGGAGCTGATGTTTTCATTGCTCTGCTGATACTCAACAATACAGATTCAAACTAGAGGAGCTTTCGCAGCTACGAAACTTATGACAGACCTTAACTGCAACCAGGACGCTACAGAGAAAACTTCCAAACATCGCCTTGGGTTTCTCTGTGTCTGAGTGATAAAACATTTGCAACTGGGACATCAAATTACCTATTTCATGAAATATTAATATCAGATGACTGCACTTAAAATGTAAATAAGGATATTTAAGAGAATCATCTCCAATTACCCTCCCTCCCGCTGTTAAAATAATCTCTGTAGGTTCATGGTAGTTTATTTCATTGTTAAGCAGACATCAAGCCTTCTTTCTCAGGGCCCCTTGTGCCTTCTCAGGACATTGTCTGGCAGTCTGCTCCTAACGATGGCATAACCATCAAGTTGGCTTCAATTGAACCTCCATTGCCACCTTGGGACTCCCTGTCATCACTTAGAATAATAGCAGTTCTCAGATATTTAATATATTCCTCGGAACCTAGGAGTTCAGTGCCACTCCAGGCAAGGCAATACCTTATTAAAAACGGGGGGTTCCGACTCTTCCTCACGCCAGCCATGGACAAAGGGATTCCTTTCTCTTGATCATCCTGTCATCTCCCACTTCCGGTCCTGCGGGGAGCACGTGTTCCTCTGCCTGCTCTTTATCATAAAAGTGTGGAGCTGAAAGGGAGCTCAAAGATCATCGATAAAGTTGATAGATGATGAAGCTGAGGCCTAGAGAGGTCACGTGACCTGCTGGAGGTCACGCAGCTGGTTGGGGGTGGGGCTGGACCTGAACTGGACCAGGTCTTTCTGACTTTTACACCAGAGACTCTTCTCTTCCATCAAGCTTGGAAAGGGGCAGGGGCGGTAGAAAGGTTGGAGAGTCCATATTGTATTTTACAGTAGCAAGACTTGCCTTAAGTTCTTTTCTCTCTTGTTTTACAAAGGTGTTCGTTTGTTTAAATTTTCCCAGTTCTCCCACTTTTTTACATGGAAACCTAACCTGATATCTTGTGCGGAAAACTGACAAACTATTTCCTACAAAATACACAGTGAAAAGCAAGTAGCACAAGTATTTAGGGACATTCAAGGGTCCTTAGCATTCCAAGCATCCAACAGCTCAGTGGACATGCTTGTCTGATTGTCGAGGGAGAGGAAGATATGGGAGGAAGCTGTGTTCAGAGAGCTGGACACCATAGGAGGAGCAGTGTGGCAGTGAGTGGGTAACACTCTTGGTGTCGTGACAGGTCTATTTTTCCCAGAAGTATAAAAATGCAGAATCACCATCCCTGAAGCTCAGAGAGCCAGGCAGCCAACAAGACTCATTTCTAAGCCTCCAAGTAAAATGACAGCAAGACACTGTACGTCTCAGCAGAAATCCCAGAAGACAAGCCATGTATCTCTTTCTGTTCCATGCAGATCCCTGGGGACTGGGGCTCCAGTCTCATGGTGGAAGGTCTAACCTGGACAGTAATGCTGATCCCTATATGCCTGCTTGGAGGAGGCAGGCATTGTGAAGTTTACTGGGGGGAGCAACCTCATCTCTAAATGTCCAGATGTTGGGGGTCTATGAGTAGGGAGTTTGAGACTAAACCAGACCCTATAGAAGCGTTGCTGTTTCTCTTACCTTTGACCCTTGTCTCCTTTCCTTTTCTCTCTCTTTTCTCCTTTTTGCTACCTTTCCTACCTCCAAACCCTAACTGATCTACAAACTGCAAGGCTGGCTGAAACATCTCTATGAGCTCTGTTCGCACTGTTGTTGGGATGGGATTGTGCCGGTGATCCTGAGCAACATTCTGATTGTGAGTTTCAGAGCAGTTAAAGGTGAAAACAGCTACCTGAGTGAGACCACAAAGACACTCACTCTTCTCTTCTCCTTACCTTATAAAACTCCAATCCTACTTTTCTTCCACTCAGAGAATCCCTGGCCTTTGGACGTGTCCTGATGTGCATGGAATGAATAAAGCTCTTAATCTCTATTTGATTCATTGAAACAATTTTCTTTTGACAAAGGGAGTAGTGATCATAAATTAAAGGTTTTTATCTTTGACCTTTAGGGTGAGCCTGGGAAAGACACATCTCAGGACACTATATGAAGTATTATGATGAGGCTGGGTTAGAAAGTGAGAAAGATATGAGGCGTGATTCAGAGCCAGTAGAAGAAGCAAGGGGAACTTGATTTAACCAACTACTTTCAGAAAGTGAGTTTGTATCCACAGTCAGCCAAACTCAAAGTTAAGGGCACAGTTCTCTGTACTGCCAGGTATGCCCAAGACTTCTGACACCAGCTGCAAGTTTGGGAATCCCCTGGGCTGCTCTCACTTCAGACCAGCTGGCTACAAGTTTGGGGGTCCTGACAGAATTACTGAGGTTTGATCATTCATTCACTACGACAACTTACAGAACTCAGGAGAGTGCTATACTGTTGATTCTTGAACTGCGCAGGTCTGCTTATACGCAGATTATTTTCAATAAATGTACAGTTGGCCCTCTGTGTCTGTGGTTGTGCAGGTCTTATACTATGTTTATGATCTGTGGTTGGTTGACTCCATGGATGCAGAATCCAAGGATATGGAGGGTCAACTGTGGGACTTGAGCATCCACAGATTTTGGTATCTGTGGCAGGTCCTGGACTTAATCCCCCATGGATACCAAGGGCCGACTATACTTACAATTGCAGTTTTATTATAGCAAGAGGCTACAAATCAGAACCAGCCAAAGGAATAGATGCCTAGGGTAAAAGCTGGGACTGGAAATGTTCCAAATATGAAGCTCCTGGGTCCTCAGGGACACAGTACCTTCCTGGCATCAGTGTGTGGCGATATGCAGAGAATTGTCAACCCAGCAAACTCACTGTAGCTCTGGTGTCTAGAGTTTTTATAGAAGTTCATTACAGAGGCATGATTTGTTGAGCAGTTGTCCACGTGGTTGAGCTTGGTCCCTCCCCAGGGGTCAGCTGATCACATGCCCAAAACTCCAACTCTCTGATCACATGGTTGATCTTTCCGGTGTAGGCAGCCTCCACCCTAGGCCTATCCCCCATTGGCGGCCTCACCCAGCACCACCTCTTCAGCATAACCTACCAGGTGCCCACCATGAGTCACCTCATTAGCATACACTATCATATGTGTCTGAGGGACCCACCACCAATACCAAAGACACCCCTGTCACTCAGGAAGTTCCAAGGGTTTAGAGATTAACTCCCCACAGCTGGGACAGAGGCCAGACCCCCCTCCTTGGGTAAAGTTAATTCTTCACCACGCAGCTTGGCAATGTGGGTTGACCCAAAGCTCATACGTGTGTAAACGTACTGGGTTGTGAATGAGTGGGGCACAGAGGGAGGGGATGGGTGGTAGGGCCACATCGCTGACCCTTATTCACCTGCCATGGTCCAGATCTCCACGTGCTGAGCTGTGCTCACTGTGAACCCAGGTGGAGATGCCATTTGAGTGGAAATAAAAGTATTGAGCATATTTGGTCAAAAGAGTCCATTCTGTGGGCTAGTGCTAATTTTTACGTTCAAGTAGGTCACCAGTGGCTGCAAATCCATAGTCTAACTTTCCATCCTTATGCAGATGAAAACAGCAATACTTAATGATATCAGAGTAAGAAACTGTTAAAACCAGCTCTCAAAAGTCTCAGTCCTTTATCGTAAGGTTGAGAGAGGATGGGTTTGGAAAACTTGTTGGGTTATCTCCAAATAATTAGCATTTGTGTTTTGATGTGCTCTGAGGTTTGCATTTGCTCGCTAAGACACTCTGATCTAGGGAACAGTCAGCAAATCTTGTTCTGCTCTTCCTTAAAAGCTGAAATAGGCAGTTTGTCTTTGAGACTAATGCAAAGCAAGAGGCTAAGTGGATTCATGCTTTCACAAACTCTCCAGGTGATGGGGACCAGGGGACTTAGGGGACTTCAAAGAGCTTTTCTTCATGAGAAGTAAGTGAGGGGAGTTAAGAGTTGCCCAGAATAGGAAAAGACCTAGGTGATGCTTCTCTCAGGTCACCTGGAGGCAAGGTGGGAAGTAGATGCATAGTGCTGAGGATGGTAGGGTAAGGACAGTAAACTCTGGGCATTTTGTGTTCCTCTGTTCCTTCTTAGGGCTTTTAGTCAGTGAGACTCTAATATTAGATTATTAGTCTTCTGTTACAAGGAACTGCTTTCAAACCGTCTCCAGAATGGTTTAATGCAAAAAACGTTGTGTATGGAATCAAAAGAGCTAGGTTTGAACAAGACTGCCTCACTTCCCCGCTGTGTATCTTTGGTCAATCCACTAACTTTTCTAACTCTGTTTTCTCATCTGTAAAATGGGAATAAACCTAACTACCTTAAAAGGTTGTTATCAAAATGAATGAACCCATGCATATAAAATGTCTAGCATGCTGTTTTTGAACAGTGGGTGTTCAGTAAGCATCTTTCCCTTGTCTCTCCTGCTTCCTTTGACCCCAGAACATCATGTTCTGAGACCTCTTGCTACTCAAAGGTTTTTGAGAAGCCTCTTTGACACCAAATTCTGCATTGTCTCTAAAAGTCTCATGCAGTCTTGCAAACCCAACTTCTGCTTAATTGCTTCCTCCTACCATTGCTTTTGGTAAGTTCTATATAACTCAGTTTGAAGTTTCATCCTGTTTGCCCCTTTTCAAGGGAACTGTGCTTGGGGGGTAAGCTGTTCCTGAGAATTGTGCAATTTAGGACAATTAAGTTTCAGGGCAGCCATGTGGCTCTAACAGCTTCTATTGCTCAGTACTTAGCAATAATGGAGAAAATGCCAGTAAAAATGACAAAACGGCAGAGCCCTGACCCACCAGGTAATCGTATATTGACTATGTCTTGGCTCAAACCAGGGATGATTTTGCTTAAATGAACTAAGGGCAAAACTGCATGTTGTAAGTCATATAAAACAAGACCAGTGCCCTGGGTAACTAAAGATGCAAATGAGCAGCACAAGATGTTTGACAATGAAAAATGAATATCACTGGCTTTAAAGGGGCAAGGTGACAGGGGATGGGGAGGGCAGACCATTTCTGTTTAATGAATAGGTTTCAGGCATGTATATGGGTACGAAAAAAGACAGGCAGTCATTCAAACCTAGCGCTTTCTTTTTTTTTTTCTATATTAGAAGAAAAAAGGTGAGAGATTTTGGTTGTCCAGAGCCCACAATGGCCGTTATCATCCTACAGATAGATGCACAGAGAGGGGCAAAGAAGGTAAAGAGTTTGAAGGAGATAAGTACAAAACCACAGGATGAATTTGTGCAGGGATGGGGATTAGAGCCATTAAGTAAGTGCTTTAACCACTTGATCCTGCTAATCTTTGTTCTCTAATGTGAAAAATTCGTGGGCTTTAGGAAGAAACTACTGTAAGTTCTCATATGAAACCAGGACCGACTGTCATTGTGTAATCCCCACATATTTGCACCCTGTCTCTCCTGTAATCAGAAGGAGGCAGCTGGAGAAGGCAGGCAGAGAGATTAGCTCTCCATTTCCCAGCACGCTGTGTTTTTGTGTTGCAGCATATTTGATTACTGAAAAGTAATTCACTGAATAGTACCCTAGTGGCTTGAAAGAGTTAATGCAGTTTCCAGAAGTGTCTAACCTTCTGGGAAGTAGCTTAAGTACAGAGCGAAACTTGCTCAATAAATACTAAACAACAAGAATCAACTGATAAGGGTCAAACTCCACACAAAAAAATTGAACCAGTGGCGCATTTCATTCAGTACCTTCTCAATAAATCCCATTTCAACATAAAGCGCTATCTGCTGGTAATTTCCATGAATTGATGGCCATTCTTCCTCAGTCCCTTGAGGTCAGGTCATTATTCATTTATTCCCTTCACTCATTTCACCCACCATCCATCCATCCATCCATCTTATTGAGCATCTACTGTGCAAAGTTCTGTGATAAATAAGACACAGTCTTTCTCTATCTCCCTCATTAGAAGAGGGAGATGGGGTGAACTAGAAATCTGTAACATACTCTAAGAGAGGTCTGTAGAGGGTCAGTGGGCATCATCTCTTCCAGAAGCCCTCATGGACGAACATTCTTCCACAGGCTTCATGTGCTCCCACAAAAAGAGTCAGTTCAGCTCCAATTTTTGCCCAAACTGGGTTTTTCATAATTGGGCTTCATTTCATGTGAATTCTTAATACGTTTTTACTGATGGGCAAATTTGGAAATAAAGGGCAGAACATTCCAAACATCTTTGGTGAGTTAAGTCCTTGTTTCTGACACTTCATTAAAATTTTGCAAACTAGGATGACCAACTGCCTTGGTATGCCTGGGACTGTCCTGGTTTTTATACTTAAAGACCTACTTCCCTGGAAAGCCCTCATTCCTGGCTTCAGACCTGAAAGTCCCACGTGCTGGGGAACCCCCTGCAGTCCCCGGGGCTAACCAGGCACACTGTGACAGTTGGTTTACCTTAGAAGTCTTATGCCTTGGAGGTTGTCTTTCTAGGACTCCTGCCCTACTTAGTTACAGAACCTTTAGTACCTCCAGAGGATGCAGCTATGTGGGAAGATTACAAAAGGTTAAGTGTGAGGTGATGGTCTCTGAGATCATACAAACTTTCTGTAAGATGAGGGGATAGAGCACTTATAAATATCCTCACAGGAGCCCGAGAGGTAATGGGTGGAACAGAAATTCAAACGCATGACTGAGCATCTGCAGAGCTCCCTCTTTTGGCAGCTGTGAGGGGTGCAGTCCTGAAGTGGAGGCAGCTGGAGTGGGGTTGGGAGACCTACAGTCTCTTAGGGATTCTCTTAGAGGTTCCCTGAAGCTAGCTGACCTTGGGTTAGCTGTTTAACCTCTCCACGCTTCAGTGTCTTCATCTGTAAAACGAGCCAGTGCCTTTCCTATCTCAGGGCTGTTGGAGATTCAAAAGGCTAGTGTGTGAGAATCATTTGAAAGCCATGAGTGGTCTGCAAATGTGACTGACTACCATTATCCAGCAGCAATGTTATGTGAAAGTAGGTGGAGTTTTTCCACTAACAGTTACAGTTGGTATAGTTCTAGAAGTGTCTGCTTTCAAGCATATCAAAAAGACCTGTGCAGAAACACGACACAAATCTGCAAGTGCATGGGGCATGGCCGCAAATCTTGGATGCTCTTGGCTGTGGTGCAGGCTGACTGGGCACAACAAGCAACGTCTTCCTGTGATGCAGCCTGGAATCATCTCTTTTACAGAATTGAATTGTACACATTACACAACAGTAATCTGACTACTTGATCATATTTTTAGCGACATTTGCCCAAGTCGGCCTCAGACCATGTACAGGATGAGTTGAATTTTGAAAACTGTACTGACATTTGACATCCATCTTTTTACTACTTTAATGCTTTAATTTTTTGATGTTTTTTGAGAAGCATGATGTTGCATTGCTCTTTTGTTCGCTTTCTGCAAAATCACAGGGCAACTCTCAATTCTGATACCTTTCTTCTCCTATAGAGCTTTTGAAATATAAGAATATAAAATAATACTTTTTAGATAGAACACGATATACTACCTTTTGCAGAAAATCTATGTCATGCCTTCCCATCACTTTCTCCCCGAAAGCACACTCAGTTACACTGTAATGTGTTTGCACCAATGAAAATTACTGACCCCAAGATCTGAACAACAAAATGTTCTCAAAATACATTGCCTCATCTGTTAGGTTTGATTAAAACATTTAACAGCAAAAAATAAAAATTGCTTTTCTTTGCTTAGCATGTCTGGAGATTCAGGAGTACTTTATGGAGTTATTGTTATCTCAGCATTTTTAGGTGAACTGCATACTATTACTAGTTTATGATAATATGGAGGAGATCTTAAATTAGGAGGAAGATTGTCTTATTTCTTCTATTTGCACTGCTTGTCATATCTGGGTGTGTTTCTGACTGTATTGTTGGCTAGATTAGATCACTTCTGAACATTTAGTTGTATTGTTTATTTATGTTTTTTCTTCTGTTAGCAAAACCATATCATCCCTCCTCCATCCCTAACATATATGCATTGAATTCTTTTTCTGACCATGGAGATGGATGTATGGTATGTGCTTTCTCACCTTAGTAAAATATTTGGTTAAAATTAGGTATGTGACCAGACATTAAACAGCAGAGTTTTTCCCTGTCTAAAGCTCATTAATTCTGAAGGCCTCTGAATTGCTATCTTCATCTTTTTACCTCTATTCCCTACCATCGAGTTAGTTACTCCAGTGAATTAGACGGCTGCACGGTTTGATCCTCTACAACTCTGTCAAGGTTACGTAGACCTCACATACGTGGTCAGTTTTGATAAGTTTCTAGATGAAGTTGCATTGGCATAGGATGATTTGAGCAAATTGTTGTTCAGCCCTCATCATAGGCATAGTGCCTGAAGCGTGTATGAGACCAATGCCATATTTTTTATTTGGATTAGAGTTGATTTATAATGTCCTGTTAGTTTCAGGTATACAGCAAAGTGATTCAGTTATATATATATATGAATATTCTTTTTCAGATTCTTTTCTCTTATAGGTTATTACAAAATATTGAGGATAGTTCCCTCTGCTATGTAAGACCAATGCCATATTGATAGAGCCACGATACTGAACAAAAGTTGCTTCTGTTTGAAGATTTTGGAGAGAGTCTGTAGAAGAGATTGGTAACATTCATTTATTCTTCTAACATTTATTGAGTATCTACAGTGTGCCGGGTACTATGTACATCCTGGAGATGAGCTCAAGAGACACAGTTCCCGAAGGAGTTTAATATCTAAGGGGCTGCCAGACTTGCGAATAAACAACAATGACAACTGCTGCAACTGAGTGTCTAAACTGTGGAGCCACCATGCGTGCAGGAGAGCCACAGTCTGCCTGGGGGTGTCAAGGAAGTTTTCTTGATGGGGATAGAATTTGAATTGAGACTCGAAGGATGATGAAAACTTTAAACAGACAACAAAATAAAAGCACTGCAAGGGTGCGTGTGTGGGAAATGTACCAAAGTCTGTAGGCAGAAGAGAGCTTGGTTGTTCCCTATTGCTGAGGATTAAAGTGTGTTTGTGTGTGTGTGTGTGTGTTTGTGTGTGTGTGTGTGTGTGTGTGTGTGTGTGTGTGTATGGGGTGAGGGTTGTGTTTGGGGGAGGCTGTGGGCTGGGTGGGACACAGGGAGTCAGGGTCAGACTGATCACAAAGGGCCTTGGGTACCAAGCAAACGGACTTAGCTTATATACTGTACAAGAGCCTTTTTCTAAATCAAGGCAAGAGGTTGTGCAAATGTCAGTGGGGAGGGCAGCAATTGTACATCTCCAACAGTCCAGCTGCCACCTCCCCAGAGCAACTATAAAAGCATGGTGTTGAGAATACCATGCTTGAGAATATATCAGATGTGAGTGGAAGAGAGCTGAGATGAGCGAGACAGCAGCGGAGAACTGCTGAGCATATTTGAGCAGGGATCTGGATCCGATTTCCATGCTCATTTTACTAACGAGGCTCAGAGAGGTTGAGTGACTTCCTCCCAGGGTAAAGATCTAGTGATGCTGGAGGCAAGATTCCATTCAGGTTGACTAAATGCCTGGTGCTACTTTCAGCATCACTAAAAGAAAAAACAGAGAAGAGGGAGAGGGTGGAGAAGGATTGGAGCACAGACCCAGGAGTGAAAAGCTGAGTGCTGGGTAGTTGGAAAGAGAGCAGCTGGCATATTTGAAAGGGGGACAAAGAGCCCTCAGAAGGCTAGAGAAAATAAGAGACGGTAGAAGTCCTTATATATCTGGTTAAAGAACCCAGGGAAGTTTCTGGAGAGTTATAGTGAAGTTCGGAAGGGAGTGGTGGTAGGGCAGCAACACAACACATCAATGATTCTGACGACTAACATAGCCTATGGATTTTAAACTGAGTGATCTAGTCGGGGAATTGGGAACCCAGACCCATTTTAGCAGAATTCAGTGTAATGCAGTTCTGGCTTGTCCTCCAAATAATGGCATCACTTATTAGAAGCATGAGAAGTCCCAAGGGCACAGACTCTGAGAATGGTGCTGCTGTGTAGATGTGCCACAACTCAGTTATCTCACTCACTTTGAAGCACAGTCCTTCGTAATTCATAAATGATGCTGCTGTAAACTACACAGAGGAAGATACACACTACTATATATAAAATAGGTCAACAACAAAGACCTACTGTATTGTACAGGGAACTATATTCAATGTCTTGTAATAACCTATAATGGAAAAGAATCTGAAAAGTGTATATATAACTGAATCACTTTGCTGTACACCTGAAGCTAACACAACATGGTAAATCAACTCTACTTCAATTAAATAAATAAATTAAATAAAATACACAGAGGATGTGGCCACAAAAGAGGAAGTATTTCACAGTTAAAAAAACCTGGCTGGGGCTTCCCTGGTGGCGCAGTGGTTGAGAATCCACCTGCCGATGCAGGGGACACGGGTTCGTGCCCCGGTCCGGGAAGATCCCACATGCCGTGGAGCAGCTGGGTCCATGACCCATGGCTGCTGAGCCTGTGCGTCCGGAGCCTGTGCTCTGCAACGGGAGAGGCCACAACAGTGAGAGGCCCGCGTACCACAAAAAAAAAAAAAAAAAAAAAAAAAAAAACCTGGCTGGGGACCGCAACTCATCGTCTCCTGGGCTTTATCTTAGCCCTTTCTCTCATGGGCTCCTTAATTCAGAACTTGTTCCGACCCAGGAGATCTGTGATTTGATTGCCTATGAACCTATTCTTCATTGCTCTAATATTTTGGCAAAGCTCAGCTCGCCCTGTGGTCTTCAGTTTTTAATCCTCGCCCAACATGTCAGCTTGACACAGTCTAGAAACTTCTTTCTGCTCCTTGATACCTTGGAAGCCTCCAATGAGCAAGAACCGGTGCTTGGAAATACTCCATTATCACATGCCAAATCACTCCATTTATCACATGCCAAAAAGAGGAAAACATTTTCTCTCAAAGTTTACTGAGAATTTTTTTTTTTTAGTGTTTGGCATATCAAAAATATGGACCCTAAGGTGTACTGGAGGTTAAACCATGTGCTTCTTGTTTTGGTATTTTCATTAGTATTTTCCTTGGACATGTTCCCTGTCTCAGACAGCATCTGTTAAGGACTAATAACTTTTTTTCTGATCTGTGAGATCATGAAGACATGGCCTAATACTTGGCTAAACTGCTTTGAGTTCTTTGAATCTTTGCCTAAAGATAAATGTGACAACCTAAGCAGAAGAGCCTAGTCTTTCACCGGCTGTGTCATAGGAGCTTCTGGGCGAGTTTCTTCATCATAACCAAAACCAAACCAAAACAAAATGGAACACCATTAATGTTGATATAACATGTTAGAAGAATAGAATAATTGGAATTACCAATATTTTAATTGTGTTTTACCATTTACATTTTGAAAGTAGGCAAGTAATACTCCTTTTTTTTATTTTTTAAAGAATCTCTCTCTCTCTCTCTGACTCTCTCTCTCTTATTTCTTATATTTAAACAGAAATATAGATCAATGGAACAGGATAGAAAGCCCAGAGATAAACCCACAAAACCTATGGTCAACTAATCTATGACAAAGGAAGCAAAGATATACAATGGAAAAAAGACAGTCTCTTCAATAAGAGGTGCTGGGAAAACTGGACAGCCACATATAAAAGAATGAAATTAGAACACTCCCTAATACCACACCCAAAAATAAACTCAAAAAAGGATTAAAGACCTAAATGTAAGACAGGACACTATAAAACTCTTAGAGGAAAACATAGGAAGAACACTCTTTGACATAAATCACAGCAAGATCTGTTTTGATCCACCTCCTGGAGTCATGGAAGTAAAAACAAAAATAAACAAATGGGACCTAATGAAACTTAAAAGCTTTTGCAAAGCAAAGGAAACTACAAACAAGACGAAAAGACAACCCTCAGAATGGGAGAAAATATTTGCCAATGAATCAATGGACAAAAGATTAAATCTCCAAAATATATAAACAGCTCATGCAGCTCAATATTAAAAAAAACAAACAACCCAAAGAAAAAGTGGGCAGAAGACCAAATAGACATTTTTCCAAAGAAGACATACAGATGGCCAAGAAGCACATGAAAAGCTGCTCAACATCACTAATTATTAGAGAAATGCAAATCAAAACTACAATGAGGTATCACCTCACACCAGTTAGAATGGACATCATCAGAAAATCTACAAACAACAAATGCTGGAGAGAGTGTGGAGAAAAGGGAATCCTCTTGCACTGTTGGTGGGAATGTCAATTGATACAGCCACTATGGAGAACAGTATGGAGGTTCCTTAAAAAGCTAAAAAGAGAATTACCATATGACCCAGCAATCCCACTACTGGGCATATACCCAGAGAAAACCATAATTCAAAAAGACACATGCACCCCAATGTTCATTGCAGCACTGTTTACAATAGCCAGGTCATGGTAGCAACCTAAATGCCCATCAACAGATGAATGGATAAAGAAGATGTGGTACATATATACAATGGAATATTACTCAGCCATAAAAAGAACGAAATTGGGTCATTTGCAGAGATGTGGATGAATCTAGAGACTCATACAGAGTGAAGTAGATCAGAAAGAGAAAAACAAATGTAGTATATTAATGCATATATGTGGAACCTAGAAAAATGGTACAGATGAACCTGTTTGCAGGGCAGAAATTGAGACACAGATGTAGAAAACAAACGTATGGACACCAAGGGGGGAAAGGGGCGACGGGTAGGGGTGGTGGTGTGATGAATTGGGAGATTGGGATTGACAGGTATACACTGATGTGTATAAAATGGATGACTAATAAGAACCTGCTGTATAAAAAAAAAATGAAATAAAATCCAAAAAAAAAAAAAGAATTTCTCTCTCTCTCTCTCTGACTCTCTCTTATTCTGGTTTACTTTCTGAAAAACAATCTGGCTGTAGAGCTCTAGTTAGAGGTGAGGCATGCTTCAATATGCAGGGGTGAGATATTAGAGCAAAAGATAATGCCTGAAAACACACTTTTAACATTTAATTTCAGCACTGTCCAGAACACCTATAAAACTGGGGAAAGGTGAGTAATAGATTTGACAGCCATACTCTAAGATGGACCTTATTAGTGAAACATAAATTATAACCAGGCTCTTCCTATCAGAACCCTGCACAGTTAATGATAAGCAGTCAATGAGTTTTATATACCCTTAGCATTTTTATAACGAGTCTGTTGCTTTGATGACAGTTTACTGTCAAACATTATGCTTAGAAATTTATAGCATTTGATTCAAATGAATAGACAGTTTAGCTTCATTGCAATCTGTTCTGATTTTCCCTTTTCATGAGGTTCCCACTTTCACTGCTCTCTTTTGTTTTCTTTTTCTTCCTTAGACTAATCTCTCAAACACTCCACTGGAAATGAAGTTTTGAAGTGGGTGCACATTGACCAGCAGAAAGCATGTGCTAACTTTAGGAGAAAGGGTTCAATGAATTCCAAGAACAGTCACGAGGAGTCTAAAGAGAAGGCGTGCTATGCTAAAGTATTAAAAATTTACAGAGGCACCAGGATGGTGGCAGTAGGGAAGTTGTGAAGTGGGATAGAAAGAGATTGGGTGGAGGGAACGACTTTCTTTTGGACTCTCCAGTTGCGGAGCACAGGCTCCGGACGCGCAGGCTCAGCGACCATGGCTCACGGGCCCAGCCACTCCACAGCATGTGGGATCTTCCCGGACCAGGGCACGAACCCGTGTCCCCTGCATCGGCAGGCAGACTCTCAACCACTGCGCCACTAGGGAAGCCCTGGATGGAGGGAAGGACTCTTAAGTCTGAGAGGGATTGGCCCATCCGCATTCCTGGAGAGCAGATAACATCTCATTCCTTCCTGGAAATAGCCGAGCATCCGAGCATCTGTTCCCGGCACTGCCCACAGCCCTGAGGACAAGTACCCAATAAAAGCTGCTGACAGATTGACTGAAGCTGGAGAGGGCCACCAAAGCCACTCAGAGGGATGCTTTACAGAGCCCCACTGCCCCTAAAGGGTCATTTCACCACGCAGTTCAAGTGGACACAGCTGTCACATCTGCTGGCTGTCTCTGCACAGCAGGGAGTGTGACTTCAGGTAGCAGCTGCCTGATTTTCAGGAAATATAACTGCTGCTCAGAAAATGTGGTCTTTCAGGTAGACAGGCTTTGAGTACAGGTGTCTTCCAAAGGTGGTGTGACTTGAATAATATTTATGCAGCATTTTAAAAACAACTCAAATGGGTCCAAAGCATTCTTCTCTCTTACATCCTGGGCTCTACGTCCTGGTTCAGACCCTTTCCACCTACTTCACCTTCCCAAGCCCCATGTGTCCTCTGGCTTGGAGAAGTTAGCTGGAAGTACACACCTGTGTTTAAGGTCCAGGATGGTTGCCACCTGCTCCCCACCTGTTCTTGTTCTGATCAACTCTCCATCTCAGCTTTGACATCTTGGCCCTAGAATTTCCTGAGCCTGGACTTTGGGATTCAGTATTGGTTGATTATCTTGGTTTTCTTTTTTTGAGTCCTGCCTTTTCTTAAAGAACCCAGAGTTGGCTTATATCTTTGGTTCTTCCTAGGTCATGCTGCTTCTGGTCAGAATCTTTCTTGAATTTCAGTCCCAAACTGTGCCAATGATTACTTCACTGGTGATTAACCTCAGCAAGGACCTGGGCGGTTGTTCAGACACATGCCATTTTTTTTTTTTCACATAATAAAACATTTTGTTTTTATTTTTTATAAATGAAACTTTAAAATTTATTTTGTATATGACAACAAAATCTTTTCCTTTATGGTTAATATTTTTGGGTCTTATTTTAAAATTCCTTCCTGACATAAGTCATAAAGATATTATATTTTCTTTTAAAATGTGAAAATTTTGGTTTTTCAATTTTAAGTGTTTAATGAATTCAATTTTTGTGTATGTATGAATTAGGAACCCAACTTCTTTTTTTTCCCCAATATGGCTAACCCAGTGCTAATAGACATATGCTGTTTTAATAATGATTTTAATTATAATAACATCACTATCTATTTAGGCCAGGCTCTGTGCTAGGTATTTTACATAGGTTATTCTTTAGTGCATACAATGTTTGTGATGTAGTATTATTATCCACATTTTATAAATAAGGGAACTGAGTCTCAGATGTTGCAGAGCACAGATTCAAATGCAAAGCTCAAGATTCTTTCAAGCATATTAGAACTATAAGTGGGAGGTAATACAATTCAGAAAAACAAGGAACTCTGATTTCTCATCCCCCATCCATCTTACTGTCCTGTTTGGAGGTCTCAGCTGGTAAATTTTTCTTTCTTTTTCATGAGGATATTGGCTCATGCACTCATTCTTGCCTCCAAGCTGATTGATGACAAGTGTTAAATTTAAATCATGCCATGTTTAGGAGAGAAAGCTTTGGAATTATCTGAGGCCTGAGTCGGGTGAAGCAGCAGACTAGGTACCAGGCTTAGAGGGTTACCCTTAAGGAGCTAGTTAGTCGGTAGTTTCGATGTATTCATAGGAAAAGCTCCAATCTTGCTTCTATTAGGAAAAAGGACACTGAGAGTGGCAGTCTCCAGCAGGCACTTAAATTAGAGCACCATGGTGAAGGCAGGCGTTGAAGAGGAGTGGTTGTCAAGGAGAATTATGAAAGCAAGTGAGTGCCATGGCGATAACTTTGGAAAACAATAAAGGGTCTTAAATGGGTCATGGGCAGAAGGCACCATTTCTCCAGTGTGCCCCAGAGGTCGTGTAGCTGAAGGCACACAGCCCCGGTGACTGTGTGGGATGCTGAGCAGAGGGCTTGGACCCAGCAACTGAGAAGCACATGTTCTGTCATCAAGGAGCTTAGATGCAGGCGAGATGTGTGATCAAGTGGTTATTGCTCAGACTGGGCTAGAAAATCCTTTCTAGCCAAAGACCAATATTCCTTTAATATAGCACAGTATGTGCATGGGGCTGTCTGCCAGTGTTATGGGCCTTTGAAATACAATATTACCAAAGTTGCTGACATTTTATTTATAGGAGATAAAAAATAATGCATTGGTTATCAAATACCTTGTCATAAGCATATTCATGCATTTCATATAGCCTTTCTCCAAGGTTTAAAAAAAACAGCTTGTCCTTAGAAACTAGGAGAGGGCACGTGGAATGGTTCCCAATGAAGATATTAATATTCACATTAGAGCTAAAGCTCACTAATTTGCACTAATGACTGGGAAACCTATTGCAAATTACCAAATTAGTGAGTAAGCCAGCACCCAGGATTTCAAAAAACCCAAAGACAGCACCAGAAAATTAATCTTTTCCCATAATTTCATCAGAGCAATCAAATTTAAACTACTGAGGGTAATTTCTAGTCCATATTTTGTCTATCTTGCAAATCTATGTGCATATAAAATAGCACTGTTGGGGCTATAAAAATAGAATTTGTTTTTTACATATGTTTTTGGTTAAGAAATGTATGTGAAACAAACTAGACAAAGCCCTTGGAAAAAAAGAAACAAGATTTTTCTAAAGGATTTTTATTTTTAATAACTTTTTTCAATTGTAATACCAGACATAACTGGGTTCATTTCCCCTTTTAGTTATCAACCAGAATACGCAAAAGCTTAACAAAATATTGCACAAAGACATATAAGCATCAGTGAAATCTCTCAACTAACCAGGTGCCTTATTTGTGAAACAGGTAATTTTCCAAACACTATTATGTGAAATTGGAAATTGACAGAAATGGAAGTAAGGATAGGAGTGGCAGTTTCTTCGAGGTGACAGCAGCAGAAGGGACATCAGGGGTAGCACCTAAGACCAGCTGTGACCTATCCATTGATATGCTGGGTATTTTCTTTATTCTTAATCAACATTCACTTTCATACCTAACTTTGTATCTGAGGTTTTGTATTCTTTTTCTTAACTGTGTAAATTTCTGCCCTCATGATACCTGAATCCTCCCTGGTAGTTGGGACCCAGAGTCTGGACTTGTACTGAGGAGAGTTAGTGGAGCGAGGAGAGAGTGAGCTGAGGTAGCATCTGAGAACATGGATATTTAAAGAGGAATAATGCTCTGTAAAACATAGAAGGAATGAGCTCTGCTCTCAGGGAGTTCCAAGGATGCAAGATCTGTCCTCAACCTCCTGCTCTCTTCCCTAGGCAGAATTCTCCTCTACCTTCTGAGAGGCAAGAGTGTCTCTGCCCTCCCTGCCCCTCACAGAAGATCAGAACTCACACTGCCTGGATCAGATGGGAGCGGAGCAGAAAGTGGGAGTCTACTGTATGGTATCTCAGTTTGTAGCGGTTTTGTAATAAATACTCAGAACCACATGTGACTTGAAGTTTTGAGAACAGACCCCACCTTGTTTCACTCCATAGTCTTGTGGCTCTTACTGGGTTTGCTATGCTTGGTTTTCTTACCTCAGAAAGTCAAGTTAGGATGTATAAACCAGGGGCAATTGGTCAACTGTGACTAGATCTGGAATTGCTTAGGCTTGGCCAACTCCATGTAGCCCAGAGGGCAACACAGAAGATGTTGGGAAACGCTGGATCTGGAGAATGTCAGCTTGAGTCTGCTCTTTCCCATGCAAACTCTAGACTTCAGTAGTAGATTTAGAGAGTGCTTTCTTTTCTCGCTAAACAGGGATTATAAGGCAGGAGACTGACTCTCTCACATGAAGTTAGACCGAGGACTAAGAAGTCTAGAGAAAAATCGTACCAGCTGTAAATACTCATCACAGTGCAATGAGAGCCCATGAGTTTCCAAGACAGCTCTGGACAAGAAGGAAAATGTACATTCCAGGTGTAGAGATTGGGGATGGGGCTTTTGCCATCACATATAAGGGTTTTCTATAAAAGATCATGCCTATGTATGATTTAACCACATACTTTTGAAAGCTAAAATAGAACCATGAAAGAGGCATAAATAATTATTGTAGTTAAAGAACTTCTGATAGATGAATTATTTGTGTTCATGGCTAATTTTAACTTTACCTACACCTTCAAATGCACCGTTCTTGACAATATTATTGAGACTCTGTATTCTCTGAAGAAATAAGGAATATGAATAATACTTTTCAACAGAAATGGGCTGTTTTTTAGTGTTAAAAATCTTTGAAATAAAAAAGGATATGAAGATTTTTTTCTTGCTCACGATTATTTAAGGCGAATTGTATGAGTTTGTTATTTAGTTATTTTAAGGTTTCAAGTATTTGAAGTGTTCAGCTTGTTGGCAGTGTCTCAGGCTTTCCTCCCCTACTTTTACAGCTTTGATAACTTCCTTGGGCTGTTTCTCTGGAGACTGTGATGCTAATGGTCAGAACAGGTACACTTAGTCTCCATCACTCTTGTAAGGACGCAGCTGGTGTGAGTGGGTAAAAACTTCCTATAATGAAATCCCATTCCAGTTACTACCATGTAGAACTTAAAGCATCAGCAGAATACACTAGGAACACTTCAGCATCTTTTTTCACCCAGCTCAGATATTATTACTTCTTAAACTTTCGTCTGCAGGAATCCATCAATGTCCTTTTTCAAACTCTCTAAAACTCTCTCCAAAGAGGATTCAGAGATAGGTAATTTTCTCTTATCTGAGTTTTCATGGAATTTTAGTTCAAGTTTTATTGTATTTTTAAGAGCCCTCTAGATGCCCATAGAGAGAGTCGAGTTAAGATACACATGCTACAATGCATTCATGACCTTAAAAAATTCTTTAAGAAGAATAATCAGAGTAATCATTCCTTTGTTCAGAAGAGAGCCTACCTGGACTCTTCTCAACACCTCCAAAGGTTTGAAAAAACAATGCCCTTAGCAGGTTGGTTACATGACATTTCCACAAAAGTTGTTGAAAGTATTTATAATATGCATTAACAAATAGACATGATGTATTCTTCTATGGTGTTGACAGCAGAACATCAGTTTTTGAAATCTATCTGGACAGTTTAATCCCAATAATGCATTGATTCTATTAGGATGGTAAAAGGAGGGCTTTCTTTGTCTTTGCTGACTTGAAACGTCCTTCCATAAAGCAACACTCTGACAGCCCATGCACATATTCGAGGAGAGAGGAGACTAACAGGTGTTTCCAGAAATGTTTGCTGAGACTTAGCAATTGAAGTTAGTTGTTTCATTATACTCTGGACTCATGTTTGGGAATCTTAAAGTCTGATGCATCTTCCTCCTGTTTCCTCATTTTTTTTTTCCATTTCCAGATGTGTTTTTAAAATAAAGGCAAGAGTGGTTTCACTGCAGTTATCTTTCATTGAAAGACTTTGTTCAGCTTCTGTCTTCAGTGTCTTTTCTTTCTCAACAGCTTTTCTAGAAAGCAATGCCTGAAAAAATTTTAGCTACAAACAACGAAATGAAAATTCACATGCACTTACCATTTTCTTGATCATGAAACTTCCAAACTGAAAATAATTACCCTAAGAAGGAAAATTTTAATGAAGATATTGAAACTTGCCTTCTACATTTTGTTTTTTACATTGTTCACTCAATTAAGATGAATTCTTTTACCTAGTGACACCATGATATAGAATTTTGGCATATATGTTACAGTCAACAGAAATTCATCTAGTTTGCTTACATGAATGCTATCCGCTTATAGGCAAATTTGCCTGCATAAAATCTGGAAAAACATTTAGGGTCATTTAAACTCAATCCATGAATCAAAACACTGTTTAAGCACCTACTATAAAGAAGATATGATGCTATCATTTTTAAGGGCACAAAGATGTGTTCTGCACTGGTCTGATTTTAAGCCGATTATAACTAACAGTTATTAAAGACAAATAATCACAAGAGGCAGTAAGAGGATGTGAAGTCTGACGGTATGAACTGCCAGAGGCCAGAGAGCTCATGGTGGGCTGCTGGGTTCAGAGAAGGCTTCCTGAGTTATGCTTGATAAATGAGGTATAAATAAGCTATGGTACCTATGAGGTGGAGGTATGTATAGGTCTGTAAGAGATACATATAGCATAGAAGGGAGGGTTTGTGCTGCAGGTAGAGAGCTGGGCACAACTAAAAATGCATCAGCAGAATGTTGCAAAGAGTGTCGGTGTTGAGTGGGAAGGGCAGTGAACAGGTCAGTCCACCTGGAGGAGAGACAGCCCAGACAGGAGACTGTGCAAAAATGCCTGATGAACTCATTTAAATGTTATTCAAATGAGGATTTTCAGCTGTGACTTCAGCAAGTCAAGATAAGTAAATTCCTGTCCAAGTGGGAATTAACCCTGTTGTCTCAGTAATTGCTTCAAGTTTCTGTATCATGACTGGATGTCTAAACAATCCTAGCTAATGGGCTTTATTTTGTTCACCATGCTTTTGACAAGAGCAGATAAACGCATATTTTCTGTTCAAAGCGTGTCTACCTATCAGCCAATGTCAACATTCTCAGAGGGATCCCTCTGTGTAGGGGAAGCACATGGCCTTATGTATGTATGAGCCCCTAGATATACACCCGCACATACGTAGATCCATTTATATGCATTTATGTGTATTTTGGACAGAGTATACATAGGGATTGCTGAACATCCAGAATATGGTAAATAGTCCTGGCTTCACCATACCCAGGGGAAGGGTTTTCTTTGATCTGCATCTCCTCCTGTTATTTACAGGCATCTTTGACGATGAAAATAAATGGACCAATCATGCCACAGTCTGTTCATCTCTTACAAACGTGCACGGTCTTTGATCACAGCTCTAGGCTATAATCTATAATTAACCTACATTCAAAGACTATGAAAACCACCCAGGTTTTTTTGTTTTTTTTCAGGTAAACTCTGCGAGCAGGTGTCACTACACATCACCAACTTTTCAAGACCAAAGCCAAGAGCACACATTAAAATAGTACTCCAGTAACTGTTCTGAAAGTATTCTTAACTTATAGGTAGAATGACTACATCTAATCTTGCCTTTCACAATGTACTCCTGAATGAAATTATTTAAAGTTATTTGTCTGGTGAGTTACTGAACATTTCATAACAAACCATCTTTTCAAGGAAATAATTCATTGGGATACCTCTTGATGACAGGTTTGGATTTTAGAAAACGGTAATTTATAGCATCAGCTCCGTTGTTTTGATGACCTTCTCTAGACTGTACTAGTATTTTACTTATTCTTCCCTCTTCTTTGCCTTCCAACATATCAGAGAATAATTTGTACACTTGCTAACCTTTGCAAATGATTTCCCCAAAGGTTTTCCTTCATCAACATCAGGGAAAACTAACCCATCGTCACTGTCTTTTAAAAAGTAATTCGCCATGAATAATTGTTCCATCCTGACATCTTTAACTGAATTGATTTTCTTTTTCTTTTATTTGAAGTTAGATCTGTGTATTGTGGCTGTGCTAGAATGCTGTCACCCTTTTATTTTCCCATTTCTTACTCTGCTTTTCTGCGAATGCTCTGGATTACACTAGGCTTGTAGATTTTAATGCCATGCTAAACATTTTCCTAGTTTTATTATATATTCTACTCTAAAGTAGAAGGATGGATTTTCCTAACCAGCTTTATTAGATTCAATTTTGGAATATTTTACTTAATGGGTTATTTTCCTGGCAGTCCCGATGCAACATTTATATGGGAAATGTTGTGCTACTTGATTAAAACTATCCCCATGGGATATTTTTTCCCCAGAATTTTTCTTTCTTTTTAACATCTTTATTGGAGTATAATTGCTTTACAATGGTGTGTTAGTTTATGCTTTGTAACAAAGTGAATCAGTTATACATATACATATGTTCCCATATCTCTTCCCTCTTGCATCTCCCTCCCTCCCACTTTCCCTATCCCACCCCTCTAGGTGGTCACAAAGCACCGAGCTGATCTTCCTGTGCCAGGTGGCTGCTTCCCGCTAGCTATCTATTTTACGTCTGGTAGTGTATATATGCCCATGCCACTCTCTCACTTTGTTACAGCTTACCCTTCCCCCTCTCCATATCCTCAAGTCCATTCTCTAGTAGGTCTGTGTCTTTATTCCCATCTTACCCCTAGGTTCTTCATGACCTTTTTTTTTTTTTCTTAGATTCCATATATATGTATTAGCATATGGTATTTGTTTTTCTCTTTCTGACTTACTTCACTGTGTATGACAGACTCTAGGTCCATCCACCTCACTACAAATAACTCAATTTCATTTCTTTTATGGCTGAGTAATATTCCATTGTATATATGTGCCACATCTTCTTTATCCATTCATCTGTTGATGGACACTTAGGTTGCTTCCATGTCCTGGCTATTGTAAATAGAGCTGCAATGAACATTTTGGTACATGGCTCTTTTTGAATTATGGTTTTCTCAGGATATAGGCCCAGTAGTGGGATTGCTGGGTTGTATGGTAGTTCTATTTGTAGTTTTTTAAGGAACTTCCATACTGTTCTCCATAGTGGCTGTATCAATTTACATTCCCACCAGCAGTGCAAGAGTGTTCCCTTTTCTCCACACCCTCTCCAGCATTTATTGTTTCTAGATTTTTGATGATGGCCATTCTGACCAGTGTGAGATGATATCTCATTGTAGTTTTGATTTGCATTTCTCTAATGATTAATGATGTTGAACATTCTTTCATGTGTTTGTTGGCAATCTGTATATCTTCTTTGGAGAAATGTCTATTTAGGTCTTCTGCCCATTTTTGGATTGGGTTGTTTTTTTTTTTAGTTGTTGAGCTTCATGAACTGCTTGTAAATTTTGGAGATTAATCCTTTGTCAGTTGCTCCATTTGCAAATATTTTCTCCTATTCTGAAGGTTGTCTTTTGGTCTTCTTTATGGTTTCCTTTGCTGTGCAAAAGTTTTTAAGTTTAATTAGGTCCCATTTGTTTATTTTTGTTTTTATTGCCATTTCTCTAGGAGGTGGGTCAGAAAGGATCTTGCTGTGATTTATGTCATAGAGTGTTCTGTCTATGTTTTCCTCTAAGAGTTTGATAGTGTTTGGCCTTACATTTAGGTCTTTAATCCATTTTGAGTTTATTTTTGTGTATGATGTTAGGGAATGTTCTAATCTCATACTTTTACATGTACCTGTCCAGTTTTCCCAGCACCACTTACACAGAAATATAGATCAATGGAACAGGATAGAAAGCCCAGAGATAAACCCAGGATTTTTCTTAAAATTACCTTTCGGCTGCATAAAACTCAAAAAATTACCTTTTTCACGGGGCATGAGTTGGTCACCCTGTAACAAACTCAAGACCCTCAAACACAATCATGGAAGAAGGCCAGGACAGAGGATAAAGGAAAATTAAACAGACCACGCCTGCCTAGCTCCCGTTTCTAAAGCTCAGCTGGGATTTTGTCTATGTGCTCCACTAAGGAGCTACCCTGGAAAATTATTCAAGAGCTTTGGCTGATACAAGCGCCAAGAGTTTAGTTATGCCTTTGCTTGCTGGTCTCCATTAGTCACTGATTTGCTTCCGGGCACAATTCGAGGGATTAATTTTTATCTAGAAATCCCTGTAAGTTTGGGCCCTGGTTATCTTGGCAATAGTGTTTCTACTCACTCTAAAGGCAAGTGAGATTCACAGGGGAGATTCCTTGATAGAATTATATATGATGAGCAGCCAGGGCTATGTGCTTAAATAGGTAATCTTAATGTTGTGTGACTAGAATTTGGCAGTAAACAAGTATTTTATGTTCTGCCAAGATTTTACTGTCAGATACACTCTCCTGTTAGCTGTTTAATGAGACAAGGTCTTTTCCCTCCGTTTGCTATATTGCAGCATTGCTTAGATTTATGTCTAATTCAAAAGCACCTGTTCCCAGTTGCTTCCTGGTACTTAGAGACTGAACCATGTCTGGTGTTAGCAATTTGAAAAGCCTTTGTAGCTTGGTCTTATATGATGCTGGTGGCTTGGTAGATACTCATGGAAGCAAACAGAAAGGAAAATAGTGCACAATTCATTAGCAAAGTGTTCAAAGCCTGGGACACGCCATGAATTTGAAGCCGACTCAGCCGTCAGACCCCTCTTTTTCTTGGCTAAGGTAATCTCTCCTTGCTTCAATTTCCTGAGTTAGAATATAGGGATTATACAATTTTCTAAACCTTGGCTTCTATGGAGAATGGTAAAGATGACTCATTGGAAGTGAGGCTGCAAATAGAAAGTTTGCAATCCGAACAGGAAAGGAAATAATACTAATTAAAACCATATGTATAGCAGAGGGTCTTTTCCTTAGCTATCTGAAAATCTCCTGAATACTAAAAATGCAGCTGAATTTGACCTTTTGCTGGTTTGGTCATCTGGTTAAATGAGGTAGGCTTTTCACTGTCCTTGCAACTTTTTTTTTTACGGTACACGGGCCTCTCACTGCTGTGGCCTCTCCTGCCGCGGAGCACAGGCTCCGGACGCGCAGGCTCAGCGGCCATGGCTCACGGGCCCAGCCACTCCGCGGCATGCGGGATCCTCCCGGACCGGGGCACGAACCCGTGTCCCCTGCATTGGAAGGCAGATTCTCAACCACTGCTCCACCAGGGAAGCCCCTGTCCTTGTAACTTTTAAGAAAATGAAACAAAACATGGATATAACAAGCAACAGCGGGAGAAGACAATTGGCAAACTCCACACCTTGTCTGGGAGTTTCTAGGCCAATGGCTCCGAACTTGCTACCTTCTGAAAAAACATCTCAGGGAAGTAATAAGGAAGAAAGGAGAAATAAAGAGAAGGTGACATGTAGCTTCTTGATCTAAAATATGATTATTTTCTACCAAATCTGGTCCTTGGAGAAGGTCACCTCAGCCTCTGTGCCTGCCTGAACCTTAGCACTTCCTGAGCTGTCCGCGTGAATTGATTTGCTAATGTAGTGAGGACTTGTTGAGGGGTGACCATGTACCAGGGCAGCTGCTGGGCTGGAGAAACAAGACAGACAGGGTCCCCACTCTCATGGATCTCACATTCCTCATGAAGAGACAAACAAAAGGCAGTAAAATGCAAAACAGGCAAAGAAAATGACAGACTGCTCTAAGGCCTGGAAAGGGGGTCCATGAGGTGCTGAGGGAGATAATATTGTGGGTCCCTGCTTCCACTCGGTGGTCTGGTCTGAGGAGGGGACGTTTAAGCTGAGGTTTAAAAACCAAGGAGGAGCCCTCCCTGTCGAAGTTGCGGGAAGAGTGATTCAGTCAGAAGAAACAGCCTGTGAAAAACCCTGAGGCCAGAACAAAGAGAGCCTGGGGCTGGAGGGTAGAGCATCAGGAGAGGCTGCAGGAGCCTGGCTTGCTGGAGGGGATTCTGGAATCATCCCAAGGGCATGGGAAGCCTTTCAAGGGTTTTAAGTGGAAGACTAACATGTGGTGATTCACTTTTCAAATCTTGCTGCTGCGTGGAGGACGGACTGAGGCTTCCACCTCCTGATGAGCTCTTGAACGTGCTCTCTCCCTCCTCTCCACGGCCAAGGTCACCTCTCATCTCGCTAACCCAACAGCCTCTCAACTGGTCTTTTCAATCCACCCTTCCTCCATTTAATCCATTCTCTGCACTGCCGTTGGAGTGATCCTTGCCCAGTGCAAACTTGATTTTGTTCCACTCCAGCTTAGAAACCTGTAAGCCCATTGCTTACAGAAAAACGTCCACATCCTTCCCTGACTGAGCCTGCACTGGCTTGGCCCCTGCTGCCTCCCCGGGGAGGAGAGCTGAGCTGGCTCTCCTGCTTTTCTGGACTCCAGCCACACAAGGGCTTCTGCCCATTTCCTGAATGTGTGATCATGTTTCTCCCTGCCTCCGTGCCTTTGCACATTCTCTCACCCTAAAAATCTATCCCCTCACCTTCACAATTCTCAGTTCCCCTAGCTCAGGGGTTCTTCAATGTGCATCAGAATCAGTCGTTCCATTTCTAAAATAGGAAAAGAGTACATCTCTCTCTCTCTTTCTCTCTCTTTTTTTTTTTTTTTGGCCTCACCATGCGGCATGCAGGATCTTCCACTACCAGGGATTGAACTCGTGCCCCCTGCATCGGGAGCGAGAAGTCTTAACCACTGGACTGCCAGGGATATCGTGAGAACTATATAGTCAATTCCTGAAAAGTAGGAATAAAGAAATAAATGTTCCTTAAAGTCCATACCTCCTCCCTCTGTTGCCACCCAGAAGTCTGGAGCTGGCAGTGAACAGCATGCAAGCATACGATCCTGGGAATCTCAACTCAAAGCAGAGAAAAGCCTGCGAGCTTTGGAGAGGGGAGGGCAGGGTGGAAGGCTGGCCCAGGACCCAATGCTAATTACTCCTCTCACTACACCATCTCTCTGTGAGTCACGGAACGGGTATAATCAGCACACCTACCTCACGACTGTGAAGATTCAGAGATAAAATGTGTAAGTTCTACGAACAGTGACTGACACGGTGCACAGGAATGTTTATCATTATTTTATCATTATTACATTTTCTATTTCTGGTATGCTGTTCATTCAAAGAACTCAAATGACTGTTAATAGTGGGCTCCACTTTCACTTAATCAGTGGGGTAGAGCATGGAGAGATTGGGGCTTCTCCAGATGGGCTAATAGCCCACAGGCATGTCAGGGTGACTGAGGTCAGGCCCAGGCATCTGGTCTGTCTGTAGTGTGTGGACCATAGACTCCCAGGTAGAACCCAGGGCCTGGGGTCCAGCTGTCCCTGCCTGGCTTTGGGTGAAGTCACTTATCTTTGGAGGGGTAATACACTCGACGGCCATCGCCTTTCTCACTTCTGTGACTGTGCACGTGCATAGGTGCCATTTTTGTTTTGAGATCACCTATTTTTCCTTCAAGACTAAGCCCAGTTGTCACCAGTTGCAGGAGGCTTTCCTCACACTGAAACCCGGGCTTCCTTCTACTGGAAGACTGGTTGTTATGGGTTGTAACTGTAGAGTGTACATTTCCATCACCCTAACTGGACGACAGCCAACTTGAGAGCAGCAATCCTTCGTGTTCCCACTGCTTAGGAGAGACTAGACATTCAAAATAAGCTCCGTGGAATGTTTGAATATATCAGAACGACTTTCTTCTGTGACCAAAGGAGTGGAGCCTCAGGAAGCATTCGTTATCTCTCTGGAGCAGGAACCCGGAAAATCAGAAACTAATAGAGAAAGAGGATTTAGGGAAGGAAGATGTCACTGAAGGTAAAACATGAACCTACTTTACAATTTTGCTTAGAGTCAGGATGTTTTGAACAAATTTATTTACACACATTTTCAAGGAGGTACTCCCAGGATTTAGTTGGTGGGCTTCAACACACCTAAATATTATATTGAGTTCTTTTTTTTTTTTTTTTTTTTTGCGGTACGCGGGCCTCTCACTGTTGTGGCCTCTCCCATCGCGGAGCACAGGCTCCGGACACGCAGGCTCAGGGGCCATGGCTCACGGGCCTAGCCGCTCTGTGGCATGTGGGATCTTCCCGGACCGGGACACGAACCCGTGTCCCCTGCATCGGCAGGCGGACCCCCAACCACTGCGCCATAAGAACAATACTGAGTTCTTAACAGGTGATGACCACACACTCTTAATTGTGCAGTGCATTTTTGTAGGTGTACACAGAAAACTGCTTCTAGGACCTTCTTGACACTCCCTCTTCCCATAACTCACCCTTTACTTATGCAGCATATACTGATTAAGTATATATTTCAGACTATAACAAACAAGGGAACACTAGCAAAAAGGAACACACCTGGCAATGCAAGTGAAGCACTAACTCCCAGGTGTCCACCTAGCTGAGGAGGGCACTCCGTCCAGGCCCATGAACTGAGAAGGAAGTTTGTCCTACAACATATGCAACCTGCCCTCTGATCGGCAGTTTTTCTCTGTATTGAATACTGAACATTTTATAAAACTATCTCCACAGTAGCAGAAATAGGTAACCTCTGTGGAGAGGTAAGATATAGAAAAAAAGATGATCCCATCAACTTCATGTTTCCTCCTGGGATTGTCAAGGCACCTGCCCTTCAATGACCACTGAGCTATCTTTCTGCCTCCTTGGATGGAGTGGTCACCAGCACTGCTCACAAATATTCTGATTCTCCTACCTTTTAGGCACGTGTTAGGATTGCTCTTCCTCTCTCTCCTTTCGAAAGCTGTGACGTGCTTTTGCCAATGGAATGTGAACAGAAGCAATCTGTGTGGCTTCCTTTTTTCTGCTTTGGAAGCACATGTTGAGGTGGGGACTCTGCTCCCTTGGGTCCCTGACTGAATATATTGGCCAGAGCCCTCACTGTTACCTTAGATCAGTCACTAGCATGAGTGAGGAATAAACTTTGCTGTGTTAAGCCACTGAGTTTTGTGAGTCTAGCCTATCCTGACTGGTATATTGGAAAAGAGCAAAGTCATTCAGTCTGCGGATGTATATGTAAATCTATATTCTTTCCCCAAACACTGCAAATTCTAAATTATTATATTGGTTTTATTTTATTATCACCAAGATTCCCCCAAACAGAAAGACAAAAAAAAAAAATTAAGATTTTCCAAATTTTTATTTCTGGTACATTATTACTGCTTCACTAAACATCACCATATAAAGCTGTTAAGTACTAATTATTTTTTAAAGTTTTAAAGTTATAATTATGGCAATAACCATAACAAAGTCACTAATAAGGAGTGGGGTCGCATCACAAATGGTTCAATTGCTAAATTTTGTGAGCAGGTGACAGAGAATGATTAAAAAGAAATCCAGGGCTCCTGTACCAGAAAGAGCGATTTGTTATCTTGTTTTGGCAAATACAGTTTAGCTTTAATTGTATGTGATAACAATCTGTAAGGGGAGTGGAAATGTACTGGGATTCATTTGGGAAAGGTGATCTAAAACACCTCAAGACTGCACAATGTTCTTAAGTCTGCTGAGAAATGAGGTGTGACATTGCCAGGTTTCCATAGGAAAATGATTATGTTTGTAGATTGAGAGAGTGTGAACCTAAATTACTCTGTTGTATATTCTGCTTGACTGACACACAGATTTGCCTAATCGAGGATGTGGACTGCCAATAATTGAATGTCTTCTATTTTTCAATTTTCAGAAAACTACTTGCTTCAAGTTTTTTATTTTTTTTTCCGCCAGCAAGAATCACTCACATGCTCTGTGTTCATTTATATTCTTCTGTTATGCTTTGGTTGTAATCCAAGGTTTTCTAACTGATTAGCTATGCATGGTATGTTTCAAACCAGTGCAAACTCCCACTTTCTCCCGGTCTTCTTGTTTCTTTTTCATGTGCAATATTAGGAGGTTTCCTAACTTCTCCTGGAAATGTGGTGGTTATTGCGTGATAAACTCTAGTTGAGGTGTTACGGAACCAAACTTGAGTCCACTTGCCTGTGCACAGTAAAGCCAATCTACGGACATGGGGTTGTGGTGAAGGAAACTGCAGCGTTTATAGCAGGGCACCAGGCAAGGAGTCCAGGGCAGCTCGTGCTCAAAACACCCGAACTCGCCGATGGGTTTCAGGAAAGCAGTTTTAAAGGCCAAGTGAGGGAGGGGCGTCCCAGGGTATGTGATCAGCTGTGCACAATTCTCTGATTGGTTGATGGTGAGATAACAGGGTGGTATCATCAGGGTTAACATTATCAATCCTTAGGCTCCAGTAAGTCTGGGGGCTACATGCTGTGGTCATCAAGTTGTTAATTTCTTCTATTTGGCATTGGTTTTAGCATCTGTAAAACAACTCGGCAAATATGCATCAGATACTGTTATCTAGGTACTTCAGAGACGAGCTACAGCAGAGGATATGGGGGAGGGCTGTGTCCCCAGCAGGCCCTGTGGAGTCCTGCCTGGCTACAGAGCCTTTAAAAAAATGTAAGTACCACCTCACAGCAAGCCCACTGTCGTATACCAGAGAAATTATCTATGTCTCTTATCTAGCCCAGGAGAAAAAGAAAATATGCAAAATTAGAAACTGAAAACTGAATTATCCATTAACTATTTGTTATCAAAACCTTCCTAAATGTGTCGAGGTACTTTTGCCTAATCTTAGACTTTTTTTTTTTTTGCTGCCTTAAATGTAATGTCATATATATATATTTTCCAGCACAAGTAGGTTTAATTATTATTACAATAACATAAACACTTGCATATAAATTATATATTAGAAAGAAGGATACCAGAGAAAGCAATTGGATATAGTTTCCTACCTTTCCTTCTATTCTATTACTTTAAATTCAGGTGATACAATCTCTCTTTAAACTTCTCCCAGGATTACTTTGCATTACTCCTT
This sequence comes from Delphinus delphis, assembly GCF_949987515.2. Lineage (NCBI taxonomy): Eukaryota > Metazoa > Chordata > Mammalia > Artiodactyla > Delphinidae > Delphinus > Delphinus delphis. The sequence goes on from NC_082700.1 coordinate 25,923,992, forward strand.
ATTTGTTCCTTGAAAAACTTCTGTAGATGAAAGGTTATTTACTATAGCCCTTGCACTTGCTAAAACTTAATAGGAAAAATATTTGTAAGTAGCGCAATGGTATCTGTCAGAAAAGCAATAATTTGGTTTCAGAAACCTGTCTGATCCTTTTTCTTTTCCTTAGACTCTGCTAACTGATATAAAATTGCATATCAGTGACTGAAATGGACAAAAAGCAAATGCCTGTAGGAACCCTGGGCTCAGAGGTTCTCAACCTTCTCTCTTTCTTTATGGATGCTTCTCAGGCTGGAGAGTCCCGCCCCATAAGTGGGAGCTGGGGCAGGCCAGCATTTCAGCAATTCTGGGAGGGAGACATGTGGTTTGAATGGCTCCTCGTGTCATTCTGACACAGCCTTGTGATGCAGAGCAGGTGTGGGACCCCTTCTCCCCCTGAAAATCATTGTCCTGGTTTTGATGGAGAAAATAGCATGTGTTGGGGAGAGAATTAGCTAACCCCTAAGTTATCTCTTTTTTAAAAAAAAATAAATTTATTTATTTCTTTTTGGCTGCGTTGGGTCTTCGTTGCTTCACGTGGGCTTTCTTTAGTTGCGGCGAGCGGGTCAACTCTTCGTTGCGGTGCACGGGCTTCTCGTCGCGGTGGCTTCTCTTGTTGTGGAGCGCGGGCTCTAGGCACGCGGGCTTCAGTAGTTGTGACTCACGGGCTCTAGAGCGCAGGCTCTGTAGTTGTGGTGCACGGGCTTAGTTGCTCCGCGGCATGTGGGGCCTTCCCGGACCAGGGCTCGAACCCGTGTCCCCTGCACTGGCAGGCGGATTCTTAACAACTGCACCACCAGGGAAGCCCCCTAAGTTCTCTTTAAACAAATATTTTAGGTGCATTTTGTCAAGCTATTGGAAATTTCAAATAGCTTATTTTTTTATATCCATCTAAACTTCTGGATCACAAATACTCTGTCAACCTTAAATAAGTGGGCCCCCATCCTCCTGCTGTGCAGAGCAACATTCCGAGGAAATGGCGACATAAAAGGCACCTCCAAGAGTTTTTATAAGGCAGTCCTTGGTGGTTTCTAGGCACTCTCTGTGCTCGGCCTGTGTGGCTTATGAGTTGCTCACTTGGGTCCCTTTGGGTTTTGGATTTACTTAGTTGTTACTAAGTCCATGCATGAGACTTTTCCAGTTTTTCTTTTTTTCTTAATTTTTGAATTATTTGTGCCTCCCTCATCTAGTACATTTTCTTCCTCCCTCCCCCACAGCATTCATGGCTCTTACTATTTTAGGGCCTCAGTATAGGACTTTGACCTTTACAGCCTCAGGGCCTCCCAGCTTTCTGACAGGTACATTGTCTTCCAGCCAAATGTTTCCTATGAGTGTTGCTCTCAACCTTGACTCAGGCCGTGTCCATGCTCCTCCCCTTTTCTGGAATGTGCTTCTAGCTCCCTCTGAACCTGTGATAATGACTACATTCCGAGAGGCTTCCCAATTCAGTGAATGGCATCACTGTCTACCACGTTGCCTGGGACAAAAACATAGTGGCGGGTGGCCTTGATGCTTTCTTGCCCCGTCGTCCATCATCTCTCCATCAGCAACATCTGTCAATTCTATTACCAAATATATTCCCCACGTTCTCACCATCTCCCCAATGACAGCTCTTTCCAAGCTACCACCTGCCCTGGATGACCACAGCAGTCCCCTAACTGGTCTCCCTATTTCTATGAGTGACCCACAGGAAACATTCTTCAGTTAGCAGCCAAGGTGATCTTTGCAAAGTATAGTCAGATCATGCCATCATCCCCTTCTTTTTTTTTTTTTTTTTTTTTTGCGGTACGCGGACCTCTCACTATTGTGGCCTCTCCCGTTGCGGAGCACAGGTTCCGGACGTGCAGGCTGAGCGGCCATGGCTCATGGGCCCAGCTGTTCCGCGGCATGTGGGATCCTCCTGGACCGGGGCACGAACCCGTGTCCCCTGCATTGGCAGGCGGACTCTCAACCACTGCACCACCAGGAAAGCCCCATCATCCCCTTCTTAAATCCCCATGGTGACTTCCAATGGCTCTGCGTAGTTAGCCTCAGGTACCTCCTCAACCATCCCACCTACTTCTCTTGTTCCCTGCGTTCCTGCTCCGCAGGCCTTCCTTCCATTCCTGAACAACAGAAGCATCTTCTTCTCTGGAACTTGGCATTCGTGGTTCCATCTGTGTGCAATCCACTTAGCCCCATATCTCAGCTTCTTAAAATTCAAACCTAAGCTCAAATGTCACCTCCTCAGAGAGGGTGTCCTCAGTCACCCTGCAGAAAATAATCCCTTCTACCTAGTCACTATATATCCTATGAGTCTGTTTTCTTTTCACTGACGTTCTTGTTTATAATCATTTGTTTATTGTCAAACTGCCCCCCGACACAAAGAAGGATATTACTCCTGTTAACCACTCAGTGGATCCCCCATGCCCAGGTCAAGGCCAGCCTATAAATATTGGCCATCTGAGAAGATGTTTGAAATGCTGCTTCCTTCGTGAATGCCCATGGTCTTTGCTCCTCTGATGGCACCTAACCTGCATTTATATACTTGTTTCTCCTGTTAGAGTTAATGCTTTTCAAGGCCCTGTGCTCTGTTCAACTTTCTATCCTCCAAAGTGCTTTTTGTGGGGTAGAGCCTTAGTAAATATTTACTGAATCCAGTTATACTCTTTTTGTTGTTAAAGGAAATTGAGTAACAAATTTAAGTAGCACTCTGTAGTATCTAAGAGAAATAGGAAACAATTAGCAACAGCCTCAAACAGTTACTACACAGTGTGTTCATTTTCAGGTATTAATTCTCCAGTGTGCCTTATTTCCAGATTTTCCTATTCAAGAGCTCACGCTACAGAACCTGTTAACAGTTGAGGAAGAGAGGAAGCAGAACTGGCAAAGAGATGAGCAAAGGCAAAAGCTCGTGTCTTCAAAGGTTTCACCAGTACGCACTGTGTGTCATGAATTCGTGACCATATGTAGGCAAGGGCATGGTTTGGAGGTGTTAGGAAGAAAGATAGCTGTCTTTAAGCAGAGGCAAAAGGAACAAGCAGAAAAAAGAAATGATAAAAAGAAGATTGATGTTCAAAATTCAACTTTTGAGTCAGACTAGGGAGGATATAGAAAAAACTTTCTAAATCTCTACATTGGTATTGGTTACTGTGCTCTCCATTGCAGGTAAAGAAAAGGCACTCTCAACCCTTTGTAATGTGTAAATTGCTTTTAGTCACTCTCCCCAGGAAAGCAAGACATGTCAGCCTGCAAATTGTTAGGCTGCCAATCCTATTGTCAGGCAACCAGGACATTTGAATTCAGATGTGCTGAAATTCCATTTGGGGCTTTTCTGCCAAAAATCTCTAGCATCTAAAGAGACCTCTGGCTAGAAAAGGAGTAAGTTTCACACATCAAATCTCTTCAGATATATTTTAAACATCTCCACTCAAAAGATCCTGGAAACAAGTTACAAATTGAGGCATTCAACAAGCCTGGGGACAGGTGAGAGGAAAGGTAGGCGGTGATTGCAGGAAGAATCACACATCCGTTTTCAGAGCAGAGTCATTCTTCCATTTTTATTCATTCAACAAATATTGGTGGAGAGGCAGTGGATCGCAATGCTTTAGAATTTAGGCTTGGAGTCAGAAGGCTTGGCTTAAATCCTGGTTGGGTTACCTGTTGGGATGGTTCATCCTTTGTGTCCACTGGGCTAGGTGAGGTTATTCAATCACACACGAATCTAGGTGTTTCTGTGAAGGTATTTCATAGATGTGGTTGACATTTACAGTCAGTTGACATTTCCATAAAGGAGATTATCCTTGATAATCGGGGTGGGCCTCATCTTATCAGTGGAAGGCTTTAACTGCAAAACTGCAGTTTCCCTGAGGAAAAAGGAACTCCACCTGTGGACTACAGCGTCACCCCCTGCCTAAGAGTTCCCAACCTGGGGGTGCCATGCCTCACAGATTTCAGACTGCTCAGCCAGACTCCATAGTTGCATAAACTAATTCCTAGAAATCTGCCGTGTGTATATATATCTGTACATGTATTTATATATACACACGCACACCGGTAGTTTTCTATACATATCTATCTATCTATCTATACATACATATATAGATAAAGTTTATTGGTTTCGATTCTCTGGTAGAGCCCTGACTGATCCACCTAGTAACTGTGCTGACCTTGGGAAAGCACCTTACCCTCTCTGTGCCTCAGTTTCTTCATCTATAAAATAAGGATACAGTAGTCCCCATCTCACAAGCCTGTGGAAAGGATTAGGTGAGTTAACAAATGGCAGGTTCTTACACTGGGGACTGACACATACCAAGTGCTCTTCTTGATTATTAAGCACCTGTTGTTTGCTTATGTTAGCTACTGGGGAGAAATAAGAATAAGGAAGATGAGATGCCTGACATTAGGAAGCATGCAATTCCTCAGAGGGTGATAAGGCATAATCATAAGTACACATAGTCAGAATGTAACCCTAGTGCACACTCCTAATTAGGGAAAGGTTGGCTTATAATTCTAATAATACCACTGATGAGGGTACATAGTGGTTATCTACTGTGCGCTAAGTATAGTACAGGCAATTTCATTTGTTTGCTTTTTTCATTCTTCCTTTATTCATTTGTTGTTTTATTTATCAAACATTCATTGGTCTCCTATTATACATTAGACATGATACTAGATGCTAAAGATATAGTGGAAAATTAGATAGAAGGAGTCCCTGCCTCCTTGTAATACATATTCTAGTAAAGACTACAAATAATACATAAGTAAAATAAATTATGTAATGTAATTAAGTATGGATAAGTTCTATGAAGAAAGATAAAGCATGGTAAGCATGGTTAGGGTGGGTCTGGTGACATTTAACATGAGACCCAAATCATGAGAAGCAGCAGTTTTGCAAATATCTTGGGGAAGTTGATTTCAAGACAGCAAGTGGAAAGGGCCTTAGATTAGAATAATCTTGACACATTGGAGGGAAACAAAAAAGACCATTGTGGCTGTAGCAAAGCAAACAGTGGGAAGAGAAGGAAGGGAATGAAGTTGGAAACGGAAGTAGAGCCCAGATCTTATAGGGACTGTAGGCCATGACGAGTCATGTTACTTTATTTTTTTTTTTATTTTTTATTTTTTTAAATTTATTTATTTATTTTTGGCTGTGTTGGGTCTTCGTTGCTGTGCACGGGCTTTCTCTAGTTGTGGTAAGTGGGTGGCTACTCTCTGTCGTGGTGCGCAGGCTTCTCACCGCGGTGGCTTCTCTCGTTGCGGAGCATGGGCCCTGGCCTCACAGGAAGCACATGGGCTTAGCTGCTCCGCTGCATGTGGGATCTTTCCGGACCAGGGGTCGAACCCGTGTCCCCTGCATTGGCAGGCAGATTCTTAACCACTGCGCCACCAGGGAAGCCCCATGTTACTTTATTTTAAGTGGGATGGGAATATTTTGATGTGTTTGGAGTAAGGAACGCAGACATTTATTGTAGATGCTGGGTAACATGGGGTGGGGAGTGGAGATGAGTGAGGTAGGGAGACTGCATATGTGGCTAGTGGAGTAGAACAGGTGAGGGTGATGCTGGCTGTCACTCAGGCGGCAGAGATGGAGGAGATCAGAAGAGGATGATATTCAGGATGGGTTTTGGGGGCAGAGATGTAGGAGAAGGACTGAATTAAGGCGCAATTGCTGTATTGTCATCTCTAAGCTTCACAGGGCCCCAAAGGCTTATGTCTGAGTTTCCTCACTGTTGCCAGATACGCTCCCCACCCAGCAGCAAAGGTTCCCCACCTGGCTAGTTCCTGCAGCAGTTGGACCAGGTACACTCCATCCAGTCCTCGACCCAACAGGTTTCACTTCCCTGCCAGCCTGTGAAATTATTCAAACAGCCAATCACTTCCTCCCACTGGAACCAGGGGCCACTGCACCGTCTTGGTACTACAAGCCTGTCCCCTACAAGCCCTGCTTGTTCATTCCGTCTCTGAGCGTAACCGCCTTGTGGCCCTGCATGGCAGACGTTGTCCTGCCCTGGGCTGGTGGGTATCTATGACTGAGGAACTGCTGCCCATTTCATCTGTCTGGTCAGGTGTGTGTTTGGTCTTCTCTTACTATTTAAGGCAAGGGATCCATCCTCTCCAATGGAGTGAATAGGAGATGATCAGAACAATTAAGGTCAAAAACAGAACGGCCCAGCCACAGCCGAGGGCTTCCATCAGCTTTCATAAACTGCTCTTAGCTAAATAAATGGCTGCTGATGTGGCCAGAAGGTCTGTGCTGTGCGTGACTGGAAGGAGACCGAACCTGAAAGCTGCGACTCTAGGCAGCTAGCGGTCTCGAGTGCTCTGAGGGTATTTGTACAGAGAGAGAAAAAACAGAGGGAGGGAAGCACTGCAGGAAAATGGAGGGCTTTGACAGGATGGTTTCTATCCACCAGCTTCTTGTCGTGGGCCTGGGTATCTTCTGCTGCACCACTCTTCTGCCTCTGTCACAGCAGAGAGCCTAATTCTCAGAGTTACACAACAAAAACAGAAACAGAAAGACACCCATGGCACCCCTGTGACATGGCAAAAGGGTTAGTTCAAACCTGACTCAAGCCCAGGGTTGTATGGTTAAGGAAAGAATTGCCACTGGGGAGGGCCCTCGCCCTGGCAGAGAAAGAGGCCGAGAGGATCCCATCTGCTGTCCCCAGTGCTGCCAGCTCCTTTAAGCAGGCTGACCTGGGTCTTCTCAGGCTGAGATGGCAACAGGAGCCGCTTCTGCAAGGTGGGAAGTTGGGACTTTTTTTTTAAAGTTTTTAAATTTTTTTCCACTTTTTCAATAAACATGATGTATGTATAACTGGAATTATATATAGATGTTTAAATGAGTATATATTTCTTTACAAATCACTGTAACCTTAATGCTGTGGTCTCATGCACTTAGGTTTCCATACCCAACACTCAATATCTCATTCAAATTACTGACTTCACCCCATCAGCCACCAGTAAATATTTGCTATTATAGATTTGGTTAACATGTTCTGTTCAGTGCCTTTTTCAACAGTCTCTGAGCTGTTGTTTGCCTTCCCCTCTGAAGGAACGTGTTCACCTTTACCAGGCTGCCCACGAACCCCTTCAGCTGCCTTCACTGTGAACTGTCTTTGCAGGGAAGCTCTTGGCTGTATCTGCCTTTCTTGGGAGCACAGGTGTGACACTGTGTTGATGACATTCTCCACTAAACACATTCATTTGACACACTCATTAAGGACATACAAACACAAAATAACTTACAAAAAAGGGATTGGAGATTGCCTTACACATAGTGTAAGGTCCTGTCACCTTGGTTAAATTTTTGAAAAGTATTTAGTAAATCGAGAGATGTTCTATTCCTGAGACTATCAAGAAACAGCCTCTGACCTTTTTAGCACCCAAATGTTAATAGAAGCCCAACATCTTTTTTTTTGGCCGCACCGTGTGGCATGTGGGATCTTAGTTCCCTGACCAGGGATTGAACCCTCACCCTTGGCAGTGAAAGTACAGAGTCTTAACCACTGGACTGCCAGGGAATTCCCGAAGCCCAACATCTTTTAGCCATTTGGGGTCTCTGAAGGCAACATAGTCCACATTTAAAGTTTTTACTTAATCCATTTGTGCTGTTACTCACAAATCTGGCCACCTTGAGTGCAGCCCCCTCCAACCAAAGACTCGAGAATCTGTCCAAATTGAAATCATCAGGAGTTCCCGTTAGTGCTCTTGGAAGGCCCTTCGCTGCAGAGGTTTTAGCACCCTCCTCTCAGGGAGTCTCTGGATTACCTGCAATCATAGGCCATAAGTTGCCCGTGGGCTTCTGATACAAGAAACTGCCTTTCCTCAGGGCACTGTGCTATACACCATCAGGGTGGAGATTGCTGGCCACTCACTGGGCTCTCTAGGAAGCAGAAGCTCTAACAGACCCTGAGCCTATGACCCTCTCTACCAGCTGCCCATTATGCCTTGAGTCATGGAAACAGCACCCCACAAGCTTGGCACAGCTACTGAGGCTGCCTTCCTGCAGAATGGAGCCAAACGTGGACCCTCTGGCACCTTCCACTCTACAAGTATGGATGGCACAGTGGCTAAGAATCCGCCTGTCAGTGCAGCGGACATGGGTTCGAGCCCTGGTCCGGGAAGATCCCACATACCATGGAGCAACTAAGCCCATGTGCCATAAGTATTGAGCCTGCACTCTAGAGTCCGCGAGCCACAACTACCGAGCCTGTGAGCCACAACTACTGAGCCCGCGTGCCACAAGTACTGAAGCCCACGAGCCTAGAGCCTGTGCTCCACAACAAGAGAAGCCACTGCAATGAGAAGTCCGTACACCGCAATGAAGAGGGTTTTTTAAAATTTTTAATTAATTAATTAATTTTTGGCTGTATTGGGTCTTCATTGCTGCATGTGGGCTTTCTCTAGTTGCAGCAAGCGGGGGCTACTCTTCGTGGACCCTGTGGCACCTTCCACTCTACAAGGATGGCCTCCCCCATCCTCAATTCCTTGCCCTATACCATGGTGCTGGAGGAAGACAACAGTCTCCAAGATTCCTTGCCTACCTGAGGGCCCCATGGGATTAACAGTGTTAATAGCAATGAGATTTTATGGACTTTACAGATGAAATCACACCGTCCGTGTGATGGAGTTCAGTGGAATATTGTCGTTTTCTGTCTTACAACTAAGATGTCCCCAGTAAATGCTGGGATCCAAGGCTCAGCACAACTGGTCAAATTTCAGGCAGTCATCTTAGCACTGGATGCCCTGGCCAAAAAATTGACCACATCTGCATCTTTTACAAACTCTTGGCCTAAGTGTTGCCCCATTCTGAGAATCGCTTGCCTCAGAGACACTCAAAATATAAATCAAGGTAACAGATGTCCCTACATATACTAAAGCCACAACACAAGGCTTCACCAGGACACTCCTTACCCTCTTGGAAATAGTTCCAGACATTATTAATAGTGACGAGGGCATTCATTTCACTTCAGAATACACAGTGCTAGGCTTTGGAGAAAGCCTTCAATGGAACGTCCACCTCCCCATAGACTCAGAAAGCTGGTATAATTGAAAGACCTAATGGGCATCTCGAAAAACTCCTATTTAAGTTAAAAAGTGACAAGTGACTTGACCCTGGGTAACCACCCTATCCACTATCAGCCCACGGTTCAGGTGGCCTTGAGTCTGCTCCCAGCTCTGTGTGGGACATGACTCAGGTCTGGCTAGTCGCAGCATCAAGTTCAAGGTTGGGGCAGGAATACAACACCTGATCCACTCCCATCCACAGACGTCAGGCTGAAGGCAGCCCAGCATAGTGATTAGGGGTCCAGACTCTGGGTCCTGACTCCTGGGTCCAAATGCTCCCTCTGTCACTAACTAGGTAAATGGCTTGTGCAAGTTACCTCACTCCTGTGTGTCTCGAATAATGCAGGATTGTGGTGCAATCAATGAATAACGTAAGGAAAGCCCTTAGATCAGTGTCTGGCATGGAGTAAGAGCTCTGTCCGTTATTATCATCTGGTGAGGAAAGAGCAGTACTCTTTCCTATTGAATTTGAAGTCAAGATGCTATAGTCTTGGACCTGCCAAAGGCCATCTTGCTGCCATGTGGAGCTTGAACATAAAACCACCTGGAAGAGAGGTGGAGATGGAGAGATACTGACTCTTGGTGATACTTCTGGTTGGTTTGAGTACATATGAGTTAGTGACTCAGTCAGTTGTAATGAAAGATTCACAATCAGTACACCTTCTAGTAATGTTTCCCTTCAGTTTGGTGTGTATCTCTTCCTTGCTTCAGGTGTCTATGACTTGTCTGAGTCATTTCCCTTAACATGTCACAATTCCTGAAAGCACCAACCAAGCAACCTGGCTTGTTTTTCCGTCATTGTCTTTGTTCCCTCAACTCCCCGACTTTGGTGCATTGGGCAGGAGAGTCTCAGAGCCCTCTTCTCTACTTGTCCTCAGAGTCGAGAGCAAGGTCAGCCCTTCAGTGATTTGTCCCAGACCTCACTGTCATTCTTTCCTGTTTTGTTGCTTTGACGGAAAACACACGCCTCTTCACACATTATTATTCCGTCTCCTCACTGCATTGTCAAGCGCTGCTTCAGAACAGGAAAGAAGAGGAGATGGGAAAGGACAAAGCAGATGTGTGTGCCAAGCAAATCGCGGCAGATCCTTGCCCTCCCCGGATCCAGGATGGTGATCCCTCCACTCACTCATTCCTCCCAACACTCTCCTCTCTGTGCTCCCATCTCTGTCCTCTGATACCCCAGGGGACGGAGAGCTGTCGTTAATGGTTGGCATTTTCCCCCATGATTGTACCCACTCAGTTCCTAGCACAAGGTTTGACTCCTGCAGATGCTCAGTCAGTGCCTGCTTCTCATACTGACCAGCTCTTCCTCCTCCAAGGAGACAAGGAAGCCAGGCTGAATGAATACAGGGAACCGTTTCGAGCTGCACCCGAGGGAAACACCTCAGTAAAGGAGGAGGAGACAGAGGTTGGGATGTGGGGAAGTGACGTGGAACAGCGGGGATGGGAAACAAATGGGGAAGAATTTCAATCGGTGGTGATGTCACCCTCACCAGGCGGCCCCGCTGACCTTGCCAGCTTCTTGGCCATCTACCCTTCCCTCACGCTTCTTGCCCAGCCACACTGGGTTTCTCTGGGTCCTCGGATACAGCCAGCTCTCTGACCTCTGGGCCTTCACAGCTATTTCCTTTGCACCAAGCAAACTCTTATGTCAGGTCCCAGCGTGGGTGTCATTTCTGCTGGGAGATTCCGCTCACCTCAGGCTGTGGTTAGCTCTTCGCCATTTGTACCTGGAACTCCCTCAACTTGCCATCACAACACACATCACACTTGACCTTTGTTATTTACGAGGTTGTCTTTCTCCAGTGTTAGACTGTGCACCCCAGGAGGACAAGGATGCTGTTTATTCTACATTAATGACTGCTGTAGCCCAGCAGCACATGTCCTAGCCATCTTAGGCTCTCAATAGATGTTTGTTGAGTGATAAACTCTGGCGTGAATCTTAAAATATTCTTAGGGCCAGAGAGATGATAGTTGTAGATCTTTCCTTTTGCAATGAATTATACCTGTTGAAACGGGTGCCTTCTTTCCACCCTGCCACACAATGCTAGGTGAGGGCATCAGTCCGTTTATATGTGGATGCACAGCATATCCGAACAAGAGCAATCGGCATAGAGTCACCCAGAGGTAATGCTGTCAATACAGATTCTTGCCTTGTGAAACAGAAGATTGGGATAGTAATCCACTTAACTCAAATGTGATATTATTCTCTAATATAAAATGATTTATTTTTTTCCTCCAAAGGGCAACTATGTTATCTAGAAAATTACTTCAGCCCATGGCTTCACATCGGGTGATGTTGCATGGATGTTGCCAGACACCCCTGAAAGGATCTGGTGACTGACCTATGGCACAGCTGATTCTACATCCCATTACCTATCTTCCAAGCTATCTAGTCTCAGAAATTCACTTTCTGTTACAGTATAGTCACTGTGTTCTGTCTCCCTGACCTCTGCAGTCTTACTGGGAAAACTGGGCAGCACTGAAAGTCAAGTAAGTGGAGAGAAGAGAGGGACAGAGGCATCCTATAAATGGAAGAGAGGTCCTTTACTGTGACAAGTGACACTGCACAAAAATGATGTGTGTGTGCACGATAGCTTTCTTTCTCATCTCCTTCTGACACTTGGGAGTGTACTTCCTCATAGCCAATCATCTCCCTTAGCCAAGAAATTACAAATGACACAGAGAGAAAATAGCAAGTCAGTAAGTGAGAGAGTTTCTGAGTTTGGCAAGCCTAGGCAAAGTTAAAACAATGATGTCTGGTGCTTGTATAACAGTTGTCAAAGTTGACATTTGAGGTTTACAGTGCTTTTGTTAATGACATGTTTGAGTGGAGAAACAATAGCATTCAAGTTAAGTTCAACTAAAGACTCAAAATACCTTTACACTTTTTTGCTTTTCTCTTGTCTTCCTGAGACAGGCGGAGAGAAATCTGTTCCTCATGGCAGTGTCTATGACAACAAACTCATTTCATTTTCTTACTTTTAGGTACATGATAGACAACACTGAGGGACTTTTGATACCTTTTCTACCTACATAATTAAGCTACTGGAGTCTGCCTCCCACTCCTGAAATGATTTGAACACATGCCAAGTTATCCTGGGATGTAAGGGCAAGACTGTGGGTAGGGACTGGACATAGTTAATAAACCAGAGACTAAGAAAGAATCATGTTGTCTTAATCTTGGATAATCAATCATTCATCTTCATAGACTGTAACTCTAGTCTTTGATGGGAGAAGTTGTGGATTCAGGAGGATGAATTTCAAGGGAAGCAAGAGAAGGTGAAGCTCTAAATGCACATGTATTTTTTAGTGCTCATCATAGGCAGGGCATGACTGGAGACCCTTGAAGGGAAGTAAAAGGATATAAAAGGCAATCCTTGCTCTCCTTGTAGGCTGACACGGTAGCACAAGCACTTGTGTGATTATAACTCAAGGCAGAGTCTTGTCCTTATTGACTGTCTTAAAGTTAATTTCAGTCTTGGACACTGAACTCAGCAGGATAATCACAGGGAAAACCCATTTAGGAAAAAACCCATGTGACAAGCCTATACCTTTTAATTTTTAATGCAAAAAGAGGTCAGCTATTTTCATAACTCAAGAGCCAAAGTGTTTTCAGTAATTCTCTGGTTAATACAACATATTGTCTAGGGGACTTTTTTTTTCCCTAAAAAATTTGATTAATCAAGGTATTTGAGGATTCTAGACTTTTGTGTGTGTGTTTTTGTTCTGAATTAATTGTTTAAAGATCCTAAATAATGTGGATATTTTCTAGCACTTCCACTCATTGGTCTGTGTAGATCCTGTCTCTATAGCTTTTAAAGCAATGACTTCTGAACTAGAATGGTCAGTAGAATTGGGTGGATGACTTTATAAAAATACTAATTTGCAAGCCCAGTCCAGGTCTATCAAGTAAGGATCTCTAGGAGTTAAGCCCAGGTATGTGTGTTTTTAAAAGCTTCTCAGATAATTCTCATAATTAGCTGGCTTTAAGTCTAGGTTATACTCTATGACAGAGTCTCTTGTGCAGTATTTTCAAAACCAGAAGTGTACGAGGGGTAAGAGTGTTTCTTTTGATGTTGGTTAGATAGTCCTGGGTTTGAATAGTAGTTTCACCACATTTTCAACTGCAGTATGACTTTAGGCACCTTTCTTATAGCCTCATCTGTAAGATGGAGTTCATACTGCTACATAATGAATAGGATAGCTGAGCAGATCGGTTGTTAAAAAAACGAATTCAGCCCAATCACATCAAGGAATAGGGCACTTAATAAAAGTTAGCTGTTATTATTAATAGTGTTTGAATGTTTATGTTCATGTTATATATTTGCATTGCATAGTCTAACTATTTTTATTAAATGTCAATCTCTTATAAACATAGCATATTCAGAATTTTCTGTAAATAACTTTTAAGGACAAGCGCTACATAGTTCTCCATCATTTTCCATTGTGTTGGCCTTTAGGACAGTGCATGGAACATATTAACTGCTCAACAAAGCAATCAGATTCATCTACTGAAAATCTCCACACCTACACAAATAGTCCTGACTCTGTGAGTACGTATTGGGCAGTGATGAAAGTTAAAGAGAACATCTCAGAGGTCTGTTCCCATCCTTTAGGGTTGGCCTCTGAAGGACATGTGGGTACACATCTGGTATACCCACTTAGCCTGCCTGAGTTTGTAAGGTAGAAACATTGGCTAAAATAATCATCTAGGGAACTAAGGAGGCAAAACACTCTGATATTAGAGGGGTAATGAAGAGACACTTAGGGAGCATTTGTTTCAGTGCAAGGTCACTGTTCATTAATACTCGTACAGATAGCTTATTAACCACCCAGAAAATTCACTTCAAGTTTTCAAGCTACATAATACTCAAAATCACTGCCTGAATATAGATTAGGAGATGGGGGCTTGCTGCACAGAGAGCTCAGACAGGGTTGTAAACCATAAGCTTCATCGATTCTGAAAGTGGAGATTATCCCATGGAAGATTTATCCCACCCTCCCGCCCCCTGTTCCCTCCCGCTGCAACCCCAGGACAGGGGACTTCCCTTTCCAGCCTGTTGTTGAAAGCCTGAAAGAGGGATTCCGGATTCTAAAAAACAGTGCTCTACAAAAGAGGTGTCAGTTGGAGGATGATGAAGAGTGTCACCTTCTGCGGTGGGAAACTTCGCTCTGGAAACCCACTGAAAAACGATGACCTTGGGGCTTGGCCAGCCTTCCAGGTCTGCTCCTTTAGGCATCTTTTCATCCCCTATAGAGCCTAGTGTAGCATCTCCTTGCCACATTGTAGCACTACATTGAATGAATGAATGGAGTCACTCATTCTAGTGTGAATTTCTTTTTTTTTTAATTTTAGCTACCTGATTCTCACGCCCAACTCATTATCTAATGGGGTGTCGGGGGTGGGATAGAAATTGACTCACCATAATTCAGATGTGCAAGATAAAAATAGTGACCATCTTCTAACCAAACTTGCCTTATGTGGAAGTCCCCATCCTAATGGTGGCTGCAAAACCTTCAGTTTGCCAGTTACATACAGCTCAGTATCTTCTGTAGCAAATGAATCTGGATTACTGTACTAGTTTGCTAGGATTTATGTTGTAAACACTTAGTCCAAAGTTCAAACTTCCTGTCTGTTCCTCTCCACACAGAGGGCTTCTTCTGATCTTTTCAAATCCCATACAGGTGCCACCTGATGCTTGTGTCCATGTGGGAGCAGGGGAAGGACCTTTGTTTTTTACCTATTGTCTTCTGGGATTTTGTCTGCATTCCCTGCGATGTCTCATTTCATCTGATCTCTGAGCAAGAATGTGGGTGCCCTGAAGCAAGTGGGGGTCCTGTCTTGTGCTGTGGATTTTTTACCAGAAACTGCTGCTCGAGTTGGGGGTGATCGCCTCTGGTCATGAGCTTCCCCACCCTGTGTGCTCTGTCCTGACCCAGGCCTCTTCTGCTCCACAACTTTGCACAGCACTCGCATATCACCCACGGGAGCATATGAGGGGTTCCGGATGTTGGACTGTGCAGAATCAGGAGTGCTAGCTCCTTCCATCCACCTAGACAGCTACCCTAGTCAATTCCACTTTTACTCCAGTCCCATTTGGGACCATAGTGCACTGGCGTCATGAGCAACTCAGGACTTGTCTAAGGGGCTTGCAAATTTCCAGAGACGTAAGGAGTGACACTTGTAAAGGGGGGTTCTCTACTGCATTCCTTCCACGGAAGTTCAACTCTGAGGTTAGGGATGGTAGAAATGTAAGATGGTCCTGATTCTTCTCTCCTTTCTTGTTTTCTCTTCTCTCTTTTCTTTCTTCCTCTTCCTCCCTGTCTCTGTATACTAACTCAGCTCTCTCCCATGACTCTTGAAGGGTCCTCCACCCCCTTTCAACCTGACAAGAGGCACCCTCAATCCCATCCTTCTCCTTCCCTAGGAAGTCCTCATCTATCCCTTCCCTGGCTGCAAGGAATGGTGAAAGGAGTGTCAGGAAAGAATCTGGATTACTGTGTAGTTTCTTAGGGCTGCCATAGCAAAGTACCACAAACTAAGGGGCTTAAACAACAGAAATGTGTTGTCACACAATTCTAGAGCCAGAAGTCTGAAATCAAGGTGTTGGCAGGGTTGGTTCCTTTTGAAGGCTGTGAGGGAGAACCTGTTCCAGGCTTATAGATGGCCATCTTCTCCCTGTATCTTCACATCATCTTCCCTCTGTGTGTGTCTGTGTCCAAATTTCCTCTTCTTATTAGGACACAAATTGTATTGGATTAGGACCCACCCTAAAGACCTTGTTCTAACTTGATTACTTCTGTAATGGCCCAGTCTCCAAATAAGTTCACATTCTGAGGTTCTAGGGATTAGGATGTAAACAAATGAATGGGGAGGGGCACAATTCAACCCAAAATGATTACCAAGGAGGGAAAATACATTGGTAAGCATTTCAAGATATTCCTGTTATCCCACGACTTTATATCTGTGTGCTAGGATGAAGTGAGGAAGCTGTCTGTGCTTCTGTGCTCTGTGGATGACTATTTTTTGATGGCTTTAAATGAACTTGAAAGTTGCCTTATCATTTTCTTGCATTGTCACTAGGGGGCATTTTAAGGTAATAATTCAATCAGTGGAATTTTGTACTGGGGTATCAATGGAAGTGGCAGACCTTGGGCTACAGAGATTCCTGAGCTTTTAGAGGATGAGAAAAAGGGACCAAGAGATGGAGCTGATGTTACATTTTTTCTAGGAAGCCCTTAGCATCATATGAAAATCTGCCCCATCTTTGTATGAGGCTGGATATGTCAAGGAGACAGTTTTGACACATTTGTAGGTCCACTTAAATATGGAAACTGAGGGAGAAAGGGGAGTCAGGGATGATCCCTATGATTTCCATTTGAATAACTGGATTGTGGCAGAAATGGTGGTGGAAGATGAAGAATTGATGGGCT
Source organism: Delphinus delphis (assembly GCF_949987515.2). Taxonomy (NCBI): domain Eukaryota; kingdom Metazoa; phylum Chordata; class Mammalia; order Artiodactyla; family Delphinidae; genus Delphinus; species Delphinus delphis. Next base: position 25,940,516 of record NC_082700.1, read on the forward strand.
TACTTTCGGGATGCGTTTGGTCTTAAGTGCCTGAGGAACGTTCAAGAAGAGGTGCCCCATAGGATAATCCATGGCTCTGTGCTTTAAACATAGCATGTTTAGTGCTCAACTGACAGTGCAAGTGGACATTATGATCTCCATTTTACAGATGAGGAACTGAAATTCCCAGAGGTGAAGTAGCCTACTCAAGGTCAATGTGAGAACTATCTGATTCCAAGCAGAAGGACCTAAAACAGTTCCATTCACTTTCTCACAGATCCAAGACCAAAGCAGCCCAGGGACCACTGCTCTGTGCTCAGGACACAAATTCTCTGCCTTGGCTTGCTTCATCCCGGATCTGGAACCTCTACACATTACCCGCTTCACATGAGCTCTGGCAGTGTTAATGTCTGAAATAACAGGGAAGCCTAGAATCACACCTGTTAGTCATATGTTAGGAAATACACTCACCATTTAGTACAATCTTAAATGTATTCTAAAAGGTCATAATAATTAGGTCAGAATTCACCAGAATCTTGGAGAAGAACTCTCTACTTCAAGAGTTTATAATTTGTCCAGGTTTGTTAAATTTCTTTTAAAGTTAAAATTTGTAAATAGTTTCTGCTTGGAAGATAATCCACGTATTATATGGTAAAAATGATATAATGTCAATTTTGTATAATTTAAGTTATAGAAAAGAGAAATCTAGTGGCTTCTAACTCAAGCACAGTTTCAAGCCAAGATAAGAAACTCTGTGGGCCATTAGTTCCTAATGGACATTAGGGACTTAGCTCTTTTTGTAATGTGTGTAAACTGCTAAGATACTGAGATTTAAACAACGACACAGTTATCTCCAATCTGCATCCCGAGGCGTTGTCTACAATAAATGACTTGATACATGAATTTTAGGGAATGCTGAAAGTCACTGGATGTTTGTTGATAGAACCCAAGCTCATTACCTTCTGAGAATGGGATACAAAATACAGTCAAGAGCTGATTCTAGATTTTGGCTGGAGCATTAATTTAGGAGACTGGTACCATGACCTGGATGTTCTTTTCTAAGAATAAACCTGAAAGAAAGAAAGGAGTCAGAATAGACTATTATAATGTTTTCTACTTGAGGAAGTAAGACAGTGAAATGCCTTCCCTGCAGACATAGATGTACGTGGGTGAATGCAAAAGGCAGAAAAATGAAAAGAGGTGGAACGACATCCTATCTGCAGCTGAAAGTGAGCAAAACTCCAAATACAAGTTATTTGCCTTTAATTTGAGTTAGAGTTGAATATTTATTTTTTTAATAGTAGGTACTACGATGTAGTTTTAAAGAACCTGAACTTTGTGTTCAGAAAGACCACCCTAAAAATTCCACCAAGTACCATCTCCATGACCTTGGGCATATTTCCTAACTTTTCTAGGCCTGAATTTTCTCAACTTGTAAGATGGAAATAATGTTTATACTTCAAAGTGTTGTGAGCATTAAATGCAATTATGTTGGTAAGGTGCTTAGCCTAACATCTGGTCCATGACACACATTCAATTAACATAAGCAATTAAAATTCTTTTCATTTGGACAAATCTAGTAAAATTCAGCTGACATCTCATTCCTAGGTCTCTTGGTTCTCTCTACTCTGCCTTCTACTGGAAAACCACTAGTTGCTCCTGGGGTCTGGCCCATCCAGGGGTCCTACTTCATGAATTCTCTTCTCCACCCAGCCATTGTATAGTATATTCTTGAAAGTTGTTAAGAAAGTAGATCTTAAATGTTATCACCACACACACCACACACACACACACACACACACACACACACACACACATGCAGTAATTATGAAAGGGGATTGAAGTGTTAACTAACCTTATTGTGGTAATCATTTTGCAAATTAAACGTGTATCCAATCATCACATTGTACACCTTAAACGTACATCTTATATGTCAATCGAATGATGAAGGGTGATTGCCTGGATTTGCATCTCAGCTGCATCACTTACTACCTGTGTGTCTTTGAGTGAGTTGCTTAACCTCTCTAAACTCAATGATCTCATCTGTGAAATGGGGATAATGATTGTATTGGTCCTGCAGGATTGTTGTAAGAATTAAGTAAGATCATATATGTAAATTATTTAACTGACACAGACTAAGTGCTTGATAATATTGGCTGTTGTTCTATATATTTCACTGTTTAGATACAAAGCAGAAGAGAGGCCACAATCCTTGGGCATGTGAGACAAACATAAGAGAAAAATTACATCATGACTCTTCATAGACAGTAAATACTCCCACAGCAAGTGGTGAATGTCCCAGCAAGGCCAACTTGCAAAGTATGCCAAATAAATGATTGAGCCATGCGTTGTGATAAGATTTAGATAAACAGGAGAATGAAGGAGACACATCCGTTGGGGATTGACACAAACAAAGGAGAGGCATGATTCTGGAAAATGTGTGCCCATCTGTACTAAAATAGCAATTTTCAAACCATTTCCTTAGAATACAGTACACTAGACCATAGATTTAAGCCCCTAAATCAATTTTGCCTATTATTATAAAATCCCCCCCTCCCCTTACACCAAATTAAGTCCATGGATAAAATTTTCTCAACTTACAAGTTTTGTCCCAGTTTTTTTTTTTTTTTTTTAAACAGAGGCTGGCTCCCAGTGTTCTGTTAACAAATGCTAGCATGTAATGGAACCAAACGATGTTTAGCAAATGCATTTTCAACAGAAAATTATGCAAACTGTGGTAGATCCCGTTGGTTGGCTGGCACAATTGCCCTTCGTTTTTATTGTCTTTCATGAAAGACAGTAGAACGCTAAATGTTCATATCAGCTTCCCTTGACAAAGTCCTGTAAGTGAAATTGTACTGGGGATTTTCTGAGAAAACTTTTGCTTTCCTGCTGGGGATAGACAGGGCTGGTGAAATACTTTCTCCTGTTCCTACTGCCTTGAATGCAGACATACTCCTGGAGCTGGAGCTGTAATCTTGGGACCAAGAAGGAGATACCAAGAGAACTACAGAGATATTGGCCCTGGCATCAGGGATCCACTAAAATAATGCCATCAACCAACAGGTTAGAGCAAAAAACAATCTTTCTTGTTACTTATGTTAGTAACAGTTGAGGTATAAAGTTTTGAAACATAACTTTTTATACCACTTAAGAGTTCCCTTATGTACTAAACAGTTAGTCAGGGACTTTGAGTCTTTTATCTAAATTATCTGTGTGACCTTGGCTAAGTTACTAAACCACTGTTTTCTCATTTATAACAAGACCATTATACCAGCCTATCTTATAGGGATATTATGAGCTCTAGTAAATAAGTCTAAAGTGCTTCATAAATGCTTAATGATGCTAGTGATCAGCAGGCGGAACCACTTTTGTAGGACACAGAAATGAGCTCCCCTGAAGAAGGTAACAGCAAAACACAGATAGGAAATTGTATTTCTTACAGGGAGAGAGTATGCATCTAATTGAAGACTAAATGGAGAAGATGATGGTGTCGTGATTGGGTTTATTCGGAGTGCAACTGAAGACTCAGCTGTAGAAGATGAGACATTTTATTCTCTCTTCAAATTGTACAGCACAGGAAGTCATGGCCAGGGGAATGTTAGCTTATTTATCTCTGCAACACAGCTCACCTCTTAACCTCCTTCTTCGAATTTTGCTTACATTATTTTCCCTACAATAAAGAAAAAGAATTGAGATGTAAGGAGTTAGAGATAGAACGAATGCATTAAAAAAACCGTATAATTTCAGAAAGCATTCAAATTACATCTTAAATCAGCTTCAAATGCAGTTATACCTGTTGAGAGCCTGTTTTGTTTTTGATGTGAATTCTTAGGCGTGGGACGGTGGATTATCCAGCAGGGGTTGCCGTGTAAATTCTCCAGAAAACTGCCCGCACCCTGTTCTTCTTCAATGGTGAGACTTGGATGAATTCAGGTAAATTTTTCAAATTCTCTAATTTCCTTTTGCCATTTTTCCTTTTTCTTATTGTTAGCAGTAATCTTGTTCCCTTTGCTATCCTCTTTACTATTTTAAAATCTATACCTGAACAGAGAAGCCAAAGTATATGTTTCTGTGAATCCTCAGAATTGCTCTGTACATATTACATGCATTTCAGTGTCTTGGGGGCTGGATATTTCAGTTGAATAGACATGTGCCTAATGAAGCTGAGTGTATGGTTCAATCCTAGTTAATGACGTAGCAGGATTTTCACAGAGAAGAATTCCATTTATTAGGTGAAAGCTACGGTTTCAATTTGCTAGTATGTTCTGTTGATTCCCAAGTGTGAGCGAGTGTGCTTCCATTGCTGAGAAGATAGCTAACTCAAGGCAACAATTTCTGATGGAGGAAGGAAAGGGTTAGCACATACAACCTCACAGTTAATTCAAGAAGAGTGAGCATGAAAAGTGAAGAAAAATGTAGTCTGGGCTGTAGTCAGTCTTACCAAGCTTCCATTTGGACCTTCTCTTTAATTCTGACTTGTGAGGCAGCCTGGATTGATTTGACCTGGACTAATCATTTCTCTGAGGCCCAGTGAATCCATACCTGGAAGAGGAAAGTCACCATGATGAGTTCATGTTCGAAAAGCAGTTGCCTCCTCTGGTACGTGCCCATCCCTCCCTGCCAGTCCCCCCTTTTCTTTAGCCCAGACATTGTTTAAGGGACCTGCTGGCCCACTAGTTGGGATTCCCTTAACTTTTGCTGACTTATACGTTACTCCTTTCTCTCTGGGTATAGAAAAGTCTCTTTCCTTTTCACTGAAAACATATGTGTGCCCTCTCCCTATTAGTGACCTGTATCTTTCTGGCCCATCGGGGTAGGTCAGCTGAGGATGGATGCTGGGACTCTCTAACAGTCTCAGACATACCTTTAGCAGACATACTTAGTAGGTATGTATATTACAAAGAATTATTTTCCAATGTCAAATGACAAACTTTCCCTCACTTCTACTTTTTTTATGCCAACATTAAAAAATCGTAAAAGTTTTTATAAAATACAGACAGGGTCCGACTTACAATTTTTCGACTTTATGGCAGTGTGAAAGTGATGTGCATTTAGTAGAAACCATACTTTGAATTGTGATCTTTTGCCAGCCCAGTGATATGCGGTCTGATACTTATTCATCGTGCTGGTCAGTGGCAGCCCTTCCTGGTCAGTCACGTGATCATGAGGGTAAAAAACTGACACACTTACAACCATTCTGCATCCATACGACCAATTCTGCTTTTCACTTTTAGTATAATATTCAATAACGTATGTGAGATATTCACCTCTTTATTATAAAATAGGCTTTGCGTTAGATGATTTTGCCATCTGTGGGCCAATGTAAGTGTTCTGAGAATGTTTAGATAGGCTAGGCTATGATGTTTGGTATATTTAGGTGTATTCAACCCATTTTCGAGGTATGACACTTTCAATGTATAACGGTTTATTGGGATGTAACCTCATGGTAGGTCAAGGAAGACTTGTATTTGTTTACTATTTATTTCTTTTCAATGTACATCTAGTTCTTTAGGTACATGAAGTAGCTTTGATTGTTCAGAATATTTCCCCTTTCTTTGCTAAAACACAGGCAAACACACTCACCTTTCTTCTCCTAACATTCATTTTTCATTTAAATTAGCTTATTATATCTAAGTGGGAGCCAGGGTTTAAAATTACTCAGTGTATTGTTTGTTATAGTTTCACTAAAATAATTTTCTTGTTTATATGAGTTCTTAAAAATGTGAGGGTAATGGATGTCACCATGTTTCATATTAGTAATTCAGTGCTTCATAAAGGAATGGTGTACTTCTGTAAACTCTTTAAACTTACCCTTTAATGAGTTTCTTATTCAAATGGATCTGATTTTTGTAACACATTATGCATCTTGAATGACATATTTAGTACTTATCCTTTAAAAATTTACTGGCAAGATTGTAAGTATAAGTATTAAAGGTCTTTCCTCACCTATTAGAAAAAATAAAAAGGTGGGGAAAGAACTGCATCAATTATCATGAAAAGAGGAGCAGATAATGTCCTTTTGCAAGAAACACTCAAAAGATAATGAACGTGAAAAATTAATTAGATTTCAAGTTGGAAGTATCTTTCTCTGCTTGATGAATTTGATCATGCTGCTATTGCCACCTTAATGTATAAAAGGAAAAATGTCAAAATTAATAAGATAGGAATAAAGGGAATAGAATGGTTACCTTTGAGGGGGCTGAGTACTCGCTAGAAATAATAGCTAATTGGTAGAAAGCTAACTTCGGAAAAGAATCAGGTGACATTGTTTCAGACATCTTAGACTGGCATGATTTCTAAAAACACTCCAGTTTGCAGAGATTTAAGTGCATTATAATGGAAATTGGATATCTCTGGACTGAGAAATTAGTGTTTGTGTCTGGCTTGTAACTTATAAACACGTTGTTGAAAGATTTCTATTTCTTGAGAGGAAATGAGCCAGACATTTAGGATTCTCATGCCTTTCATATTCCAATTTGTTCTTTCATAAAATTAAAAAAAATTTTTCTTGGACTTCAAAAAAGACTTTTCAGGGGCAGATGTATGAAGAGAACTAAATGAGAGTTTTTATTTGAACCTCTCACGTTCCTCTCCTCAGTGATTCTTTGAAACCCATTTCTCTGGTGATAAATAAAAGCTGGAAAACTGTCATCTTGCAGCTTAATTAAAAAGTTTACAAAAGATATTTGATACTTTACTTGGAAGAACCTGGATGAAATGGCCTCTTGAGGCCCCTTCCAGTTTTCAGATTTTTTTTCTATAAATATCTTGATTCCAGGATTAATATCCAAATGATCTAAATAATTTCACTGGCCTTCAATAGCCCTATACACTGACATGGAACTGTAGTTTCTTATTGCATGTCAAAACACAATGAATGGTGTATTGGTAATGTTTCCCAAACTATGTTCTGTACATGAATTTAATTAATCCATGGATCTACATCAAAATTAATTTTCAAAATATGGTGAAATAGTATTTAGAGAACACAGGTTTGTCTGGATCCAACTGCTTACATAGAACCAAGTGAAATATCTAACTGAGTAGCAAGCATAATATTCGAGTTTATTAAAATCCTTCTGAATTTAGAGGAAACATATTCTCAAAGAATCTGAAACATCATAAAGCAGGCTATCTCCAAAAAACAAACAAAAAAAAACAAGTCTCAGAGATGAATTCAATTCAGAAGATCCATGAGAGCACGAAGTTCCATGAACACTAGGTCTCCCAGCTGTCAAAATGTCCATCCTCAGTTGTCCTCAGTCATGATGGCGGCAGCCACATTTGTTCTCACACAATTGCCAGACTAATTGGAATCTGTGACTCTGTGTTGGGAGTTTCACCTGGATTTTATTTATTATTAGATTAGTTTGATTGTATTTTTAGATTGGGGGCCTCTTATTTATTTTCTGATTAAAATAACACATACTTACATTAATTATACCAAAAAAAATACATAGGATGCTCTGAAATGGGACGCATAAAAACGTGGCCCAAAGAACACAACATTTTTACTTTTCTCATGTAACACAACTGCAGTGAACGCTCCTGGCTGTTCAGTGCCTCTGTTCCATACACTTTTTCAGACATATGTCCTGACACATCTGCCATCTACAATACATGCTTTCTAAATTGGATCTGATTACCAGGCAGGAAGGAGAAGAAAGAAGTCAATGGTCATGCCAGGTGGAAGTTGAACATTACTTCTGCTCACATTCTATCCAAGAAAACGTAGGCACATGGTTACAGGTAGCTGCAAGAGAGTTTGGCAAATGTAGCTTAGCCGTGGGTGCAGACAGGAAGTATGAAAACATTTTGGTGGGCACCTAGGAGTTCCACGTTTTGCTTGTCAAAAAACATAATTGAATAAAGTACAAAGAAGAAATCAAGAATCACCCTAAGTTGAACCACCTGAAAATAATTTGGTGAATATCATTGTACACATATTTTTCTGGACGTATACAGTGTGGATAGACAAATGGTCAAATGGATAAACAAAAAATAATTTTGAAACAATGCAGTCATCCTCTGTTTAAATACCACATTTAATTTTATTTAAATTTATTTACATTTTAGAAGAAAAAGAAGCTAAAGTGAAACTTAAGGAATTGCCAGTGTTTCTAATCAACAAGAATAATAAGTCTGATGTCATCCCACTAATGGTAGAAAAGTTTTTACAAGATTGGAATCATAACCTTTTTAAATTATATATTTCAACTTTAAATAGTATTTGATAGGCAAACTGATGGGAAAGGTGAAGTGATAAGGACTCTTTTTCTTTTCACTTTTCCTTCCCTCACTCTACCTCCTGATTTTTGTTTCAGATTATTTTTCTTTGTCAGCATTGTAGCATTACATTTTATTCTGCAAACATGAGTCCCTCTGTTAACCATTCTGAGTTCTCTATTTAGATGGAAGCAATGCTCAGCACTAGTTCTTTTGCCGTGACTTTGCCATTACTGTTTGCTTTTTAATTTATCACTTGGTTGGTTGGATTTTATTGTCATTTAGTTTTAAAATTTTTATTTACTTTATTTTTTAGCAAAGGGGTTATAAATTCCTACTTCTCAGAGTTCTTTCATATTTGAGAATACTGCCTATTGCCTTCACGCATGAACAGCTTGGCTGGGTGTACTACTCTTGGTCATACATGTTCCTTCTTCATTGTTATAGACACTGTTCTGTCGATTTCTGGAATTGAATATTACAGTGAAAAGGCATGAGGCCAGCCTGATTTCCCCCACTCTGAGTAACTTTTTCTGCTTCAATATGGGAGTGATTTGTTTCTCTTTATCTTTGAAGTTCCATACCTTGATTTGGATGTGTCTTGTTACTACTGATAATAACAGCCAATGACTGTGCCTAGGCCCTATTCTAAACACTCCGTGACTGTTAATATATTACATATATAATCTATTACAGCAGAGATGAAGAGCTGTGACAGAAACTGTGTGGCTTGCAAAGCTTAACATATTTACTGTCGAGCCCTTTACAGGAAAGTTTGAAGACCCCTGCTCTGAGTGATTAATTTGATTTTTAGTTATGTCCACTTTCTTTTTCTAATTTTTAATTTATCTATTATGGTCCTTTTAATTTCATTTTGTGGTTGGTGTTTATCACTTTAGTTTGGACTTTTGTTTTACAGATGTTGTGTTCTTATTACTTTTTTAATAATGCATTTTCCAATAGTTCCTGATTTTAGTGCTATTTTTTTTTCTTCTAAACTGCCAGTCTCGGTTCTGATTTTGCCTTTGCATCTTATGATCTCTTCTCTTTCTTTCTTTCCTTTTGACTGCTGCATGTTTGCATTGTTACCAGCTGTTCCTTTCCACTCTACCTGTGTTTAACCCGATGGGCTCCACCCAGATCTTTTATTTATCCATCCTCTCCTTCCCAGAACCAGTTAGCCTTCCTTCTATCAGCTACAGTTTGCTGCCTGAGTATTGCTTTCTACACATTCCTTGTAGTCTGAGGCCAAGGAGGTGGGACAGGTGGAAAGTTCTTGTACGACTAAATGAAGCCCTGAATGGGTTTTGCAATTTCTTTCTTTCTTTTTTTTTTTTTTAAAGATTTCTTTATATTTTCTGTACAAAAGGTCCTCTCTCTCTGGAGCAGGATGCTTGCCATCACGTGGGCTTTAATGTGCTTTTTGGGAATAATGCTGTTCTGAAACAATGTTCTCCCTAACATAGCTGAATCCCATGGTGGGGTGTAACAGCTTCTGCTGTTGCCCATTTTCTATCCAGAAGCTTCTCTGCACCCCAGAGGACTTTAGCAGGCCTCCTCTGAATGTTGCCAAATCACCTTTGTTCAAAACTACTCAGAGGTATGAGTGAGACGAAGAATCCATTCTCTAATTTCTCAGCTAACACACCACAAACAATGCTGTAATGATCAAGCAGTGTTCTGAAATCTAACCATGAACTTTCATTATAACTGCAAGCAAATGGCTCTGACCTGTAATTCTTAATTCTCTCTTTGGTTTGCAAACAATTTCCTCTAGAGTGCATTGCTTTCTACTTCACAGAGATCTTGGATATAAACATGGATCTAAGAAAAATGAAGTGAAACAAAAGACCCTCTTTGAAATGTATATCTCGTGGAGCATTTAAGATGGCCAGTTACCCTGTTTCAACCCCGAAGATCCTGGAGGAGATAGAGGGTGGCTGCCTATCAAGAAATAACAAACACTGAAAAGTTTTGACAAGTCTCTTGTAATTCCCACAGCTGCTCATTTCATTTTTAAAAATTGCTAGTAAGTAGCAATTATGAAGTACTTGTTTTAGAAATTACAGCCTTTAGGTGCCTTCTCTTTCTCTTCCTCTATCCCATTCCAGGGAGAAGAGACTGTGATATAATAAATTCCATGGTCATCTCTCCCGCTTTGGAACTAATGATTTGTACCATCTAGTAGTGTCAATACTGAAACTGGAGTGAAGTAATCATGACGTTACCTTGCTTTTTCCCAAACTTCTTATAGTCAGCTGTTTCCTGGGAGGAGCTGGGAAGATTGGGAGTGCTACTTTAAACAAAACCAGTTTTCAGTACCTGTTACAGATGAATATTTGGGTCTTCTGATTAGGTATTTGGAGATGGCAGATGTGACATGTGGGCGGTTGTCATCTTTTCACGGGCTCCACAGTTCTGATGTTCACTTCGGCCAGGTTGGCCCCGAGCCAGCCTGGGAATCCTTTCTCACATAGCACTCCAGGAGCTGCCGCCAGTCCGCAAGGGTCAGCATGTGACTTGAAACTCATCTGCCATCCTTGATTAGTGTAAATGACAAATTTTAAAAATTAGAATAGATGAAATTAACATGAAAGCCCCCTTTCTCTCTCAATTCTGAAAACATTGTAGAATCTTGGAATATCAGGGATTCCTCATTATGAAAACAAATTTTGATTGCATCAGAGAAATACAGGAGTGACAGCAACTATCCAGTGACTCATCCATGCCTTCAACCCCTCCACAAATACTCTTTGAGTGTTTACAAAGTGCCAGGCAGTGTGATCGCTGGTGGAAAGACACAGTCTCTGCCTCTGAAGGTTCTCAGTCTAGCGAGGGAGATGGATGTGCATAAGAGGATTTTGTCCGGACCACAAAGGAGGCACGGAGGATGGGCTGAGGGAGTTGATTGTGCCTGGGAGGGTTGTGGGTGAGCAGTTACCCAGTTCCAGATTCTCCTGAGCTGGGCTCTGAAGCAGGTGTCAGTATTATCACTAACTTGTGATTTAAAAGTAACTTTAATATCTATTACCTTCTTAATACTACTAATTAAAATTCATCAAAAGTAATAGGAAGAGAGCAGTTGAAGATAATTGTCTTTTGGGACTTGCTGCGGCTATAAAGCCTCACTCAGAACTCTCCAGAGAACTTGCCTCAAACGTACAGCTGCTTTCCTCACCGATCAGGGCACAGAAGCACAGACCTCTCTCCCTCATCTCAGTTCTGTGCATTTTTCATGTCTGCTTTCCTGTTGTTGCCCAGTGAAAGGAAGAAGAGACTTCATCAGACTAGCTCAGGGGTTTTCAACATTTTTTTGACCATAACCCATAATAAGAAAGAAATTAAAAAATTTCACAACCCTGTATATATATATATATATATATATATATATATATATATATATATATATACACATCCATATACATATATACTATATATAGTGTATAATTAAAATAAAAATTTCATGAAGCCATAATTATCCAATGTGCAATGCATTTTAATAATTTCTATTCTAAAACCAGTTGTTGGTCATGACCAAAAATGTGATTTTATAACATACTATTGGGCAATTCAAAATCTGAATAACACTAGTCTACTTTTACTAGGAAAGTAAATCCAGTGGAGAATATAAATCACAAGGTACCTTTCTAATCCAGATTGAATTAATTTGGTAGCCATCCATCTGCTTACCAGGAATTGTTGTGCTTCTCCTGAACAAGGGCATCATGCATAGTCTTTGTGTTACTGCCAGGCTCAGTGCCACATTTAGACTTCGTGGTATGCATTTTGTGTGTTAATTTCACCTCTGACCTCATTTTATTCTTCTTCTTTGTTCCTTGGAGTTCTGAAGCTGCTTTTTAGAAACCCTATTGTATTATTGTGTTTTGGGAGGTGCATTTATAATGTTTGGATCAAGATGCAAATAAATAAATAAAATCGATATTGCTTTTGCTGCTTTCAGTGCAGACAAGTGAGCGCTGCAAGTCTCTGAATTCTGTATTGTGCTTTGAATTGCTTTGTCTGAATTATGTGGAACACTCCTTGCTTTTAATGTGTTTGTGTCATCATTCCATTGTGACTAGTTCAGGCTCCTGCACTTGAACTTCTTTAGTTACAGTGTGAACAGAAACTCAGGAAATGGCAGAGAGAGCTTGGAAATCTGCACCTGTCTCCCTAGTTAATGCTGTAGAGTGATAGCTCTGTATTTCAACATGTTCCTATTGAACACTGTGTTCCAATTACCTTCTATTGTAATTCACAGGTTGTTATCGTAGAGACTTTGATAAGAACAAAAGTCTCTAGTGAAAATTTGATGCATTTATACATTTTTAAAAAACCCTAAGCATGCTAATTACATCAATGATGACATGTCAAGTGTATTCCTGCAAAGAGAATTTGGTGCTTTGGAACATGGGTGATACTGTGACTACCCAATAGAAAGGTAGATATTTGCTTACACGCAATTACCTATGGTAATTGTGTTCCTGTGTGAAAACAGGCTTTACACAGCCTAGTGGAATAATTACCAAAGCTGGAGAAAGCATGTTAACATCAAGATCCTAGCTCGGAATCAATCATTCACAGGCAGGAACAGGCACCAGTCTGTCTGGGAGGCTTTGGGGCTTCTGTTTTTCACCCATGTTGGTTGCCACAGATGTTTTCCAAATGAACAGGTGTCTAAAATCGAAACATCGGTTCTGTTGGCTCTTACATTGCACCCTTCTCATCCTGTGTGTGGACATCTGCACAGGTTTCAAATTTTTAAGCAGACTTTATAGGTTTTAAAGCATGAGTACTGACAAACAATTGAGCAAGAAGCACTGCATTCTGATGCCCATCATTGTGTTGACTGATTGCTTATGAATTTTTCCAAAATCCACAGATAAGTGATTCAGAGATTCTCCAGCAGATTATTGACACCTAAATCAAATCACACAAATGTGATGCTTTATTAAAGATCAAAAGAAACCTGGGAAATGGATCTGTGTGTTATCTCATTTTGTGCCAGTCTTACTACCATTATTATCATGAGGGTTTTTTGTTTTGTTTTGTGTGTGTGTTTTCAGAGAAGGAAGAAAAATCTAGGCAGCAGTAGCAGAGGGATGATGATTTACTTCTTTTCTTTCTCTTTCTGCTCCTCTGTCAAAAGCCTCTTAATCCTCCGTTGGGGTTTGCCGATCTTGTTCATTTCTCCGTTTCTTGCTATGTCTAGGAAGAAGTTACTAGGAGAAACTTAACATATTTACTGGCTTCTTCCTGAGTACTAGCCACCCCACTAACTCTTGGGAAAGAGCAGTGACCAAGCCAACACTAACAGGTCCTTCCTGGAGCTTACAGTTCACGAGGGGATGACCATGAAATAGGGACTTACAAAGGGGATTTGTGCTTCAAAAATTTATCATCCAGACTTTATTCTGATCCACCCCAAGACACCGAAATGCTACAGTTTTCTGTTTTGTAAGTCGATATTTTCCAGGGGGTTTGATTTCTGATGAGTGGCATTTCAATTTGAAGACTTAAAGAAAAATGTTTTAAACAGATGCTCGAATCGTCTCCCGAAGACTCTGCAGGGAGGCGCCTTTAATGTATGCCAAATATAAATTCATATTTTCCCTCCAAATTCCTTAGGAACCTTAGTCAGATTGTTTTTTTCGATATCTGAAAAGAAAATGAAGGTTGGTTAATTAGAATTCCACACAAAACTCCCACAGAGACCATGATGACAGTTTTGCCTGCTTTTTTCTTCAGCCTAGTGGCTGATGGTCAAAATCTCAAAGTTTTTCATATGTCCTGGATGGCTGGATGCCTTGGCATTTTTTTTTTTTTTTCTGTAGACTACAACAGTGTAGAAATAGGAACAGACACTAATATATCTGAGAAGTGTCTTGCTGGACTACTGTATATAAAGGGGGAAAAAAAGGAGCCTGCATGTGTTTTTTTTTCCATCATTCATTAATTTATTCAGTAAATATTTTTTGTATGCCGGACTTTGTATTCTGGGCTGAAGATATGGCAGTGACCACAGCAGATCACAGGACTGAAATTTTGGATTGAGTCTGAAATTTACTCAAAGTCTAGAAGGGCATTGATCTAGTTAAGAATTTGCACTTATGCTCTTAGTTTAAAACAAATGAAGATGAGTAAGGAAGAAGATTAGTAAGGAACATTATCTTCCTCACAACTTAAGTAAGGAAGATTCTGAAGAGAGTACTTTAAATACATATAGTAGTAAGTTGGAGCCTACATGTTTTTATAAAAGAATAATTTTCCTTTTAGTTAAGGATATACAATGAGCTGATTTAATTTTAATGAACTTTAATCTGTCATTGTCCTTTCTTACACTTATATTTTCTAAATCAGCATTCCATTGTCTGCATAAGCCTGGAATGCTTTTCATATATTTTTAGAGAGCTATTTTCAGAGGGGTTCTTTTGTGTTGGAAACACTCCTTTGCCCTCTTTTCACCTATGTAGTTACTTTGCAGGAGATCTCAAAGCAGCTATGGCTTCAACTACCTACAGTTTTTAATCAGAAACCTCAGGGTCTCAGAATAATATTTCTTAGGTAGGCTGAGTTTATGCTGCAGTTTTATGAATTAAAGTATATTTGCTATATTAAAAACAGTTTCTTATATACACAGATACCTTACAAATATGTGGTACTAAATAGTAACTAGTAGAATTTAAAACTCAATATTTTAATCAAGTGTTCATTTCTTTATTTTTGGTGTTCTGAGTGGTAAAAATAGTAAGAAAGTAGTGATGCCATGATATCCTTTTTGCTTTTTATTGTTGCTTATTTTTATCCACAAATCTTATAAAGTATGGTTTTTCATATAGCATGTGTATGTGTATGTATCTGCCTATAACATCTACATACACCTCTCACATATACACAGACATTTATATAAAGTTCCCTCTCTTTTATTATGTTTATTAAGAAGAATTCTTAATAATATTATAGCAACAAGGCAGTTTGATCATGTGAAGTCTCAGATATTCCTAAAATAGAAGACCTAAGGAAAATACTTTTTTGCCTGTGTCCTTTGTTTATTGAAAAAATGATTAGCGGTGTGGATGGTTTAAATAAGGGACAAACTATCAATATTTGGTCTGAAGAACATTTGATTTAGAGGGAGATGACAGTAGAGGTTTATTATAGAAATCGGAGCAATTCAAATCAAGCCATTTTTTATAGATGTTGAAAAGTGCTCAAGATTTGAAGAAACAATTGTAAAAGAATGAAAAGGAATGAATGGGGGCAGAAGGTCAAACTCTTACATATTGATTGACACTAGGTTTCTTTTTGGTTTTGCCATAGATATACCTAAAATGGAGGGTAAAGCATAAAAATGTAGAAAAAGTAGGGAATATAAAACTATGGAGTAAGAACATGAGCTCTCAATTGTAATCTTAACTTTGCTGTCCAGTAATTTTATGAACCCAAGCCCTTTGCCCTTTCTCCCCTATAACTTAAGAATGATTGAGCACAGGACAGTTTTCTTCCAGTTGCTTTATACACAATTCCTTTACCCAGGGTCTCTCTGACTACAGTTTCCTTCCTGATGGATCATGGGAGGGCCTTTGCTTTCAGGCTTGGTGGGGGCAAGTTCATTTTGATTTCCATGCCCCTTCTGGATCCACCAAGCTTTTATATGTCTGCTCCTGGTCTTGAGAAGTAAGACTTATTTTGTCCATAAAACAGACACAATACACTTCTCTAAGATGTTGAGTGACACTGGGTCTTCCACAGGGGACTTTAGATCTCTCCACTGAAGTTAAATATTGCCAGGTTAAGTGTCTCTTATACCAAGTAAGATTTCCTAGTCCTATTTCTTAGGGCCAGAAAGTAGTGGTGAAGACTCTAAAACCTTGCAGTTTGGGATAAGTGTTGGCACTGATCTGGAAGAACATGGTGCATGCCCCAGGAGGAGTTGTGTAGAGAGACTTGGCTGGCTTGTCAATCAAGGAAACCCTTAGAAGGTGTGTGTGTGTGTGTGTGTGAGAGAGAGAGAGAGACAGAGACAGAGAGACAGAGACAGAGACAGAGACAGAGAGAGGCACAGACAGAGACAGAGAGAGACAGAGACAGAGAGAGGAGGGAGGATTTTGTTGCTTCTAGTCTCATTTGAGAGAGAAACTTGATTCTTTTTTTGAAAACTATGGTTTATAGAATCACCATCAGAGACTACCTGAAACTAATAAAGATGTTTTGGTTAGAAGGGTGTGCAATAAACGAATGGATGAATAAGGGATGAAAAGAATCAAGAAATGAAAAAGGCAGAAGTGGTCCAAATTCACTTTATAGATAAACCCAGATTTCTGACCACGTGGGTGTGTCTCATAAGTTGGTTGTATAGTTCAAGTGCCTTTGAAACCAAAGGTTATGTAAATAAGTGCTTTAAAGTGATTTCACTACCAGAGCATAAACAAACCACAATGTGGTGACTGCTGGGGGAAGTCACTGATGGCTGAGAGGACCAGAAAACCTCTGAGGGTCCTCATGTGCTACGGTACGTTTGGCTCCACTGTCGATCAGAACCATCACATCATCTTTTGTTTATTTCTAGGGGACCAGTAGATAGTGAGCTCTAGGTGAGGCCTCCCATTCCCTCCAACGGCCCTCGCCTGGAGGCAATCTTGGCCTGCATTCTATTCCTGGAGCATGGGAGGCACCCATCCCAAATAGAACTGTTTCCCTGTAGGCCTCTGCTGGAGCAGACAGGGCATCTGTGATGGGAGGGGCAGGTGGAAGCCCTGGGAAAGGGAGGAGAGGGAAGGGGAGAATGTGGTGATTGACAGTAAGACAAAATGCTTTGTGCAGTCTTGGCCCCGTAACATAAAGGAAAGCACAGCAGCAATAACCCCATCTAGCAGGCAGCCCCCAGTTCAGAAAACGTTCACGAGGAGAGAATGTAGTCTTGCTGAGCTGATTGAGAGAGCTGCCAAGTTCCAGCAGAAGTCCAGGGAAAGTATCCAGGCATGGTTAGTGTGGCTATGGGATTTGGGGGTGATGGCATTTCTCTGACCAGGCAGGAGGCAGAGAAAAAGGAAACATCACCACACAGCCTGCCCTCCGGCAGCGTGACGTGGGCTTGGGGGTTACAAGGGACCTTGGAAATCTATAGAAGAGACTGCAGCAACTTCTTAGGGAATTGGTAATGAGACAGGCCATCTACGACCCCATCGTTGAAGCCATGATTGGGCCACATTCACTGCAGGAATGAAAACCAAGGCACTCCAGTCTGCCCCAGCCCTGGTGTGCAATGCTGATAACCATGCTGAGCCCAGTGGTAGGCAAGACATGTATGATGCTGGGCAATCCACTGCTGCTCTGGGGGAAACTGACAAATACTGGGAATGGATATGGGTGGTAGGGAAATACCCAAGACAGAGAGGGAGCTTGGGGAGCCAAAAGTTTATTCCAAGCTGCTGTAAATGGTCTGGTAGATGTGACCTGGAAGCAAATGTGGTTTGACCTCATTGTTGTGGGACCTCACCTGAAAAGATAGACCCACAACCTAACTGTTGGCGGGTCCGTGGAGAGGCTTAAAACCTGAACAGAAGTTCAGACCTGCCCCACCAGCTCCTACCATCCCTGCTGCCCCCCTGCTTCAGCAGAGGCCTCAGGGAAACAGTCTTATTAGGGGTGGATGCCTCCCAGGCTCTGGATATAAGATGTAGGCCCAGATTCATCCAGGTGAGGACCTTGGAGGTGATGGGAGACCTCATGCTGAGCCCACTATTCACTGATTCCCCCATGAATAAACACCAGGTGATGCCTCTGGTTGACACTGGAGCTTTAATACATGGTGACCCTCAGAGGTTTTCTGGCCCCTTCAGCATTATTGATGGTTACAGAGGGAAAATGGTTGTGGCCACGAAGGTCTCTTTGACACTGCAGATTGGGCATTCTCCCCCACGAGAATACGAGGTTTTTATCTCTCCAATACCAGAGAACATATTGGGCCTTGCTATCTTACAAAGTCAAACTCTGCATGCCTGTGTTGGTGAATTCCACGTCGGAGTTAGGGTAATCGAACCAGTGCTGAGGGGAAATGCAAATCGGGAACTATTAAATTGGCAGCCTCCACAAAGAGTGGTAACTGTCAAATAATATTGCCTGGCAGGGGGCATGAATAAATAGGAGAAACTATCCAAGTACTGCACCAAGTGGGTATTGTGCACTCTTCTCACAGCGCTTTCAACAGCCTGGTATGGCTGGAAAAAAAGCCAGATGGCTCATGGCAGGTGACCATGGACTATGGAGAATTGAACAAGGTGGTGTCCTACATCTATGCGCTCTGCCCAACATGACACCTTGGTATATGCCATGCCGTACTGGACTTAGCAAATACATTTATTTTAGTATACCATCTCACATGATCAATTTGCCTTCACCTGGTAGGGGCAACAATGGACCTTTCAAGTGAATCCCCAAGGTTACCTGCACAGCCCCATAGTATGTCGTGGGATGGGAGCGTGAGATGTGTTCCTTCCCCACATGAATGAAATGGGTCTATTACATTGATGATCTAACGTGAACACATGAGGACTGGGCATCAGAGCAGCCTTTGAGAAGCAAAAATGCTCATGAAGAAGATTAAAGCTCTGGGCATCTCCAAAGCAGGGTTATCATTTGACTTAGATGCTCCTGTGCCTCTGGAAGGTTTGGGTTAGTCACTGTGGCAGAGACAACAGAAGGAGATAGTACCCCTAAGATTTTGGTCCCACTCTGGAATGGAGTAGAAACTTGATACACCCCTGTAGAGCAACAGTTCCTAACAATGCACACGGCACTGCTCCTCCAAACAGGACCTCTCACAAAGGACGAGCATGTCATAATAAGAACTTGCCTTCCCATCAAGGGGTGGGTTGAGAATATGTTTTGTCAATCCATCTCTGTTATGGTTCAAACCCACTTTGACTAAGTGACATGCCTGCTTGTAGCAGAGGAGCATCCCATCCACTAGCCTCTAGAAATGCAGGTGCAGATCCTCCAAATGCCCCCACCCCTATTGTTGTGGCAGCCCACTGATGCCTGGTGTACAGATGGGTCTGGTCCACATGAACTGTGTCACTATTCAGCCCAACACTGGCACCATCTGGATGGAAACAGGAATGAACCACAGCAGCCAGTGCGCTGAACTCAGAGAGGTTTGGCTGGTGATAAGGGATTAACCCTGAGGCTAGGGCAATGGGAAGCCAAGGATGAATGATCATGAATAAGTCCTTGTGGGTTCAGGATATGTGGACAGACATTTGGGGTGGCCTGCAAGAGCCTGAGGCATATTCTTCCACGTCCCAGCTCATAATGCACTGACACTCTTCAGCAAGCAGGAAGCTGATGTCCTAGCTCAGGTACCAGCCCTAGCAATTTACCCATCAGTAGATACAGCAGATTGAGTGCATAGAAAGAGCAACCATATATTCCCTGGGTGGGATGGCATATTGCCAAGGATTCTGGATTGCCCTTGAAATACAGTGTCTTTGTTGATGTAGTAACAGCATGTCCTGTATGTTCTAAACAACATCCAAGGCTACTGCCAAAGGATCTGGCGCCATGCACGAGAGTTACCAACAGGTGGATGATTGACAACTTGATTATACTGGCCCCCTCTTTGCATGTGAGGGTGCTAAATAGACCTTAGTTTGTGTGGACACTGCATCTGGCCTATCTCAAGCTTTGCCCTGTTGCCACACAAACCAGGCTGCCACCATTCAGTAATTAGAGAGGCTAAGTACCATGTATGGATACCCTCATCAAATAGACAAAGATGGGGTCACATTTCAAAGGTCATGACTTGCAAGACTGGGCAAAATAACATGACATTGAATGGAGGTTCCATCTCTCTATAACCCACAACAGCAGAGTTGGTAGAAAGGAAAAATGTAATATTAAAGCAGCAGATTAAATTACCAACAGGCAAAACCATCTTGGCTGGGAAGTCCTATCCCAGGTTTTAATATACTTGAATGATCAACTAGTAGGGTCTGTTGCCCCATATGCCAGAGTGGTGACCCCACTGAGATACCCAGTACTGTTAAGACAGCCATTGCCCTGACTCTCATCATGGATCAGTGCACTAGGCTGCTGAGAACATCCATAATGCCTGGAAGAGGCATTATCTACTGGTATTTGCAATGGGATGTCCCACTGGGATGGGTGAGTTATTTGTACCCCTGGGTGAGGGGAATTGCTCAGTCTCCATTGGGATCCTGTTGTCCAGCTGTTGAAACACACTATACCTAGAACTGAAGAGGCACCATTGAAAGAGGGAAGAACGTGGGGATCCTGGTCTGGCATTTCCCACTCCCAGAGCATGTCCTCATGTCTGAGAGCGCTGCCACCTCCAGCCAACATGTAATGATATGCACAAGGTCCTAAAGCTGCGGCCACATTAACATCTAAGGATCAGGCCACAAGTGTAATTCTTATAAAATGGGGAGACCTTCCCATACAAGTTCCTACTAAGTATCTGTCTTTTCAACCTTACACTTCTGTTGCTTCTGTGGTATCCAGTCATGAGATTGGCACCTGACTTAGATGTCCAGCAAAGAAATCAATCCAGCTGTTGGGTAGGTGGGCAGCTGCCCCACTCTAGCTCATCAGGACTGCCATGCTGGGTATTCCTACTCCAGCGGGTGGGATTGGAAAGCCCTGAAGTAGTACCTTAAGGAAGAGCAAGCTAGGACTAGTAGTCTGAATTCATCTGACATTACCAACACTGATCCAGAAGCCTGGCCCGTGACACACACTATCAACCACACTGGGCATGAGTATTCTTTTTCTGTCAATCAAATTACACAGGCAGCCATCAAACTGATGAGCAGGAAAGTCCTAAAAATACCATCAGAGCCATGGGTGGCTATGCTCAAATGTGGGATGTGTTCACGTGGCTCACCCTGGTTTATGAATATTTGAGCACCTGGGCACCCCTACGCTGGGAACAGAAAAATGACTCTAAACAGAATGAAGCCAATTGCACCAGGGAGGTGGGATGAATACCACCAGATCTATGGAGCCATTCTGTCACATTCAAGGATAGCGACTGGCGTGGCACTGACTGTTCACCCCACCCGGGTATTTACTGGGTGGCCCTGAGTGGAACTCAGTGGTTGTATGGCACCAATCTTTGGCCATGGCTTCCACCTGGGGGGTTGGGCCACTGCACCCTGAGTTTTCCCTGGGCATAGGGAAAAATCCACCACACAGTAAAAAAAGTTGCCAACCCCCCTTTCTTCATGATGGTCACGTTCAATTTTCCACGGGTAAGATCATTTGGCTGCTGCCTTTGTCCCCTCTATTGGCCTGGAGGACGTTATAGCACACATATCAGCCCTCACCACGTTCCCCCAGCAAGCCTTAAATAGTAGCCACCAAAACCTGTCTTTACTGAACACAGAAACCCCTGATGAAAAAAGCTGTCCTCCAAAACAAGATGGCCTTGGATGCTATTACCGCCTCACAAGGAGGCACCTGTGCCAGTATCCACACAGAATGTTGTGTGTTCATACACGATGTGTCTGCCCAGGTACGAATAGGACACAAGGGAACGCCCTGAGTGATCTCACCCCCAGCCTAGGGGACTTGATAAATCAGGGGTTTGGATCACAGGGATCTTGTTATTTATTTTGGGAATCATTATCTTAATCTGTGTTTTCTCTTGCACGTGCCTATATAGTTGCTGTGACGTCTACCCTCTGGTGGAGCCAAAGAGCCACCAAACCAGCCGCTTCCACACTAATGAAACGCCTAGCTGAGCACTCAGGGCCCATTTCAGAAGAAAGATTGTCAGAGCCGGTCACGGGGAGGGAGGGTGTTGGAGGAGGTCATCAAGAGGACATGACCTGTAGATCTGAGAGCTAGACCAGGCAACTGGGGGCCCCCCACCCCCTCCCCTTTCCTTGGAATGTATGTTCTGCTCATCATTCACACAGGAGGAGTCGTTTCAAGGACACAGCCTTGAGATAGTCATGTGCTGTTGAGACTAACTGGACGGTATACAAGGCTGAACCCAGGACACTGTATAAACTTTGAAGAGTCTGGAGGGTGGTTGCAGAGATCTACTCATCTTGTGGCCCCCAAAGCAAGCCTGGTATGTAAGTTCCCTTGCTTGTGCAAACTGCCACCTACCAATCTGGTGTGATCTGCCTCTGTCTCTCCTTGCCCTCCGTGTATGGGGACCAGTTTCAGATTTCATCTGGGAAGCTCCTGAGTTTTCTAACCAGCAGACTTGAGGTAAAGCGTATTCTCTGCTTGTCCTTCTTTAGAATCCTGGTGTTCTCCATTTGCAGAAAAATGGGAATGAAACAATACAATATCTTTAAACTCTCCTTCCTTATTAGTGAGCAGACGCCGCATCAGGACAGACAGCAGTTCGAACCCCGAAGAGCATGCAGGACAGAAAACACTTGCCGAATTTCTTGGATGTAGATGAGAAAATAGTCACCCAAGGGATGCACTTGCTAACAGCCAAGGTTGCATTTGCTCTGCTTCTCTCTTGTTTTGCACCTGCTCCTCCCTGAGCAGGGACCCAGGGCCATGAGATAAACTCTTCTGGGATCAGAAGCAAAGTGAGAATTTAATACTTAAAAAGGATCAAATTCTTAATGAGTCTTATCAAACTTATTTACAAGAAACATGAGCTGTGGTTTATTGGGGACTTGGTGACAAACTCGAGTTGACTCAAGGGTGCCTTTGCTAAGAGAAGTAATTCATAGAAACCAGGAGTCTTTATTTCCAGACAGTGTAACATGGGGTGGAGGTATGACCATATGAAAGCACTCCTCAGGGATTCCCAGGGGTCAGAATTACCAGGAGGTGTGGGATAGCTGTGGTCCCCAAAGCTCTGCCTTCTATGGCCTAGAAGTTATTTTTCTCCCTCGTTGGGATTCTTAGACAAATATTTCTAACTACAATTCTTTCTCTAATATTTAGTTATCTCTATCATTAGTAATTATTCCTCCAAATCAAATTAATCCCATCACTAAATAATTGTTCCAATTGGCCATGTTCTGTGTCAAGCCTCACTGCTTTCAGGTTTATTGAGTACCTCACAACCAGCGTGGGATAAACTAAATGGTCCACTAAGCAGTCCTCTGGTGAACATAATCCTTATCGCCCCCAATCTTCTGTTTAATCTTTTTTTTTTTTTCTTCTGTGCTTTGAGGCTTGTGGCATCTAAGTTCCCTGAGCAGGGATCAAACCGGGGCCCCTGGCAGTGGAGACACTGAGTCCTAACCACTGGACCACCAGGGTATTCCACCCCCTATCTGTTCAATTCAGTGTAATGGCCCTGGTTTTTTCTCAACATGACTTAAATTTTCCATGAATTCTCAAAGTAATGAATTCAACCCTTTCTTTGTTTTTCTTTTAACATTAAAAATATATATATTATAAATATATATATTTATAAATTTTATAAATATAGATAGTAGTAAACTACAACAAAGGAGAAAAAATAGTACAATGATTATGTGCATATTTTACTTGGATTAATCAGTTGCTAATATTAATCAATTGTCAATATACCTTTGTTTACCTTTCTCTATCCATAAATACATATATTTTTGATGAACCCTTTAAAATAAATTGCAGACATCGATACTACGACATTTCACTCGTAAAATATTTAGCATTGATTTCCTAAGGATAAAGATATTTTGCCATTAACCACCATGTCATTATCACACTCAAAGTATTTAATAAGAGTCACATGCTATTATTTAATGTCTAGTCCATTTTCAAATTTCCTGAGTTGTCCTAAAAATTCCATTCATATGTTTTAAAGAATTAATTCCAGGATCCAAACTAGTTTCAGGTTTTGCATTTTGTCTTTATTTATTTAGAAAAAATTCCCTCATCTTTTTATTTTGTTCGTTTGTTTTCTGTGTCGAAGATTTTTTTGAGAATCTAAGCTAGATGTCTTGTAGAATGTTGTTTATTATGGATTTGTCTGATTGTTTACTTATGGTTATAATCAAATTAGACCTTTGTTTGGAAGAAATATTACAAAAGATGAGTGTGGTAAATTAATTTATTATCCAGAAAAATTTCACTACTCTTCTCTTCCCCCTTACCAACATTTCTTAGCTAACAGAGTGTATTTCCTACCCAAGTCCTAGAGTTTGGCCATGTAATTTGTTGAGGAAATGGGGTGTTAGCAGATACTTCATGAACAGTTGGGCTTGTCCTCTGGTGCTTCTGACATTAACATGAGAAGAATATTTCCTGGGTCTCAGAAAACTGAGGGATGTATAGCTCTAACTGATTTGAAACCACCGCCTGACCAAGCGTTGCTTAGATCAGCAGAATTCCAGCCAATATGCAGATGTGTAAGCAGCATGTATATTTTTGTTGCCTGTCACTGAGATTTTATGGTTAAATATTACACAAAAGTGCTAAATGAGACAGCAACTGTGCCTACCTTTTTAAATTTATTGTTGTAAAAGACACATGACATGAAATCTACTCCTTTAAATTAAGTGTACAGTATAGTATTTTAATTATTCACATTTTTGTATAGATCTCTAGAACTTTTTCATCTTGCATAACTGAAACTCTATACCCATTGAACAGCAACTCCTCTTTCTCCTTTCCCCTAGCTCCCAGCAGCCACCATTCTCTTTTCTGCTTCTATGAGTCTGACTACTTTAGATACCTCATATAAGTGGAATCATGCAGTATCTGTCCTCTGATGACCGACCTATTTCACTTAGAATGATTTCTTCAGAGTTTATCCATGTTGTAGCATATGAAAGGATATCCTTTTTTAAGGCTGAATAATATTCCATTGTAAATACATGCCACATTATCTTTATCCATCCATCTCTTGATAGACATTTGTTTGTTTCTATATCTTGGTTATTTGGAATAATGCTGCAATAAACATGGGAGTGCAAATATCTCTTCAAGATCTTGTTTTCAATTCTTTTAGATAAATACCCATAAGTGGGATTCCTGGATCATAGAGTAGTTGTTTTTCTTAAATTTTTTGAAGAACCTCTGTACTGCTGTTCATAACAGCTGCATCACTTTATTTTTATTTATTTATTTTTAAAAATATTTATTTATTTATTTATTGCACCAGGTCTTAGCTGCGGCATGTGGGATCTAGTTCCCTGACCAGGGATCAAACCCAGGCCCCTTGCATTGGGAGCATGGAGTCTTAACCACTGGATGACCAGGGAAATCCCTGCACCACTTTAAATTTCTGCCAAAAGTGCACAAAGTTTCCAATTTCTTCACATTCTCACAAACACTTATTTTCTGGTTTTTGTTTGTTTTGTTTTTATAATGGCCATCCTAACAGGTATGAGATGATATCTCACTACTGTGATTTTTGATCTGCATTTCTCTGGTGATTAAAATTGTTGAGTGTCTTTTCATATATCTATTGGCCATTTTTATGTCTTCTTTGGAGAAAAATCTATTCAAGTCCTTTGCCCATTTTTTATACATGTTATTTGCTTTTTCACTGTTGAGTTGTGGGAGTTCTTTATGCATTTTGGATACAAATATTCAATTTCACCAGTTGCCTTTTCATTCTATTGATTGTGTCCTTTTCTGTTTTTCAGTTTCATGTATCACTTGTCTATTTTTGCTTTTGTTGCCTGTGTTTTTGCTGTCATAGCCAAGAAATCATTGCCAAGACCAATGTTATGAAGCATTTCACCTATGCTTTCTTCTAGGAGTTTTATAGTTTCAGGTCTTATGCTTAGGTCTTTAATTCATTTTAAGTTGATTTTTGTGTATAGTGTAAGATAGGATGCAATTTAACTCTTTTGCATGTGAATGTCCAGTTTTTTAAAGAGATTTTCCTGTCTCCATTGTGTAGTCCTGACACTTATCAAAGACATTTGACTGTTTATGCTTAAGTTTATTTCTGGCTCTCTATTCTATTCCTCTGGCTATGTATGTCTACTTTTATGTCAGTACCATACTCTTTTTATTAATGTAGCTTTGTGATATGTTTTGAAGTCAGGAAGTATGAGGCCTCCAGTTTTGTTCTTTCTCAAAATTGTTTTGGCTATTAGAAGTCCCTTGTGGTCTCATATGAATTTGGGGATTGTTTTCTATTTCTGCAAAAAATGCCATTGTGAGTTTGACAGAGATTGCATTGAATCTGTAGATTGCCTTGGGTATTATGGACATTTTAACAATATTGAATCTTCTAATTCATGAATATGGGATATCTTTCTATTTATGTGTGTCTTCTTTAATTTCTTTCAGCAATGTTTTATCATTTTCAGTGTATAAGTCTTTCACCTTGGTTAAGTTTATTCCAAGTATTTTATTCGTTTTGATGCTATTATAATGGGATTTCTTTTCTTAATTTCCTTTTTTGGATTGTTCGTTGTTGATGGTCCTTGCCTGAATCAATTATTATATTAGGGCTCTGCTATGGACTGATATGTTTTTATATGTATTTTCATATATATATATATAGACTTGATTTTTTAGAGCAGTTTTAGGTTTACAGGAAAACTGAGTGGAAGGTACAGAGATTTCCTATACACCCCTGAGCCCACTCATACATAGTCTTCTTCCTTATCAATATCTCCCACTAGAGTGGTACATTTGTTAAAACTGATAAACTTTGCTGGCACATAATTATCCCTCAAAGTCCATAATTTACATTGGGGTTTAGGGTTAAATCTTAGAGTTGTAAGATATAGATTTTTTAACAAAAGACAAATGACTGTGATTTTTTAAAATCAAAGCTTCAGTCCTGAGTGAATCTAGGCAGTCAATAGGCCTTGGGAAAGGTAGAAATAAATTTTCTCCTGTTGAGCCCCAAGAAGAGGGCTTTTGGATCATATGTTCACAGGCTGTGAACAGGCTGTCTTGAGTGAAGGGCAGCACAATCTTGGCTGCAGCCACCTGTGGGTCCTCAGTGATGGCTCACCTGGGGCAATAAACTATTCTAGATTAAATACTATTGATCCCACATTGCTTCATACAACACAAATAATCTCAAGGATGTTTTCTACTCTCCAAACTAGTGTAAATTCACACCTTCACTGTAGCTGAATCAGCAACTTCTGAACTCAGGCTGAAGTTCCCCAAGAAGAGTCAAAATGCAGTATAATTTATCAGGATTTCCAAATTAGCTTTCAACTGGTGGTTACTAAAAGATCCCAGTTTGTGGTCCAGCTTGTGTGTTGTCTCTTCACATTAAAGAGCTTGCTTCTTTTTCTACCCCTGGCCTTACAATTACTATGATTTTCAACATATATTCAAAACGCACATGTGGATATAAAATAATATGATGGAGTAATAAAATAATTCTTTGGGAAAAATAACAGTATTGAGAATCCTTTCTGTAAATGGTAAATAAGCCATAATTTAAACTAAATTAGAACATAGATTAGTTTATAAATAACTATTTACAATAAATAACATTGATTTGGTACCAATTACACACGTGACATTATGTTAGTTGCTTTACGTCTCAATTAATCCTTTAATTAATTCTACACAGTAGGTAACTTTTCTTATTCCCATTTTATAGATGAGGAAACTGAGACTTAGAGAGTTAGAGTGACTTGGCCAAGGCTATTCAGCTGATAAATAATAGGGCCAGAATTCTAATGTTCATCTTCTTTCTGTTAGTTCTTAAGATAAAATCTTTCATTTCTAGGATGTGAGGGGGGGCCCAGGTATCACCATTTGGGGAGTTATTTTAGTGAAGAGGTCAAACAATGAGACGTGTGTTTGAATACCCTAAATATGGAAGGAAGAAAACACCAAGATGGCATCAGTAAAGGAAAAGGTCAGAAAATGAACTGGAAGTTAAAAGCTGGTAAACAGAGGACAGCATCATGTTCACAGGGACAGGATAGGACAGAATATGAAGGAGATTTCAATCATTGCTTAGGAAACAGAAGTGAGGGGCAGCCAGAGTATTATTAAAGGAGACAGGTGACGGACGGCAGGCAGAACCTACATAATGTCTAGATTGGTGGTTACGAGGGAATTTATTGATGGAAGTAAAATCTTAACTTGCATGCTTAATGTCAATCTAATTTACAGTTTTAGGCAATGTAAACTAAGGGTGACAAATTTGGAACAGGTGGCAAGAAGCAAGTTTTACAGAGAGCAAATCACAAATGCCTGTGGAAGAGTTATCCTGCAGGGACAGCATTCAAATTTACTTGCAGGGGACTTCACAGCCCTCATCAGTGATTTACGTGTGACAGTCATGGGCAGAAAGTACCCACTAACAAAGTTCCCTCCAGTTTCCAGCAAGGAGAGTCTGTTAACACCTTTGGCATGATTTGCTGATTGCATTTTAGGTGAAGCACACCAGCCTCCTGATAGGAACATTGTGGCAATGATTTTAAAAAAACAGATGTACTGTGATAATCTAATGGCAAATTCCATTTCTCAGTTTTCTCTCCAAATGTTTGTGTCTGCTTTGGAGAGCCGTTGGAAAGGTTTGGGCAAGTGCTGTGTCATGCATGCAGGGTTGGGTACCCACTGTTTGACTGAAATAGACATTGGAGGGAAATCAGATTTGGAGTTTTCTGCTCTTACCACCCTTCACATCAACATTTTAAGGTAACTGTCTGCTTTATAAGATTTACAGATTCTTTTGATGGTGGGACACAGCGCAGTGACACTCAGATCAATGAAAGCCAGAACTCTGTGTTATTTACAGTTCTAGAGGAAAGAAATCTAACACGTGAGGGGTTGCACCTGGGGACAAGGTCACCGCAGGTTGAAAATGTAGAAGGTGGCTTATGTATAGCAAGTGGGGGTGGGGTGGGTAGTTGGGTTTCCTGGGATCCCTGGGGATTGGTTAATTTGAATATTCTGCTGAGTCTGGAGCACAGATGCTGCCCCTAGTTGTTTGGTACTCTTAGCCCTGGGGGAATTGGGGTGTTTGCCTAGTGGTCCTGGAGAGTATGAGTTCAATAAGGCAATTGGTTGGAGTGGGACTTAGCAAATTGTTCAAAAAAGGAAATCAAGACTTTTTAGCCATGACTTTAAAACAGAGTCAAGACAGAACTTGTGGAATATTATATTCCACCTTTCGGACTGTTGGAATGTTGGAGCTTGAATCTGCAGAAACTGTCATTTTTCTAGGCTCTTTCTGCCTCTGAATTTTATACATACGTTGGGGCATCAAGACCCTTTGTGATAAGGGAGGGATTTATAGTATCCTCTCTCTTTGTTTTGTTTTTTTTTGTAATTAAAATAAATTATTATTTATTTAATTTATTTTTGGCTGCGTTGGCTCTTAGTTGAGGCACGCGGGCTTCCCTCTAGTTGTGTCATGCGAGTTCTTCTCTCTCTAGTTGTGGCACACAGGCTCTGTGTGGGCTCTGTAGTTTGTGGCACGTGGTCTCTCTCACTGAGGCACACGAGCTCAGGAGCTGTGGTGTGTGGGCTTAGTTGCCCCACAGAATGTGGGATCTTAGTTCCCTGACCAGGGATAGAACCTGCGTTCCCTGCATTGGAAGGTGGATTCTTTAACACTGGACCACGAGGGAAGTCCCTCCTCTCTCTCTGGATTCCAAACTTTTTCCAAGTACTCCATTTTCATCAGTAACACCCCATTCTTTCAGTCTACTAGGGGAGAAACCATTTTGAATTGTTCCCTATCCCTCTTTCTTAGCTGTTTTCCTCCTCTTCCCTCCAGTACTTACACCTTTCCATTCTTATGCTTCCTTCTTAGCTCAGGCCTATATTCTCTCATCATTATTTTAACAGTGCTTTAAGTCACTTTTACTTCTTCTAGTCCCAGGGTCAGCAAATATGCCCTGCTGGCCAAATCCAGGCCATTGTTTGTTTTTGTAAAAAAGTTTTATTGAAACATGGCCATACTCATCTATTTACGTATTGTCTGTGGCTGATTTTATGCTACAAGGGCAAGGAGAGTGGTTGCAACAGACAGGGTGGCCTGCAGAACCTAAAATATTTACTATTTGCCCTTACAGAAAATGTTTGCCAGCTTCTGTATCTAGTAGGTGATATTAAATATCCATTCAAAATTCTGATTGTGTTGATCTAGGAGGTGAGAGGAGGAGAGGAAGGGACTGACATTCATTGAGCACCTTATGCAAACTCTGGGCTGGGCACTTTGCATGAGTAAAACCCAGGTCTATAAACTCAGGGGAGTAAGAAATGTAACTTCCCTCATTTTTTTCCCTAAAGCTTAATGTAATTTCTAGTATAAAATTCCACCTTTTGGATGTCAGAAACTTAATCTTAGTCAGTTTGTTGTTCTCTCATCTCCCTCCCCTGGGATTTTATCTGAGCTCTGGGTGAGGGGAAGTGAGCAGTGCCAAGATGTTGGCTGGGCTGAACTGCACCTGGTCACTGTCATCAACCTCACTCCTGTCAGGTAATCGGCACTCAATCATGAAAGCCTTGCTACAATTGCTGCTTCTTCCCTTTCTGAAGGCCCCTTTGGATATGCCTCTCTTTGCATCTTCTCTGACGCTGTGGGGCTTACAGAAAATGTGATAAATCTCTTATCTGTTGCTGGGGTTATAGGACCTCTGAGAGGTGGCGGGAGCCTCATCAGCCTCCACGTTCCTGTAGGTATACGCAATGCTTCTACTGCTTCTTGGCCAGTGGGGTCACAGGAAGTGAGTGAAGCTGTGTAAGGCCCTTTCTGCTCACTTCTCAACCATTTCTCCACAGGGGTCTTGTTGCTTCCTGAGAAATGAGGCACAGGCCTCCTTTGGTCTCAAATCCCAGAAACCTCTCCATTGACTCACTCCGTTCTTCCCAGAGTTCAGCCTGGGGTATGTCCCCACAGCCGGTTCTCCTTTCCCAGAGCTGCATCATCCAGTCAATTTGTATTCTGTTCTACCTGTCCTCCATCGTCCAACCTGGAGAATTCTGTCCAATCAGGAGTTGGGGTCTCAGGAGTGGGAAAAAGGAAAGTTTGTTTGTACTTATCACATATTTTTCAAAGTTGATGATAGATACACATGCCTTCTTTCCTTGCCGAACTTTAGACTCTTAAAACTCTAAACCCAAGAGCTGATACCTGTTTACTCTTGTTTTTCTGTCTCATGCCTTCCTTGAGGCGACAAACACCTAGCAGACAAGATTTTACATTAATACAGGCAAAGGCCTTGGGTTAATATCTCATAATAGTCTTCGCCACCTCTCTCGCCCTGCCCCTCAATGCACACGTGTTTTCTCGTTTGACCCTTGCAATACCACTGACTGGTAGAGATTTCTGCTTCCATTAGATAAATGAAAAAACAGACTCAGATGAGTTAAGTGGTGGAGTAAGAGTATGAATTCAGATCTCCTGGCCTCCAAATGAGTCTTCTTCCCCTTAGATGTCACTGCCACATGAATTTTACACTAAAGAGGCCCTAACCTCTTTATGCTACTCTTCTGCCCTGTTTAAAGTCTACTCTGTAGATTCCTCCTCTTACTACTCCCTTTGGTTGTTATGATTTTATAGTTTATCGGACTCTATGTATTAGGACATTGCAAGTTATAAATGTAAGCTAAACCATTGTATATTTTCATTTGTTCATTTACTCATGAAACCAATATGCATCGGCACATCAAGTGCAAAGCAGTGTGCTAAGCACTATGACTCATGACATGGATCCAGCCCATAGGGGATGTATAATATAGGAAGTGATAAAGACATTCAAATAGCCTTTACTTACACAAGATACACTGTTAATAGAGTTAAATCAATGTGCAAGAAATTTACTGGGATTCCACTGTAAAACACTTAATTTGCCTGGGAGGATCAGGGAAGGCTTCACAGAAGAGGCACCATCTGAGTTGGGTCTTAGAAGATGTGTAGAACTTTGAATGTGTGACTAAGGAATGGAAGAAACCTTTCAACCTCAAGGTACTGCTTAAGTAGAGACACCAAGTAGAAGAATGTGGTATTTGGGATATCAAATTGATTGGCATGTCAATTTACAGAGTAAATGGAGGGATGTAGTAGGATATAAGCCTCTAAGTATAAATTGGGATCTAAACATGAAGAACTTTTCAAATGTCTTGCTAGGAAGTATGAACCTTATTCCTGGGAATTAGGAAATTTTGATGACTTCTAAAGAAGGGGAGCGCCATTGTCCAAGCTGAAATCAACATATTTGGTAATTTGGGCACATGATTTGTAGAGGGAGAGAAGGAAGTGCAAATCTTTGGTTAAAATTCACCATTATAATTATTTGTATATTAGAGTCCATTGTCCACATTATTCATGTTCACAATTACCACAGGCAAAAAAAAAATGTTGACTTGTGGGTGTGAGACTGTGATGAAGCACAGATCCTGACTTATGCCTGGTTAGATGTCCTCTGGAGATGCTGTGCTCATTAGTCTAGAGGTGTTAGTTCTTCAGTTTCTTTTATAAGCGTTTTGTTATTTTGTCATTGGATAATAATGGATGTGTCAGAGTAAATATGTCTCAACTGCCTAAGAAATGCTTACCTGCCGTAGAATATAGTGACATAATTCTTGAGATGATATACACCTTTCTTGTGAAGCCTAAGCTTGTTATAAAGCTATGGCCTTTGACTACATTTCTTTTCTTCCCTCGGGTAAAGAATGGAACACATCCTGTAAACTCTTAATTTGCTCTCCAGGCAAGACTTTTCAAAAATCTTCTGTCATTTTAAGTATATAGGTAAGGAGCAATCAGTTTGTTCTGGAACATAGCTACAAATGGTCAATCTGATTTCATTGTAGAAGTGACAGAGGGAAAAGATAAAGGAGGTTAAATGTAAAAATAATCAATTTCCACCCCTATCCTCAACATTTGAAATTACAAGGAATATGTTTCCTTACACTGTACTGTGTAAAACATTTGGATTTATTTACTGATTCATTTGATTGACTGATTTATGGAAAAAAACTTGCCATGTACCAGAGGCTAGATGTTGGGATGGAAGATAAGGTGAGGAAGGATTAGAAGGCTCAATCCAAGGGACATCTAATTGAATCTTAAAATCAAACTTGGGTTGCATAGTGCAGTTATCAGCTAATCAACAAGCATCTTTCCCCCCACATCTAATTTTTGTAATGTTCAGTACTAGGTGCTATGGAGGATACAAAAATACATCAAACAAGGCGTATACAATTGATTGAAACAAATGTGCAGTAAATGTTCATTAATCACATGAGCAGAAACTGAGAGTAGACATAATATGGCATTTAAGAGGTCAGAAGAGGGGAGCTTTCTATGAACTTGGTTAATCAGGGAATGCCTTTGAAGGAGGTGGTAGAACTTGGCCAGTGTGGACAGGACACGTGCCTCTTCACTCCTATGTCTTAGTCATAAACTGTTACAATCCACTTAACCTATTGTTTGAACAGTGATATGAGACTGTTAAAAATATAAGAAAAAATTTTTTTTTTTTGCCGTACGCGGACCTCTCACTGTTGTGGCCTCTCCCGCTGCAGAGCACAGGCTCCTGACGTGCAGACCCGGCGGCCATGGCTCAGGGGCCCAGCCACTCCGCGGCATGTGGGATCTTCCCAGACCGAGGGACGAACCCGTGTCCCCTGCATCGGCAGGCTGACTCTCAACCACTGCGCCACCGGGGACACCCCAAGAAATATTTTGATTTGTACTGGTATACTCTGATTATTACATGAATTACACGAATTTCCCATACATTCTTTTAAAGATAAGAAAATTAGTTATGGGTGAGCATAGTCCATTAATTATTTCATGTACCTGAAGACCTCCAGGGAATGCTATGGCTTCACAACATAGCCCCAGAGTGTTAAATTTTGCATTTGATTCCTTGCATTTGCCGAAGATGAGAAAAATTGGATGACTCCCTGTTGACTATGCATCTAAAGCAGCTTACGGTGAGTTGTTTATTTCCCTAGAGAGCAAGAATTCTGTAACATCCTGCTTTTAGTCAAATTATGCCTCTTTCCCAAAGATTTTCACATGCAAATAGATTAGATAAACTGTAGGAGTTCATAGTGACAGACCTCTGGGGATAGAGAAATATTCCTATATTGCTTTAAAGATTATTTTTTATTATGGGATATTTCAAACATGCAGAAAAGCATAGAAAATAATCTAATAAAGGCCATTCACCCTTCACCTAGATTTAATAGATGTTAACATTTTGCCGTAATTTTTTCTTCAGATATTCTCTCCTTAAACAAAATTAATTATCAGTACAACTGAAGCTTCCCTGTTGCATCACTTCCTCCTTGTCTCCAGAAGTAGTTGTTATTCTGAAGTTGAACTGTATTATCTCCATGAATACTTATATGTTTAACATCTGTGTAGATATGAAGGAACAAAATATGCTGTTATTCATGTGGTATATGATTTTACGTAAAGGACATCAGAGTGTATGTCACCTTGCTTTTGTAGTCAGCAATTATGTTTTTGAGACTACCATGATGCGTGTAAATTGAGTATCTTCACTTTAATTGTATAATATACTCACTTAATTGTTGTTTAGCATTTCATTGTCTGAGTCAATCATGGTTTATTTTGGTTCATTTGTTTTCTATCAGTAAAGCTACTTTGGCACATGTGCACGCTTCTTTGGGGAGAATGCTTGAAAGTGGAATTGCTGAGTCATGATTTCATATAGGCTCTGCTGCTGAAAGTCAGCAAACATGTGATGGCCTCAAGGCAGAAGTTCACTTCTTGCTCACATAACAGCCCAGAGCGGGTGCTGTGTCAGTGGATGGGTCTCCTCAGTGAGGGAACTTAGGGACTCAGCCTCCTTCCAACAGCGTCTCCAGCTCTTCATGGACTGTATGCAGCTGGCAGAAGTAGAAAGAACATGGAGGAGGCACATTCACCCTCCTGAAGGCTCCAGGTTGAAATTGGCACAAACCACTTCTACTCTTCCCAGGGGGATAACTGACTTGTTATTTAAATACACTCTGCAGGCAGTTATCCTTACAATGGAAGTCATTCATAGTAGGAGTTGGTCTTTAGCCCCTTACCCTGGTAAACTTTCAGATCAGCTTCCACACGCTGGCCTGGATTATTATGCATTATAAAATGGCCCTAGATTTCTTCCTTGTGGACCAAAGTGGAGTCCGTGCAATCACAAATACATTGTGCTGTACCTGAACTAATACCTTGGACCTAATGGGGGCGGGGGAGGGTCATATCAAAACAGAAGGAGAAATCAACTTGCTTCCTAAGGTAGATCCTGATGGCGTATGGGGTATGTTCCATTGGTTGGTCTGGGACCTGGAGTTGGGGAGGCATGACTGAGGTCAACACTGCAGGTTGGCCTCATCCCACTGCTTAGAGTCCTATTGATAGTAGCCTTACTATGATGCCATATGAGGCAAACTGACAGGTTTGGTTGCAGCCTCAGTGGGAAAGATGTATCAGAGTGACTGAGTGGTGTAGTCAGAAAAATCTGCTGAAAGCCCAGATGATGTAGAAAGGATGATGTTGGAAGTGAATCCCATGGGTTTCTGATATTTCTGTACAACCTGCAAGCAGAGGCACCAACTGTCTTTTTGCTGGACTATCTTGACTATAGTTTCCTGAAAATAATGACTACTTCCCTAGAGCAAAGGGCAGTTGTGCTTCTGGTCCATTATAAAAAAATTAGATTCCCTAAACTTGGGGCTTCTCTCCTGCACATGAGGCTGTCATCTTGTTCTCTTCAAATCTCCTCATGGAAACTGGGGATCAGGGAACTGGCACAAGAAAATATTGATTCTCTGTCTACTGT
The DNA here is from genome assembly GCF_949987515.2 of Delphinus delphis. NCBI lineage: Eukaryota > Metazoa > Chordata > Mammalia > Artiodactyla > Delphinidae > Delphinus > Delphinus delphis. The sequence continues at coordinate 25,976,401 of NC_082700.1, forward strand.
TACTGCTGTGAGCAATAAAGACCTTTGTCCCTGAACCGGGAGTCTCATGTCTTCTGCCAGTATCTGTGATACTGGGATACACTAACTTGTTAGCTTGCAAGTAGGATAAAAAAATCTCAGCTTCTTCAAAGTTCTTGCTAATGAGAAGATAAATATAATATAACTTGGTTGATTTTGACCAGTGCACCCATCCACTGTGGGTCTGTTGTTTCATACTTTTTCTAAGAAATAGGATGTGAGTTAGACCAGACTACCCTTAAGGCTCTTGAGAGTTTGAAGAGCTATGATTCTATGGGGCAACATCTTAGTGCCTTCCTCAGCATAAGCCACTGGAATTTGGATGCAAGAGACACTTGTTTATGCTAGTTAACACCTTTGGCTACTTCTTGGCACTTCACTTTTTACCCTCCTCTGTCTTGACACCCTATGCCTTCATTTCTGAGATAGTAAGTCAATGGTAGATTCCTCATAGTTGGGAAAATGCTTGAGGAACCAGCATTTTGAAAAGGACAGTTCCATAGCGTAATCCATAGAGGGTGTTTTAAACCTCTAATTTAGTTCGTGGTTTAAGGAAAATCCATCTTTCCTGCGGCCTCTATTTCAGCAAACAGCAAAGCAAGACAGTTCTGCCCATGCTGGCTTGTCTGAGGAGCGTCAAGGCAGCAGGAATCTGCATTTGTTGGTTCACCAAAGAAATAGAGAGATCAGGGAGCTAAGCAAAGGGCACTGACTCAAGAGACTTGACTCCAGGTGCCCTAATTTGTTTTGAATATCAAATCAGTTGTCTTTTGTTGTCGTGAAGGTTTTGCACTGGCGAGCTCAGTTGCTGATGGTATTTTGCCATGTGAGACTCTGTAAGGCTTGACTGGAGGGTAGAGGGCAGTGAGAGTCCAAAGAAGAAAAATGATCAGGAGCCATCTGGGTACTGCAGCATCTTGAGGCACGGCTGTGACTGAGACATGGACTCTTTGCACCACAAATTATTCTTTAACTCAGATGTTATCACTCATATACATGACAGGAGGTGAGATGTCAAATGTTGGTGAGGGCTTGATTGACAGGGCCCAGGCAGGGGCAGCCCCAGTGCCCCTGAGCTGGCTGTTCTAGCTCACTTCCCTAATCTATACTCAAATCCTAGACCTCAGGGCCTGGAGATCCACACACCGGCTCCTTTACTGTTCCTTTTCTTGAACACAAGGAGCGCTGGGTGCAAGAGACCTTTCCTATCTCTAAGGCCAGTGCTAGGAAGAGACTTCTTCCCTCTCTTGTTCTCCAGTCTTCCACGCCAGAGCTCTGCGTACATGTTTTCTAATGTAAGATGCTACACAAGCGTCAAAACTCTATAGTGCTCTTAAATAATCTCCAAGTGCTACTGCTACCTTGTCATATAGCATTCTTTCCTCATGTAAGGTGCATTTTCTTCTGCATCTTTCCAGCCCTCAATTCTTTAACTTTACAAAAAAAAAAAAAAAAGGAAGATCCATTATCAAGGGAAATTGTTTTTTTGTTATTAAGACCCTGAACCACCAGGGTATCTGATTAAATTAACCACAAGTTTCAGAGCACAAGCAGTACCCTGTTTAATCTTCAATTTCCTTATTCATACAGGAGTGATAGAAACAATTTTCTCCCTTCCTATTACATTGGGTTCCCCTGGTACAAGAGACACTTCCTGATGCTGGCTCTGAAAAGGCATGTGTCTCATAAACAGTAGTCAGGAGAGATCAGTGTTGTATATCTTTGAGGACATTTGTTGCCTATAAAACAAGATATGAGAGCGAGGAGGAATACATTCTGAGGAGAAGCAAATATTTTATATTTTCACAATCACATTTTCTCAGAAATATAGTGTATCCAAATATTCGGTACATGAAAATGGAACATTATGTCTGCTTTTTTCCCCTTGCTTCCTAACTTGACTATGTTTCACTTTACCTATTTTATCTTTTAATTTTAGTTCTGAACTTCACCTTGTCCTTCCTTCGATCCCCTTCTCTCTGAATTTATTCATCAGATAATCCATCTTGACCATGTAGGCAGTGCCATCACCACAAATCCTGCTGCTTCTCCGACTGACTGTGAAGTAAACCTCTTTGAGAAACCTCAGACTGGTGACTGGTTGCATAAAGTAGATTATGTGTGTCTGGAAGACTCTGGAAATTGTTGTGTTCCACTTATTACCTGTTTCTGAAATGAAAATATCAAGATAATTTATCTTTGAAATCCTCCTCTCCAGACTACGAGGTTGAAAACTTAATAGTATCATGAATTCAGTTTAAAACAACAATCTATTTATTCAAGATTCTCTCTCTCTAATACTGTACTTTGGAAATATCCTCAAGAACACTATATATTTTAGTATTGTTTTTATTACACTAATTTATTGAGGCCAAAAGCGTACTTGAGGCTGGGAGGGGCAGGAAGGCAGGGAGGGAGAGAGGGAGAGGGAGACAGAGAGAGAAATTACTTTTCCCTGGGATTATAATCTAAAAGTCTGCCTGAATATGGAAGGCTTTCAGAGACGCGATTTGCTCTTTCTTTTTTGCCTTTGTGTTTCTCACATAAACAATACCTTAGTGAAGGAGTCATTCATTACTTTGATGATTCCGCTTCCTATCCTCTCACACTAAGGCTTAAAGATAGAGAGATTTAAGCCTGTTCACAGGCTTAATTTCCTCCCTCTCAGTGGAGTGGTCAGAAGCACAAGCAAATCTGGGTCTATTTCTTACAGCTGTCCCTGTATTTACACAGTGGTTCTCACCTAAGCATGATTCCCTCCTACTCTCAAGAGGTAATTGGCGGTATCTGCTGACTTTCTTGGTGTCACCGTGTGTGTGTGGGCTGTTACTGACACCTAGTTGGTAGTGAATGGGGATGTTACTAAACAGCTTGCAATGTACATTATAGTTCCCATGACAAAGAACGATCTGGTCTTAAGGTCACGAGTGCAGAGGTTGAGAGAGCCTGATTTACACTAACCATACTCAGAAGTAAATGCTGAAGGTGGAAGACAAAAAAGAAGACAGAAAAGAAATAAAAATAAATTGGGAAATTACTACAGGCTCTATATCCCTAGTCACGTATGTCATTTCTTTCACTTAACCCCTCATAAAACTATCAGTAAATAAGTATAATTGTTCTTGCTTTTATTTTTTTTCTTCAGTCAAAGGAGGAATCTAAGATGCAGAAAAGTTAAGTGATGTACTAAAAAGTCACTTGACTCACCAAGTACAATTCTAAAGCCCATGATTTTCCTCTTTCCCCCTCACTGGGAGCAGGGAGATAATTATAGTAGTTGCCCCCTTATCCACCAGGGGGCATGCTCCAAGACTCCCAGTGGATGCCTGAAACCATGAGTAGTACCAAATCCTATATATACTGTTTTTTCCTATACTAGCAGGAGGGTAGCATGTACAGCCTGGATATGATGGACAAAGGGATGATTCACATTCCTGGTAGGATGGGGCAGGATGGCACGAGATTTCATCACACTACTCAAAACCACATGAAACTTAAAACTTATGAATTGTATATTTCTGGAATTTTTTCATTTAATATTTTCAGACTGTGGTTGACCTTGGGCAACTGAAACAGTTGGAAAGCAAAACCACAGGTATAAGATGACTACTCTATTCCATTGAAGTCTCAGACTGAAAGAATGGAGGTTGAGCTGGTATGTGTTATCAATAGATTTATACATATGGGCGCTCATATTTATATCAAATGACCAGACAACTATGCATTTCTAGGGTGGCTTTAACTTTAAGTAGTTGGAAAACTTTTATTTCTATCCTTTTGCTTTGTTTGGAAAAACATGGCCGTTCCTCCTTTTCTATGTTTTTTGTTTTATTTTGCTTTTTCTCTTAGATCATACTTAAGAAACTTTACTAATCACATAGACCTTGGGCTGTGGTATGTAATATATTACGTAAAGGGTCTAGACAAAAGACAAAGTGCCATTGGTCATGAATTAAGAACACATAGATGACAGAGGCTCCAGACTGAAGGCTTTAGCCAGGAAGAAAATAAGTTCCTGAACTGAAAATTATTGAATATAAAATATCTTATCAAAAGAACAGAATCATCTCTTTTCTCTGGTTATCTGGAAGAAGAAAATGGATTTTTATTCACTGGAACAATTTAGTACTTTCTTCCTTGAATATCTTTATAACGAATTAGCTTTTCTGTTTATGGTCACAATTTTTATCAAAAGAAAAGAGCTGGGTAAAAACATTTCAATTAAAATCCAGCCTCTTGGGAAACAATTAAGCATTAACTGGAAAGTGATATTGGAAAGTCATTCCTTCCCATTGACCTCTGACATTCTAGAATAGAATACTCAGGACTAGGGCCTGGGCATTTATATTTTTTATAGGTTCCACAGATGTTATTTTAGTAAGCACAGTACTTTGAATTTAGTACTGTTCATAATTACTTCTTGTTGATAATGGTTATCTTGGTGGTTGCCCAGCCTACCTGCTCTTGAGCCAACATGGATCCCATCCCAATCTACACTTAAACTTTTAAAAGAGGTGTTTCCTCAAGTGTTATAAGTAGGCATGGCTGTGAATAACCTTTAAAAGCCTACCTGCCTACCTACCTGCTCTTGAGCCAACATGGATCCCATCCCAATCTACACTTAAACTTTTAAAAGAGGTGTTTCCTCAAGTGTCATAAGTAGGCATGGCTGTGAATAACCTTTAAAAGCATCAGCTATTGCTATAGGAAAATAGTACAAATGTTTCACAATAGGGTTTTAAAATTCTGGACATTCTACTTCTCTGAGTCTCAGGTTCTTAACCTGGAAAATGGAGATGACAATAAATTCCTCACTTCATTTATAAGTTTAAAGATAGAATGAGGTAATACATAAAAGTACTTAGGACACTGGAAAAAATAAGATATTGTTGGTGTATTTTTTACTATTTGACACTTTGTTGTACTTCTTATTTTTGACAACTTGGGTCTTTGAACTTCACCTTTAGTTTTGAAGAGTCATTCTAAATCTATACATTTTTAAAACAAAATCTCTTACTTGCTGCAGGAATTCCGCTGCAAAAGACTTCAAACTCTGAGTACACAGGCTTCATTGGGCCTATGGATACATGTTTTTTAGCTCACTTAGTTTTCAAAATTAAAAAAAAAAAATCAGTTGCTAATATTTAAAAATCAAGAGGTTTGTTATAGAAATTTAACATTCTGATTGAGGTTGAGAAACAAGAACACTTAACCTGTGTACCCCCAGGGCAGCAATCAGTCCCAACAGAGTCACCTTATCTGGATACTCTAGGCATGGGAATTTGTTGCCCATACTCTACAAGGGAAGATTCTCAAAATGTGGCCCTGGACCAACAGAGTTTGCACCACCTGGGGATTTTAGAAATGTAAATTCTTGGGCCTCATTCTAGATCTACTGAATTGGAAACTCTGAAACTATGGCCCAGCAGATTGTTTTATCAAGGTTTCTCAGTGATTCAGATACACTCTGGAGTTTGAAATCTACTGCTCCACAACATGCCAGTCATGGACAAAGAATGTCACCTGCCATTTCAGTAAACAAAAGATGCTGGGGCCACCAAGCTATCAGCCACCACAGCCACACTCAGTGGTGCACCCTGAGGATGGAGAAAACCAGAATACTGGCCCTAGATAGTTAAGGTGCATATCAAAGGAATAATTTCAATACGCCCAGACTCTTGCATCTTTCCAATTACAGAAGAGTACAAAATTCATTAATTTGCCATGTCTTGTTTTCTTTAATTAGCAGTAACCTTTTGATGTTTGACTGTTTTTTGTTTGTTTTACAAAAATTCCTATATATCTTGGGCCGTCCCTTACCTCTTCAGAATAGTCCCTCAGAGCTACCTGGAAGACTGTATTCTGGGTTTAAGTCCTCAGTAAGTCCACCGAATAAATTATAATCCTCAGCTTTTAGTCTGTGCTTTCTTTTTTTTCAGTTGACACAGTCAAATGGTCCAATACCTTCTTTCTGTACTTGTCTATTGTCAGGTAACTCACTTTAGCTTGTAATTGTCATAGAGTTCTTCCTTTTACTGAGCCGCATTTTATTTTCCCGTCCCTTTCACCATTGTTGGCTTTTCCTTTCCTTGCTCTTCTTGGACCTGAGATAACAAAGAAAAACCATGTCCTTGTGGTCCTTAACATTTCCAATAAGCAGCAGCCACTTGCGGTGACAAGCCCTCCCGACCCCAAGCTGATAGAGCTCTCATCACTCTTTGAAGCCATTCTTTTCTTATTCCTGTCTGTTGAGCACATCCTTAAAAAACCTCAACTCCTCCTCTTTCAAAACTAAGCAATTGTAAGCAGCCCCAGAAGGAATGCAAATCTGTGCTTTTATTTTGACATTTCTTCCAACATTGATTAGATAATTTCTGATCTGTTTTATTGTTTTGTACTAGAATGTGAACATTTATAGAGATTAATCTTCATTGGTGTTCCCTCCTTGAGGGAAAATTCATAGTATAAGAACTAACTGTTACTGTATGAAGCCAATATTCCCGTGAGATTTGTAAATTAAATTTTCTTTCCAACTCTTGTTTAATATATTCAGTGTCTCCTTGTAAGACAACTGAGATAATTTTGTGTATCCTATCAATCTGTTTCTTGTTTGACATCTGTGTTTGTTTATATAGCTTTCAGAAGTGGAGAATTCTGTCACCAATTAATGCTGATGGTTTTGAGTTAGAGAGAAGGGGGTATGCTTATAAATGAAAGTTTTTGTTTTTAAGTTGTGTTTTATTGTAGTTCAGTGTTTTCCAAATAAATATTCACTGACTGTATTGAATATGTCAATTGGGTAATAGAATCACAGGCTTTCAGAGACGTAGAGCTCAAATATAATATTTATTTATAGGAAATTCGTGTAATTGAATAGGGAGACAATTGAAAATACATTAAAGAAATATCTTCAAGTAATTGACCAAGTATATATTTCCTTATGGAGGTGGAATCTTGGGCTAAAGCAGCTGCTCAAATAACTTTAACAAGAACATTGTTAAGGATGCTGTCTATCAAAACAGGAATTTCTGATTTCTGATCTCCCAGATTGGTTGAAAAATCACCTAGGGACCTTATTAAAAATATTAATTCAGTAGCTCTGTGGTGGGGGCTGGGAAGATGTATTTTACAAACCTTTCCAATTGACTATTAATGTGTAGCTGGGTTTGGACCCACTATGCTTTTTTTTAAACTCTGGTTTTATTTTAACATTCTTTTTTTTTTTTCCACTCTGATTTCTCCTTTCATTTAATTTATATTTTTTGGTATTTTAAAGTACTTTTGAAGTCATAATAAATTCTTTTGGTATAAGGAAGGCATAGTATAAATAAATATAATAACCACAGCAAAAAATGCTGTCATACAGGTCATTAATGAAGCTAATTTAAGGAGTGTTACTTAGTAATCCTGAATTAACTGTTGCTGAACTTAGTACTCTATTTTCTATATGCAATGCTTCTCTGATAGTAAATGAAGTTAAGAACTAGGTCATATAGTACATGGAGTTATAGATTTTCTATTCCACTTTTTAGGGGTTTTACTGTACACATTACAGCTTAAAAACTCTGAAAAGACCTGCAGTGAAGACATTTAAAAATCTTTAACCCAGCACTTTGCAAAGTTTTAAAAAAAACAAACACTTCTTCCTTCCCCCAGAACACATGTTAACATTTCCAGTATTTTATTTGGGAAATAGTGTATTAATTGCTATGTCTGCAAGCAGTGAATGTCAATATGGCTGGAACGAGGAAAGCTGCTGTGCTGGGTGAGCAGAAATGATCAAGCATAGCTGGTGGAAATAAACTGAGATAAGTGGGTCAATTTTAGGAAAAGTGCTGGTCCATTGGCACTTGGGAAGAAATAGATTTAATAAGGAGAAGAAAAAGCATAAAGGATATTTGTATTTTTGCAACTGCAGGAGGAAATGCACTAGAAGCACACATTTGGAGTACATCCAGGCAAAGCTGAGATCCTAGCTGATCTGAACTATGGTTCCATGTTCTGGGTGCTCATGGCACTAAGTTGTTGTGCACCTGATGTTCATTGCAGTGCTATTTGCAGTGGCCAGGACAAGGAGGCAGCCTAAATGTCCATTGACAGAAGAATGGATGGGGAAGATGTGGTACATGTGTGTGGTGGAATACTACTCAGCCACGAAAAAGGACGATATGATGCCATTTGCAGCAGTGTGGTTGGACCTAGAGATTGTCATGCTGCGTGGAGTGGGTCAGGCAGAGAGGGACACATATCCTATGATGTCGCTTATATGTGGAATCTAAAAACAGGCTACAAATGAACTTATCTGCAAAACAGAAATAGAGTTACAGATGTAGAGAATAAACACAGGTACTGGGGGTTGAGGGAAGAGAGATAAATTGGAAGATTGTGATTGACACATACACACTACTATATATAAACTACTATATATACTATATATATAGATGACTAATAAACACCTACTGTATAGCACAGGGAACTCTGCTCAATACTCTGTAATGACCTATATGGGAAAACAATCTAAAAAAGAGTGGATATATGTATATGGATAACAGATTCACTTTGCTGTACACCTGAAACTAACACAACATTGTAAATCAACTCTACCCCAATAAAAATGTTTTTAAAATGTGCAAATAAAGTAAGTAGTTGTTTGAAGTGGAGCAACCTCCAATGATGGGGAAGAATGGGGGTGAGGTCTGGGGAGAAATTTGGATGAGTTTATGTGTCAGACACAGATAAAATCATGAAGAGAAGAATAAACTTGCTTTGATGGCATGGGATCTCCCCATGTTTTGCAGACAAGTTTTACCTACCTCCTGACAACCTTCAACAGAGCACGGATAAATTAAATGTTTCGTGTGTCCACTACCTCAGTTTTCCTATCTGTATTGCCAAGGGCAACAGGGAGAAATAGTTTTATTCTAGGGAAATTTTGTTCTGTTGAAGGAAAAGTTTTATGTGACATTCTATTAATTTGTTACTTAGTCACTGCAACTCACAGTCTACTTTAAATCCTGTTAAACATTAGCCTTTTCTTTGAATGAATAAAAATTCATGAGAAGTGGTGAGAAATCAATTTAATACAGTTCAGTTTGGAAACACCTAATGTGTGAAGGTATAATCTAAGTTACCCATGGAAGTAAACCTTGAGTCCAGCACCTAAATTATTCAAAGTGAACATAATGACAGATAGGCATGAGCTTAGAAAGCCCAACACCGTCTGTCCACCAGGAAATTGTTCATGGGGAGGACTCAGTAGTTATTGTAGAAGATGCTATATTCTTGTCATGTCAATAAGAGTAAGACCAATCAATGAAAATACTGTGGCCCAGAAAAGTGACTGGGCTGAAATAGTATTAGTAATCATTTGCAAGGCAAGTTACACTAGTAACAGCTCAAGAAGGTCAATTCCATGATTTCTGTTTCATCATTAAATTGATCACCTGTATGTGTTCTCCTTTCTGGGTGGCCATGTTTATTAACTGGGAATCTTCTCTGTCAATCTTTCATTTCTAGTTGAGAAAATCTGCCTCCTTTGATCTCTCTTCATCAACTTACCTCTTTAAGTTAAATTAACTCAAATTTCTAGAAAATCATCCAAATTGTAAGACAGGTAAGAAATAGTGAGGAAATGATCAAATCTAGGAGCCTCTGACTTTATTTTCTTAATTTATTGGTTATTTAGTAAGTAAGGGAATCAACTATATATAATATATATGTATATATATATATATAATATGTATATATATGTGCATATATATGTATATATATATTTTAAAGGGAAGGCATTGAATGATTAACTTCAAAGTTTGATCACAGGATCCATTCTGAGATATCAGCAAAATTCACGAGGGCTTATGTTTTATGGTTTGCACAGTATGATCATTATTGTTAAAAATGTCTTTCACCTAGTGCCAAGGTAACCAAACTACAGCATGAGACTTTTTTTTTTTTTACAGCATGAGACTTTTGAAAGCTGAATAACCTCCCATCTGTTGGATTAGAAAAAATAGAGATAAGTGACAGCAATTGTCTTAGTAAGACAAGTTTCTAAGAATTCAGACCATTCTCATTGTTCTAAACTGCATTTTTAAACTATGTACATCATTCTCAAATAACAGCTTCCTGAAATAAATACATTGGTTCATATGCCCATGTATATGGATTTAGAAAAGCCAGGGAAAACCAGAGCAAATGCCTGGTCTTAATGTGCCACAACCAGGGTGGTACTCTTTAGACAAAGTCCCATTTTTGGTAATAGAAACAAAGTGGGAAATAGCTCTAGACCCTGCAATGGCTACAGACACAAGGTAAGAAAATGTTCCGCTTATGCATGTTTATCTGTGTAGATCTCCACACTGGCCTCCTTCGTCTGCCTCCCTACATGGTAATTTTACTATCAGTCACCACTTACAAGGAACTGTCTGAAAGTAAATCTTAGGTAAAGACATCAGAGGTGAGAAATGGAGAGAGATTTCTGATGAGATAGATAGCTTGAGAGTCTTGGTCCAGATATGTGCTAAGGCCTCTACTTCTCTCCAATCTTTGCTTACTTGCAAGTCCAAGCAATATTTTTATTTGTTTTTTTAGAGAGATTGATTGTAGCCTGGTTAGAAGGGAAACACTCATACAAGCTCTTTGATGGTTAGTTTTCTATGTTAGCTGAGCTAGGCTATATAGCTCCAAATTATTTAATCAAATCCTAATCTAGGTGTCACTGTGAGAGTATTTTGTAGATGTGGTTAGCATCTACAATCAGTGACTTATAAAGGAGATTACTGTAGATAATGTGGGTGTGTCTCTTAGAATCAGTTGAAAGTCCTTAAAAGCAAAAATAGGTTTACTGGAAGAGGAAGAAATTCTGTCCCCAGACTACAACATCATTTCCTGATGAGTTTCTAGCCTGCTGGTCTACCCCAGAGAGTTTGGACTTGCTTGCTCCCCCCAAAACACATAAATCATTTTCTCTTTCTCTTTCTCTCTCACCAGTTCAGTGTTTCTAGGGAACCCTACCGATCCAAGCTCTTTCAAGTTATTTGCATGGTGATATGATTGACCCATAGCTAAATGGGGGTCTCAACACCATTTGTGAAATGGTACCAACTTTTTTGAAGAGAAACTTAAATTTGCCTTCACGGTGAATGGATGGTGCTGCTTAGTACCACCTGTTCAAACTGGCTCTCACCTGGAGTGAAATTTGCACAACAGCATATATTGATGGAGTAATTGGAGTAATCATCGATCTGATTTAGAGCTAAAAGTGCCAGAAACTATTGGCTATCTCTTAAATGTAGGGGAAAACTTTCCAGGTCAAAACCAAAACATTTTGAATCTTACAACTGTAAATCCAGTTATAGTATTAGAAAAGAGATCCAGTTATTATTCAGTTCAACTTTCTCATTTCAAAGGTAATGAAATAGGGGCCCAGAGAAAGTTAAGTGTGGTGTGCAAAGCCATACTCACTGTAACAACATATCTTTTAAAATTTGTTTTATTGCTTGAAAATGTTTTAATATTTTTCTGTTTTGCTAAATATTTTGCTGAAGCACATTGTTTTAGTCTGTAGGGTATTCTATCATATGGATGTGGCCTAATTAAACTGAATCCCTTTTGGGCACATTAATTTATATTCATATTTTCACTTCTATAAATACTGTGATAAATATTCTTATACATAAACCTTTGTATACATATTTATCATTACTGAGGATCAGTTTCAAGAAAGGGGATTTCTGCAACAAAGGGTATACACATTATCTAAGGGTTTAATCTCGGTTGCCAAGTGGTCCTCTAGAAAGGTCTTAGCAGTTTCTAACACTCAGTGATGGATGAAATCACCCGTTTCCCTGCATCCTCACCCACACTGTATATTTTCATTAACTAACAAATACAGTGAAAATGGAGTCTTGCCTTAATTCACATTCCTGTATTTATTAGCAATGTTGAACACTCTTTTTCTAATTTTATAGGCAATTGTATTTTCTTTCTGCATTTTTAATGTCCTTTCCCCACTTTTTGTTGGAGTTTATATTTTATTGCTTTGTAGAAATTTTAAGACAATGAAATTGAGTCTACAAAACAATCCCTCAATAAATGGTAGAAGTTATTATTCTTACTGATATTGTCATTGTTTTGTTGTGGTCGTTGGTATTATTGTGTTTGTTGCTAGTTGTTGTCTTGTACTTAAGAAAAAATTATAAAGGGGGCACTGCCTGGGGTCAAACAGCCTGTATTAGGAAAAATGTATCTCTATTTCACTGGAAAAAATTCACCAAGATACATCCCAATTACGCTGTTGATTTTACAATCTTTCATCTGTATCCTTTCTCCAGGCTTTATTCTCCCTGGAATAAAGTCAAATGTAGTTTATGCTTCAGGCACATATATAACAGCATGCAAACCACTCCACATCTTTAGTTTCTTTTCTAACTAGGCACTGAGACTGTTTCTTTTCTTGGAAGTAATAGGAATTGACCTCAGAGAATACATAAATTGCAAAATGCCTCCTTTTTTAATCTAGCATTTTACATTATTCCTATTTTTCCCTCTAAAATGTATAAAATTGCACTTCCTAAAATGGAATCTGTGTAGCCATTTTTTATATTTTAAAATATTTAGCAGTACACAGTGTTTACTTTTTATGTTTCACTCCTGAATATTGTGTTTTATCGGAGACTATCAGGGAGTTGCCTTTTTTATTTTTATAGTTGGTCTCAAATGTTTATGGGCTTGTGTTATTCATCTGCCCACTGCTGTGTCTGAACTCTTCCCCTAGGGCAGCAGCAGCATTTATGATTGGCCACCACATCATGCAGCGTTAGTGAGGAGGGATGGGAGATGGATGAGGGATGTTTGGAATAATCCGTTGTGAATGGAAACTGAAAAATATATATCAGGCTCTTTTGCATGGTTGTTATGGAACGTTTTGCCTCCACAAATGAATTGATATATATATAACTTGATGAACGTGCTTCCTGACACATGGTAGATGTTCCAACCATGTTAGTTGTCTGTCAGTCAGAGACATAGAACCAATAGGACACCATACACACACACACACACACACACACACACACACACACACACACACACAAATGTAAAGAGACATTTAAAAACACTGAGAATTGGATTACAGGATTGCTGGGGCTGGCAAGTTTGGGACAGAGCAGCAGACTAGATGAGGCTAATTCAACTAATTAGATAAGGCTCGTCCACATTCTTAAAGGTAATCTCTTTTACTGAACGTCAACTGATTATGGATGTTAATGACAACTACAAAATACCTTAAAGTAACATCTATACTAAAAGCATTGGAAACAAGATAGAGTGCATTTTTGAGTAAGGGAAAGAAAAGGAAGTTTTGTTGGGAAAGTACAGGCAGCAGAAGAAGAGTTAAGAGCATCCCCAAAATGATGCCATCACCTTCCTGGTTTGGCCTCGTTCTGGGCATTTCTGTGAGTTTACAGTAATAATGGAAATGGTGGGCTAGAGGGAGAGCAGAAAAAGGATGGGCTCTCTCAAGGCTCAGTGTTAGAGGACTTTCCTGCTACAAAATGGGGGTGTCATGGGCAGAGCGACGTAAAGCCTCCTGGATTCTCTGGCAGCATCCACTCCGAGTTTCTAAGAAATGCCCAGATTCTCCTTCTATTGGCAATACAGACATGGACCAGGGTGCTCTTTGAGTCCAGATTGAGGGTGGGCATTGAGACACAGTTGCTACATAGAAGAGAGTGAAATTCACTCTAGGTGCAGAAGGAGAATGGGCTTGAATGAAACTAAAGAGTTGGTGATGAAGTTACTTAACCTTTCGGCAGCACCAAGTATTTAGACATGTAGGAGTATAATAATATCAACCCCCAACCTATTTGATAGGGCAAATGAGTTAAAACTGTTATATGAGTTTAAATTTATGTCAATCAGCAAATTCAAAGCATGGCACTATAATTAGAGACTCACAATTACCCATAGAATATCCTTGTGGGCAAAATTAATGCATATTGAACATTTTTAGCAGTTATTTTAAGCCCAGATATAGCCTGGTTCAAATGAGTTGATTTCTCTATTCTGAGTAAGATGGGCTACTTACATATAAGGTAAACTTCCTTTACTGATGGAATTTTCTGCTACTTTAGAAATTTGGTGATTATCTTTCTAAGGTTAGAGTCAACAAATCAAATCAGAAAACTTGAGAGTGACTAGGGGAAGTCTCCTAGGAACAAGTTGTTAAGGGAGAACACAAAATCCCTCTCTAGGGGACAGACTTGGCCACTGGCTTTATTAGATCATGCCACTTTATTGTATACTTTTTAAGGCCTGTTTCTTTATCATCAATTCTTTTTTTTTTTAATGTGGGCAGGTTAGTGGTTTTAAGTCAGATAAGCAGAAACAAATCCAATAGCTGATTTCTAAGAAGGATTCTCTTAGGATTTGTATTTGGGTGAGAAATGTATTTGTTAATACACTTGATTCATTGACTTTTGAAATACTTCCTTTTAATGCTTATTCATTTGGAGTAACACAGAACAAATGCATGGTAATCCCTTCTTTTCAATAGAAGCTATTCTCTTTTCAGGTCAGGAATCCCAAACCTCCTCTATGATTTCTTGTATTGCTGTTTACAAACAATGGTATAAATGACTTGGATGTTTCCTGGATTATTTACATAGGAGGCAATGATACAGTATGGCAATAAAGAGGGCAATGAATTTTGGAAGCTGGAAAGTCAGCTACATAAGTCTTCTATGGAAGACTGAGAACGACATCTTTGCATTGTTAGGCTGGTATTTGTTTAATGTGATTTTGCAGGAAAAGTTATCAGAAAAGCCTCCCCTGTAAGCAGCCATATGACCTCCAGGAGGCAGTTGAGAGAAATGTAATGGCACTCTCTGATACAGTGTAGGTTATATTTTTGGCAGTGATCCAATTTTTTCCAGTCTTTATTCACTAGGGAGTAAAATTATTGCCTCATAAAACAAGAGAGCTGTCCAGTTATTTCTTAAGTAGGACCCTATTAACTTTACCACTGTCACCAGTTCCTTTCACAACATTAAAATCTCTCAGCCTTGTGGCAGGGAGGATGGTACATACCCAGATTTAGTGATCCAAGAACAATTATTTTGAAAACATACATTTCCTTGAAAAACACAATTTTGAAATAATTAATTCTTAGAATGATATTCCAATGAATCACTGGATTCATAACAGCATTTTTCTCTGAAAACATTTTGCCTACGTCAAAACTATCAGCCAGCATATGAAAAAGTGAGTCTTAATGTTATGGAAAATTTATTATGGAGAAAGAGAGTTTGATTATTGAAATGCATTACAATAAAGTTGTGAATCATTGAATTAAAGTTTCATTTATTTGGAAAATCTGATAATTATCCTGAGTTTCTATCTGAATATTGCCATTGTGTAGAATTTCCTTTTAGGCCATACTGAGAATCATAGTCCCATTTCTGCTTGGTATGCAAATAAAAATGCTGTTCTTGCCCATGTTGTCTGAGTGAGAATGAATTGATCCCATTTGAGGAGATGTGATGGTTCCTGCAGAAGAAGAACCATCTCCCTTGTTTATATATTGTCAAGAACTGGCCAGTGAACAAGATCAAACTCAGTCAAGGATGATGTTAGTCTCCCATATACACATCATTTATTCCCTTTGGCTCTCAGATTGAGCTTCTAATACCCAAACATTTGCATCAATTTCTAATTGTTTTTAACTGAAATCCTTGCATTCTGCCAAGTTGGGCCTGGTATTTGTACAGCCATATCTGAGTTATTCTTAGCCAAGGTGTAGCAATTAGAATTTGGTTAGACTACAAGCCATAATATGTTAGCTAATTTCCTCCAAAGGTAGATCCCAGGATCAGGCCTCTAGTGATTCTAGGCAGCATAAGTGAGGTGGGAAAGAGAGTAAGACAGGGAAGAGAGAAAAACCAGTAAAGTGTATGTTAAAGAGTGGATTACTTCTTTGGGTACCTGGAACCAAGTCCACTAGAAACCTCCAAGAAATGAAGAGGAACAGCCTTGAGATTGTCTCCTGGAAAGACAGGGACTGTTCCTCATTAGTGGACATTTGCCCCCAAGGATGCTAATGCCTCACAGGTACCGAACTGTACCCATGAAGGAGTTTCCATGGGGCCAGAGAAAGGCCTTAGATAGGTAGAAACACAGGCTGCTGGGTGGGAAACTATCTACCAAGGCTGTTATTATAAAGAGTAAGCTAGAAAACAACATTGCTTTGGAAGGGCAGAGGGCTACTTTCACATAAATCCAGAAGTCCAGAAGTAGACAGTCCAGGACTTATTTTGGAATCTTCACAATCCCCAGATGCCCAAGTTCTTCCCAGTCCACTGTTTTGCCATCTCTAGGGTGGGATCATTTTCAAAATCCAAAATGACTGCTAAAGCTTTAATAATCATCTCTGTATCCCAGGGGGTAGAATTTAGGAAGGGACAAAGAAGACCTGTCTTTCTCTTTTAAGGAGATATTCTGGAACAACAAAATATTTCCATCTATATCTAATCGGCCAGAACTCAGTTACATGGCTACATCCTGATATAAAACATTCTGAGGAATACAACCTTGATTGCAGGTGGACATATGTCTAAAAAAATAGTGGTTCTATTCCTATGAATGGAAGGGATAACTGAGATATTGGCAACAAATCACCTCTGCATTGGAAAATTTCACCCGTCAGGATCTATAAGTGGGAGAAAATGTAGAAAGGGTAGAAGTAAGTAGAATAGAATTATGTTAACTGTGTAAGGACCCTGAAATTATTGCATCATGTTCCTTTAGTAAGGCTGATCATCTTCACAACATTTTAGATATTGACCTTATTCACAAAGTAATTATGGATGATCTGAATGAAAGAATCAGTTGAACTGTGTTTTACCTAGTTGTTTTGAAAGTGAATGAAGAGTAATAATAACATCAATGGCAACAGTGACTGTATTAGTCTGCTAGGGCTGCCATAACAAAATATCATAGATGGGGTGGCTTAAACAACAGACATTTATTTCTCACAGTTCTGGAGGCTGGAAGCCCAGGATCAAAGAATTGGCAAGTTTGGTTTTCCTGAGGCCTCTCTTCTTGGCTTGCAATTGGCCCTTTTCTTGCTATGTGCTCAAGTGGCCTTTTCTTTCTGTCTACATTGCCCTGGTGTCTCCTATTCTTCTTATAAGGATCCAAGTTCTATTGTATTTAGGGCCCCATCCTTGCAATCTCATTTAGCGTTCATTACCTCTTTAAAGGCCCTTATCTCCAAATACAGTCACATTGGGGGTTAAGGCTTCAACATATGAATTAGGGGGGCACAGTTCAGACCATAACAATGATAATAATAAATATTTATTTAATGTTTCCTAAGTATTGGGCCTGAAACTTAGTGTTTTATACAGATTAATTTATTTAACCTACATAATAACAGTGGGTAAGAGATTATATTCCTCATTTGATATAGAAGGAAACAGATTTAGGGAGAGTGAAACATGCCCAAATTTGCATGGAAAGAAGGGAGGGCAGCAGGCTGGCCCCAGAGCTTAGGTTCATAAACCACTGTGAGATGGTGCTTGTGATTTGATGCAGAAGACAGGCAGTACCATGTGTGAGAGATGGACAAGTGCTGTGGGCAGTCCCAGTAGGAGATGCAATTACTAGCTGCAGGTTGTGTTGGGGGAATTCTTTGAAGGGGCCTTTACAAAGCAGAATCTTCATCTCCTCCTGAACAAATGGAGCTGTAAATCTAAGACTGGCAAGTAGGGGCTAAAATATCCCTTTATTATTGGTAGAGGCTGGGGGATGTGACTTTAGGTTTATTTGCCAAACGAATTAGCTAATGGAATTAGGCAGACTCAGCCATCCATCACAGCACACTGGTCCAGGGCAGACCTCCCCACTCCAATAGGACGGAGCCTCTGGAGGGGCTGTGGAAAGTCTGCTCGCTCTAAGTTGAAGCTTCCTCCAATGAGTAAGAATGTTGGCGGAAGCAAGCTAAACAAGCCTGTTATTTCTCCCAGATTTAACAATCAGGTCCCTTTACTTCCTCTGTTGCTGGAGGGAATAAAAAGGGCAGTTATTATCGTAGGAAAAATCCCTCTCCCTGGAAACCAGTGATGAGAACAAGATGTTCCCAGGTAACAGGATGTAAGGAAGATGTCTTGAGCTTACCTGGGCAGCTGGGGCATCTTTACACAGGTATCAACTTTGAGGCTGAGGCAATGGGGAAGAAGACGTTTTTTCATTACTTGTGAAAACACTTTTTATGGAATTAATTTTGTACTGTTGAGAGCAATACAAATCATTCAAACAATGTTGGGAGGCAACCAGGCTTGGGATTGTGTCAATGAATGGGTGCAGTTTGGAAATAAATGGATGCTTTGGTGATGCATTTAAGATGTTACATTGTGAATAACAGAAGAGACCAATATGTAAATATGTAAAACTTCCCCAGAGGAGTTCAGTGCATTTCTACAAAAAAATGAGTCTACTTTCAGTACGAAAATCAGTAAACCTAATCAAAGGAGTAGGTCTAAGCAAAGGAATCAGAGCCAAAGAGAGGAGAGCAGGATTTTTAGTCATTCTGCTGATATGTTCAGCCTATGATGAATGTCATTAACAATTGATCAATACGCTATTTTTCCTATTTCTTCAACTAGAGTTGAAACATAAAATGAAGAAAAGTAGACATTTTCTAACTATCCAGAAGACTAAAGCCCACTGCCTACAAGTTCAGCCACCTTCAAAAATAATACATTTCAGCAGAATAGTTTCATGTGCCTTCATGTGCTCTCTTCCCCCGCCCCCCAACACACACCTAAATTAGGGGTCTACAACGGCAAACCAGAATGGAGACTTGAGACACTGATCCATAAAAATGAGGCCAAAAATCTTGGTTCTCCCCAAAATTGGTTATGTAAAGCAAAATTATATTTTTGGCACTGCCCTATAGAGTGGCCTGAATGAGGATTCAGTTCATAGCTACAGAGTTGGCTGTGGTTTTCCCTGAAGAATATAATGCTTACATCTCCCTGCTTTTGCATGTGTAAGAGTAGAATTTTACATTTGCTGTGTGTCAAATTGAGCTTCTCAGATTTTTTTTTTCAATTAATTCCTCTCCTCTGGCATATTTTGCAAATGGAATGTGATGATGAGGTTTAGTCATTTTGTTATTTCATAGTTCTAAATAACTAATCTAAACAATTCTGCTCCAAATAAATTTTGAGGAATTTTCAATTTTGCAATTGAAATATTTGTTTGAGCTGTTAACAGAGCTTAAATAAATTAGGTGGCTAACAAACTTCTCCTTTGCTCTGTATGACATAGATGCAATGTTAGAGATATAGGATGGTTTAGGCCTCCAAACAGATTTTTTGGTTTGTTTTGCTTTTATTTCCCTTAAATTACCATTTATCCAGTAATTTAAGGGAAATATACCTTTTCTTTTTTTTTCTTTTTTTTTACAAAAAGGCCCGTCTGAATTACCCTGATGAGTTGAAAATAGGAATAGGTATTGAACTCTTAAAGTATTTCCAGAAAATCATTCAAAATCAAGATACTAGGAAACTCTGATTTTTAAAAAATGTTTATTCTTTGTTTGATAGTCTTTAATAAATGTTTATTAATTTTTTCTTTAAAATATGTTTCCCTTAGAGCTACATCATTAGAAAAACTCTTATTTTTTGAAATCATGGTTTTATGGTTATTTAGTTACCTATTCATTTATATAAGTTGGAGGTGTTCTATACATGTTTTTTTTGCTAAATAAAAATAATCTTTTACCTCAACTTGTGAAAATAAAAATAGTGAATTCTTTGGCAGCAATATGACCAAAATAGACTTTATATAACTGTTTTTCTGCTTGCTTTCAGTATTATTAGGGCTGGTATCCACAGGGTTTGGTAAATTTTGAACTTTATAATTTAAATCCAATCTTTTTTTACTCTGAACCAATTTCTCTGTTCTTTGGATTACTGATTTTGGAAACTGGAAGCAAAAAATATTCCTTAGAGTAAGGCTCTTTCAACTGGAAATGTTGGTTTTGTGTATGTTATCTCTTAGCCTTCCCTAATGATTTTTAGCTGAAGGATTTGAAAGCAGGTGAAAAGACTGAAGTGGCTTTTACTTGTGTGATTTGGGGTGAAGCATCTTCTAAACACAATTCTCTTTTTTCCTCTGAACGTGAATTCTGTTCTGATCAAATGGGTCAGGCAGATAACAGTTGACCCTGTAAATTCTGGAACATAGATGGCATATGGGTACAAATTCCACCTCTGATTTGTGATTTATCCCTGATTTAAAATATTCCCACTTTATAGACCAAAGGAATGGTTTTCTGAGAGTATCAGAGATTCTTGAAAACCTCAGCTAGAGCTTTTACAAACATGTGCCGTGCCTGGAAGTAATGGCTGAAAGCAGTAGCCTTCTGAAATTCAGAAGGCTGAATTTTTTTATATAGGTGAATAAATGCATTTCCTTTAAAATACATTCTCAATATCTTCAAAATATACTGTTAACATATATATGTATATACATATATATTATTCTTAAAAATAATTTTGTGTGAGAGAGTAATCAAATATCCCTGATGAACCTTGATTTAAGCATTTTCATGTTGGTAACGCAGTCTGCAAATCAGGATCACTTCAGCTTAGAAAGAGATTAAAAAATAGTCAAGAGTCCTTATCTTCCCACCTTGAAAATGTTTGTGGTTAAGTTGATCTGGGTACCTAGAAGTGATGCTCTTAGTGTTTCCAATGGTATTTCCAATCACATGGATGTTTTCATTTTTTCTGTGCATTCTTTTGTCTTCTGTACTGACAAGGGAACTTATGCTCCCAAATTGTTCATTATGTTCTTCTGCCAGGATTTGCAGGACAACTATTTGTTTCTGAAAACAAAGGGTCATTTGCATCTGCAGAGTGGGGACCTACTAAAATCCCTAGGACATATCTTTTAGATATTTCATTTCGTGTCTGATTGAGTCGATAGCTATTATTCTTTGTACGATATCCGTGGCTATAAGGGTGAGTCAGAATCTTTGAATGGAAGTAGGGGATGCTAGAGGTTTGGCCTGGAGTAAAAGGCATGATGTTTTAATGTTGGGGTTTTGTTTAAAATGATTTCTGGCTAGTAATTTCTTCAAAATTTCTGTTAAAATAGCTATACACACTATTAGAAAAGGTGAAATCCACAGTAAAATTAAGAACTAAGATTCACAATTGCCAAAACCTTGGGGAAAATTCCACTAATGGTTAAACTGGTAGCTGAGTGGTTAAGAACATAGACTTTGTTCCAAATCTGACTCTGTCACTCTCTCGCTATGTGACTTGGGAAGTTTACTTGGTCTCTTTATGCCTTGGTTATTTCACGTATAAAATGGAGGTCATAATAGACTCTCCTAATTAGGACTTTAGGTTTAACATATACATACTACTATATATAAAATAGATAAAACCAACAAGGACCTACTATATAGCACAGGGAACTATACTCAATATCTTGTAATAACCTGTAAGGGAAAAGAGTCTGAAAAAGAATATATCTATACCTAGAACTAGATATCTACCTGAATATATATATATATATATATATATATGAATCACTTTGCTCTACACCCAAAACTAAAACAACATTGTAAATCAACTATATTTCAATTAAAAAAAAATAGACTCTCCTTCAGGAGGTTGCTGTGAGGTTTAAATGAATTAATACTTGAGTGGACAATGCCCGGAACTTGGTAAGCAGCAGAAAATGTTAGTTATTATTGTTCAATCGCCCAAATATCCTGTGTCTGCTTGACATTAGGTCAGATACCCTTTATCACTCTGTCTCCTTATTCAGTAGAAAAGGGCTGAATCTACCAGAAAACTGAGAAGTCGTTTACGTATCACACTGCCTTTCTGAAGCAGTCTCTGGGTTGCTTTTTCCCAAACGTGTACAGCTCAGCAAAGCTCTTATTTGGCATAAGACAAAATGCACTTCTCCTGACAGCATTGATTTCAGTTGTTTTACTACTGGCTTATGTCCACTGAGACTCTTATGAATGTCTCTATTCCTGTTATCTCTTCATTATACAGACAGTTTTTACAATAATTCCATAACCAATCTGTGGTTAGTGCCCATTTTACCTGAGGGGAACTTGCAGGTCAATACACAAAGTGAATTTGTGCCAGAATTGGGAAAAGAACTTTGACTCAGGGTTCAGACATCTTTTCAGTATGGTGACCTTAAAGGAATGTCAATCTTCACCCCTCTGCTCTTCCTATTATTTTTGGTGCCTTTTAATACAATCAGGTTGAGCACCTTTTTGGTGAGTTAGTAATATATCCATTTAAAGAAATCAATCAATCTATGAAACTATTTTTTCGCTTTCGTTTAGGAATGCAATAAAAAGGGTGTTCTACTTATGTAAGTGATATAAAGAAAAAACTCATTAAGAACTACAAATTCTGCTTCTGTGTTTTGACTATCTTGAGCTTGATTTGTATCTATTACCCCTGTGCTCTAACTTCTTAACAGTCATATGCATCTATGTTTTTATTTATTCCCTTGACACAAAATACAGACTGTCCATAAGGTGCAGCTTAGTAACGAGGTTAAAATTAAGATGGAAATAGTTATGCATCCTAAGATTTTTCCTATTGATAAATTTATTTTTACCATCTATTTCTTTCTTTTTTTTTTTTTTTTTTTTTGTAGTACGTGGGCCTCTCAGTGTTGTGGCCTCTACCGTTGCGGAGCACAGGCTCCGGACGCGCAGGCTCAGTGGCCATGGCTCACGGGCCCAGCTGCTCCGCGGCATGTGGGATCTTCCCGGACTGGGGCACGAACCCGTGTCCCCTGCATCGGCAGGCGGACTCTCAACCAGTGCGCCACTAGGGAAGCCCGCCACCTGTTTCTTAATTGACCCATCATATTTTCTTTATTCTGCAGCTACAAAGAGAATAGAATAAAGATTTTCCTTTGCTTCCTGAACTATCCATCCTTAAAGTTTGTTCTTGACAATAGATTTATTAAGCCTCCCATGAACAGACAGCTAGGGTTTTATCTCTGGACGACCTATGTTACAATGAATTTGTAGCAAGTTAGACATCAGTACGGATTAAATGTCTGGTTAGTTAGCTGTGCCCGGTTGTTAGTTGTCAACTCAGCACTATCTCGGTTGCTCATCTGTGCTCTGTTCTGCATGGCAGGCTTTGAAAGCCTGTGAACTACATTTCTTCAGAACCCATTACCTAGGTTAGATTTTGCAAATGAGGCACTAGCCAGAGATTTATAGAAGTGGGAGAGAGGCAGAAAATATCCTATTGCTCCTCAGGTAGCAGAGAACTGGCAGGTAGGATTCAGAAAATGCCTCTGGACATTTCCCTATGAATCACTTACCTTATTGCTGCAGGCAGAGATCTCTTGCTAGGGTAATTGGCCCACCACATCCGCGGGTCCTGCATCTGCGGGTTCCGCATTTGCAGATAGGGAAGGCCTGCTGGAAGACATTTTACACAAGGAGCTTGAGCATCTGTGGATTTGGGTATCCTCAGGTGTCCTGGAATATATGCACCCACCCCCGCCCCCGATACCTGGTAGGACTACAGTTTCTTGCAGTTTCCTGGTTCTGAAAGCTAGCAACAACCTGAGAACTAGAAGCAGTTTCCCCAGATATTCACTGTTTCGCTCTTTTCATCACTCATTTCCCTGTATTGAATCTTTTCTGTCTTGAAAAGCTTAAATTGTCTTAGTCTTCCCTGAACAAATTCTCACTGCTACCCGGAAGCTAACCAAGTGAATTAACCAAGATTAATTCACTGTGACCTTTGTCAAGACATCTCAGCTGTCTGGCTTCTCATTCTGAAAATGAGAAGATGGGGTGGCAGCATCTCGCTTATAACATTTGATTCTGGTTTAAATGAGCTCTAGAAAGGTGGTGCCTTGGAAGTAAGAGATGAGAGATGGGTCTGTACCAGTGGATGTATAACTATCCATAATTATAAATGAGTTTTATTTAGCCTACTGAGTCTCAAAAAATATTGATGCAACATTTAAAGATTTTGTTTTCCGTAAAAATCTGGAGTTCTGGACTGTCTTTAAAAGGCAGAAGATCCAACAATATCAGGCCTTTCTCCATGCCAGCGGTTGGCGGGAACAGTTATACTGCCTCCTGGTTCACGCCAGACACGTGCTTTCCCAGGTTCCACAACCTCATCTTGTCCTGTTGCCTTCCAAGGTGGTGTCAATTGCCATGTACCACCATACAGGTGCGTTTTTCCCCTTAGAGAGTTATTGTTTTGAACTCATGTTTCTTCCCAAAGTGGTAAAACTAAAGATGGAGAGAAAGGGCAGTGTGTTTTAAAAAATTAGAAAGAGTATGGCATTTTTGTGCCAAATATTTCTACATATTTATTTGACATTTCCCCATCCACATCACTCTTACTTCTTTTGGCTATCCCCTGTCAGTATTTAAGTTTATGAGTCCTGGTTTAGGCTCTAGCATTTTTTTTTCCACTTTATTTGAGTCACAAAGTCTTTGAAGAATATCATGAGAACCACCGGACATTTCCCCAGGAAAAAAAATGCAAGAATGCAAACATAATATTCTGATCACAGGTTTCTTTGAAGTCTTACGTGTAACTAACTTAATAAGCCCCTTTGCTCTAGAGCAGTACTTCTTGTGAAAATGAAGATTCAGATTCAGTAGGTCTGCGAGGTGTCAGCTACTCTGCATTTCTAACAAGCTCTCGTGTTAGTGTTTGGGTCTGGGGACTATACTTTCAGCAGCAAGTTTCCAGTGGTTCTTAAATTTTATTTGGACATTAAAATCCCCTGGAGAAATCTTTAAAAAAGATTGATGCCCAGGCAATGGTATTTCTTAGAAGCTCCCATCTGTGGGGTTTGGGACCGTCTGTTCTACATCAAAAGTCATTTACTGAAATAAGTAGAGAGGCAAAGCAGGCTGTAAGAGGGGTCTAGGGATCAGGTGGATGTTGAAATGGAAATGGTGCCAACCAAGAAGACAGGGCATTGCCAGCGACTAACACTTTGGTTTTTCAAAAGATGACCAATTCCTTTTTTACTGTAGTGAAAGCAACAGCAATAACTTGATGCCCCCAGTAAATTTTCTAATGACCTGTTGTATTAGAATCATACGTATTGCTTAGCAGAGTCTACCAATCTTGGGCGCATCTGCTGGTCTATTTCAAAGGAGACCATGAGTTGGGGAAAGAAAGGAGAGTTGGGTAAAAATGAATATTCTAGTCATTGTTTATCATTTCCAAGGCCATATTTTCCCCTTATGATGTGACCTTGTCCAAGGCTACTAAAAAGCCACACAAGTTGCCACAGTAGACTTTATGTCAAATGGAAAACGAATCTGAAACGGTGTCCACTGTTAGCATGGGGGTGGATGCCTTCTCTCACAGGTAGTCCATAGCAATTTAGGAAAAAAAAC
This sequence comes from Delphinus delphis, assembly GCF_949987515.2. Lineage (NCBI taxonomy): Eukaryota > Metazoa > Chordata > Mammalia > Artiodactyla > Delphinidae > Delphinus > Delphinus delphis. Next base: position 26,001,866 of record NC_082700.1, read on the forward strand.
ACATGAGTGTGTAACACAAAAGACGTGTCCATGGTACCACTTGATCTGGGCTTCAAAGACAGAATTGAAAGCTGAACTTCAATGGGTGTCAGATCACTGCAAAGAAGTTCTCACAAATGATATCACAGCCTGGGTCATTAATGTTTCTATCCTTTCACCTTACATCCCAACCTCCATGTGTGCAGGCGTCTAATTAGTGCAGCTCGCACGCAGGAAACTTCTGATGCCAAATATGTGGAACATTTCCAAAGAAGCATTTCCATTTTAAAGAGATCTTAAAACATTATCTGAATCAGCTCTCCCTTTAAAAATTCTATTCCTGCAGGGAAAAAAGTAATTATATACATTTAGTTATGGATGGCTTCTGCAAAAAAAAAAAAAAAAAATCCTTAGTTGACCTTACCTAATCACAAGGAATTATTTCATAGTCATGAAATAATAATAGCCCTAAAACTCTTAGACTCAAAGAAATCCTTCAGTCAAATTTAGCTCCTGATGCTGATATGTACTTACTAAAATGATGTTCTAAAATATCTTTCGCGATAATCTTTTTTGTTAATTTCCCGATTAAACTTCTCTCTCAGGCTCTGTTAAGTCATTAGTTGGCAATTGTCTTTTGTTCTCTGGTTTTGGAACATCTGGTAGAGTGACATAAAAATGGACATGACATTTAAAACACATCTCAAAAAACTTTCGGAATATTGTTCTCCTCCATCTGATTCACATTTTAGAAAGGAGGAAGCAGGAGATGGCATCCCTCTGAGCAATAACAAATTGGGCTAGTAGGTGACAAGTGAAGCCTTGAGGAGCTAGCAGCTGCCGCTGATCCTCTTTACCTGTGAGGTCATCATCTCTAATACACACCATTTTCTTCACATAATAGACTTGCACCTGTCATTCAGTTGGGGATGACAAAGAAAATATTTTTCCTCTCTCATCTTTTTTGTTTTCTTGTGATTTTCTCTTTTATTCTGCCCTAGAGAACAGATGTTCGGTATCCGCTGAGGTCGGTTTTACATTGTTTTGGTTTTCAAGGAGTGTTTTTAACATTCCTGCTGATGATTTAGCATAAATTGTTCTTGTAATTAGTGTGGTTAATGAACTCCCCACCTATCTTTTAGTAGGTAATTACAAAGCTGGCGTATATTAGCAGGTACTGTGTAAGGAGAAGAGGAGGGCTGGTGATTATGGATTCCATCCTCGTGTCTCTAAGACCAATTCCCAAACGGTTTAATCATCATCAATGTCAACCCTTTCCATATCTTCATTCTTCATGCCATATATTATAATGCTGCATTTATATTCCATCTTGACTTTGATATTTGCTCCTTCAGAATAGAGGTGCCCTGATTAGACAAGGCGACTGGCAGTTGAAAGAAATGTTTTAAAAATATGCATGTACCATCACCAATTTCCCACTAACCTTTCTCCCTATCTTCTACTGTCTGCATTTTCAAGAGGCTTGTTTTGTTAGATATAATTATGAGTAGAAAAGCTGGATCTATGGCAAAAATGACAATCTCTCACAGCTTTCTGTACTAGGTTCCTTCTTATAGGCAGGGGCAGGGGCAGGGAGACAAGGAGGAAGGGGATCTCTTCATACAAAATGTGAAGACATTGAGTATTTCAAATGTAGAAATATACTATATATGTACATCTGTGTTCATATTTAACAAAATCCTATTATAAGAATTACTATCTAGCCTATAATTATTGCTATCCTTTTTCTCTAGTCTTTAGTCATTTCATTCTTTGGTCATTACCACCTCAATAATATTGGGAAGTCATTGATATCAGAGATCTATTCTAAACCAATCAATCATTGACTTTCATTTATTACTCATTTACTGTATATGTCACTATACTAGTAGATAGGAAAATATAGAAACAGAGTATATAAATAAACAAAATAATTGGTTAGTGTCAAAGTAGAGGAAACATTTTTGCATTCAGTTTACAAAAGAGTAGGTATCTTTTATGGGCATAAGCTCTTGATTTTTATAATGTAGTTGGTAGGAAATACAAAAAAAATTAGTATCCAGTCACTGCCTTCTTCCAGTTTCCATAATTCTAATTAGGAAAACTGGGCAACATATATGAAAAATTTAAGAGCCAAATTTAAGGATATATTTAAGGTACAACAACTAATGCGAGAATTGTTATAAGACAATAGGTGGTTGCTTGCCAAATGGTGCTATATAAGTTAAGTATTTTGAGTTCCAGGGGGGGAAGTACTTACTGTATGCTGGAGTGGTCTTGGACAATTTTAGTGAAAAAATAGTAATAACTGCTCCTTATAGCCTATTCTTGGATTAACTCCATATTATGTAATGGTAGAGAACAAAAAATTACTGTATACACACTTCAGGTTACGTTAATGACACTGTAGTTTTTTCTGATATTCAGGAAAGGGTGTATTAGGTAATTGGAACCTATCAGACATCAAATTTAATCACTATAAAAGGCTGAGGGTGTTGGAAATGTCACTGATATTAAAATTAGATAATTGGGTGTCATGCAGCCTTCTTAACAACAAGCAGTAGAAAGTGATCCTGTAACTTAGCAGAGAAGAAATTATAGAAGGGCTATTGGGTAGCTTCCACAATGGATGTAGCCAAGGGAACCTCCACCAAGGATCTGGGTGGATGCATCTCTGTTATTGGAGATATCCCCACCTAACACTCACCACTACTGTGCTGGGTGCTGAGCTCTCTATCATCTCTGAGTACTTGGTGATGTTCCCTTTGCCTTTCATTCCTTCTTCAAGTTTTAGGGGCCATAGGAGGAGCTTACGATTCCTAAGTCTTTGTCAAGGACCTGCACCCTAATCCCAGAGAACTGGGAGATGGAGATCAACCCCCTTCTGCTTCCTTGGTGTCCATGACTATAGACATTTACTTAAACAATGTGAGAGATAGGGCTTTGACCAGAGGGTGATAGTGCAGGAGGAAGATGGCAGTAATCAGATATGATGGCCAACCAGGCAAGGAATTCTTATAAGCTTTGCAAAGGGCATTGCCATTTATGGCACGCTGATACATATAAAATTCTCTAGTGACTTCACTATGCTGCACAAAGTTGGGGAATTGGGGCCACACCTTCTATCAAGAAACTCACAATAGTGCATTCCTCCTCATTTAGGGATGGTGAATGCTGTAAGCAAAACATGACAGAAGTCTACTCCACGTGCTTCAACTGTGTCTCTTGTTTCCCAGCTCTGTGACCAGTGGAAAGCCACTTAAATTTTCTGACCCTCAGTTTCTTCTTTAAAATTGATAGTTCATGATGTTGTGAAGATTAAATAAGGGGATAAGTATGCAAACTCTTTGCAAACTGGAAAAGTTCTGTAAAAATGTAGGTATAATGATTACCCCAAAGAAATATTTCTGTGATCTCTTAGGATACCATAAACTGAGAAATTCACAAGGTCTGAAAATGGTAGCTCCAACTGACTGTTTCAGAATTTTCTTGCATGCTCTCAGATGTCTCCAAATATGAGATGTTAGGGCAAATCTCACTAGTTGATGCGTTCTGACTGACTTTTTATATTGACTGAAGAAGGAATCTTTTTTCTACCTTTACCAGTTATTTAGCAGAAGGCAGCTGGAATTCTTTGCCACGATTTTACTGCAAGTTTTACGCAAGTTCCTGTGCCCGATGCACAGTGAGGCCAAACAATACCAAAATGTCAGAGGTTAGGGAAGAGAAACGTTCATTTCAGAGCCATGCAAGGAGATGGATGGCTCATGCCTCGCATGAAGGGTCTCAGCAAAGCACTTTTAAAGGCAAGGTAAAGAAGGGGCGTGGTTAGTTGTTGCAAACGTCTTGATGTCGGAATCCTTTGTTCTTGCATCTGTCCACATAGGCCAGGTCACGATTTCCTGTAAAGCTCCAACAAGACAAATGTTAAGGTAAAAAAATAAATTAAAAAAATGTTATTTTCTGTTTTGCAACTTTTTATCTCTATATGAATAGAAAAGTGTTATACCCTTAAAGGTCAGAGCCTTGGGAATGGTCTATCCTGTATATTTTAGGCTGTAGGCAACATTCTATTTTTTTTTATTGGAATAAAATTGCATTACAATGTTGTGTTAGTTTCTGCTGTACAATGAAGTGAATCAGTTATATGTATACCTATATCCCCTCCCTCTTGGACCTCCCCCCCCACCTTATCCCACCCATGTAGGTCGTCACAGAGCACCAAGCTGATCTCCCTGTGCTATACAGCAGGTTCCCACTAGCTATCTATTTTACGCATCGTACTGTATTTATGACAAACCTAATCTCCCAATTCGTCCCATCCTCCCCTTCCCCCACTGTGCCCACATGTCCATTCTCTACATCTACCTCTCTATTCCTGCCCTACAAATAGGTTCATCTACATTCCTAAAGCAATAGAATACAAAGGCTAAAGTAAAAGAAACAGATCTAATATGGAGTCAGATTTGTTCTACCTTATTACAACCGGACTAGTCATTAAAACCACAAGAATATACATTTGGAATGGGCTACACCATAGAGATCAAATGAAATATTTGGGCTATGCTGATCCGCTTTAAACACTGCTCCTGGGAAATGGGCGTCTCCCCAGGAGCTTCCTAAGGATGCTGCTGTCAGTGTGATTCTCACGGAACTATACCAAAATCAGGTCCTTGGAAATCTTTCATTCTGCATTTTGCCCCCAACTTCATACTTTTTGCTGAGCGTGGGTTATGGGAAGTAAACAAGAATGTAGTATATCAGCACTTGTGTTTATTCTTTGGATTGTCGTAGTTATTTTCATTTGCAGCAGGTTTATATTATCCAGTAGACGGGATTTTATGAAGGGTATGTCACCTATGAGGTTCTGCCAGACCAGATGCACCTTAAATGACAGCTTTGGGGCATGGGCTTTTCTGTGTTAAGCAACTCAGTACAAAGCTGGCTGTCAAGTGACACAGTTCCATCCGTCAGCTTACTGAGGATGGCACGAGTGGCTTTCAGTCCACTAATGCCTGCTCATTTTATTTATTTATGTTTTTTGTGGTGTCCCCTTAGAGTGGTGAGATGATTGGATTCTTTGTAAGGGCCCTGCACGTGATGAAATGCAGTCTATTACTGTCTGTCCAAGGCTGGCAGCATTTCTCCAGTGTGTTTTGTCCCTAATAAAAAGATGAGGAGACAGTGTTCCCCTTTTTTTCAGACCTGAAAAGCTCTGGAAACTGGCGAGTTCCCAATTTTGATTTTTATTATAATTATATAGTGAAAATAATTCACAGAATTTAGTGTCTAATTTGACATATTTTAATCTTAGTCTCATCCATTAATTTGTCAAGACCATGTTGAGAGAGAAACTTGAAAGCAAGTTCTCTCTGTCAGGAAAATACTTTCAGGGCCTAGATGAAAAATCTGTCTTAATCACAGATCCACTTTCCCTCCAGCATCTGAACAAAGAGGCCCGTAGCACAGGTATGAGTTTGAGTGCAATTCTTATTTCATATGGTGACTCATCATGGCGGATACAATCTCAACCACTTTATAGGATTAGTCATTGCTGCATCCCACAGCAAACATCTGTGCAAAATTAGGAAACTCAACCCCTGTGGGTCTCAGTTTGCCCATCAATAAAATGACAGTGCTGGACTATTTGATCTTTGAGATTTGTCAGGTTTTTAAATACCTACTTTTAAAAACGTATTTATTTATTTATTTATGGCTGCGTTGGGTCTTTGTTGCTATGTGCGGGCTTTTCTCTAGTTGCTGCGAGCAGGGGCTACTCTTCGTTGCGGTGTGTGGGCTTCTTATTATGGTGGCTTCTCTTTTTGTGGAGCACGGCCTCTAGGCGCTCGGGCTTCGGTAGTTGCAGCATGTGGGCTCGGTAGTTGCAGCATGTGGGCTCAGTAGTTGCGGCATGCGGGCTCTAGAGTGCAGGCTCAGTGGTTGTGGCACATGGGCTTAGTTCTTTCATGGCATGTGGGATCTTCCCGAACCAGGGATCGAATCCATGTCCCCTGCATTGGCAGGACGACCCTTAACCACTGCGCCACCAGGGAATTCCCTAAAAATGTATTTTATTAAAGACAAGAACAATGTTATCATTATCATTTCTCCAAGTTTGTTTGTCTAACATTAATGTTTTACTACTTAAAACTCAGAGTCTTTATTCTCAGACTTTACTGTAGAAGACGTACAGACACTAACTCATGTTTATAGTGAAATATGAACCCACTTATTTGGGGATAAACTAGAGTTATGTACATCTAGTTTAGGGAAAAAAAGCCCAAACTTTATTTTTCTTTTTTTCAATTTTAAATGCTTGTCTACATTCTCTCTATCCTCCCCCCAACCCCACGTGCACATTTTTTGTGTCAGTAATATCAGAAACAAATGTGTATAATGTGTGCCTAGTAGATGATCAGTCTATGCTGAGAGAATTAAATAACGAGTGAATATTCCCACAACATATTTCCATGTTAGCAGATGGTCTCTGATAGACTCAAATAAGAGCCAACTGAGCATGGCGATTCTTGTGATAATAAACCATTATCAATTCTATTATATGCACCCTTTTCATTCAAGGGTAAACTCTATGTCAATGTGACAGCATAATTCTTCTCTGCAGTCACCATTGGTCCTCACCAGTTCCATCAAAGGCCACCGAGTGTAGTTTGAAGTTGGGAAGACATGAAATGATATCCTAATTTTTATAACTTTCTGCTCCTCTCACCATCACTGCCAAAACCTGTACAAGTCTCTGTGCTTTCACTTTTCAGAACAGCAGCTTGCAATGTGATCTGGGATCTGAGGTGTGAGAGATTGTCTGTATTAGCAGATAAGCTCAAGTTTTTATATAGAAACAGGTCACGTATTGGTTGGAAATCCTTCTTGCTGAGGAATCCAAGCAGAGTTGAAGGGCAGATGACAAAAATCAACACAGAACCCTCTGTTGTTTTTTCTTTCTCCTGTCATTTTAGGAAATTTCTTTTATCACTTTGATCATGTTACTTGTGGAGTTGTCTCAGCAAATCCCCACAGTTAGACAGGCCCACTGACTTCTGCCTAATAGGGTCGTATTTATGTGGCTAGAAGGGCTGCGCGCTGGCTTCATTCCCCAGGAAGTAACTCTTGGCTAGTCTGGCAGGGACGTTATAAGCTCGCAGGCTTTATCAAGTCTGTGAAACCAAGTGTTATTTACAGCTAGAGTTGGGGAAAGAAACATACCGCTGTTGGATTCTAAAATCAGTAGCTTCCTTCCTGAAGCAGGAGAGGGAATTTGAATCAGAAGTCAACAAATGAGACCAATTTCAGCTTATCTTGAAAATTTCCAGACTTCTTCATAAATCTGACAGGAAAGAAACACTTGGAAATGATAAAAAGTAAACACTCCACGTGAGACCCAGAGATGGGATCGCATTCAGAGGGCTGGGTTTGGTGCAGAGGACCACAATGACAATAGAATAGGATGCTACAATCTCTCTCTTTTACGTTTCTTTAAACTCCTGTGGAAATGTGGATAGGGTGGGAACTAGTCAGTCAAAAATATACTTCAGATTTTAAAAAAATTAAGTCAGGATTAAGGGAGTGTCGAATCAAAAGTAATGAGGATATATATACATATATTTTGGACATAGAAAAATGTTCAGGAGAACAAAATAGACATAGGTTCTATTTTTATTATTTTTCTGCATAACAAATGACTGGGAAAGAGGAGGGATTTCTTTTCCCTCAATAGCTGATGGTAAGATGGTATCACTTATTCTACTGGCAAAAGTAGAGATTGAAAACAAGCAGAATTTTCCATGATTATTCCATTTGGTAGTTTGACAGTATTATCAAGAAATTGTTTACATTATGTAGGGATAACTTAGGATCTTAAAATCTCCAGGGAAAATGGAAAATGATAGATGTACCCTAATTTTTAAGCAACAAGGAAATTAATTTTCTACCACCTAGTAGGTCCATTATTTTGAAAATATATATATATATATATATATATATATATATATATATATGTGTCAAAAGTAAACTTCAGTCAGTAATAAATTACTGTTTCATATTTTCATCAATATAAACTTTGTCAGAACCAAGTTTCTGGTTGGTAAACTTCTAACCAGCTTGTACAAGGTAATCAGTTTTGCCATGCTGAGTTAAAATAATTCCAGCCTAAAGCAAAGAAATTTTTTATGTCTGCTCACCTGTGGAGTCTAACCAAGAGTAAGTGTGTGTGTGTGTGTGTGTGTGTGTGTGTGTGTATGTGTGTGTGTGCGTGCACTCAAGTACAAGTTTGTGTCATTTTGAGATGCCAAATGTCAGAGGGGCCCTTTCATCACCTTCAAGGATATCTAAGTCACTTAAAACCCATGTTGGAAACCATTAACTCAATCTCAACTAACTTAATCTCAACTAATATAGGAATAAATAATCTTGTCCAAAGTAGTCCCACTCAAAGCATTTAAAAATATTTCATGGATAATTATGGTAGAAAGCAATTTCACAGAATACTATGGGGGTAATCGTTATCTTTTTAAATACATGTAGGAGATAGTTTCTGTCATAAAGGAGGCAGAACAAAGGAACACTTAGCCTTCCACCAGGAATGTGCAGACAATTGAGACAAAAATAATGAAGAGGACTGCTTTCTGCAGAACAACAAAAATAATCTTGACCTAAGAATGTTGGATCAGTTCTTGGTTCTGTATTGTTAAATGAAACACTTGGAAAAGGAGAGGTGAACGTCTTTCTTGATTGTTTGCCTGAAGCTCATGTGTTCTGCATGCCCAGCATACACAGCCTAGACTTCTCTGTGCTGAGAGTGGGTGTGTGCGTGTCCAGTGGGGTGGGCTGGGCTGGGCTGGACTAGAAGAGGCACTAGACTTTGCTGCCACATTTGGTCTGGCGGCCAACACATCTCCAAAACAAACTTTTATCCCATGGCACACCTTTGAGGATGAGACAGCAAAGCTTTCTTCTTTCTGACATTTTAATTTTCACTTCTCCCAAGTAATTCTGCCATATTTTTAAGTGGGTACAATGCATAGTACTTAATTTATGCATTTAAGTAAGCAGAGCTGACAAAACAATAAAACCTGCATAAGGTTTATGTAGGCAACTTGCCACTTCTTGAACTTTGAAATTTGCATGCATAGTAAGTTAGGAGGTTGCTAATTAACTCTGTGAACATGCCCAGAAATGGACTCACAGCTATTGATTCTTGTCACTGAGAATGTGTTTAACATACATCAACCAAAGTGCACCTTCAAATAATATGTCCAGGTCAAAAAATACTGCAAAAAATACTGTGTATCATAATATTTTTAGCTTTGTGGTTTCACTTTTTTTTTTTTTTTTTTTTTTTTTTTACTATTTGGTACAGTTGTCCTGAGAACATTTTCTATTGGTAGTTGTGATTTGTGTAGGATAACAAAGTGAAATATTTGCTTTAACTCATACAATCCCCTTGGGAGAAAACTTGCAACTAGTATACTCCTTGCAGATGAAATAATAGCTTTTTTGCCTATTGGAAAAATATGAAATTACAGAACCTTAGAGTAAGAAGTGCAATATTTAGGCATGAGCTCAACTACTGAAACAAAGAAACCACAAACACAGGGAGTCAAACAAGGCAGAAGTTTATTTCTTTTCACACAACAGTCCAAAGGTGATCAGTTCAGGCTTATGGGGAAGGCTCTGCTGACGGCAGTCATTCAAGGACCCAGGTGCTTTCCATGTGTGGCTCCGTCATCCTTCAGGGTGATGGTTGTCCATGTCTGGGTCACTGCCAAGTCCACATGCTAGCCTGGTGGAAAGGGAAAATAGAGGGGGGCAAAGACAGTCAGCTTTATTTTTAAGATGATCGTGCACATGTTGGTCACAACACTTCTCACATCCCATTATTCAGAGCTCTGCCACATGGCTAGGGAGGTACCATAGGTCATGAAGGCCGCCAGAAGTCCTGACATATGACTGCATGTGTCACTCTGACTGGTTGGCAAATCAACAAAAATAAATGAATTGTGCTGTATATGATGGGGAAACTCCTTGAGCTTTTCTACACTTTTATTTCTATTGATTTAATAAAGAATTGATATACAGCAGAAATTAGCACAACACTATAAATCAACTATACTTGAGGAAAATAAATTAAAAAAATAATTGATAAAAAGTTTAAGCTTTTAAGGAACTTAAAATAGCTTTCTCTTTATCTATGAATCATGTGAATTAATGTGACATTCAGATAGCTTATAACTATAGGCTCCTTTTAGTATTTATTTTGAAAAAAAAATGAGAAAAATCCCACTAAATTTTTTTCCTCATAACTGATGAATTTGAATTCTTCTTAATGACCTAAAAAAGGATGCATTGAGTAAAATAGATAACTAGTGGGAAGCAGCCGCATAGCACAGCGAGATTAGCTCAGTGCTTTGTTACCACCTAGAGGGGTGGGGTAGGGAGGGTGGGAGAGAGGGAGACGCAAGAGGGAAGAGATATGGGGATATATCTATATGTATAGCTAATTCACTTTTTTACAAAGCAGAAACTAACACACCACTGTAAAGCAATTATACGCCAATAAAGATGTTAAAAAAAAAGGATGCATTGATTTGTTAAAAGAATATATTTATTGTACACCTCCTGTAAGCCTGTGATTGTAATAAGCACAAGGACAAATACAAAAGAGTAATCCCAAAGGTCTCAGAGGTCAAGGTGGGCAAGATTCCCAGGTCCAGTTGTTCTCAGACATTATAAAACTTGGGTATGAAGTGTTCTCCACTCTGTTCTCCTTTGCAATACGACTAGATGTAGTTTTCCTAAACCTTCAGTTTTACCTGGAAGAAAGACAGTAATTTGGAGGTCTTCTTAATTTCCTAATTAGCTCAATGAATGTTCTGTGATCACCCATTATGTATCAGGCACCGTATTAGGGTTAATGATTTCTGCATTTGAGCCGCAGAGCCACCATGCAATATGCCTGCTAAGTTTCGTATTCAGCAGTGGAAGCAGACATTACAGTTATGAACATTGTACTCTCCCTAATATTTTGGCATTAACATGGGAGCCTCATCCTCAACCACTGGTCTAAAGCATGTTGATTCAGCCTGAAAAGGAAGCAGTGGCTCTGAACTTTAAGAAATACCCTGGGGTTCACTCTATGATACTAATTCAGTGTGTGGAAGGGAATTGTAGGGTCTCTTTTCTCAGAAGTTCCCACGTGATTTTCATGAAGCAGTAAGCTTGGAGAATTCCATGTAAGTATGTAAACTGATTCTGTTTTAACATTTTTTCAGCCACCATCTTGCTGGTGCAGGACAGGTGGTGAGTCTACTGGGTTTTATTGATGAAAACTTGGGAACTAGCCTGGTGATTTGTGGCTGTGATGACCCCTTCCTGGTTCCTCCCACAGTGTTCCTCTGTCTGACACCATCTTTATGTTTAGCTTCCAAATGGATTCCAATATTTAGAGCACACTATATATGTAGAATCTCTCATTCTCTGCCATCAATCCCTTGGTTTTGAATTAATCTTGAAAGCACTTTTAACTTCCTACTGTATGCAAAGTACAGTATATTACAAATGCATTTATACTTTTAAAAAATGACTCCAATTAATCTCCTCATTATGGCTCAACATATATCCAAAAGAAAAACCATCACACATCCATCAATCATTTGAAGCCCTTCTCCCAGCTGGAGAGCTGATCGATTTAAGGACATTCACTTATTTTTCTGTGCACGGAGAGTATGAACTTTTCATTGCATTTTAATTCATGTTTCTCCCCTCTTTTATTGTCACATTACCTGTCAGATATGAACTTTGTATCCAAAGGTTCTTTTTCCTTATATAGCAATGTGAAGATTTTGTTAGCTATTTTTCTTTCTTTTCACCTTATCCACCCCCCAAATCTTGTGTAAGATGGCATTTCGACTTCCTTTATTTGTTTTATAACAGATATAGCGTTAAATTGAGAGAAAATTAGAGTTTTCTTCCTGAAGCTTCTTTTAGAGGCCATCAAAAATATATAGAATCTATTTGCTTGGCTTTGAAGCCCCCAAATTTGAACATAATGCTGAAGTTAAAGCTGTCCCCAAGGACGGTGACATTTGATCCGGGTAACAGCTATGGTACTTAGGTGAGGCTGTTCTTTCTATATGGCTTCAAAGCTAGAAGCTCAGAAAATCCGTTAAAGCTAGAGTTAGAGCAGAAATAAAGGTGATGACATAGCATTTTGAGGTGAGAAATGTGAGCATCTTCAGAGGGTTTCAAGAAAGTGCATAATGAAAACAATTTTGGAGCCCTGCCTCTGTGGTACTCCCAGCTGCCTAACCCAGATCTCCCAGGGATGAAAGGCAGAGTGACCTGATTAAATCCTTACGATGTTCTCACCGTCCCTCCTCTGCTTCCCGTAGACACACCCCTCTTTGAATGCTGCCCTCATTTCATGGGTCTGATGGAACTCTGCCAATAGAAGGGCTGCTTGACAACATCATTTAGAGGGAAGGATGCTGAGCCACAACGCAAACTGCTCCTTCTCTTCAGAGCACAGCTCAGAAGGAGACAAAAGGATTCTTCACCATTGCCACATGATGGGGAGGGGCTATGTAGCTCCTTGTAGCATCTCTGCAAAACTTCCGTTAGATCTCATCAGGTCGTGCCTTTTTCACCCTTATCTCCCAGCCTCCTTGACAGTTTTAGTTGAGTGAGATCACCAACCATCCTCAACAACCTACGTGCTCAACCAGCCCTGGTGTTTAGGCTCTTCTGTGCTAAGCAGAGAGATATCGTGTTAGTATCTCTTATTCCAGACAAGTATCTGTCTTTGGGGGTTCCTGTTGGTAGTCTTGTCACTCAGACACAGCAACAGTCATGAAGGCTCCTTTGATTCTATTTCAGTTCCTTAACAGGAACTGTTCTGTTACCTCATTTGACTGCTAAAAACCCATAGAAGTTCTTGTCTCATTAAATGTAATTCTGTTGCAATTACTGTCAAATATTGAATTAAAAGTGGTTAGCTCATTAGCAGCTCCCCCCAACAGTCGATTAAAAAGTTTTATTTTTTAATGAGAAAATGGTTGGCATTTGCTGATGAACTCCTTTCTCATCTTTGGAATCTAATATAGTCACCAGGAATGCTCATTTTTCACTTGGTCTCCAAGTTCCCACGGCATGGGAGGGGCATGCAGTGGGAACAGAGGATATGTGGCATGAAATCACCTCTGTGGCAGAAGTCAGGTCTGGAAGAAAGCCAGCTGAACGTGTGGGGTACAATATCCAAGCAGGGGCTGGCTCCAGCCTCAGAGGGTTTCATCTGGACGTAAGGAAGTAGGCTTCCTGATGTGGTGGGCAGAGCTGGGATCTGGGAAATACAGGAACAGGTGACATTGGAAAATACAAGGCAGGCGGCAGTGGCACTGAACGATGAATAAGCAGATAGCAGGGCAGTAGCCACTGGGCTGGACTGCAGGTGGCCAGATTACAGCCAGACCCAATCTGGAAAGGAGAAGGAACAGTAAACTAGGCAGACGACTTCAAAAGTAGTAATAGTGGGAGGGAGGGAGACGCAAGTGGGAAGAGATACGGGAACATATGTATATAAACAACTGATTCATTTTGTTGTGAAGCTGAAACTAACATACCCTTGTAAAGCAATTATACTCCAATAAAGATGTTAAAAAAAAAGTAGTAATACAAAAGCAGTAAAAACTCTCCCCTCTAAGCCATTTTCACCATAGCATCTGGAGTGTTCCTTTTAAAAATAGAAAGCAGGTCACACCATTGTGCTGCCTAAACTTTCCAGTGGTTTCCTAAACCAGTGCTTCTTAACCTCAGAAGTGCACAGGGATCACCCAGGGATCTTGTTAAAATGCAGAGTTCTGATTTAGGGGTCTGGGGTGGTACCTGTGTTGCTGAATTTCCAACAAGCTCCTAGGTGATACCCAAATCCCACTTTGAGTTACCAGAACTTGGAGTACAATCAAAATTGTCCACCTGCCTTCGCCCTGTTCTCTCCCTTGTATGTCCACGTTTCAACCATTCTCCTTTGCAATTTCTGTTTCTTGTGCTTGGAGTGCCACTCGCTCAGCTCTTCTGGCTCCTCTTCTGGTCTCGGCTTAAATGTTACCTCCTCAGAGTGGCTTCCTCTTGTTACCAAGTCTGAGCTCGTACTGCTTGCTACATGACAGGCCAATCAATCCAGAGATGAGGTGTTGGGGCAAGGGATAGTGACTTTGTTTGGAAAGCCAGCAGGCCGAGAAACTGGTGGACTAGTGTCCCGAAGAACCATCTTGCTTGGGGTTGGCTGCTAGTTTCTTTTATAGAACAAAGAATGGGAGATGATAAAGTTGTTGCATATATTTCCTGGTTCCAGCCAGACTCTGGAGGGAATGTGTTAAATTCTTCTTTCCTGCAGCCACTCACAGGTGGGCCTGGTCAGGATGTTTCCTGTGAGCTAAACAAAAGTATTTTAGCTTAAGCTCAGGCATGGGAGCAGGGCTTCTGGAGATGGACCATTACGTACACTTTAAGCTACAGGTAACATCCCTTTAGTGATTAACTTGTAGCAAAAGCAATAGAATACGAAGGTTAAAGTAAAAGAAACAGATCCAATATGGAGTCAGATTTGTTCTTCCCTGTTACACCCTGACCACCCTATCCAATGAAGCCCCTCATTCCAGATTATTCTCTATTAGAGTATTCCTTCTATCATAGCTAGCTCTGACTCAGTCTATAACCATTTATTTATTTGTTCTATTGTTTATTATATGTGTCCCTAATTAGCTATAAACTTCCAGGAAGACAGGAACCATTGTTGATATGTTTGCCATATCTGGATCATTTCTTAAGTTCTGCCTATGTTCTAGACACTACTAAACGCTTTCATTTATCTCGCCCATTCCTCACATCAGTTCTGTAAGTTAGACCTTTTCCATCACTGGTTTATAGACAAGATAATAGATGTCCTTTAAAAACAGCACGCAGAGATTTCAAACATTTGAACAGAAAGAATAGAAATCCAGAAAAATGGTTATTGCATGTTCTGCCCCTGACCCTCTGCCTGTGTTCCACCTGTGGGTGGAAATGTTCACAGTGGATGACCTCTACCATCTCCACATGGTCCCCATGGTGCACTGCTCAAAAGGGAATAGCGATTTCATTCCTCCATCCTTCCTTGCACAGCTGAGCTAGTCTGATGCCAAAGACAACTGCTAAATAGGAAGGCAGAATTAAAAGAAATTCAATAAGGGAAGTAACAAGACTTTATCAACATTACCAAACCATCACCAGCCGCTTTGTATTGTGCTCCAACCCCAGGCCACATGCTTTAAAAATAAGATCAGACAAAATAACTAGGGAGAGACTTCTATTCCCAGGGCAAAGGTGTAGCATAGCTTGGATGAATATGTGTTCCTCTGAACCACCTCTACCATCAGTAACCAGGGGCAGGGATGCTCTGGCTGATCCTGTTTTCGCTTTTCTGTAAATACAAATTCTGGTAAGAGTGCATGTTGACAGTATTTGGAACCTGGGGTCCTTATATAGCTTTTCCACGCTGGACGGGGCACTTGTAGCCCTCACTTTATCAGAGAGGATATTTCAGGGTTGGGAATTAAGTATTAGGTTTCCATTGCCCCGGATGTTTCTGAAAGGGGGCGGAGAAGGTCACATATAATTCTATGTACAAGTAAACATTTCATTTCTTATTGTGGAGGGAAGACAAAAGAAGTGGGAGATTTGGGGCTCTGATTCTAAAGCCCCTTCAAATACTGGCTCAGCCGCTGACTCTCCTGGAAGGCAGAGCTGCACAGGGGGCTGCCATGTGCTTGTTATTTTTGATGGATTGCGGTCTAGCTGCAGGGCAGGAAGCTCAAAACCCCAGGGTCACATGGTTGGAGCTTGCAAAGATGTTAAGGCTTGAAACATTTTATTGTAGCCAGACCCAAGGAGAGCTTCCAGTGCTATCTTCAGGGTCCCTTCCTCTTCCTTCTTCTTCAAGCTCAGCCCCAGATATAAAGAATCACACCAAATGGCACTCCTCCCCCACACCCTTCCACCTATACACGCGAGCTGAATATGAAAATTGGTCTCTAATTGTTGGATACAAGCTTGACTAGCTTTGAATTAACAGCTAAAGCTGTATTCATTAATCTGAACAGGGACGAGCAGGCAGGCTGTCACAACACGGCTCAGTTCAGTAGTCATGCAGAGCAGGTGAGGGAACTTGAGGCACTTTGAAAGTGCAGCAGCCATCTCCATGAACCCCATCCACTAGTGATGAAGGGGGGAAGGCAGCCAGCCACAATATCGCTAGGAGACGGATGGCGGACCTCAAAGTCCACTGTCCCACAGACATCCCGGCAATGATCGATGGTTATCCACAGCAATTAAACTTCAGAGCTTTTAAATGTCATTCTAGAATAGAATGCTGTCTCATAAAGGTGTTGATTAACATTTATCAAACATGTGCTGGGGTGTGCTTGGGGGGCCCCTGGAGTCATTCTTTGGGGAAATAGGAACAAATGTTATAGCTTTTGAAGTGAGACATACTTGTGAATGAAATTGGAGGCTCTTCTAATGTGTTCTCTTCCACACTGAAATAAACTGGAGCAGAATTCTTTTTGGACATTCTAAGATTTTTTTTTAATGTTTATTTATTTATTCTTTTGGCCACAGTGTGTGGCATGCAGGATCTTAGTTCCGGGATCAGGGACCGAAGCCATGCCCCCTGAAGTGGAAGCATGGAGCCCTAACCACTGAGCTGCCACGGAATTCCCAAAGTTGTTTTTTAAGTGTTGGGAATTAGTGAGGGTGTAGTGGAAGGAATATATAAAAAAGGGGCCAGAGAAGTAGTTTTAAACAGTTGCTTTTTTTTTTTTTTTGGAGGTTATCACCATTATTTTTATTTATTTTTGTTAAATTTAAATTTTATATTGGAGTATAGTTGAACAATGCTGTGTTAGTTTCAAGTGTACAGCAAAGTAATTTAGTTATACATATGCATATATCTACTCTTTTTCAGATTCTTTTCCCATATAGGTTATTATAGATTGTTGAGTAGAGTTCCTGGTGCTATACAGTAGGTCCTTGTTGATTATCTATTTTCTATATAGTAGTGTGTGTATGTTAATTCCAACCTCCTAATTTATCCCTCCCCCACCTTTCCCCTTTGGTAACCATAAGTTTGTTTTCTAAGGCTGTGAATCTATTTCTGTTTTGTAAATATGTTAATTTGTATCATTTTTTAAGATTCCACATATAAGTGATATCATATGATATTTGTCTTTCTCTTTCGGACTTGCTTAGTATGATAATCTCTAGATCCTAAGATCCACTGACAGATGAATGGATAAAGAAGATATGGTATATACATATAATGGAATATTACTCAGCCATAAAAAAAGAATTAAATAATGACATTTGCAGCAACAAGGATGGATCTACAGATAAACAGTTGCTTTTTAACTTATGATGATGCACCTTGGTTAGATGACAACCTACCTGTGTAAACGGGAGTAGTAGGCAGGAATGGTGGTTCTCAACCTCCCGGGTTAGTATCACTCAGGGAGCTTTGAAAACACCTATGATTGGGACCCATCTGATCCAGTTAGTCTGGGGTGGGGCAGAGCATATATTTTCCTGATTTGTTTTTCTTATAGGGATATTCCCAAAGTAGAAGACTCTTGTTAATAACAACAACAACAGCAGCAAAAAACAACTTTCCATCAGAACCACATATGGTGTTGAAGGACAATACAGTGGTCAATATTTTTTTCTGCTAACAATTTGTATTTATTCATTCATTTAATCAGAGATTGAATAACTCTTGCAATTCTTATCAAATTCAAACTTGGAAATATGAGGCCTAGATTGACCTGCACATCGGGCAGTGGGGACTGTGAATGCGGAGGTGTGCTGTGTGGATACCAGCCTCTAAACAAGACAGTGGAAGCCAAGTTCTTTGACTATCAGAAAATTGCTGATAAAGTTTTCGATCCTCCATCCTACATTCTGGCCTTCTCTTCCATTTATTCCTCTTTTCAGTTTCTAGTTAGGTCGTGGCATGATTGTTTTGCGAGATTAGCAGATGTTTTTAAATGTCTCCTCCTCATGTTCCCTTTTCCTCTCCTTCATTACCCTATTGCCTCAGGGGAAAAGCAGAACAGGGACAGCAAAAAGCCACACCCAGGTTTAGGTTTCTCAAAACCAGTCCCTTCAAGGAGATTGTTCTTGTTAACCAAGAATTCCAAGAAAGGAGACCTGGTTGAAATAAAAATGCGTTTATCTGGGGTTCTTAGGACTGCAGCCTGGGAGACACAGATTAAAGAAGCACTTGAATTGTGTTCTGCCAGACGACAAAATGGGAGAGGCTTATAAAGGCAGAAAACTGCAGGGTTACATAAATTGTCAAGAATTAGGATTGCAGCCCATAAGGGGTAAAGGCACTTGTAAGGCAAAGGTTGGTTGAGGTTCAAAATGATTATGTAGTTGCAAAGGGAGAGAACTCTGAAAGTGCAGGGGTGCAGCTAGCAGCTGCTAGCAGATTTTGTTTTGAAAACAGGTGGTGGTGTCCTTGAGTTTGATACAGTTCAGAGAAAATTCAAGTGCTCAGTGGGGCAGGGATGTGTCTGAGACCAGATGCTCAATGGCTGCCCAGCTTTGTATATCTGGACTATGATTACTCCATTATAATCTCTATTTGCTATCATTCTGCTAGAGACAATACCTTCCAGTTTATGGAATTCCTCCAGGTGGAATGAAGGGGAATGAAGAGGAAAGAGGGGCAGTGAGAACAGAGACCTAAGTGTGCCCAGGAGACAGGGACCTGGGCTTTGCTTGCAAGAAGAGTGGTGGGAAGGTAGGACAACACAAGAAGGGTGCATGAGACCTAGGGGCAAAGATGATTAAGCCCACTTTCTTCATGGTGACACCCAAAATGGAAAAGCCCAGTGAAGGGATGGCTGTGGGGCCCATCTAAGAGGAATGCGATAGACAGCTCATCAGATATTCCCATGTCTCTAGGCAACAGAATTGCTTAGAGCTGAAAGGACCACTGGGACATGGTCAACTCTGCAGGGATTGTGTAGGCTGATGGCAGAGCCCCAGGATGGAGGATGGGCAGTTGGTGGATACTAGTAAAGACAAGTGGCATAAGATCAGATAGAATAGGATACTCAAATATAAGTTAAGTTGCACTCTAAGATCTTTGGAGACAAACACTCTTACGGGATCTCCTTTTGATAGAAGTAAAAGATAAAAAGGAATTATGTCATATAGTTTGATAAGAAAACATTGCCATATACAGTGAGTATGGCAGTCAGAATTCTATGGAGTATTAAATGGACTCCCATTTAGAACAAGTCTTCCCTCTGCTCAGAGAATTCTGTTGCTTTGAAATGAAAGGCAAGCAGGTAGACAAGCAGACCTGTAAGAGATAATTCCATTTGCAAGAGAAGGCATCTAAGCTATTTTCATGCCAAAGTGTAAAGGACTTTTCACTTTATTCATCATTTCATGAATCTAATTTCAAAAGGGAAAGCCTGCACTGGAAACAGGTTATTCACATTTCAAGCAAATTCCTTAGGCATAATGAGTGGGCAAAGCACTCAGCTGTTAGACTTGGTTGCTTTTCTACCAGCTGGAGATGAGTACAATAAAGGTCATGCTATTTAATCTTACATGAGGAGAGATGTATATAGTTGGGGTTGGAGAAGGAATTATTTTGCAGAATGGCAAATGATAGATCTGTTATGCTCTGTGTATCAGGGTAGAGTTTAGAAGAACATGAGCAGTTCAATGATATCTATTTCTATCTTGTTTTACTCCACAGAATGACTGTCTGAATGAAAAATTCCACAGTCACCATGAGAAAGAGGTAGAGTCATATATACCAAACACCATTTTGCCACATAACCAATGGGTTTGGAAAGATTGGAAATACTCCCACCCCAAGAATTTCCAGGACATCTGGTAAGTCAACAACATTATCACAAACATTATGGCCAACCATGTAAGTTCTTGCAACAATGTATTCATTTTCCAAATGTTCCAGCTGAGAAAGCCACACTGAACATTCCCACCATCTAGCAGATGGCTAATGCGGAAGCCAATATTTTCTGTGGAAACCAAAGTTTCTTCTTCTAACATTAGACATTTTCATCAGAGAGAACAAATAAGCATTTTTTTTCTATTCTATTCTCTCACATCCATAAAGAGAATGTATTTCAGACTATTAATTTAAAAAGTGCTTAAGAAAATGAGTTTTACCGCTTTGCAAGGCAGAAACAGAGACACAGATGTAGAGAACAAATGTATGGACACCAAGGGGGGAAAGCGGGTGGTGGTGGTGGTGGGATGAATTGGGAGATTGGGATTCACATGTATACACTGTTGTGTATAAAACAGATAACTAATAAGAACCTGTGGTATAAATAAAACAATAAAATTCAGAAAAGTAAAAGAGAATAAAGAACTAAGAGGTTTTTAGATCCAGAAATGGTGGTGGTGGGGACCAGGGCTACTGCTTTCTTATCTAGCCGGAGATGGAGGGGTTAGGAAAAACTTGAACTTTTGTGTATTATTATTATGGTTAATTTGTGGGGGGAAAAAAAAAAAACTTTAAATTGTGTGGGTGGAAATGAGTTTTCTCCTGGCTACCTCAGATTTACAACTGATTTGTAGGATGCAGAGATTATGAATAGGATTTTATTTTTATAAGAAGATGAAGCAAAATGAACAAGTCACAATTGCCAAGTTTATTTTTAGGAAGAGCTGGAAGAAGTGGCAAACAAAAGATAAAACATGTTTGAATAACACTGAGTTAATACATCCACTTTCACACAGACTACATTTACTGTTCCAGGAAAGTGGGTCGATGTTCCTTAAAATATTTTACCTTCACTTGTTATTATCAATCATTCAAGTACATATATAACATGTTATCATTTGTCACCCATATGTTAAAAGGTGGGAACTTATAAATGGATGGTTTCATCTGCTTGTTTTTGTTTTGTTTTCTAAGTCCTTTGGTGGACTAAGTTGAAATTTCCATTTTTCCAGTAATGACTGTGTTTATGTCCCTTCTGTCTGACTAAAGCCCTTTCATTTTGTAATTAATTTCATGCTGCCATGCAAAAATACTGGCATGTGAAATTACACCTGTTTTTATAACAGGCTCCTTCACTCTTTTGATAAATATTAAAATGACTATATACCTACTATGTATGAGAATATATACTAGGCTCTGCTGGAGACACAAGAAACTTACAAGGAAGTTAGTGGTGAAAAGACATGCTTAATCTCAGTAATTATCAAAAACATTTGCCTCCCTCCTTTAAAGGCGTGGGTATCCTAGCTGAGACACCCATTTGGTGGTTGTTAGGGGTCTGGTTTTCTCAAGCCCATACAACTTGGAGCCTAAGATATTGTTCAGGGGGGACTAACAGATAAAGATGTGCTCTTCCTGGGGTACAGTTTGGTTCAAGGATCAAGAGAACCCCAAACTTGTAAACAGCTCCTTAATCAGTGTGGTGGGTGAACAATGCCCACTCTCCTTCCTCAAAGATTCCATGTCCCAATCCCTGTAACCCATGAATATGGCTTGGCAAATGGACTTGCACTTGACCAAGTTAAGGATCTTGAGATAGAAAGATGACCTGGATTATCTTGGGTCACTCCAATGTAATCACAAAGATCCTTTAAAAGGAAAACGTGAGGGTCAGAATCTGTAAAGATGTGACACCAGAAGCAGAGATGTACTTTGAAGATGAAGGGTGCTATCAACCAAGGAAGGCAGGCAGTATCTAGAAGTTGAAAAATGCAAGGAAAGGGCTTCTTCACTGCAGTTTCCAGAAAGGAACACAGCAGCCCAGCTGCCACCTTGATTTTAGCCCAGTGTGACTTGTGTCATATTTCTAACCTACAGAACTATAAGATAATAATTTGTGTTGTTATAAACAGCTAAGTTTATGGTAATTTATTAGAGCTACAACAGGAAACTAATACAATCAGAAGTTCATAAATAAGGCTTCCCTGGTGGCACAGTGGTTAAGAATCTGCCTGCCAATGCAGGGGACACGGGTTCAAGCTCTGGTCCAGGAAGATCCCACATGCCATGGAGGAACTAAGTCCGTGTGCTACAACTACTAAGCCTGTGCTCTAGGGCCCATGAGCCACAACTACTGAGCCCGCGCTCCTAGAGCCCGAACTCTGCAACAAGAGAAGCCACCGCAATGAGAAACCTGTGCACCTCAATGAAGAGTACCCCTGCTCGCCGCAACTAGAGAAAGCCGCGCCCAGCAACAAAGACCCAATGCAGCCAAAAATAAATAATAGATAAATTAATTAAAAAAAAAGATATTCATAAATAATTATTGTAAGTTCTTCTGGAAGGGAGATGTAAGCCCAAGGGTAAAAGAGCTGTGGCATAGGAAGAATTCCTCATCTTTCTCAACTCTGGCAGGGTCATACCCACACAGACCAGCAGCAGCTTTACTCAAGAGGAACCCAGGGGCAGCAGGAAACCTGGGTAAAATGTTCTCCTGCTCTTTACTGCCACCCTGTTTTGATGACACATTTAAGATCATTTAAGTGAGAGAGTAGCATTGACATATATACACTACCAAATGTAAAATAGATAGCTAGTGGGAAGCAGCCGCATAGCACAGGGTGATCAGCTCCGTGCTTTGTGATCACCTAGAGGGATGGGATAGGAAGGGTGGGAGGGAGGCACAAGAGGGAGGGGATATGGGGATATATGTATACGTATAGCTGATTCACTTTGTTATACAGCAGAAACTAGCACAACATTGTAAAGCAATTATAGTCCAATAAAGATGTTAAAAAAAATCAAAATGGAGAACTATGATTCACGTATCCAAAAGAGATAGCCATTGTGGATGTGGTTTCAGATACTTCCTGTATCACTGAAAACTTGAATTTCCTGAATTCTATCAAACCCAAGGACAGCACCTGGCTGTTTTCAAAATGATATCTGCTAGCGGCTGCTGGCTGCAACCTTGTAGCCTCAAAGTTCCCTCCCTTCCCAGCTATGTAATCTTTTTGAATCCCAGCTAATACTTGCTTAACAGCATCCTTACTTCTTGGCAGCTCCAGTCCTAATTCTCAACTGCAATGTAGCCTTGCAGTTTTTGCCTTTATAAACTCTGCCCCCCCAACCCACCCACCATTTTGTCATCCAGTGGAACAATTCAAGTGCTTCTTGAATCTGTGTCTCTGCGCTACAGTCCTAACAAACCCTAAACACTTTTTTTTTTGGTCCCCATCCAGGTCTCCATTCTTGGAATTCTTGGTTAACACTTTGCTCAGATCAATATCCTTTCTAAATAGGTTGTGAACCTACAGGAGATAAGCATGTATGGTCTCCTCTTGTCCACTTGTAGACACACATAAAATGATGCAAAAATAATTGTTGAAAAGGCTCAGTTGAGCATGAGTAGGGAGCTCACTTCTGATTATAACAGGACTTATTTCTATGTCAAATATGCCATCTTGGATGGGTGGAGTTTCCATGTTATTGCTGAAAATGTACTGATACCTCCATCTGGAATAATTCAACTTTTTCATCAACCTTGCAGCCACTAAAGTTTGAATCCTAAAGCCATTTATGACTCCTCTCTTTACTTTTCCATCCACTCAAATATTCATTGTCTGGTTCATGCATTCCTAAGAGAAATACCTCCCTTTGCATTGCTAAGATTTTCAGTAAGGTCTGATTCTCAGCTTCTTATGCTTGGCTGATTGCAGTCAGAGTATTTCAAACACTCCTTAACCCTGTGACTGAAGAAATTTTCATATCACCTCCTTGGCTATATTGATTATTTTCAATACAAGTCCATGGACCAGTTACTGGATTGCTGGGCTGTAATTACCCAGGAAATTTATTACAAAGCAGGCATCATGCCTGGAGGTTCTTTAGGTATTGGTGCATTTCTAGCAATAACATTGTACCTCCTTTTAAAGACATGCAACTCAGGGCTTCCCTGGTGGCGCAGTGGTTGAGAGTCCGCCTGGCGATGCAGGGGACACGTGTTCGTGCCCCGGTCCGGGAAGATCCCACATGCCGCGGAGCGGCTGGGCCCGTGAGCCATGGCCGCTGAGCCTGCGCGTCCGGAGCCTGTGCTCCGCAACGGGAGAGGCCACAACAGTGAGAGTCCTGTGTACTGCAAAAAATAAATAAAATAAAGACAGGCAACTCAAATCAATGCAATTTGGGATACAAAAGCCCTCAGAATTAATATAAACAGTTACCAATGGTGAGTGTTTGCTATCTGCCAGGCAATCTCTTAAATGATTTACCTGTATTCTTTCATTTAGTTTTCATGACAACCCATGAAGTTGAGAGTAAATTTCCCCATTTTTACCAAGGAGAGAACTCAGCCTCAGAGGAATGAAGTAACACACGGCAGAACACAGGACTCATAAGAAGCAAGGTTGAGATTTAAGCCCAGATAGTCTAACACCAGTGCCTACCTCCTGACCTCCATGTTTTACTGCCTTTAACAATTTTTTTCTTTACCTCTGAAATATAGCATATACACAGAAAAATATTTAAAAATATATAGCTCCAGAAACTCTAGAAGCTTCCTGAGCAGACTCCTATGATCCTCTTCCCACCTCATTGCCTAGAAGTAACACTTTCTGATAATTGTGATGACCATTTTCTGGCTCTTTTGCAATGTTATCATCAATGATTATAACCCTCAGTGACACTGTCCTTTTTTTTACCCTGCATTCAAGGCCTTCCAAGGTAGAGGTTTTGCCCTCATTTCCTCTTTTTTCCTACTTGAACCCTCTCCTATAACTTCCAGTCGATTTATATGACTCCCAACATGTTATATACATCACTTCTCCCTTTATATTTGTTCCAGCAAATCCCTTCCTCCAAGCCTCCTGTCCCCAAATTCACCCTTTTCCTATGGTCCGCCTACCTAGGTGGGGGGCTTTCTGATATGTTTGTCCCTTAGGGATTCCCCATCTCCCCTGAACTGTGCTAGTCCTTGTATCTATTCCACCCAATTTATACTTTCCTCAAAGTGCTGTTTAATGCTGTTCCTTAATAAAATAAAGCCTTAATGTGTTTGTTACTATTAGTGATCTTTATTCATTATTAATTTATTCACTCAACACATTGCTATTAAACACATTGTGTAACAGATGTAGGTTCTGTATATATGGCAGAAAATAAGATGTACAAAGTCCCTGACCTCATGGAGTTTACATTCTGGAGTGGGAAGACAAATAATAAACAAGTAAGTAAATAAGATAATTTTAGGAAATAAGTAGATAAAATATCAAAGTGATAAATACTATTCTGGAAACAGGACTGAGAGTGGTAGGGAGAGTGGGGTACCATTTGAGTTGAGATCTTTTTTATCATCTGGGGTAATAAACTTCACATCAGAGAGCATACCCACTGCAAAGACCCTGAGGCAGAAACAAATTGGAGTGGAGGGGTTGGGGAAAGAAAGCAGGAGGACAAGAGGTGTAGAAGTGGTTATGGGTAAATCATGTAGAGTCATTTACTTTTGAATGGTAACTAGTAATGGTAACTGGTAACTGGAACTTCTCTAGGTGGGAAACACAAGAGAAGACAAAGACCGACAAAAACAAACCCCAAACAATTAAGAAACTGGTAATTCAAACATACATATCAATAATAACCTTGACTGTAAATGGATTAAATGCTCCAACCAAAAGACACAGACTGGCTGAATGAGTACAGAAACAAGACCCACATATATGCTGTCTATAAGAGACCCACTTCAGAGCTAGGGACACATACAGACGGAAAGGGAAGGGACGGAAAAAGATATTCCATGCAAATGGAAATCAAAAGAAAGTGGGAGTAGCAATACTTGGACCAGATAAAATAGACTTTAAAATAAACACTGTTACAAGAGACAAGGAGAGACACTACATAATGATGAAGGGATCAGTCCAAGAAGAAGATATAACAATTATAAACATTTACGTACCCAACAAAGGAGCACCTCAATATGTAGGCAAATGCTAACAACCATAAAAGGGAAAATTGACAGTAACACAATAATAGTGGGGGACTTTAACACCCCACTTACACCAATGGACAGATCATCCAAACGGAAAATAAATAAGGAAACACAAGCTTTAAATGACACAATAGACCAGATAGATTTAATTGATATTTATAGGACATTTCACCCGAAAGTGGCAGAATACACTTTCTTCTCAAGTGCACATGGAATATTCTTCAGGATAGATCACATCTTGGGCCACAAATCAAGCCTCAGAAAATTTAAGTAAACTGAAATCATATCAAGCATCTTTTCTGACCACAATGCTATGAGATTGGAAATCAATTACAGGAAAAAAAAGTATAAAAAACACAAATACATGGAAGCTAAACAGTGCACTCCTAAATAACCAAGAGATCACCGAAGAAATCTAAGAAGAAATTTAAAAATACCTAGAAAAAAAATGACAACAAAAACATGATGACCCAAAACCTATGGGATGCAACAAAAGCAGTTCTAAAAGGGAAGTTTATAGCAATTTAATCTCACCTCAAGAAACAAGAAAAATCTCAAATAAACAATCTAATCTTCACTTAAAGTAACTAGAGAAAGAACAAAGAAAACACACAGTCAGTAGAAGGGAAGAAATCATAAAGATTAGAGCAGAAATAAATGAAATAGAAATGAAGAAAACAATAGCAAAGATCAATAAAACTAAAAGTTGGTTCTTTGAGAAGATAAATAAAATTGATAAACATTTAGCAATACTCATCAAGAAAAAAAGAGAGAGGACACAAATCAGTAAAATTAGAAATGAAAGAGGAGAAATTACAACTGACACCACAGAAATACAAAGGATTATAAGAGACTATTACACACAACTATATGGCATAAAATGGACAACCACGAAGAAATGGACAAATTCTTGGGAAGGTACGATTTACCAAGACTGAACCAGGAAGAATTAGAAAATATAAACAGAACTATCACAAGTAAAGAAATTGAAACTGTAATTAAAAATCTTCCAACAAACAAAAGTCCAGGAGCAGATGACTTCACAGGGGAATTCTACCAAACATTTAGAGAAGAGCTAACACCTATCCTTCTCAAACTCTTCTGAAAAATTGCAGAGGGAGGAACTCTCCCAAATTCATTCTATGAGGCCACCATCACCCTGATACCAAAACAAGGCAAAGGTATCACAAAAAAGGAAAATTACAGGCCAATATCACTGATGAACATAAATGCAAAAATCCTCAACAAAATACTAGCAAACAGAATCCAACAGCACATTAAAAGGATCATACACCATGATCAACTGGGATTTATCCCAGGAATGCAAGGATTCTTCAATATATGCAAATCAATCAATGTGATACACCATATTAACAAATTAAAGAATAAAAACCATATGACGATCTCCATAGATGCAAAAAAAGCTTTTGACAAAATTCAACACCCATTTATGATAAAAATTCTCCAGAAAGTGGGCATAGAGGGAACCTACCTTCCCATAATAAAGGCCATATATGACAAACTCACAGCAAACATCATTCTCAATGGTGAAAATCTGAAAGCATTTCCTCTAAGATCAGGAACAAGACAAGATTGTCCACTCTCACCACTATTATTCAATATAGTTTTGGAAATCCTAGCCAAGGCGCTCAGAGAAGAAAACGAAATAAAAGGAATACAAATTGGAAAAGAAGAAGTAAAACTGTCACTGTTTGCAGATGACATGATACTATACATAGAGAATCCTAAAGATGCCACCAGAAAGTTACTAGAGCTAATCAATGAATTTGGTAAAGTTGCCAGATAAAAAATTAATGCACAGAAATCTCTTGCATTCCTATACACTAGCAACAAAAGATCAGAAAGTGAAATCAAGAAAACACTCCCATTTACCATTGCAACAAAAGGAATAAAATGCCTAGGAATAGACCTACCAAAGGAGGTAAAAGAGCTGTACTCAGAAAACTATAAGACATTGATGAAAGAAATCAAAGATGATACAAACAGATGGAGAGATATACCATGTTCCTGGATTGGAAGAATCAAAACTGTGAAAATGATTATACTACCAAAGCAATCTACAGATTCAACGCAATACTTATCAAATTACCAATGGCATTTTTTACAGAACTAGAACAAAAAAATCTTAAAATTTATATGGAGACACAAAAGATCCCGAATAGCCAAAGCAATCTTGAGGGCAAAAAACAGAGCTGGAGGAATCAGGCTCCCTGACTTCAGACTATACTACAAAGCTACAGTAATCAAGACAATATGGTACTGGCACAAAAATGAGAATATAGATCAATGGAACAGGATAGAAAGCCCAGAGAGAAACCCACGCACATATGGTCACCTTATTTTTGATAAAGGAGCCAATATATACAATGGAGAAAAGACAGCATCTTCAATAAGTGGTACTGGAAAAACTGGACAGGTACATGTAAAAGAATGAAATTAGAACACTCCCTTATACCATACACAAAAATAAACTCAAAATGGATTAAAGACCTAAATGTAAGGCCACACACTTTAAAACTCTTAGAGAAAAACATAGGAAGAACACTCTTTTACATAAATCACAGCAAGATCCTTTTTGACCTACCTCCTAGAGAAATGGAAATAAAAACAAAAATAAACAAATGGGGCCTAATGAAACTTAAAAGCTTTTGCACAGCAAAGGAAACCATAAACAAGATGAAAAGACAACCCTCAGAATGGGAGAAAATATTTGCAAATGAAGCAATGGACAAAGGATTAATTCCAAAATATACAAACAGCTCATGGAGCTCAATATCAAAAAAACAAGCAACCCAACTAAAAAATGTGAGGAAGACCTAAATAGACATTTCTACAAAGAAGACATACAGATGCCCAAGAGGCACATGAAAAGATGCTCAACATCACTAATTATTAGAGAAATGCAAATCAAAACTACAATGAGGTATCACCTCACAGTGGTCAGAGTGGCCATCATCAAAAAATCTACAAACAACAAATGCTGGAGAGGGTGTGGAGAAAAGGGAACCTTCTTGCACTGTTGGTAGGAATGTAAATTGATACAGCCACTGTGGAGAACAGTATGGAGGTTCCTTAAAAACTAAAAATAGAACTACCATATGACCCAGCAATCCCACTACTGGGTATATACCCTGAGAAAACCATAATTCAAAAAGACACATGTACTCTAATGTTCATTGCAGCACTATTTACAATAGCCAAGACATGGAAACAACTTAAATGTCCAATGATAGGTGAATGGATAAAGAAGATGTGGTACATATATACAATGGAATATTATTCAGCCATAAAAAGGAACGAAACTGGGTCATTTGTAGAGATGTGGACAGACCTAGAGTCTGTCATACAGAGTGAAGTAAGCCAGAAAGAGAAAAGAAATATTGTATATTAACACATATATGTGTAATCTAGAAAAATTGTACAGTTGAACCTATTTGTAGGACAGGAATAGAGATGCAGATGTAGAGAACAGACCTGTGGACATGGGGGGAAAGGAGAGGGTGGGATGAATCGGGAGATTAGATTTGACATAAGTACACTACCATGTGTAAAATAGATAGCTAGTGGGAACCTGCTGTATAGCACAGGGAGCTCAGCTCGGTGCTCTGTGATGACCTAGATGGGGGCGGGGGGGCGGGAGCAGGAGGGGATGGAGTTCCAAGAGGAAGGGCATATAGGTATACATATAGCTGGTTCACTTCATTGTACAGCAGAAACTAACACAACATTGTAAAGCAATGTTACTCCAATAAAAAATAAAATTAAAAAAATTTAAAGAATGGAAGGGATGTGCTTTCATTTACTTATGAGCTCTTACCTCATCTTGTCTTTTTGCTTTTTATAAACATGTTTTTCCCCTAACTAGAGTGTTCAGTCTTTGTAGTTTGAAATGTTTACTCTTGATACTGTAAATATTGTTGCAAAACTGGTGTGAAGGTCCTTTCAGGGCTGTAATTATACCAACACTTTATTTCAGCTTTTAGCCATGTCCAAAACTTTTCTGAAAGTACTGAGGATACTCAAAAAACCCATTCACTTGGTAAAGTTTCAATTGGACAGCTAAAGTAGCTTTGTGTGGTTATTATATTGTCAACAAACATGACCCACCTTGCAGGCAACTTGAGGAGTGCCAAACTCCTTGTGAGTTGTTCCAGACCTAAAGTGTGCCTTTGTTCCGATTCGGGGTAACTTGATGAGACTTGAACTTCAGCTGACCTTCCGGGCACTTCTTAAAGCAAGATGTGCAGAGCTAGCAAGAGGAACTGAAGTTTGTAATAAGCCTGGCAGACACAGCCATTGCTTTTCCACTTACATTTCCGAGGGACTTTGTGCAGTTCATCTCCATACAGTGTGTGCTTCTGAGAATTTGAAACAAGCAAAGCAACTGTCAAGAAGTGAAAATGAGCCCTAACCAAATTTATCAACTTATAAAAACCTGAGACAGGAACGTATAAGGTCCGGGGAGATCTGTTAGTAATAAAGAGATCTTTTTTTTTTTTGAAAACTGAGAGCATGCACCTAGCACTGAATGTTCCATGTGATTGATACTCAGCTTGCTCTTTATTATCTAAGTAAGCAACAATACGGGTCAGAATCGGAAAGAAAGGTCTGTAATTCTGTGAAACAAGGCAAGCCAGAAGCAAGGCATCTGGCTGTTGGCCTCAGGCAGGGTTTCTCAGGGCCTGGGAGAAGGGGCTCTGGCGCTAGCAAGTTGAGATTGGTTATTAGACAGCAGCCCCAAGGCACCGTTGCCTCGGAGGGAAGAGATATTGCTCTGATCACACTCCATTACTCCTCAGTGTTGCTAATGAACCAGATTTCCAAAAAGGACCGCTCCCTTTCAGTATATGCCATTTTATACTCACCGAAATGACCTGAAATTGTAATTAGAGATGGATTGTAGTTAAATGGCTCAACTGTCTGTGTAGTCAGTCACGTGATCTTCATGCTGGAGAGGTTAATGCCTGACTGCTCCCGGAAGAGTCCGAAAAACAGGGGTCAGAGATGCTTGAAAACAATTTTACTTAAACATGTCCCCCAAAGGTGGAGTTTTAGGAGGAAACAGTATAGTTTCAGTCACCTGGCACCTACCCTTCAATTTTAAAATCAACAGATATATATTGGACTGCTACCATTTTCCGGCACCGTACCAGGTGCTAGGGATACGTGGTGAACAGGATAGAAAAGGACCCTGCCTTCATGGGGTGAACATTCTAATGCAGGAGACAGAAAGCACACACAAGACACACATTCAGTAAGGACACACACACACACACACACACACACACACACACACACAATGGATTGTAAAGTTGTCTTGAAGGTCCATGGAGGAAACAAAAAAGAGGCTGAGATTATACAATAGGCAAATGCTCAAAAAAAATAATGTTTAGGTAATGCGAAAAGGTCTCAATGAAGAAGTGACTTCTGTCTTGAGATCTAAAAGAAAAGAAGAATTTAGTCTTGAAAATACTGGAAGAGGGAAGGTGAAAATCTCCTAAGCAAAGGCACAGCTAGATGTGTTCCAAGAATGGAAATACACCAGAAAATTCAGAGGATGAAGAGGAAAGAGAGATAATCACGCACCTAGGGTCTGATCAGGCAGGGACTTCTTAGCCACAGGAAGATGTTTGGATTTATTTTAAATGCAATGTGAAGGCACTGAAAGCCTTTAAGTAGGGGGAGATGAACTCAAACTTGTGTTTTGCAAAGCATGAGTACTTTCTCTGCATTTTGAAATATACCGGGCATGTTGAAACAGCTTGGAGTCTTGACAAAACCAATACAAATTTAAGTTCACACATTTCAAATTTTTCTTCCTCTCATACCATTCATTCTTATGTATTTATAGAGTGTCTATTTAGTATAGGCTACATAATAACTATGGAAACAGGAAGAAGATAGAAGTTTACTGTTTAGGGTGGAAGATCACACAACAAATGTAAAGTCTTCACACTTGTGATGCGTGCTCCCCCAGCGTGAAGTTCAGAGGTTCTAGGAGTTCAAAGAGAAGCAGGCCCTTGAACCTGGCATCACAAGACCTGTCCTTGGGGACGTTGCTATACCTTTCCCCCACTCCCTTCACAGGATTCTAGGTGTTTCTGCATATTTTAATACTTAAGTGCATGGCTACAAAAACTCCATATAAGTAATGCAGAAGTTTGTATTTTACGTGTGTGTGTGGTTAAAGGCAGGTAGGTTCAGGGTAACAAAATTCAGAAAATTGCATTAAGGGCCAGCCCTTATATTGCAGCTTGATCAAGTTAAAAGAGTGTAACAAACTCATGTTTAACTTCACCAATGACATTTAGAAATATTTTCACAGAAATGATCTCATCATGGGTCATAGAGAGATATAGGGGAATCAAAACTATCCACATTAAAAATGTTGAATTATGTAACATTAAAGAGTGAAACTACTAGCAGACTTTAAAAGAAAATCTAGGAGAAACTGGGTCTTACTTAAGGGGAGTTTAGGTGTTAATTTTGATGACTTAAAATCTCTTTCTGTTACGTCAACTAGAAAACAGCTTTTGAAAAAGCTAATAGATGGGCTTCCTGCTACCATTGGGTAAAACATATGTGCCAAGAGGATAAAGACTTATTTTCACCTTCATTCTTATCTTGGCAAAACAGTCCACTGACTGTATCAGTCTTTGTCTGGCCAAGGTTTAGTGCTGTTGTAGTTGGCATTAAAGCCAGAAAAAGAGAGAGGGGCATGGGAGATACTTTAACTGCCAGAGGCATAAGCCATTATCTTCACCCTGCGAAAAATTGCCTGATTTTCTCTCTTGATAAAACTAGACATGAGTTTAAAAACATTACTTAGAAACATAAACCTCAAATACCTAAGTCCTTACTTCTCTTCCTTTATATCTCACCAGAGCCTTTGAGAATTGAAAGAAAAAATAAAAGGTAACTACTTGTAATGAAATGCACTTAGAGAGGGAAAAATGTAAGATTTCATTTTTGATGCACCATTGATAGAAGCATTATCTCTGGAGGGTTTATTCAATCAAGAGCCCGAGGTGCTGAAACAAGCAGTGGTTAAGAGTTGGGAAAAGGGTTTCGCCAAGGCGTCGGAGCAAACCCTGCCGGCCAGGTCCTCTGTTGGCTGCCTTTGCTCTGGTCCTTTTAGGGCAGGCACTTCTGGGTGGGCCACATGTCATTCTATCCGCCGAGGTGACCATTCCTTGAGTGCCCTCTAAGCTTGGTCTGAATACCCTGGAAGAGCATCAGTGCTCCCAGATCCCACCCCACGTTCCCAGCGTCATTCCCACCTCAAATCCATGACACACACCAACACTGTGTCCATCCCAAACTCTCCATCACCCTGTAGACCTTCTTGTACATACCTCACTCTGCACCTTTGTTCCCGATATTCTTATCACATTCAATGACCACTTTTGAATTTCACCTTTTTTTTCGTTAAATCTTCTCCATAACCCTAATCAAATCATTACAACCCATTTTCTGTTTCTATCCCCAGTTTTTGCACTTTCTCATTCCTCTCTTATTCTAGTTGTGTTTCTACCCTCCCTTCCTTTCAGACTCTAAGTTCTCTGAGAACAATGAATTATTTCACCACTATGTCCTTTCAGAAACTATCACATCTAAAGGATATTTATTTATTGAGCATATTCTAATTGAATTGTTCTGGATGCCAGGGAAACAAATAGAACAAAACACATATAGACAGGGTCTATATATTTATAGAATTTATATTTATATAAATTTATATAAATATATATTTATATATATTTATATTCTGGAAGTAAGAGAATAACAGGAAACATAGACAAACAAAATAATTACAAATTGTGGTACATGTCATAAAGCAAACGAACAGGATGATGGGATAAGAGAGCAGGCCTCTCTGTATTGGTGACCTGGGGGATGTAAAGTAACACCCTGGCCCGAGTGGCAGTGGGGCAAGCCTAACAGAGTGTTCTGAAGAGTAAGGTCAAAAAAATCTTGAGGCAGGCAAAAGCTTGACATATTCTAGGAATGGTTTGAAGTACTTTTGTGGTAAGGGGAAAAGAGGTAGGAGGAAGAACTGGACAGGTAGGCAGGTGCCAGATCACTCAGGACCAGGAGTTGGGACTCTCTTTTAAATGTATTGGGAAGCAATGGGAGGGTTTTAAGTTAAGAATATGATATTGTATGATTAATATTTTTCAAAGATTATATATAATGTTTGTTGAATTAAACTATCTCTTGTAAGACCAGGGCTTATTTACTCTAACTGAATATTAATGGTCTTGGTTTTCTCACTTGAAGCATTTGCCGAGCCTTCACCAACTCAATGAGTAAGACTAGAAAACCATTTAAAATAAAAGAATACTTAATTCAAAATTTTCATGTTCATTGCCTTGACCAGTTAGTCTTAATGGTCTCATTTCTGTTACTGTATGAAAAAGGTTTTGCTAAAAAAACTTCTAGTATAAATAGAACATTGTGGGGTGGGGTGGTATGTGTTTGTGTGAGTATGGTACCCCCTTAGTTGAATTCAGAACAAATATTGAAAAATTAGCAAAAAACTTGTCCTTGTAATTAAAATCACCTTTCACTTTATTTATCTCTGCATCTAGGATCACTGCTCAGAGATGCAAGAAATCCTTTTATTTTTTTAAGCAGGAACCTGCACATGCCTGGGGGTGATTAATTCAACATTTTATTGACTACTTTGTGGTGTGAGGGATCTTTGCTGGCCTTTCTTCCAGTTAGAATGAATAAGTGAAGTGGTCCTGGGTTTCCACAGAGCAGTTAAAAAGAGGGGACAAGAAATGTGATGAGAATAACAATGTTTCTACTCAAGTGGTGGAGAGGCTGAAGAGTAGGCTTTGTGTTTGAAGAGATTCAACTCTATTGCTCTTAGAAAACTTTTCTGGTAATAATTCAACTTGGAATAAAGCAGCAAGTTTATATTGGTAGCCACCTATTTGTAGCTGAAAGACTAGAAATAATTCACGCAATGCAATCCTGCTATAAGGCAAACTGACATCAACCAAATGTTCGTGATAGATCCACCTACTCTTCAGAAAGAGAATGGGGTCTGTGGTGGTGAGAGTCTGGCCTGTTTCTAATTTTATTCTCTTATTGGCACTCATCCTTATTAGATTGGAGATAGAGTAAATGTTTCAATTAACTTAAACATATAACCACTTCAGGGTGGATTTCTAGGTTCCAGGTCCTCTGGGAGAAATTGAACTGCTTAATTTAACAACTGTGATTGATAGGAAATTTATCCTGCAGTGGGTAGTGGGAATTTCTAAAATTTTTGAAAATAATTTTTGGAATGATAATGACTGTAAGAGGTGAAATGATTATCTTTCTATTAATAGCCTTTAAGTATTTTATGAAGTAATCCAGTACAATTGACTTCTACCCAATCCCTGCTAGCCTCACTTTATTGGCTACGTTTCATCTGTGGGTTGTTGTTGAGACATTTTTACTGTTTAACCAGATGGGGTAAGATTTTACATAACTTAAAACATCTGCTCTCATTGCAGTCCAATATGATCATCTATTTATATAGTTGAATTATATTATCCATCTCCTTTTAAATGATCGTGAAAATGTTTTCAGAAGGAAAGTTTACATGATATTTGCCAAAGACATTTGTAAGTGAATGAATGAATGAATGAATAAATGAATTGACATCTTTCGTGGAGTATAATTGCTTTACAAAGATGCGTTAGTTTCTGCTTTATAACAAAGTGAATAGGTTATACACATACATATATCACCATATCTCCTCCCTCTTGCGTTTCCCTCCCACCCTCCCTATCCCACCCCTCTAGGTGGTCACAGATCACCGAGTTGATCTCCCTGTGCCATGTGCCTGCTTCCCACTAGCTATCTATTTTACATTTGGTAGTGTATATATATATCAATGCTACTCTCTCACTTCGTCCCAGCTTATCCTTCCCCCTCCCCGTGTCCTCAAGTCCATTCTTTACATCTGCATCTTTATTCCTATCCTGCCCCTAGGTTCTTCATAACCATTTGTTTTAGATTCCATATATATGTGTTAGCATATGGTATTTGTTTTTCTCTTTCTGACTTACTTCACTCTGTATGACAGACTCTAGGTCCATCCACCTCAATACAAATAACTCAATTTCGTTTATTTTTACGGCTGAGTAATATTCCATTGTATATATGTGCCACATCTTCTTTATCCATTCATCTGTTGATGGACACTTAGCTTGCTTCCATGTCCTGGCTATTGTAAATAGAGCTGCAATGAACATTGTGGTACATGACTCTTTTTGAATTATGGTTTTCTCAGTGTATATGCCAGGTAGTGGGATTGTTAGGTCATATGGTAGTTCTATTTTTAGGTTCTTAAGGAACCTCCGTACTGTTCTCCATAGTGGCTGTATCAATTTACATTCCTACCAACAGTGCAAGAGGGTTCCCTTTTCTCCACACCCTCTCCAGAATTTATTGTCTGTAGATATTTTGATGGTCATTCTGACTGGTGTGTGGTGATACCTCACTGTAATTTTGATTTTCATTTCTCTAATGATTAGTGATGTTGAGCATCCTTTCATGTGTTTGCTGGCAATCTGTATATCTTCTTTGGAGAAATGTCTATTTAGGTCTTCTGCCTATTTTTTAGTTGGGTCTTTTGTTTTTTTTGATATTGAGCTGCATGAGCTGCTTGTAAGTTTTTCAGATTAATCTTTTGTCTGTTGCTTCATTTGCAAATATTTTCTCCCATTCTGAAGGTTGTCTTTTCATCTTGTTTAAGTTTTCTGTCACTGTGCAAAAGCTTTTAAGTTTCATTAGGTCCCATTTGTTTATTTTTGTTTTTATTTCCATTTCTCTAGTAGGTGGGTCAAAAAGGATCTTGCTGTGATTTATGCCATAGAGTGTTCTGCCTATGTTTTCCTCTAAGAGTTTTATAGTGTCTGGCCTTACATTTAGGTCTTTAATCCATTTAGAGTTTATTTTTTGTGTATGGTGCTAGAGAGTGTTCTAATTTCATTCTTTTACATGTAGCTATCCAGTTTTCCCAGCACCACTTATTGAAGATGCTGTCTTTTCTCCATTGTATATTCTTGCTTCCTTTATCAAAAATAAGCTCACCATATATGTGTGGGTTTATTTACTTTGTATCCCTTTCCATTGATCTATATTTCTGTTTTTGTGCCACTACCATACTGTCTTATTACTGTAGCTTTGTAGAATAGTCTGAAGTCCAGGAGCCTGATTCCTCCAGCTCTGTTTTTCTTTCTCAAGATTTCTTTGGCTATTCAGGGTCTTTTGTATTTCCATACAAATTGTGAAATTTTTTGTTCTAGTTCTGTGAAAAATGTCATTGGTAGTTTGATAGGGATTGCACTGAATCTGTAGATTGCTTTGGGTAGTATAGTCATTTTCACAATGTTGATTCTTCCAACCGAAGAACATGGTATCGCTCTCCATCTGTTTGTATCATCTTTAATTTCTTTTATCAGTGTCTTATAGTTTTCTGCATATGGGTCTTTTGTCTCCTTAGGTAGGTTTATTCCTAGGTATTTTATTCTTTTTGTTGCAGTGGTACATGGGAGGGTTTCCTTAATTTCTCTTTCAGATTTTTTATCATTAGCGTATAGGAATGCAACAGATTTCTGTGCATTTATTTTGTATCCTGCTACTTTACCAAATTCATTGATTAGCTCTAGTAGTTTTCTGGTAGCATATTTAGGATTCTCCATGTTGTATCGTGTCATCTGCAAACAGGGACAGCTTTACTTCTTCTTTTCCAGTTTGGATTCTTTTATTTCTTTCTCTTCTCTGATTGCTATGGCTAAAACTTCCAAAACTATGTTGACTAATAGTGGTGAGAGTGGACAACCTTGTCTTGTTCCTGATCTTAGAGGAAATAGTTTCAGTTTTTCATCATTGAGAATGATGTTGGCTGTGGGTTTCATATATGGCCTTTATTATGTTGAGGTAAGTTCCCTCTATGCCTACTTTCTGGAGGGTTTTTATCATAAAAGGGTGTTGAATTTTGTCGAAAGCTTTCTCTGCATCTATTGAGAAGATCATATGGTTTTTCTCCTTCAATTTTTTAATATGGTGTATCACATTGATTGATTGGCATATATTGAAGAATCCTTGCATTCCTGGGATAAACCCCCCTTGATCATGGTGTATGATCCTTTTAATGTGCTGTTGGATTCTGTTTGCTAGTATTTTGTTGAAGATTTTTGCACCTATGTTCATCAGTGATATTGGCCTGTAGTTTTCTTTTTTTGTGATATCTTTGTCTTGTTTTGGTATCAGGGTGATGGTGGCCTTGTAGAATGAGTTTTGGAGTGTTCCAGCCTCTGCTATGTATTTTGGAAGAGTTTGAGAAGGATAGGTGTTAGCTCTTCTCTAAATGTTTGATAGAATTTGCATGTGAAGCCATCTGGTCCTGGACTTTTGTTTGTTGGAAGATTTTTAATCACAGTCTCAATTTCATTGCTTGTGATTGGTCTGTTTATATTGCCTATTTCTTCCTGGTTCAGTCTCAGAAGGATGTGCTTTTCTAGAATTTGTCCATTTCTTCCAGGTTGTCCATTTTATTGGCATAAAGTGGCTGCTGGTAATCTCTCATGATCCTTTGTATTTCTGCAGCGTCGGTTGTTACTTCTCCTTTTTCATTTCTAATTCTATTGCTCTGAATCTTCTCCCTTTTTGTCTTGATGAGTCTGGATAATGGTTTACCAGTTTTGTTTATCTTCTTAAGGAGCCAGCTTTTAGCTTTACTCATCTTTGCTATTGTTTCCTTCATTTCTTTTTCATTTATTTCTGATCTGATCTTTATGAATTCTTTCCTTGTGCTAACTTTGAGGTTTTTGTTCTTCTTTCTCTAATTGCTTTAAGTGTAAGGTTAGGTTGTTTAGTTGAGATTTTTTTTTGTTTCTTGAGGTAGGATTGTATTGCTATAAACTTCCCTCTTAGAGCTGCTTTTGGTGCATCGCATATGTTTTGGGTCATTGTGTTTTCGTTGTCATTTTCTTCTAGGTATTTTTTTGATTTCCTTTTTGATTTCTTCAGTGATCTCTTGGTCATTTAGTAGTGTATTGTTTAGCCTCCATGTGTTTGTATTTTTTATGTTTTTTTTCCTTTAATTGATATCTAGTCTCATAGCATTGTTGTCGGAAAACATACTTGATACAATTTCAATTTTCTTAAATTTACCAAGGCTTTGTGACCCAAGATATGATCTATCCTGGAGAATGTTCCTTGAACACTTGAAAAGAAAGTGTATTCTGTTGTTTTTGGGTAAAATGTCCTGTAAATATCAATTAAGTCCATCTTGTTTAATGTACCATTTAAAGCTTGTGTTTCCTTATTTATTTTCATTTTGGATGATCTGTCCATTGGTGAAAGTGGGTTGTTAAAGTCCCCTACTATGACTGTGTTACTGCTGAATTTCCCTTTCTATGGCTGTTAGCATTTGCCTTAGGTATTGAGGTGCTCCTATGTTGGGTGCATAAATATTTATAATTGTTGTATCTTCTTCTTGGATTGATCACTTGATCATTATGTAGTGTCCTTCTTTGTCTCTTCTAATAGTCCTTATTTTAAAGTCTATTTTGTCTGATATGAGAATTGCTACTCCACCTGTTTTTGATTTCCATTTGCATGGAATATCTTTTTCCATCCCCTCAGTTTCAGCCTTTATGTGTCCCTAGGTCTGAAGTGGGTCTCTTGTAGACAGCATATATACAGGTCTTGTTTTTGTTTCCATTCAGCCAGTCTATGTCTTTTGGTTGGAGCATTTAATCCATTTACATTTAAGGTAGTTATTGATATGTATGTTCCTATTACCATTTTCTTAATTTTTTGGGGTTTGTTGTCCCATGTCTTTTCCTTCTCTTGTGTATCCTGCTTAGAGAAGTTCCTTTAGCATTTGTTGTAAAGCTGTTTGGTGGTGCTGAACTCTCTTAGCTTTTGCTTGTCTGTAAAGGTTTTAATTTTTCCGTCAAATCTGAATGAGATGTTTGCTGAGTAGAGTAATCTTGGTTGTTGGTTTTTCCCTTTCATCACTTTAAATATGTCCTGCCACTCCCCTCTGGCTTGCAGTGTTTCTCCTTAAAGATCAGCTGTTAACCTTATGGGGCTTCCCTTTTATGTTTTTTGTGTTTTTCCCTTGCTGCTTTTAATATTTTTTCTTTGTATTGAATTTTTGACAGTTTGGTTAGTATGTGTTTCTCCTTGGATTTATCCTGTGTGGGACTCTCTGTGCTTCCTGGATTTGATTGACTATTTCCTTTCCCATATTAGCGAAGTTTTTTTTTTTTTTTCTTTTTGTGGTACGTGGGCCTCTCACTTTTGTGGCCTCTCCCATTGCAGAGCATGGGCTCTGGATGCACAGGCTCAGCAGCCATGGCCCATGGGCCCAGCTGCTCTGTGGCATGTGGGATCTTCCCGGACTGGGGCATGAACCCGTGTCCCCTGCATCGGCACGTGGTCTCTCAACCACTGCGCCACCAGGGAAGCCCCCGAAGTTTTTAACTATAATCTCTTTAAACATTTTCTCAGTCCTTTTCTTTTTCTCTTCTTCTTCTGGGATCCCTATAATTTGAATGTTGATGCGTTTAACGTTGTCCTAGAGTTCTCTGGGACTATCCTCAATTCTTTTGTTTCTTTTTTCTTTATTCTGCTTTACGGTACTTATTTCCACTATTTTATCTTCCAGGTTACTTATCCATTCTTCTGCCTCAGTTATTCTGTTATTGATTCCTTCTGGAGAATTTTTAATTTCATTTATTGTGTTGTCCATCATTGTTTGTTTGCTCTTTAGTTCTTCTGGGTTCCTGTTAAATGGTTCTTGTATTTCCTCCAGTCTATTTCCAAGCTTTTGGATCATCTTTACTATCATTATTCTGAATTCTTTTTCAGGTAGACTGCCTATTTCCTCTTCATTTGTTTGATCTGGTGGGGTTTTGCC
Source organism: Delphinus delphis (assembly GCF_949987515.2). Taxonomy (NCBI): domain Eukaryota; kingdom Metazoa; phylum Chordata; class Mammalia; order Artiodactyla; family Delphinidae; genus Delphinus; species Delphinus delphis. The sequence goes on from NC_082700.1 coordinate 26,042,822, forward strand.
TTGCTTCTTCATCTGCTGTGTGTTTCTCTGCCTTCTCATGTTGCTTCACTTACTGTGTTTGGGGTCTCCATTTCACAGGCTGCAGGTTCATAGTTCCTGTTGTTTTTGTTATCTGCCCCTAGTGGGGAAGTTTGGCTTCAAGTGGGTTGTGTTGGCTTCCTGGTGGATGGGACTGGTGCCTGTGTTCTGGTGGATGAAACTGGATCTTGTCTTTCTGGTGGGTAGGACTGCATCCAGTGGTGTGTTTCGGGGAGTCTGTGACCTTATGATTTTAGGCAGCCTCTCTGCTAGTGGGTGGGATTGTGTTCCTTTCTTGCTAGTTGTTTGGCATAGGGTGTCCAGCACTGTAGCTTGCTGGTCATTGACAGTAGCTGGGTCTTAGCACTGAGATGGAGATCTCTAGGAGAACTTTCACTATTTGATACTGCATGGAGCTGGGAGGTTTCTTGTGGATCAATGTCCTGAACTCGGCTCTCCTACCTGAGAGGCTCAGGCCTGACACCCGGCCAGAGCATCAAGACCCTGTCAGCCACACTTTTGGGAAGTTTGAGGTCTTCTACCTGTGTTCAGTAGGTGTTCTGTAGGAGTTGTTCCACATGTAGTTGTGTTTCTGATGTATTTGTGGGGAGGAAGTTGATCTCCACCATCTTGAAGGTCTTTCCTGACAAAGACAATTAACTTTTTCCCTTTTTCTTGTTTTTCTGCTATTAAGATAAGCCATATTGTGAGTCATGAATGTAGTGAAATATTTAGCTCTCTCTCTTACTTTTGAAATATTTGATTTCATAAGGTAACTGTTGTTAACTTTGCTTTCCTATACACACCTGCATATAATAATTTCAATATGAATATAAAATACAGGAAGCCATTTTCGATTGGGTCAATGGTCTGACACAAATTAAAGGCTTCAAAAGTTATTGTGTGAATAATACTGATCCAGAAAGAATGGAAGAAGGGAAAGCTACGCATAATAAGAAATGGAAATTGGATTATTTACTTAACCTTTGCACTGGCTAATAATAAGAATTACTATTGTATAATTTACAAAACACTTTTATATATAATAATTAAAATCAGATGTAGATGTTACTATTGTTGTCCCATTTTATGGAAAAGGAAACTAAAGCTTAAGGACATTTGGCAACTTACCCAGGGTCACTGTGGTGAAGCCACTGGGGCTTAGACTACAGTCTCTATTATGAAATCCTTGGAAGATGCATCTGACAGCACACATAACCATGATTCTAAGAGAAGAGGAAGACAACTTTCCTTTGTTTATGGTTGGAATACTGTTTACGGGACCTTTGCTCCTGTGGGCTTAGTTAGTCACCTCAGGGGTCATGGTGCCTTTGCTGGTATAGTGAGTTGAATTATGTTCCCCCGAAAGATGTGGCCAGTCCTAACCCCCAGTACTTACAAATGTGATCTTATTTGGAAATAGTGTGTTTGCAGATATATTTCAGTTATGGATCTCAAGATGAGCTCATCCTGGACTTAAGTTGGGTCCTAAGTCCAATGACAAGTTTCCTAATAAGACATAAAAAAGGAGAAGACACAGAATCCGGGTAAAGATGAAGACAAATATTGAAGTTATGCAGCTACAAGCCAAGGAACACCAAGAATTGCCAATAGCAACTACAAACTAAGAGAGAAACATGGAATGGATGCTGTCTCAGAGTTTCCAGAATGTACCAACCATGCCAACACCTTGATTTTCTACTTCTGTGCTCCAGAACTGTGAAAGAATAAATTTCTGTTGTTTAAAGCCACTAAGTTTGTGTGATTTTTTCATGGCAGCCCTAGGACACAAAAGCAGTTGGGTTTTCTTTTACAAATTGTAGAAAGAATAATATGCAAAAGTCATAATTTTAGCTACATTTGTTGGATATAGAAAGCAGGAAAAAATGGCAAGATGACTGGAAGATACCAACAGATAAAAATTAAGAAGCAAAGCCATTAGTGAAGCCAATGTGTCTTCTCTGAGGGACCAGGTTTCTAGATGCTATTTGCCTGTCTTCCCTGACCTACAGGTTTAGAAATTGGCATGAATGTGATGAAGGAGATGATGATTCCAGGAAATCAACCAGTTAATTATGTGAGTCTGGAAAAGTCACTTAACCTCTCTGATCTTCATATTTAAAATCAGTGCAGCAGAGTCTCCAGCCAGCTTTAAGTTCGGATGATTCACTTTCACACCTTGAGGCCTGCTACTTGGCACTGCCATTCATCTGGGAGTGGAGGAACCTAGGCTTTGGAACAAGGTACCTGGGTGCAAATCTTACCCTTATCACCTGGTTGATAATTCTCAAAATTTTTTCTATGTGATAGTGATCATTATGCTTACTTTAGAGGGCTATTGGGTGGTTTAAATGGGAAAATACATGTAAAATATATTTTTTGCACATAGTAGGTGCTCAACAGTGATTTTTATTCCTGCATTAAACTTTAACTTTTGTTTCAGATACTTCAGGGCCAGTTTATCATCATGTTAACTCAATCCTGGTGTCCTGTCTAGTGACTGACAAACAGGTTTCTCAATCTCTTTTTTAAAAATTTCCATTAAAAAATTTTTTTTTATCCTTTAATGATTTTTCTGGCTCTGTCTTCTCTACTTTCTTCCTTGTCAACTACAGACAAGGAGATGTGTGTTGAAGTCTCTTTAGTTTATTTTAAGAGAATAGGCTGAATATAAGTTTTTTGTTTCAAATTATACTCTCACCATAACCCACAAACCTACCCACCCCCTATTTGAAAATTTCTAAACTAGGATTCTAACTGTAACTCACTGGAAACAGTGCCCTACTATTGTCTGACAACTATATACAATTGGCATTTCTAGCTGATTTTGGAGGAGAGTTCTTAAATGAGATAATCTTCAGTATATACCTTAAAAGCACCTGGAATCACCCACTTGCATAAATTCAGGCCTGCCTAAGAGCAATACTATATGAATAAACCAGGAACCCATGATGACAATGCATAATACACCCTTACAAGCTTGGATGAACTATGAAATTCAGTCCCCATTGGTATTTCCCAGTTAAAAGAAAACTTTTCCAGTAACCAGTGAATTTTGAAATGACAAATCTTTTAAGTTGCATTTCTTAGACTGGGAAGGCTGGTCAAATACATTGTCCTGAGCAGCACTTATTTCCCTCCTCTCTGTTTCTGTCACACAATAGAAGCTTCCCTACAAGTCCCAGCGTCCTTCCTCATCTTTCTCCATCTCCCTCACTCCATTCCTTTATGATGCCCATTGACCTGTCCCAACACCAGCTAAACACACTCCTTTCTGGAAAAGGTTGGCTTTGTCAGTGTCAGAATCTTCTTTCTTGGGCTAGGAGAAATGTTGTGAACTTTCACTTAAAAAGTAATTTTTAGACCTGTCACGATAATAACTTTATAAACTTCTAACTTTACCATACTTTGAGATCTATTATCACATTTCCTCTTAAATTTTTAAATAAGATTCTCATAATACATTATTACTTTTAGGAGGCTGAGACTTCAGAGCGGTACTTGGCTTGCTTGAGGGAAGTACAGAAGGGAAGCTTGAATGTGATGTTTTAACTCTTAGTTCTATGCTCCTCTCTCTCTCTTTCATTCATTTACATCCATGTATCTGTCTGTCTATCTATCTATCTATCTATCTTATCTATCAACTTATAGAAATCTATCAACTATATATATCTATCAACTTATCTATCTCCTTATCTCCATCCATCCGTCCATCCGTCCAATCTCATTGTTTTACTGTAACCATACTCCAATGGATGGATATAACTCATGTTCTGAGAGTAGAATGCAGGAGGGAATAATCTTAGATGGCTGGCATCCTCTCAACTATTGGGTTGGCCAAAAGGTTCATTTGTTTCTGTAACAACTTATGGAAAACCCCGAATGAACTTTTTGACTAACCCAATACATAGTGCTACGTGATGTGTGGCAATACTCTTATGCTCTGCCACCACTGAAGGTGCCAATATCTCCTAAAGGGTCATTATAACCAAAGGGAAACTATCAGAAGCGGGGACCAAACTGGGACTGCTACGGGTAATGAGACAATTTTATGAGGTGGATATGTTATAAAATGTTACTACTCTCATTTATTTCTGACTCCACCTTTCTTGAATAATGTGTCTGACCAAAATGTAATGTAATAAAAATAAAACAAAATAATTAATTTCACAGTCCACAGGTGGAAATCAAAAGCACTTGGAAAAGGAGCTTTTCTATGTCAAAAAGCCATTCAAAGTAAGAATAAATTATGGCAGATTTTTGCTATTAATTAATAGTTCAATTCAAAGACTTCTTTTAGAAATAGCAGAGGTTTAGGACTCATTAAGCCTTCTTGAAAGGCCACAAGGGTCAGATTCTTATTCAATTCTCTTTGTAATCCTCATCCCAGTTATCATACTGAAAATTATTTTCAAAACACATGCTTTGGGCTTCCCTGGTGGCGCAGTGGTTGAGAGTCCGCCTGCCGATGCAGGGGACACGAGTTCGAGCCCCGGTCCGGGAAGATCCCACATGCTGTGGAGCGGCTGGGCCAGTGAGCCATGGCCGCTGAGCCTGCACGTCCAGAGCCTGTGCTCTGCAACGGGAGAGGCCACAACAGTGAGAAGCCCGCGTACCGCAAAAAAGCAACAAAACGAAACAAAACAAAAAAACCCAAAAAGCACATGCTTTGTTAAACTTGAATTACATAGACCCAGTAAGATGCTTTTCCTATATTAGAGACCATAGAACCTTTCCTGTAAGAAGCCAGAGAGTAAATATTTTAAGCTTTAGGGGTTATTTGGTCTCTGTCACAACTAGTTAACTCTGCCTTGGTAGCTCAAAAACAGCAATGGACGCAAATGAATAGGTGTGGCTGTGATCCAAACAACTGTTCTCAAAGACAGGAAGTGGGATGGATTTGGCCCACAGGCTGTGGTTTGATGACCCCTTTCCTGGATCAAACTGAGAAGGTAGGAGGTGGGGTGTGATACTGAGAAAATCTGTGTTTTAGCTGAACATAAAATGCAAGACAAATATCTGTACGTGTTGCTGGATACAGCTACATGAACCTACCCTATTCATTAACATACATAAACTCCACTAGCTCACTTTCCCCTCTATGTGATTTTAGGAATCTATTTACTCTTCTCTAGAAAGAAATAAAGTTCCAGCTCTTTTCAAGGCTTGGCCTGCTCTATAGGGGAATGGAAACAATCACAATTGGAAAAGCAAATATTCTGCCTTACCAAAGTTTTAAAATAGAAAGCAGAGAAATAAAAACTTCATTAGTAGCCAGAACTGAGCCTTGGAGGTTCATTGGTTTTGAAAGCACCAAATAGGTTAAAAAAAATGAATGCATCAATCTTTCAGAATCAATGCATCACTCTGCAGAAAGAGCTAACTTTCTATTTCAACCCCATTCTCCCTTCATTCACCACAGAGACACCAGAAATCAGATCCTCCCTGAGTTAAACTACATTCCGGTGCCAAGCAAAGATTCTTGGTATATAGATTCTTAGCAAAATGACAACCATGCTGTGAACTTCAGAAAATGTAACATGCAATCCATAGAGAAACCTACTAAATAGATGCAAAGTAAGCAGCTGCGAGCTGTCTCTTTCAGCACCTGTCCGGAGATGCTTAATAAAATAGCCTACAAAGTATTACTCTCTCATCAGTGCCAAGAGGCATGTGTGGAGGAATAACTAAAGCTATTTTCTAAAATGGGGGATTTTCTGGTGTGCCTGTATTGAAATGACAGTTTCTTTATGGGATAAGAGATGGACAGGAAAACACCAGCCAGGTAGTTGCCCTGGTGCCCACCACCAGTAAAAGGTCTATAATGAGATTCCAAATTAGATTGCTGAACCTCGAAGACAAGGTGCTTCACATCTGTGAGATGTTCAGCTTGACTTTATAATGAGTTCACCAAGCAGAATGAATCACACTTGAAATCAAATACTTTGCATTCAGGATGAAATAAGTGGGGATCAATCATAGTCAGAGAAGTAACATTTGCTCAGAATGTAATGATATACTGAGCTTAAAAAAAAAATAAAAAAGGAGAGTGGAAAATGAAAGAGCATGAAAGAGCCAGTTCATGGGTGACATGGGTGATGCCAAAGGGCAATATTTGTGCCTGAGAAGATCTGCATGTATTAGCTTCTGAAGATGGTAACTGAAGAGAGTGGAGTGGTGAAAAGTATAGGTACCAAAACAAACCAACATGTTACTGAATGCAAGTTTATGTACTTGATGCAGAGTGAAGTCAAACAAACGGAAACAGGAAACATCGGACTTTGGAACAGAGAAAGGTTTATTGCAGGGCCATGCAAGGAGATGGATGGCTTGTGCTCCCCAAACCCCGACCTCTCCAAAGGATTTCAGCAAAGCACTTTTAAAGGCAAGGTGAGGGAGGAGTGCGGTTAGTGGTTGCAAACTTCTTGGTGTCAGAATCCTTTGTTCTTGCAGCTGTCTACTTAGGTCAGGTCACAATGTTCTTGTAAACCTCCAACAAGACAAATGCTACTCTGTTTTGCAACTTTTTATCTCTATATGAATGGACTCTTAAAGGTCAGAGCCCTGAGAATAGTCTATCCTATATATTTCAGGAGATAGGCAACATTCTTCTACAAAATATGCAGAGCCAGCATGACTGAGCACAGGCAACAGAGCACAAAGCTTAGAGCAAAAAGAACAGATCTAAAATGGAGTCAGATTTGTTCTTCCCTGTTACAAACATGCCCAGGAAGCAGCCCCAAACACTACCATCTTATGAAGCATTTTCTGAGTGTTCTCAGAGGCTTTTGTTCTGGTGTTAGTCTTGGGTTACCAAACAAATAAGTCTTGGTAACAAGTTGTTTTGTTTTCATGCTGGTTAGATTCTAGATGAAGCCAGGCATAGCCCACCTGTGGGTGGCATGACAGGGTCAAGAAATACCTGGGACTAACCTTAGAAGCACCCTGCCAGTGGCTGAAGAGCTGCAAAGAAATGCAGAGGCTCCCAGGGAGCCCACATCCTTCGCTGCACAGGCAGCTCACCCCCCACATCCCTAAAATATGAGTATCTGCAAAAACTCTGCAGGAGGGCATGGCAACCCACAATAAGCCAGGGCCTTTGGTCCCAGACACTCTGCCATGATTAGTATACCTACCAGGGCTAGAGTTCCCTCAAGGTAGAGGTCAGCTCCTGGAAATCCTTAGGGGTGCCCCAGGTGCGATACACCCTTCCTTTCACAGAACCAATATCGTCCCCCGTGCTGCTGCCTAGTGGGGAAATGTCACTGGAGGCCTCATTAACAGCAGACAGTACAGAGAGTCATAGTATGACTTCTGGCCTTTCTGCAGGATTTGAAGCTTATATTACAGAAGGAAGGAAAAGAACAGGTGTCATTACTTGTCTTTTTCTTTTGCATCCCGTAACTGTCACTCACAGGGTTCCAAACAGAATGAAAAGAGCAAAAAGGAAGCCCAGTGAGTTGCCTGGCCTGGGAGGGCGTGGGGAGGTGTTGCAGTCATTGTTTTAACCAGATATGACAGTGACCCAGTGTACCTCCCTCCTACACTCTCTTTCAAGATTCTCTTTTGACTTGACACAGCCTTTTGGCTGCCAAGGTCCATCCAGATTCCAGCAGGCCCCTGCCTGAGCCAGTACTGGATGTAGCCCTGCTGCTGGCCTTTGGCTGTCTTCAGAAATCCTTACAAAATTACAGGGGAGCAAGTGAATGCATTGCATCCTCTCCATGCCTGCTAATGAAAGCTTTCTGCTATGTGGGGAGAGAGAGGCTGGCCCATCTGGTGTTCTCTTGCTCCCAAGTTAAGATTATAAAAATGGAGGAAGAGGGACTTCCTTGGTGGTCCAGTGGTTAAGACTCTGTGCTCCAATGAAGGGGGCCCGGGTTCAATCCCTGGTCAGTGAACTAGATCCCACATGCTGTGCATGCTGCAACTAAGAGCCCACACGCCGCAAGTAAAAGATCCCACGTGCCACAACTAAAGATCCCACATGCCGCAACTAAGACCCAGCACAGCCAAATAAATTAAAAACAAACAAACAAACAAAAATGGAGAGAGATAACATTTTGGACAGCAGTCTCTGGCTGCTGCTACAGTTCCTTCTCTAGCCTCACCCTGCAATGCCAAGCAGAGTTTCTCAGCAGGCAAAGGACTAGTAATGAGTGATGGGATGGAAGAGTTTCAGGGTCAGACAAGATGGGGGTAGGCAGCATACAAAAAAGTGAAACAAGGCCCATGTGTGGGATGTGTCTACAGGAAAAGGTGTTTCCCAAACTGCCTGACCAATGAACTTATTCCAAGGCATAGCCTGAGACTGTTATTCTGCAGGGAACATGAAGGCTTAAATAGTGAACATGATCATTGCTGTCTCCTATATGTACACACGGAGGTCTTGTACTTACAACACACACCAATAGCCATCACTGTCAAGGAGACCAGGAGACTGTGGTCTCTCACTAAGACAAGTACAGATTGATCCAGGGGTTCAAGGGCAAACCATCAAAAGAAGTGCTATTGTTTTGCTGTTTGTCTCCCTCTCTTTCTTTTAAATGTACTCCTCTCCAATTCATTGAATTTTTTTCGCCCTTATTCTTAGACTCTCTTAGGGAAAATCCTGTGCAATTTTCTAAGTTGAATCTCGTTTTGCTATTCTTGCCCATATTTTTGTTCCCAGGGGAAAAGACACAGCTAGAATTCTGTGTGTGTGACTGATAAAGCCTTTAGAAAAAGATATAATGAGGCAGAGACCAACAGAGACTCAAAGACTCTCCAGCATAGATGTAACAGCTCTGTCATCTCCAAAGAAATCCTGTCATTAATATGCTGGGGATGGGAGTCCTTGTTGGAGTGGTCAGGCAGGCAGGCAGTGTTTACCAAGTACTTGCAGTGCTGCAAACAACTGTCCCTGTCACAGGAGGGAATTATGTGGGAGCAAGGCACTCTAATAAAAATAAGAGGGAGAGAACAAAAAAAAAGTACCGAAAAAACTTACACTCAAGCACACATGTAATCGGGTACATTGCTGCCTGACGATGTGACTATAGTGACAGAAGCAACTAGAGGTCTGGGAGGGGGGGTGTCTGGAGAGGTCTCAGGGTAGGGGAGAGGTGGTCCTCGAATACCAAGACAAATTTGCATTGAGTAGAAAAGAAACTAAACAAAGATGCTCAGGAGCTTGAACCATGAGGGAACCAAGCTCCAGGAAGGCCTTACCACCCTTAGCTGTTCTTGTCTCCATCCCTCTGTGGACAGAGCCCTTCCCGCATAAGATGTATTGTAGCTTGGAATGGGCTTTCTGGCCAGTGAGCACCAAAGAACTTGAAGCTTTAGGAACCAAAGGTGGCCTTCGTTTAACACAGGCACATCACCATATCCTGTATCTTATGAACTGATATTGGAATGAAGAATTTGACTTCCCTTTGCCAACATAAGTGCCAATCAGATCAGACCAGTATGTTAATATCCTCTCTGGCCCTTTCAACGTGGCCAAGCAGTTGGGATACCGCATGACAACTGACAAATAAAAGCTATCGGCAATGAAGTCTTTCAAGGCAACTGTCTCTGGATGTCTCCCGGTTTATGTGATGTGCTTGCCATCATCTTCCCAGCTCTGCTCTCCTGGTTTAAACCATACCCGTGGCCTTTTTGTCTTTGGAAAATTGTTAGACTCCTTTAGGGTGTTGGATCACAGCTCCTTGGTTCCTAGCTCTGTTCGCTTTCCTGGTTTCCCTGTTTCCAGCATATTCGGGGGGTGAGGAAACACCTTTATTGGCTGGAGTGATCTTCCTCGCTGCTTTCACATTCTACCACCCATGCCTCACCAGCCCACCCCCCTCCCCCTCCCCAAGCACTTCACTGGGGGAGGAATCTGATACTGACATCCCAGCCAGTAAAATTCCCATACTGATTGAGAAAAATTGAATACTGTGAAAATAAGCTTCCAGGAATGATGAAGTAGTTTTTTACAAGGTTGAAATACTGATAGAATCGGAAGGGGCTAGGGGATTTCATTATCTTTTAATTACCCCAGTAGTCCTCAACCTGTGGGGTAATCCTGTGGGGTAATTCCCACCCACCCACCCCGCCCCATCAGGGGAGATTTGGCAAAGTCTGGAGACATTTTCGAGGGTCACAACTGCATTGGGGGGAAGCAGGCAGGTGGTTTCTACCTGCACTAAAAGGTAGAGGCCAGGGAAGCCCTCAATGTCCTTCAACACACAAGACTCATCAGGCCTAAAACGCTAGTTGTGTCCGGATGAGAAACCCTGACTTACCCTAAGTGTGATATCATCATATTGTTTACATTTGGTAATTGTTTACCTAGAAAGAAAAAGATACATTTTCCTTAGCTATGTCTAGCTAATGGATGCTATGAATGCAATAATCTTTGGAACACATTTTTATTCTTGGCTTCTCCCCTTACTCAATTTCCAAGAAATGATGTCTACTAGGGGGTCAGCAAACGTTTTCTGTGCCTGATAGTGAATGACTTGGTGGGGCTAAGAGACAAAATTGAAGATACTTAACACAGCAAGGGAGAAAATCCCTGCTGCTTCCCACTAGGTGGGCTTGAAATGGGCGGTCCTGGGCGGAGGGAAAGCTTCGCCATTCACTAGTGGGAGAACCACAGTCCGGAGGGGTGGGGCCTGGGGTAGGTGACTCCTGGACCCAGATGCCAACGCTGAATGCTAACAGCCAAGCCCACAGCATGCAGGTGGCAATGTAGCCCACATTGGGCGGTGCCGAGGCTCAGCTGCTGCTGGGGAGGTAGGTGCTGCAGATGAAACCTGGGACACGGGGTGGATGCCCACGGCTTAGTGTCGGCGTATGTCTAGTGCTGGCCAGCTCAAGGGGTGGCCATGGGGGTAGAGAAACTGGAGAATTCAGCATGTGGGCTGTAGTTTGTGAACGCTTTCCCTATATCATTCTGGGTCTTCTATTTCACCCTCTTCATTTTTCTCTGAAAGGATTATTTAATCTTCATTTGAAGGGAATTTCTAAATTTTTTGGAAGTTTTTAGCAACAGCGGAATTCAGTTCATTGGATTTCACTTAATTGGATAAATTCCTTAAAGGAAAACTCCAATAAACCATGTTTGGAATTGGAACCCAGATGACGTGATTCCAGAGCACAGAACACCCCCTGTGCCCTTCTTCCACTTCCAGGGGAGAGGTGGTGCTCAAGAACACAATTTTTTCCTCCTTTTCTTCTTTGGGCTTCAGTTGCACAAAATCAGTTCAGTGTTTGTTTTATGACACATTCTCAACATTATCGTGCATGGATAATTTGTTACTTTTAATAATGTTATAACACCTCCAAATGCCACTCAAAACATGAATTAAGATCTTGGCAATAATCTAAATCTAAAAATATGATCCATCTATTTATTTCTTTTCTCTTGTTTCCCTGAAGTTACCAGCATTTTGAATCTACTTTTCTTTTTATATACACTTATCGCTATCATATTTATTCCTAAAAAGTATATATTTTTATTTCAGATAATTCTTACTTCAAAAATGCTGTCATGATATATATAAACTTTTGGGATACATTATTGCTAAAGTTGATCTATATTATTGTACTCTGACCACTGTGTAATAAACCATTTTGTGAATATACTATGTTTTATTGACCTACTCTTTAGTTGATGGGCGTTGGGTTGTATCCAGTACTTTGTTGTTGTGAACAGGGCTGCCGTGTACGTTCTAATGCATGTTTCCTAGTGTATGTGCCCGTGAAGTTCCTTTGGCCAGGTGTCATATTCTTCATCCCTACGCTATACAACCTTTTCCCTAGCCACACTTAAAGTCATCCAAAGTTTAATTAAACTTTGAGTCAACAACTGTTTATGAGGCACCAACTAGGTGTCCAACATGGTTCCAGGTGTTGAGGAAAAAAACATACAAAAATTCCACTCTTATAGAGGTCATAGGGAAGACAGACAAAACACAAAAAAGTAAATATATACATGAACAAGATATACCTTATCTTTTTCCATTTCTCACTTTGCAGTTAATGGTACATCGATTCTAAACTACTTGCATGTAAGGCTTGATGCCTCCAAATCTTTGCTCATACTGTTTGTTTAGCATGGAGTATCCTTTGAGCCCTCATTTTTCTAGCTAACTTTTATTTCTTTTTGTCTTTCAACATTCAGCTCAGATAACACTGAGCTAAGCTTCCATTAGGAAGCTTTCAGTGATCCTTCTCTGGGATAAGGACCTCTCCTTTGTACACATATAGTTCCTTATCATACTTTTATCATGACTTTCTCCCTCTTCCAGAGTATAAAATCAAATATTCTTATCTTTAAATAGCTCAAGTGACCAGTGTAATGGCAGCAGATAAAGGGTGTTCAATAGATGATTATTGAAAAAAAAAAACAAAAACTAAAATACTGCTCAAAATTCTAGGACTGTATCTTCCGCAGAATTCATGCTTGGAATTTTGTTTCAGAAAGAGATTTAGTTCTGTAAATGAGGATGGAGGGCAGTATTTATGATAAGAGATTCTCTTCACTCATGAAAAGCAAATGCAGGCTGGTCGTGAATTCATTCAAAAGAATGAGCTTTACCATTAATTAATTCAAGAGATATAGTGTTCAAAAGTGGTCCTGTACTTTTTGTGAAGGAGATCAAAATGAATATAGAAAAGAAACTCCAATAAAGTGGTTTGGAAAGCAGTGTAATTGAGCGGAAAGAACAATGTCCTAGAAGTCAGAAGACCTTGGGAGTGTCATAGGTAGAAGGTATTGGGCTTATGTAACAAGGAAAGAAAACGAAAGTCAAGATCCTAAGAATGTGATCTGAAGGTCTGGATTATAGATGTTCTATAGCCACCCTTTTTGTTTACATAGATTTTTCTTCTTCAGGAGAAAGTCCTCCTTAAATTTTTTTTTTTTTTTTTTTTTTTGCGGTACGCAGGCCTCTCACTGTTGTGGCCTCTCCCGTTGCGGAGCACAGGCTCTGGACGCACAGGCTCAGCGGCCATGGCTCACGGGCCCAGCAGCATGTGGAATCTTCCTGGGCCAGGGCAAGAACCCTCGTCCCCTGCATCGGCAGATGGACTCTCAACCACTGTGCCACTAGGGAAGCCCCCTCCCTAAATATTTAAACTTTAACCTGGCCTAAAGTTAAGAAAAATAGATACTTAAATTTTTAAATTCCTAATAATAAATAAAGATATATCTTTGTATCTATTTGTAAATAAAGGTTATATCTCTCATGTCTGTATTTGTTCTTCTTTATGTTAATGAAACTTTTGATTGTGAAAAAGTCTACAGACCCTCTCTCCTTCCCTCCTGACTTGCACTGTGGTCAAGGATTACAGCAAAGAAGGCTACAATTGATTTTGCAAACAAACTAGTAGGAATTAGAGGACAGTCTCTCTTTTTTCTTTAATTGAAGTATAGTTGATTTACAATGTTGTGCTAGTTTCAGGTGTTCAGCAAAGTGATTCAGTTATGTATATATTCTTTTTCAGTTTCTTTTCCATTATAGGTTATAACAAGAAATTGAATATAGTTCCCTGTGAGCTACAGCAGGTCCTTGTTGTTTATCTATTATATATAGTAGTTTATTTATTTTATATATAGTAGTTCCTGTTAATCCCAAATTCCTAATTTATCCCTCCCCCCAAGAGGACAGTCTCTTAAGAACTCTAAAAGAAGGTGGTGTCCCAGGACCCAGAAAATGAGGAACAAAGAAGGAAGATGAGGGAGAAACCTGCAGGAAGAGGGACCAAAATGAAAAAGATGGGCAGTGAGAAATTTCTACGGTGTTTATGACTGGGAATTGGACATGAAACACACATCACAGCCTCGTGAAGCAAGAAACTGGAGAGAGTTAGATGAAGCAGAATGTAACGGCTCCAAGGATTGCTTGGACTCTGCTGTGGCTGGGCTGCCTAAGGCTGGAGCTCTTTTGTTTACACATGAAAGGTAAAGGTTATTGAGGATGACTTGAGTTCTTGAAGATATTTGAGTGAGAGATATTTGGATTACATTTAGAATTGTAATAGGTATTTGTGACTGCATATACTTAATGAATTGAGTGTTGTTCAGAATACTGAATAAATCTAAGGTAGCCTTGAGCCTATAGGTTTAGTGATATCAGCATCACACAGATTTCCTTCCCTTTTAAAAAAATATATTTTTTCTTTCAACTATTTTGGAAATATATTCTGAAGCATTAAATAGAATTGAGAGGAGGTGACCAAAGAGGACTAATTTAATTAAATCACAAGTGCAATGGAATATGTATTCTTTTCTTAAGAGTACTCATCATTTGGTTACTGGAAATTCCATAACCTGACAAAAGAAAGACATCCATCGAACTTTTATATTTGTATCCATTAGAATGTTTGCCTGAATGTGTATAAAATCCTCAAATAACAATGACTGAATTAACACAGAGATTGATTTTTCTCTCACAGAAATGAAGGCAGGAATTAGCAGCCACAGGCTGATATGGTACCCTGATTGGTTTACCAGAGACCCAGTTTCTTTCTATCCACTTGCTTCATTATTCCCAACATATGTCTTCTACTTTACGATCCAAGGTGACTCTTAAGATCCAGCCGCTATGTTCTCATTTCAGAGTATATGAAGAAGAAATGGGAAAGCGGACCTTCCCCTTTAAGAACATTCCTGGAATTTTTACTTTTCAATTCTGCTGATATTCCACTTAATAGAATGTAGGCTGGGGAAATATTGCTTTATTCAGGAGAGCCATGTGCCCACCTTAAAATCAGAGATTAGGTGAAACTTTATAGTCTCTGCCCCCATGTTTCATATAGCCTTAACTCTGAGGCTATATAACCTAGTGGAGATAACATTGACAAGGAACAACCAAGTGGTGGGTGAGCAAAATTGACAGGTCTTTAGGACCCGGACAACATCCAGTGAACGATTTTAAAATAGTAACCAAGCAGATGCTAGTTGTGGCTATGTTTTGGACAGGACTTTACCAGTCCTTGGCACTTAAAGCTGTATCACCCTCAGGACAAAGTGTTGGTCATTGAAAGGAGAGAGAGAGCGAAAGATGGGGAAAGAGGGAGGGAAAGGGAGAGAGAAAGAGAGAGAGAGAGGAGAAATATTTAAAGAGCAAGAAACATTACTTTCTCTAAAATATTGATTTTTCATTTTAAGTTGGGGCCAAATAGCAATATAGGTAAAATTGGTAGTTCCCAGAACTGATGAGAATTCACTGAGCTTAACAAAATGAATGCATGTCTTGATCTTACTGCAGCATATTTAGAGAGAAAATAGAGTATTGATCAACTCACTTTAGGATGCCATTTATAAATAATTATTGATTGAAATAAACTTATTGCCAAAAGTTTATGTACACTATATTTTGTTCATTGTAAGGGAATTCACACTTTTCTGGTTTTGAGAAATGGTCTAATATTAGGAATGTCAAGAGGATGTGTTTTAATATGTAATATATGAATTCTGGGTTCTTGTCTTGCCTAGTTGCTGAATCATAGTTTAATCTTGTATAAGAAAAGTACAGTATCCCCGTCTCAGTTATACTCTTAGGAACATTACAGTTCTATGCATTGTTCATTTTTAAGCACAGTGGAAGAGAATGTTGTTATATATACACTACCAAAAGTAAGGTAGTTAGCTAGTGGGAAGCAGCCGCATAGCACAGGGAGGTCAGCTCGGTGCTTTGTGACCGCCTGGAGGGGTGGGATAGGGAGGGTGGGAGGGAGGGAGACGCAAGCGGGAAGAGATATGGGAATATATGTATATATATAACTGATTCATTTTGTTGTGAAGCTGAAACTAACATACCATTGTAAAGCAATTATACTCCAATAAAGATGTTAAAAAAAAAAAAAAAAAGACAAAAAGTCATCTTATTGTTATACCCTTGGTACCAAAGTGTAAAATCCAACCTTCCTAAAGTAAAGTGATTCCTAGGATGTCTTCACCTTTTTTCCTCCTTTAACTTACTTTTAAGGTAGCTTTTATTATTTTGAAGCACAATTCATGAAAAAACAGCCTATAGCTACAACAGTGTCTAAAAGCATTCATGCTTTAATTGCTTTGCATATAACATTTAGTAATTACTGAGTTGACACACTTCATTTATCTAAATTTATCCAGCTATAATAAAAGCTGCCCATGTAATTTTCTATTATGAATGACAAACACAGTTATATCATAACTGTACTTATTTTGGAGTGGTCCTCAAAGAAATCTACATCTAGGCTGTATATACCTTGAAACTTCAGGCCATAAAGAGTTTCTTATATCTATTTGGAGGTTTGAAGATTAGAAAAATATAGTTTGCCTTATTAAGTTAAATTCTGCAGGAAAGAATTAGCAGAAAATCTATAATAATGGTTATAAGTGGATCTTATCTCAGGTTATTTTGGTTTCTGTTTAGTTGGTTTTGCAGAACTGTAAAATGTTAGATTCAGACAGTAAATTCCAGGTTTCTGAATGCTTAAAAAGAGGAGTTCAATAAAACACAAAATAGGAATCCAACATTCTAGAGCTCTTTTCCAGATATGGAGAACAGCATTTAAAAGAATCAGCTAACATTTGACTCAGATTTGAAAGACACTAGTAATGGTCTTTTCTAATACATTCACAGAATTATCAATAATAATTGATAACATTAGTCGGATAAGTGCCAAATGAGTGCTGAAGATACAAGTACTTCAGGAATTGAGAGTTTTTGTGGATAGAAAGATTGGGTATCAAGGGACCTTCTGCAGGATCACACTGGTAGATGAATCAGATATAGATGAATGCAGAAGGTGGAGAACAGCATTCCTAGAGGGTGCAGTGAAGGAGCAAGAGTTTGAAGGTGGAAATGAGTAAAATGTGTTCTGATGTCTGAGAAAAATACAGCATTCACCCTAGGGGACAGTAAAAATGGGAGTGATTAATCTGGTCAGAATGTGATAGACCTTGAATATGATCCATTTAGCTATGGATAAAATTCCAAGTATTTGATCCGGAAAAGACAAAATAAACATGGTGTTTGGGATGATTAAGCTGCAAATGTTGCAGGAGATGGTGATAGGAGATACCAGCAAACTGTAAGGTCATGGTGGCTTCCAAACTTGCCGAAGTTAAAATCACCTGGACCTATTGTTAAATTTGTAGGACGTATTGTTCAGTATCTGGTACACAGTAGATACTCAACAAATGTTCACTGAATTTAATTTAATTTTAACCAGTCTTGAGCTTGTCATAATATGAGTGTTATTTGTTCATGGTTTATCAGTGATCATCATCACAGATATTGTGTTTTAATAGGAGAGTCTAGAGGACTACTAAATCTTTCAAGATTCGAATGAAGTAAGCCAGATAGAGAAAGGCAAATATCATATGATATCAAATATCATATGTGGTATATAAAAAAGTGATATAAATAAACTTATATACAAAACAGAAATAGACCCACAGACACAGAAAACAAACCTATGGTCACCAAAAGGGAAGGGTGGGGAGGGATATATTAAGAGTTTGGGATTAACATAAACACACTACTATATATAAAATAGATAACCAACGAGGACCTATATACAAGAACTCTATAGCACAGGGAAATCTACTCAGTAATTTTTAATAACCTATAAGGGAAAAGAATCTGAAAAAGAATATGTATATATATATATATATTTATACACACATAATATATACATACATATATGTATATATACATATAAATACTTTGCTGTATACCTGAAACTAATACTATGTTGTAAATCAACTATACTTCAATAAAAAATAAAATCAAGCATAAAAAAAGATTCAAATGAAAATAGTTGTAATGGTAGAATTGATTCATCCATACATTTATTCATTTATTCAATTAATAAATATTGAACATCTACCATGTGATTAGAACTCCTTGGGTTGCCATGAGTATAGAGGTGAATGAGACAGACAAGGTCTCTGGACTCATGGTATAACACTTTGCAGCATTCTACATGTTGTTCTAGTGAATTGTTGAACCTGAGGGGGTTGTGGGAACCTCTGAATTTATAGTCAGTCAACCAGAAATATGGGTGACCTGGAGATTCCCCAACTGTGGCTGTTGTCTGAAGAAGGGTAGTCTTGTGGAGGACGGAGCCCTTAATTTATGGTGTCTGCACCATCTCCAGGTAGTTAGTGTTAGAAAAGAATTGAATTGAGGTACACCCAGTTGGGGTGGAACCAGTATACATATAATGTTAGATGCTCATAAGTGTTGGGTGGGTTCGGTTTTAAGATAGCTTTCAAAAGGTGAGGATAGTGTTGAATTATTTGGGTCTCTCTCAAATTATGTCATGAAAAGGGTCACCTACTTTTATCACTGTCCCTTTGGGGGTTGCTTTAAGGAGATGATGGAGCATGAGTTAGATTGGTGATACGCAGACAGGCAAAGAAGGAAGGGTAAGGAGAGATCAGAGTGCTGCTAGGGCTGGAGCAGGCCTCCTGGGTGTCCACTACGTATCGTCTTTAGCTATTTTCCCCAATGGGCTGCTCAATAGGGGTTGGCATCCCATTGACTTGAAGCGGTAAGTAGGGTATCATTTTTGCTGCCATTATTATTACTAATGACAGTAACTCTCACGTTCCTCACTTACTAGTTTCCCAATGTCTTGTATTTATTTATTTTTGTATTTTTTTTATTGAAGTACAGTTGATTTACAGTGTTGTGTTAATTACTGCTGTGCAGCAAAGTGATTCAGTTATACATATATAAGTTCTTTTTTTAATATTATTTTCCATTATGGTTTATCATAAGATATTGAATATAGTTCCCTGTGTTATTCAGTAGGAGCTTGTTGTTTATCCATCCGATATATAATAGTTTGCATCTGCTGATCCCAAACTCCCAATCCATCCCTCTCCCAGTTCCTCCCCCTTGGCAACCACCAGTCTGTTCTGTATGTCTGTGAATCTCTTTCTATTTCATAGATAGGTTTGTTTGCGTCATATTTTAGATTCCACATATAAGTAATATCATATGGTATTTGACTTGCTCTTTCTGACTTACTTCATTTAGTATGATAATCTCTAGTTACATTCCCAAAATCTTTTATATATTACATCATGATTCTTCCAATAACATTCCAAAGGTAGATTATTATTTTATGCATTTTTACAAATGCAAATGACATCTGGAGAGATTAAGAGATTCGACCATGATTTTAAAGGCTAGAAAGACACAGACTGAAATAAAACTTTTGCCCTTTAACAAGACATCCAGGTTTTCTCTTCTAGACCAAAACTCTCCTTTAAAATTCATGGCCATCATTTTCTTGTTTTGTTTTGTTTCTCACACCCTGATTTACTTGAATTATAACAAAATTCCAAGCCATTATTGAATGGAATAATTAATGGGTCCTGAAGGAGGATGGAGATAGAATCTGTAATTCCACCTCAGGAGCAGTGTCCTGTTTCTCATTGTCCATTCAAGTCCATTCCAGTAGGGTCTGAAAAAAGAGGAAGACTGTGACTTGAACACCCAGGGAATAAGGAATAAACAGGATTTTTTCAACCACGGAAGGCATTTTATTAGACATGTATACCAAAAAACAACGTCTCTAAACTGTAAATAGGGATTCTTTGAGAACTGGCATAATTAGGGTCCTTTTAAAAGAATGATTCCTCTAGAAAGTAATTTTTTTTTCTACCTTGTGAAATGTCCTTCAGTGAACATCTAAGGGAATATCAGTGCACTGAACCTATGAATTTGTATGAGGTATTTTGAAACCAGGTGGGATTCTGCTGAATGTTGGGGCCTCCATAGAGTCACGTTGGCCATGATCATGAAGGACTCCTCTTTGTAACAAGATGGAAGACACCTGTAATATACTCAGCTATTTCGATTAAAAGTCACAACAATTTCCCTTTGAATAATATCTCTTAAAAAATATCTTGATGGTGAATTTTTCTTATCTGTCGAGCTTTTTGCTGCTGAGGTGGGAGACTTAGAAATGGTTTCCTTACAGCAGAAATTTACTTAATATTAAACATACCCAGTAAAGAAAATTTACTACTTTACTTTAGAAATAAACACAGAGGCAAATGAAATGTGCTAATATGCTCCCAATTAGCACATTCATTAAGGATTATTTTGAATGCAGTAATGAACTTTTGCTTCTGATTGAAGACAGGATTCACAATGATAAATTAGTGAGTGTATCTGCTGCAAGTTGCTAAATTACAGGGCTGAGTGAATACTACTAATAAAATCATTCACCACCCACATGAAAGTGATAAATATAAATATAAAAAAACCTGAAAAAAATCCTTCGCACGATTGTAGATTTTTCTTTAAGGAAACAGCAGGTAAAATTTTGTCTTGAACGCGAACGGGTCTTTCTCTGGTTGATTTGTCTGCCCAGCAGTTTGGGTGTGAGGTGTTAGCTTGCCTGTGTTCGGACAAGGATGACTCCTATTAAACCTAATGTAAAACGAGAGAATCTCTTCTTTCTGGTTTACCAGGTGCTATTTAATATCTTAGGAATGTCTAAGCTTTAGGCATGTTGACCAGTATGAATTGGAAGCTGATTGGAAGAAACAACTTCAACGCAGATCACAGTAGGAGTGGAACACTAGAAACTGCTATACGTTATATTCAACTCTGTTATTGGTGGAAAGGACAGAGGTAATAGAAATAGGTGATGAAGATGTTGATGGTGGTGGTGATGATGATAGTTATTTGCAATTCTTTCTACTTGTTGAGTTCTTGCTCAACCTGACAATATGTTATATATATATTACCTTATGTGCCTTTACAAGCAGTGTGAAAAAATTAATACTCTTGTTTTCTACAGAAGAGGGAACAGAATACATCAGATGATGGCATTTGGTACTCTCATGGTATTTAGATCCTCTCTATACCTCCCACAACATTGAAAGCCCTCTCTTTTCCATCATTGCCTGTGTCTTTTTGTAGTGTCTACTCAAGAACTCCTCACTGCCATGACCGTCTGCTCTCCAACTTAGTTTACCAGCTTTACTTTGGTTCAGTATTTTTTTGGTAATATTATAGTTGCATATTCCCTCCTCTCACTCAAAGTTCTTCAGAGTTAGAGAATGCCTTCTACTGCTTTTGAATACTCCCAAGACTCTCTGGAACAGTGCTCACCTTAAAATAGACATCCAATAAATGCTGTTGGTTGGGAGGTAAGTCTCTATTATGTTTTTAAATACTTCTGAAAAATGAGATTCCTCTGCGTCCCTTGGTAACACACCCCAAGGTGTATTAGCATCAGGAAGTTTGCCCTTGGTTCTTACCTGAATACCTCCTGGCATTTCCCCCCTTCACGGAATCTTTCAAACATTCTCTGTGTGATGGCCCTTCATACACTCGAAAGTTGGTTTCATGTCTTCCTTCAGCTGCTCCTCAAGACAAAATGATGGGCCTTCAAATGATCATTATAGATTTTTTTAATGGATGTTTTTCCCTTTAATTATGTTCAAAAGAATTCACATAAGAGAAAAAATAAGAAACTAAACCAGATCAAAACTTAGTTATTTTTCTAGTTCTTTTATATTTTGCATTCATAGAAAAGTCATGACAACTTATGTCCTCCAAAATGGTTGTAATGATTACTTTTGACAGTAGTGACTTCATTGCAGGGTTTCGTGAGCTTGGGTTTTCTAAAAGTTATATTTATGGTTCTTTCTTCTTTTCTGTAGAAATTTAGGTGTTAGTTTTTTTCTAGCAAATTTTTTATTAAAACAGTTACAATTTTTCTCGTTTTGATTAAACAGGGAGAGGGTGGATAAATCAGAAAGGTGCCAAACCATTTCTAGCCAGAAATGTTTAACTTTTTAGTCCCTTTTTAGGTGAGTTTTTCCCTAAGAATGTAAATTTATGCTTATAAAGCTGGGTTTTCTCATGGCAGTAGATTGAGGTATTGGTGCTTATAATAGATATGTTTCAGTATTTTTCCTGAGCAGACCCAGCCCCTAATTCCTGTTTTAAGTGTTCCCTTTAGTGTCACATTGCAAAATTAATCTTTCCACTTGCTTCACTCCACACCGTTTAATATTGCTTGACTCCGCATAAAGCAGCATGACATGGGCTTTAAATAAAAGCTGGCTAGGGCTAAGTTGTGTGCATATTGTGTTTGGGATTAAGAAACTAAATTTGACAGGTAATGGAGTCGAATTTAGCTGCTCCATGATGCTAAACTGTGAGGTGTCATGTCAATCATCTGTCCAGGAAATATAAGCTATAAAAGGAAAGTGAGATATATTTCAGATGTCTGATCACACAAGCAAAAGGCTAGCTACTAAAGGATGGGTAGTTTGCAGACTGCTACTTTCATCTCTCACAGGGACTCTGGGAGTTAAGGCCATCATAAAAATAGGTGTATTTGCTTCAGGATTAGATAGGTTTCCTAGGAGACATGATAAAGAAACCTCTGCCATAAATGGCCAGTTCCTCATATTAAAAAAAGGGGAAACAAAACTTTAAAGCAGTGAGGTAATGGATGTGGGGTGTTTAGAGAATTTCCTACATATTGAACAGAAAAAAAAGCATGTCAGAGATACAAAAGAAATAGATTTTGAACTATTTCTTGTTAAGGTAGTTACCCATAATGTTAAGCACTTGCTCTTATTCCTGATGACCAGGAAGTTTTGAACTCAATTTTATAGGCAATTAAAATAACTCTATCAATCTACTTTTTGGACAAATTTTATTCTGCCTCCGTGCCATCACATATTTTTTCAGCTATTCTAACTATTCTATTATTTTTTTGTAATTCTTTCTTTGAAGGAGGTAAGATGTAATTAATAAAGAAAAAATAAAATATCCTCTACAAATAAAGATTATCTACCCATCTATCTAGTCTGAAGGATGACACAAAGAACGCTTGGAAGTGAATTGCTGAAGTGTATGATTACACATTTAGTCCACAGTCTCAGCTTGACATGCAGCACTTTTACGGTGCAATTCCCATTAATGCTGATTGTTCAATTTAGTGCTTCATTAATGAGCCATAGACCACTTGTAAATTTCTGACTTACAGAATCAACCCCATTTAAAGTTTTATTCCTCTGAAACTGTCTTCGTCTGACAAGCTGATAATAAATACGTTGCATTCTTCCATCCACTTAACCCTCTGCAGTGTCAGTTTTGGCTCTTGTCATTTGGCTTTCTCTTTTCTTCAATGTATATAACATTTATAGCAATCACAATTATAAGAGAAAACATTTTATGGTGCTTATTCTGTGCTAAATTTAGGTTTTAGCATCAATTATTGATAACTTATGGTGTGCCAGGTGCCGTTTTGAGAAATCTACATGTATTAACTCATTTAATCCACGTAGCACTGTGATGTTGCTACTCTTACTATCCTCATTTTATTGATAGAGTAACTAAGGAAGGTTAAGTAACTTGCCTCAGGTTATAGATCTGAAGTATGGGAACTGGAATTTAAACAGAGTTCAATGTCCAAAGCTCGATCTTTCAGACTAAGTATATATTCATCCTCAGGAAGTAGAAAGAGCTTTACAGAGGAACTGATGGATTAGCCTACAATATCCAAAGCAATTGCACAACAATCAGCCTTTACATATAAAGTTTTCCTTTTTTTTTCTTGGTAGAACCTTGAGCAGCTCTACTCAAAATTATTCCGTTAATTCTAAGGCAGTATTCTTTGTGCTATGCCTTATATTCAGAAAACTGACAATTTGCAGAGAAACACTGACCAAACTTAGAATAAAATAATTGAAAAAATTTCCATGGAAAATCATAATATTGTCATTTGGGTCAATACACATTGAGAGTAATTAATAAGTGATGGATATGCAAATATCACTAGAATTTGGCATCAATCAAGTAAATAGAATGAATAAAAACATAAAAATCGGTAAGACATTTGAGAACTTGACTTTGATAAGAGAAAAAGACATGGAACTGCCTGAAGCCAGAAGAAAAAGTAATTGTAACTGGAATGTGTTTTTGCCCAACTCTACCCATCAAAATCGTACTCATTCTTCAAAGACAACATCTTCAGAGAAGCTTTTCTGATTCCTCTAGTCCTCTACGGAATGTTGGATTTATTTGACGTTTCCTCTAAAACAGTGCCTTGTATGTTAGCTTTTTATGTATTTCTTTCACATACTCTTTTGTAAATTCTCTGAGGGCAGGGACTATATCTTCCCTACTTTTGTGCATGTTTATAGGCAATCAAATATATCCTGATTGATTGACAGGCAGATTCAGGTTGTCCCAGTGATTTTCTACCTTTGAACTGAGTAATTAGTACTTTGTGGAACCAATCTGTAAATCAAATGCATTCCATGAGTTGTAATTAAGTGGATGAATCTTAAAATTATCAGAGAAAATTAAAATGAAACAGGAATCACATATGGACAGTCTAATAAGGAGAGTTGCTTCATCTTTCAAGGCAAGTTGAACAAACAGTCTCAGTAAATCATCAGAAATCATCCACTGCAAAATGTAGAATAAGAATATTTTCCTGATGAGTTAAGGATCCTCTTATCTCTGTTACCAGGAAGCAACTCACCTAAAATATAATCAGTTTCACATCATCTACAAACTTGGAATTATAATATAATATGAGAAATGAAGGGAAGTGACTTAATTACAAATGCAAAAAAATCATCTATCTTAATGGTATTTACTATAATGAAAAGTGGAGGGTGAAGCCATGTCAGAAATAACTCTTGAATTATTCAGAAGTGAGGTAGGCATTATTTAATAGAAATAACTAGAAAGGCAAACCCTGAAATCTCAAATATAATAAAAATTATACATCCTGTTTTACTAGTCAATTCCTTTTGTTTTGATTCTTGCTTTAACAAAACACCTTCAGATCACCAGTTTGGCTTTCCACAGCCTTTGATACTGCTTGTGGGTGTCTAGATTTAAGGCTTAATTGTTTCACTTCCACTTTATATTTATATCCTATTGATCAATGCTTTTTAGGATAATATCTTGAATTATCAATAATTCTCTTGTAGGAATGGGTAACGTGGGTCAATGAACAAAACCTGTTCATTCTCAAGTGAACAGATAAGTGTTGAATTTTGAGAATTTGCAAAGCTGAGAATTAATTGGAGTCCTACTAGAAAGTTTTCCACTAACCCATAATGATGCTTGGGGCCTGGAATGAAATAATCTGCCAGGCAGATAGATCCCATTTCCTTACACCTCATTCTCTTAACTCACTTATGTTGCTTATTAGGTCATGTGGACACGTGAGATTGTGTACTGTATACTAAATGGATAAAGTCACGTAGGGCACTTCATAGTATATAGCACTGTGGTAGATTGTGTCACTGTTCCCAATTATTTCCTCATCACTTCTTTAAGAAGATTATACCTCTCCACTCTGCTGACGTCAATCTTGGCCATGTGAACTGGTTTGATCAATGAAAGCTTTAACAGCCATTGCTTAGTTCTGCTGTTTTTCTTTTCCTTCTGGAACAGGATAGCATGAGTTAGATGGTTGTTGCTTTTTTGTCCTGGATCCCAGAACAGAGCCACAGTGAACCTGTTGCAATAATCTGAGTGATTTTGTAAAACACTGAAATTTGGGAGCTGTTTGTTCCTGCATCTTAAAGTAATGAAAGCTAATACTAGCACTCTTCCTATAAAGCTCATTTGGCATTTATCATACTCTCTTGCAATTTTCAAAAATTCTTTACATCTTCAGTAGTTGCTCTTAATTTTCAAAATGTGTCACCTGTAAGAAATAGTTCATAGAGAAGGAAAGAAGTCTTCAGGGCATTTATTCTTCAGTTTTATGTAGCACAATAGCTTTTCTTGAATTGAGATCTTGATAAATTGGAAATTACAACCTTACCAGCTCCCAGATCAGTAGGGAGAAAAGACACAGGATGTGTTATCTCCTTTGGTGGACAGATAGGAATGCCTGGTGACCAGGGTGACTAACAATCTTATTTGAGAAGAATTAGTGCTTTGCTAAAGCTGAGAGGAGAGGTGAAACACTGAAACAAGGATGGCACAACTTTGTGAGCAGCCATAATGAAAGCCCTCCCTCCAGGAGAAGCTCTGTGTACTGCACTAAATTAGGTAGAAACTTGAGGACATGCATTTCAGGAAGAGTGAATGCGTCCCTGACCTTTGTTGCAAGAGCTGTGAGCACTGCTTAGAGGAGCAGTAAGCTCTGACATGTTGAGGTGGAAACATTTAGAGTTCTTTTACTGCTATTCAATGTGTGCAGGGAGAGATGGCAGTCATTGAATAGCCAGGAAAAGGCACATGCCTGAACACAGTGGACCACGTGGGCAGATCATGAGGGGAGCCCTCCTCCACGCTAGTGAGGAATGATGAGATGAGACATAACTTTCAGATGGTGCAAAAACAGCAGGATGTGTTGCAAAATATCCTAGGAGACTTTCACAGACTGGTCTCCGTGTCCAGAAGCATTCCTGATCCAGGCACTTCGACTCTTCAAGAATCTTTGGGATCCTATATTTTGTCTGTAACAGAGCAATGATTACTAAATGATCTTGGGTTTTAATGCCTTTTGTTTTTGCTACATTAAGCAAATATAGATTCAAATTTGAGAGTAGATTCCAAATTAAGAGATTTGCTAATGGAGAGGTGATACCAGAATTTCTTCTCAGGATTATGGCTAAAGGAAACATGCTCCCTTCTCACACACTCTACACACAAACCAACCTTTAATCTTTTTGTCAAGAATATCTCTTACTGTATGTATAATGAAATGCACTTTTGCTCAGAAATGAAAAGGGTCCTCTCTGCTATTGTCAAACTTGTTTTATAAACTCCTATTTTATATTTTATTTTGGTATATCAATCTTGAGTACTATTTTTGTGAGGTCTTCATTAGTAAACCCCTTCCCTATGACAGTACAGTGTGTACTCAGTTTTGGAGCATGGAAAATACATGAACTTGTTTTGTACCTGTAGTTCGGATATATAATTGACATCTTTGTGCCTTGGTGTTTCAAAAATTTTAAGGCTGTAGTGAGGAGTCACATTTACAGTCATCAATATATTCTCTACAATGAATATGCTCCTTTAATTAAATCATGATGCTGGAAACACACACACACACACACACACACACACACACACACACACACCCCCCAAAGAATATCTCTAACTGAAGGATTACACTTAATTTCTAGAATTCTTCAATGAGACAGATGATATTACTGAGACACTACAGAGAAATAAGCCAGTGTCTCCGGGAATCAGAAAGAATTAATGAAATTTAGGTCATATTGATAAGTTTACTCAAACATCTTATGTTGCCAAAATTAATACCTGAATCTTGATCTTGGATATGATAATAGATGTTTTCTTTCATCTTCAACCAGGAGATGGACAAAAAGGCGGTTCTAGTGTTTGTGCCTGTGTGTGTATTTAACGCTGTTTTCCTAAACACAAATAATCCCATCCTAGGCCAAACTTCTTGTCAGAATCCTTTTACAAAGTACCATTTTGGGGGGATATAGTTTAGGAAACAAAACATATGCACAAATACTCTCATGAGTTTCTTTTGTGCTTTTATGTATATACAGCCAGACCATAATAGTCACTCTCCCTTGGGCAGGTAGTTGCCAGATACCACCACTAAGTCTGGGTAGATTGTCTGGGTCCTCTGAAGATACTCTCTGAATATCATTTGGCTTTTACTCAAATACAGCTAATTTTCCACACTCTTCATTTCTGCCCTTCCAAAAATCTCTCTCATCAGAAAGAGATATGTGTTTCTCTCATTGCAAGAAAACAGAACTTCTCTTCAAAGGACAGAATGCATGTTCAATTCAAAATTATGTATCTCCACCAAAGTCTATCTCTTAAATATAACATAGAACATGTGTGCTCTATGAGCTCATGTTTGTGCCGTTATTTCTGATCCCTTTTAATTACACCACTAACAATATTTCTTGATTTTAATATTAAAAGAGCATCCCATTAAGATGGGTTTCAGTGGTTAACAGCTGGATAGCCAGTGCTTGATAAATGACTTTTGAAAAGATAGAACCAATGTAAACAATCCCTGAATCTATAACGAAAGATAATGGAAGTCATGCAGAATCATTTGAAAATATCTGACAAAGGGGCACAGTTTTTCTCAATGAATGAGAGATGAGTTCCAGAAGAAGTAGGAATCTCTAAAGGTCATCCTTGTATTTGTATACTGCAGTAGACATGGGAAAGTCACAATATAGGTGCTATTAAAATTTAGGTTGGTTATGTGATTTGCACAGAAACACATTGTTTTTTGAATTGAAAATTTTCAGGGAATAAATCTGGTGCCAGGAAGGACGTGTAATTTAGAAAGAGAAATGTACATTTCTTCCCTAGGGTGGAAGGAGAGGAATAAAGGAATGTTTTTGTAAAGTACCTTTTGCATTCACATCCTTAGGAGGTAGGGAAAAAAAGCCCACCACTCTGATTTTTTTTTTTTTTGATCTGGTTCATTAATCATATTAACAATGTTTAAGAGAAATAAAAAACAGAAATGAAACACAGTTCCAACTGGCACAGTGCAGCATTTAGGGTTTTTAGAATATAACATAAGACTCAAAAAACTACACTATAAATAATTTCTAAGAAAGAAGAAACCTTAAAAGTTCTACAAAATTCAGTGTTTTAAAGTTCTGAGTTCATTTTAAGTTAAGAACATTAACTTGCACAAACATGGGGGTACTACAAGATCTGACAATTTTATAAGTACATTAGTTAGATAACAGAATATTATCAAATTATTCAGAAATTAGTAGTTATTTAAAAGAAAATATGTATTGCATTTATGCAGAGTATAATAATCTAATCTCCTGATTCATGGCTTTGGTTATCAGCTTTATGTAGCTCACTACTAAATCTATATCTCTAATCTGGTTTTTCTTTCAAGATCAGGTTCATGACCCAACTATTACTACATAGTGTCATGACTATTTCTCTCATCTTAAAGCACAGCTCTTTATCTTTTTGACATTCCAACTTGACAGACTTTCCTAATTTCTTATTCTTGGAAATGACCAAGCATTCTCCTAGTTTGGAACCTTGAAGATATCTTTGACTAATGACTTGTCTTAGCTTGATCTCACAACTCAGTCACTGAGTCCTTTCAGTTCTACATGCAAATATTTTTTCCCTCTCTTTCTCTTTCTGCTCCCACTTCTACCCTCTTTTGAGTTGTTACTGAAGTTTCCATACTAATTTTTCTGGATCTAGTCTTTCTTGCCCTTGTCCACTTTCCCACTGCCCTCTATTAAATCTTAATAAAACACTAGTGTCATGAAAAATTCCCTCTGGATAGATTGCGAGGTTAGGATTGACATGTACACACTGCCATATTTAAAGCAGATAACCAACAATGACCTATAGTAAAAAAATAAAAACAAACAAACAAAACTTCCCTCTGCTCAAAAGTGTTCAGAGATTTTTCCTTGTGATTGGAATTAGGCTGAATTGCCTCATTATGATCTTTTAATAACATGGCCCCATTGTTTCTACCCAGAGAGTAAATACATATTAATTGAACATTATGTTTTACCAAATCTTCTCAATACACTGTGTAGGATACAAAAGCACTATAAATGTGAGCCCTGTCTTCAAGGAAGTAAAGTCTAGTTCAGGAAATATAGAAAACAGATATAAAAGTTAATTATACAAAGAGATATAAAAGCCAAATGAATGACTCATATCCATACATTATGACCTGAGAGAAAATTAGAATGGAGATATCTTGCCCTGCTAATATTTTTCTTATCCAAAGTAGATCCTCTATTTATTACTTATTTATATGTTTAATAATTAATTTTAACTTTGTTATGTTTCATATATGTGTGATTTGAATTCCAATGGTATGTAAGGTTTTGACATGATGGATATATACTAAATTCTCAATAAAAGTTAAAGAGCAAAATCAAGAGGGAGTGGCCAAGATGGCAGAGCAGGAAGACCCTGAACTCACCTCCTCTCATGAGCACACCAAAATTACAACTATTAACAGAGCAACTATTGATGAGAAAGACTGGAAAATGAATAGAGAAGGTCTTCTACAACTAAAGATACAAAGAAGGAACCACAAAAAGATGTATAAGAGGATGGAGATGCGATTTAGTCAAAACCTATACCCCCAGATAGGTAGCCCATAAACAGGAGGATAATTACAATTGCAGAGATTGTCCTCAAGGAACAAGTGGTCTGAGTCCCACATTGGGCTACCCAGCCCAGAAATTCTGCACAGGGAAGATGAAATCCCAGAATGGTTGGCTTGAAGGCAAGCAGGGCTTACTTTTGGAAAAGCCAGAGGGCTGTGGGAAACAGAGGTCACTCCTAAGAGTGCACACAGAATTTCACACACTCCTGGGCAGAAGCAGCAATTTGAAAGGAGCCTGGGTCAGATCAGCCTGGAGGACATAGACACTGGCAGCAGTCATTTTGGGGAGCTCATTCTACCACATGGACACTGGTGATGGCAAGCACTATTTTTGAATATTCTCTCTAGCTTATTAGTGTATGACCTGGGCCCACCCACCAGCCTGTAAACACCAGTACTGGGATGCCTCAGGCCAAGCAACTAGCCAGGTGGAGACACAGCCCCACTTGCCAGAGACTTGCTGCCTTAAGATGTCCTGAGCCTACAGCCACCCCAGGACATGACCCTGTTCACCAGAAGGCCTAGGACCTGGACCTGTATACCAGTGGGGCAGCACTAACCCTAGGACCCCCAGGAGCTCTGCAGCCAGCTACCTCATCACCCAGTCCCACCAACCAGCATCTGGCAGCCTCAGCACAAGGAAAGTCCTGGGAACCAACTGGAATGGAGCCATCAATGACAGACTGCCCACAGTAGTCAGTCTACCACAACAGAAGTATACATGCAACCCACATAAGGAATACTCTAAAGCATACAGCTCTGATAACCAGAGAGGAATGTGCTGCTGGGACACATAGAGCATCTCTACATAAGGACATTTATTTAAAGTTGGAAAATGTAACCATTTTACCAAATACATAGAAGTAAAAACAAATTCAGATAAAATGAGATGACAGAAGAATATGTTCCCAATGAGGGAACAAGATAAAACCCCAGAAGAACTAAATGAAGTGGAGATAGGCAACCTACCTGATAATGATCATAAAGATGTTCAAAGAATTTGGTGGAAGATTAAACTAAGAGTGAGAAATTAGAAGTTTTTAACAAAGAGTTATAAAATATAAAGAAGAATCAAATAGAGATGAAGAATACAATCACTGAAATGAAAAATACATTAGAAGGAATTAACAGTAGATTAGATGATACAGAGAAGCAGATCAGTGAGCTGGAAGACAGAGTAGTGAAAATTACTAAAGTTGAACGAAAAATAGTAAAAAGAAACAAGGATAGTTTAAGAGTTTTGGGACAACATCAGGCATACTAACATTCACATTATAGGGATCTCAGAAGGAGAAGAGAGAGAGAAAGGGGCAGAGAACATATCTGAAGAATAATAACTGATCTTCCCTAACCTGGGAAAGGAAACAGACATCCTGGTGTAGGAAGCACAGAGAGTTCCAAACAGGATCAACCCAAAGAGGATCACATCAAGACACATTGTAATTAAAATGGCAGAAGTTAAAGATAGAGAATATTAAAAGCAGAAAGGAAAAAGCAAAACGTTACATACAAGGAGATTCATATAAGATTATGGTCTGACTTTTCAGAAACTCTGAAAAGCAGAAGGGAGTGGCATGGTAAATTTAAAGTGATGAATGGGAAAAACCTACAACCAAGAATTCTCTAAGCAGCAAAGCTGTCATTAAGATTTGATGGAGAGAGCAAAAGTTTTATAGACAAGCAAAAGCCAAAAGAGTTAAGCAACACCAGCTTTACAAGAAATGTTAAAGGGACTTCTCTAAGTGAAAAAGAAAAAGCCACAACTAGAAACATAAAAATTATGAAAGGAAAAGAAAATCTCATTGGAAAAGACAAATATATAGTAAAGTTAGTAAATCAACCATGTGTAAAGATACTAGGAAGGTTAAAAGACAAAAGCAGTAAAATCATCTATATATGCAATAAGTAGTTAAGGATACACAAACAAAAAGATGTAAAATATGATGTCAAAACAGTAAGCATGTAGGAAGGGGAATAAAAATACAGATTTGTTAAAATGCATTTGAACTTAAGAAATCAACAACTTAAAATAATGACATATATTGCTACATATAAATGAAAAGTTTTTTAATAGATATACACACAAAAAAGAGAAAGGAATCCAAACTTAACACTAAAGATTCTTAGTCCTCAAATCACAAGTGAAGAGAACAAAAAAAGAAGAAAGGAACAGCAACTACAAAAACAACTACAGAAACAACCCCAAAACAATTAACAAAATGGCAATAAGTACATACATATCAATAATTACTATAAATGTAAATGAAATAAATGCTCAAATTGAACAACATAGAGTGGCTGAATGGATACAAAAATGAGACTGATATACGCTGCCTACATGAGACTCACTTCAGATTTAAAGACACACACAGACTGAAAGTGAGGGGATGGAAAAAGGTATTCCATATAAATGGAAATTTTAAAAAAAGAGCTGGGATAGCAATACTTACATCAGACTAAATAGACTTTAAAACAAAGACTGTAACAAGTGACAAAGAAGGACTTTATGCAATAATCAAGGGATCATTCCAAGAAGAAGATATAACAATTATAAATATATGTGCAAACAACATAGGAGCATCTAAATACATAATACAAATTTCAAAAAATCATTTATTTAGGCTGTTTTGGGTCTTCATTGCTGTGCACAGGCTTTCTCTAGTTGCAGTGGCGGGGGGGCTACTCTTCATTGTGGTATGTGGCCTTCTAATTGCAGTGGATTTTCTTGTTGCAGAGCATGGGCTATAAGAACATGGGCTACAGTAGTTGCAGTGTGTGGGCTTAGTAGTTGCAGCATGTGGGCTCTAGGGCACTTGGACTTCAGTAGGTGTGGCTCATGGGCTGTAGAGCGCAGGCTCAGTAGTTGTGCCACATGGTCTTAGTTGCTCTGTGGCATGTGGGATCTTCCCGGACCAGGGATTGAACCCATATCCCCTGCATTGGCAGGTGGATTCTTAACCATTGCACCCAAGGGAAGCCCCTAAAGCAAACATTAACAATGTAAAAAGAGAGGGAGATTCGTTCAAGATGGCGGAATAAAAGGACATGCTCTCACTCCCTCTTTCGAGAACACCGAAATCACAAATAACTGCTGAACAATCATTGACAGGAAGACACTGGAACTCATCAAAAAAGATACCCCACATGCAAAGACAAAGGAGAAGCCACAATGAGACTGTAGGAGAGGTGCAATCACAATAAAATCAAACCCATAACTGCTGGGTGGGTGATTCACAAACTGGAGAACACTTATACCACAGAAGTCCACCCACTGGAGTGAAGGTTTTGAGCCACATGTCAGGCTTCCTAAGCTGGGGGTCTGGCAATGGGAGGAGGAATTCTTAGAGAATCATACTTTGAAGACTAGTGGGATTTGACTGCAGGACTTTGGCAGGACTGGGGGAAACAGAGACTCCACTCTTGGAGGGAACACACAAAGTAGTGTGTGCATCAAGACCCAGAGGAAGGAGCAGTGAACCCATAGGAGACTGAACCAGACCTACCTGCAAGTGTTGGGGGGTCTCCTGCAGAGGTGGGGAGCAGCTGTGGCTCACCAAGGGACAAGGACACTGGCAGCAGAAGTTCTGGAAAGTACTCCTTGATGTGAGCCTTCCCAGAGTCCAACATTAACCCCACCAAAGAGACCGGGTAGGCTCCAGTGTTGGGTCGCCTCACGTCAAACAACCAACAGGGAGAAAACCGAACCCCAACCATCAGCAGACAAGCAGATTAAAGTTTTACTGAGCTCTTCCCACCAGAGCAACAGCCAGCTATACCCACCACCAGTCCCTTCCAACAGGAAACTTCCACAAGCCCCTTAGATAGCCTGATCCACCAGAGGGAAGACAGCAGAAGCAAGAACTAGAAACCTGCAGCCCGTGGAACAAAAACCACAGTCACAGAAAGATAAACAAGATGAAATTGCAGAGGGCTATGTACCAGATGACGGAACAAGATAAAACCCCAGGAAAACAATTAAATGAACTGGAGACAGGCAATCTTCCAGAAAAGAATTCAGAATAATGATAGTGAAGATGATCCAGGACCTTGGAAAAAGAATGGAGGCAAAGATGGAGAAGATGCAGGAAATGTTTACCAAAGCTCTAGAAGAATTAAAGAGCAAACAAACAGAGATGAACAGTATAATAACTGAAATGAAAAATACACAAGAAGGAATCAATAGCAGAATAACTGAGGCAGAAGAATGCATAAGTGACCTCGGAGACAGAATGGTGAAATACACTACCATGGAACAGAATAAAGAAAAGGAATGAAGAGAAATGAAGACAGCCTAAGAGATCTCTGGGACAACATTAAGGGCAACAACATTCACATTATAGGGGTCCCAGAAGGAGAAGAGAGAGAGAAAGGACCGGAGATAATATTTGAAGAGATTATAGTTGAAAACTTCCCTAACATGGGAAAGGAAATAGCCACCCAAGTCCAGGAAGTGCAGAGAGTCTCATACAGGATAAACCCAAGGGGAAACATGCCAAGACACATAGTAATGAAACTGGCAAAAATTAAAGACAAAGAAAAATTATTGATGGCAGAGAGGGAAAAAAGACAAATAACATACAAGGGAACTCCCATAATGTTAACAGCTGATTTCTCAGCAGAAACTGTACAAGGCAGAAGGGAGTAGCATGATATACTTAAAGGGATGAAAGGGAAAAACATACAACCAAGATTACACTACCCATCAAGGATTTCATTCAGATTCGATGGAGAAATCAAAAGCTTTACAGACACGCAAAAGCTAAAATAATTCAGCACCACCAAACCAGCTCTACAACAAATGCTAAAGGAACTTCTCTAAGTGGGAAACACAAGAGAAGAAAAGGACCTACAAAAACAAACCCAAAACAATTAAGAAAATGGTAATAGGAACATACATATTGATAATTATCTTAAATGTGAGTAGATTAAATGCTCCAACCAAAAGACACGGGCTTGCTGAATGGATACAAGACCCATATATATGCTGTCTACAAGAGACCCACTTCAGACACAGGGACACATACAGGCTGAAAGTGAGGGGATGGAAAAAGATATTCCATGCAAATGGAAATCAAAACAAAGCAGGAGTAGCAATACTCATATCAGATAAAATAGTCTTTAAAATAAAGAATGTTACATGAGACCAGGAAGGACACTATGTAATGATCAAGGGAACAATCCAAGAAGAAGATATAACAATTATAAATATATACGCACCCAACATAGGAGCACCTCAGTATATAAGGCAACTGCTAACAGCTCTAAAAGAGGAAATCGACAGTAACATAATAATAGTGGGGGACTTTAACACCTCACTTACAACAATGGACAGATCATCCAAACAGAAAATTAAGAAGGAAACACAAGCCTTAAATGACGCAATAGACCAGATAGATTTAATCACTATATATAGGACATTCCTTCCAAAAACAGCAGATTAACTTTTTTCTCAACTGCACACGGAACATTCTTCAGGATAGATCACATCTTGGGTCACAAATCAAGCCTCAGTAAATTTCAGAAAATTGAAATCATTTCAAGCATCTTTTCTGACCACAAAGCTATGAGATTAGAAATGAATTACAGGGAAAAAATCGAAAAAAACACAAACACATGAAGGCTAAATAATACGTTACTAAATAACTAAGAGATCACTGAAGAAATCAGAGAGGAAATCAAAAAATACCTAGAGACAAATGACAATGAAAACATGATGATCCAAAACCTATAAGATGCAGCAAAAGCAGTTCTAAGAGGGAAGTTTATAGCAATACAATCCTACCTCAAGAAACAAGAAAAATCTCAAATAAACAATCTAAATTTACACCTGAAGGAACTAGAGAAGAAGAATGAACAAAACCCCAAGATAGTAAAAGGAAAGGAATCATAAAGATCAGAGCAGAAATAAATGAAATAGAAACAAAGAAAACAATTGCAAAGATCAATAAAACGACATGCAGGTTCCTTGAGAAGACCAACAAAATTGATAAACCATTATGCAGATTCATCAAGAAAAAGACACAGAGAACTCAAATCAATAAAATTAGAAATGAAAAAGGAGAAGTTACAACAGACATGGCATGAATACAAAGCATCCTAAGAGACTACTACAAGCAACTCTATGCCAATAAAATGGACAACATGGAAGAAATGGACAACTTCTTAGAAAGGTATAACCTTCTAAGACTGAACCAGGAAGAAATAGAAAATATGAACAGACCAATCACAAGTAAAGAAGTTGAAATTGTGACTAAAAATATTCCAACAAACAAAAGTCCAGGACCATATGTCTTCACAGAGAAATTCTGTCAAACATTTAGAGAAGAG
Organism: Delphinus delphis; assembly: GCF_949987515.2. NCBI lineage: Eukaryota > Metazoa > Chordata > Mammalia > Artiodactyla > Delphinidae > Delphinus > Delphinus delphis. The sequence continues at coordinate 26,079,275 of NC_082700.1, forward strand.
CTAACACCCATCCATCTCAAACTCTTCCAAAAAATTGCTGAGGAAGGAAATCTCCCAAACTCATTCTATGAGTCCACAATCACCCTGATACCTAAACCAGAAAAAGATACTACAAAAAAAGAAAATTACAGACCAATATCAATGATGAATATAGATGCAAAAATCCTCAAAAAATACTAGCAAACAGAATCCAACAACACATTAAAAGGATCATACACCATCATCAAGGGGGATTTATCCCAGAGATGCAAGGATTCTTCAATATATGCAAATCAAACAGTGTGATACATCATATTAACAAATTGAAGAATAAAAACCATATGATCACCTCAATAGATGTACAAAAATCTTTTGACAAAATTCAACACTGATTTATAAAAACTCTCCAGGAAGTGGGCATAGAGGGAACGTACTTCAATACAATAAAGGCTATATATGACAAATCCACAGCAAACATCATTCTCAATGGTGAAAAACTGAAAGCATTTCCTTTAAGGTCAGGAATAAGACAAGGATTTCCACTCTCACCACTATAATACAACATAGTTTTGGAAGTCCTAGCCACGGCCATCAGAGAAGAAAAAGAAATAAAAGGAATAATAACTGGGAAAGAAGAAGTAAAACTGTAACTGCAGATGACATGATACTATACATAGAGAATCCTAAAGATGCCACCAGAAAACTACTAGAAGTAATTAATGAATTTGGTAAAGTTGCAGGAATCAAAATTAATGCACAGAAATCTCTTGCATTCCTATACACTAATGATGAAAAATCTGAAAGAGAAATTAAGGAAACACTCCCATTTACAATTGCAAAAAAAGGAATAAAATACCTAGGAATAAACTTACCTAGGGAGACAAAAGACCTCTATGCAGAAAAGTATAAGACACTGTTGAAAGAAATTAAAGATGATACCAACAGATGGAGAGATATACCATGTTATTGGATTAGAAGAATCAATATTGTGAAAATGACTATACTATCCAAAGCAATCTACAGATTCAATGCAATCCCTATCAAATTATCAATGGCATATTTTACAGAACTAGAACAAAAAATCTTAAAATTTGTATGGAGACACAAAAGACCCCGAATAGCCAAAGCAGACTTGAGGGAAAAAAACAGAGCTGGAGGAATCAGACTCCTTGACTTCAGCCTATACTACAAAGCTACAGTCATCAAGACAATATGGTACTGGCTCCAAAACAGAAATATTGATCAATGGAACAGGATAGAAAGCCCAGAGATAAACCCATGCACCTATGGTCAATTAATCTATGACAAAGGAGGCAAGGATATACAATGGAGAAAAGACAGTCTCTTGAATAAGTGGTGCTGGGAACATTGGACAGCTCCACGTAAAAGAATGAAATTAGAACACTCCCTAACACCATACACAAAAATAAACTTAAAATGGATTAGAGACTTAAATGTAAGACCAGGCACTATGAAACTCTTAGAGGAAAACATAGGAAGAATACTCTTAGACCTAAATCACAGCAAGATCTTTTTTGATCAACCTCTTAGAGTAATGGAAATAAAAACAAAAATAAAAAAATGGGACCTAGTGAAACCTAAAAGCTTTTGCACAGCAAAGGAAACCATAAACAAGATGAAAAGACAACCCTCAGAATGGGAGAAAATATTTGCAAATGAATCATCGGACAAAGGATTGATCTCTAAAATATATAAACAGCTCATGCAGCTCAATATTAAAAAAAACAAACAACCTGATCCAAAAATGTGCAGAAGACCTAAATAGACATTTCTCCAAAGAAGGCATACAGATGGCCAAGATGCACATAAAAAACTGCTCAACATCACTCATTATTAGAAAAATGCAATGAGAAGTACAATGAGGTATCACCTCACACCAGTTAGAATGGGCATCATCAGAAAATCTACAAACAACAAATGCTGGAGAGGGTGTGGAGAAAAGGAACCCTCTTGCACTGTTGGTGGGAATGTAAATGGATACAGCCACCATGGAGGACAGTATGGAGGTTCCTTAAAGAACTAAAAATAGAATTACCATATGACTTAGCAATCAGACTACTGGGCACATACCCAGAGAAAACCATAATTCAAAAAGACACATGCACCCCAATATTCACTGCAGCACTATTTACAATAGCCAGGTCATGAAGCAACCTAAATGCCCATCGACAGATGAATGGATAAAGAAAATGTGGTCAATGGAATATTACTCAGCCATAAAAAGGAAAGAAATTGGGTCATTATTAAAGACGTGGATGCATCTAGAGACAGTCATACAGAGCAAGGTAAGTCAGAAAGAGAAAAACAAATATTGTATATTAATGCATATAAGTGGAAGCTAGAAAATGGTACAGATGAACCGGTTTGCAGAGCAGAAATTGAGACACAGAAGTAGAGAAAAAAACGTATAGACACCAAGGGGGGAAAGCGGCGGGGGGTGGGGGTTGTGGTGTGATGAATTGGGAGATTGGGATTGACATGTATACACTGATGTGTATAAAATGGATGACTAATAAGAAAAAAATAAATAAATAAAAAATAAACATTAAAAAAAAATAAAGGAGGGGCTTCCCTGGTGGTGCAGTGGTTGAGAGTCTGCCTGCCGATGCAGGGGACATGGGTTCATGCCCTGGTCTGGGAAGATCCCACATGCCATGGAGTGGCTGGGCCCGTGAGCCATGGCCACTGAGCCTGCACGTCCAGAGCCTGTGCTCCGCAATGGGAGAGGCCATAACAGTGAGAGGCCTGCGTACTGCAAAAAAAAAAAAAAAAAAAAAAAAGAATATTGCCTATAGCCTGAAATATACAGGATAGCCCATTCTCAAGGCTGTGCCCTTTAAAGATATAATACTTTTCCATTCATATAGAGATAAAAAGTTGCAGAATAGAGAATAACATTTGTCTTGTTGGAGGCTTACAGGAACCTCATGACTTGACCTATGTGGACAGCTACAAGGACAAAGGATTCAGATACCAAGAAGTTTGCAACAACCAACCACATCCCCTCCCCCCATTTTTTAAAAAGTTATTTAATTTATTTTTGTCTGTGTTGGGTCTTCATTGCTGTGCGTGGGCTGTCTGTAGTTGCGGTGAGCTGGGGCTACTCTTTGTTGCGTGCGCAGGTTTCTCATTGCAGTGGCTTCTCTTTGTTGCACAGCACTGGCTCTTGGCACATGGGCTTCAGTAGTTGTGGCTCATGGGCTCTAGAGTGCAGGCTCAGTACTTGTGGCACATGGGTTTAGTTGCTCCATGGCATGTGGGATCTTCCCGGACCAGGGCTCGAACCTACGTCCTCTGCATTAACAGGTGGATTCTTAACCACTACACCACCAAGGAAGCTCCCCTCCTCTTTTAGTATAAAGAAGGCTGAATTCTAACTCAGATTAAATGGTTCTTTGGGACACTAGTCCACCATCTTCTTGGCCTGCTGGTTTTCTGAATAAAGTCACCATTCCTTGCCCCAACAACTTGTCTCTTGATTTATTGGCCAGTCTTGTGTGATGAGTAGTATGAGGCTGGACTCAGTAACAACACGATGCTGCTGGACTCTTGAGGTCAGGGGTGAGAAAAGGAATATAAAAATTGTGAACAATGGATAAGAAGACAGGGATTAAACTTCGCTAGTTATAGAAATTCAAAATGGGAAAATTTTTGTATTACTGCTTCAACAGATTTTAGATTTCTGAGTTAGGTAAATTCAGTTAAAAAGAGAGAACAAAATATAATGTTAAAAGGAGAAATTATTTCCTTATTTGTCTTTCTTTTTTTTTGGAAGGGATACCTCTTAAAACACAAAACCAGAACCTCTGTACAGAGTGATTATGACTGGACTGCTGAAGGGCCCATTCAGAAAAAGTTTTTTGTAGAACATCAACTTTATGTCTAGATTTTAAATCAGAAACTCATAGGACTATAAGGAAGGACAATAAAAATATATTTACTTTGGGTCTCTGACCTTCTGTAAAGACAGCGCGTAATTCTTTTGGTCAGATGTGTCTCCCTGTCCAGTTATAAAAGATCTGCTAAGCAAGACCTGTTTCATTGAAAGAATTTTTGAGATGAACTGCCAAGTCAGAAGAAAGCACTAAAGCCAAAGTTTAGAATAATTAAGGATACAATCTTTGCTCTATAGAAGCAGGAGAGACCCCAAGAGAACAACGTCAAATGTCATGATGATACACTGACTTCTCCTGAAAAGACTGTAATGGATTTGACTGGCATAATCCAAGATGTATTTATCAAGCACCCATTAGGTGACTGGCATTGTTCCAAACAAATCTTCCAGGTGGTGGAAGACTGGTCGTTTTCTGCAGAGAGAGAAATTGATTTCCTACCTAAGATCAACTTTATGAGGAGCAAGCTATTTATTTTATTTATGGCTTGAACTCAGTTCCCTGCTGTAATAATTCAAATTCTGTAGGTACGGACCTCCTTCCTATTTAGATATTGACTAGAAAGGGAGCCAGCTTAGAGTTGGCCCTGCAGCTACTTGCAGGGGGTTTGGATTTATGCTAATGAATGGGGCTGAATCTTTCAAGGATTTGCTTTCATTACTAAATCCTCAGGATAGTACTTTCCAACACTCTTGGTTGGGCTTTGAAATAAGAGTGGAAGTCTATATACTCCATGCTGAAGGCTACTTAGGCTCAAAACAAAACTAACTCAAGAAACGCTTAATGGAAAAGTTTGGTTTTAAAATAAAATTCTGTATCCAAGTAAACAGAAAGTAAAGCAAAAATGTCCAAGAAGTTCAGGAAGCGTAGTCATGGAAAGGTGAGCCCGTATTCTTATCTTGGGAGTCAGATGTTTCAATGTAACCTCAACTTACTTGGAAACTTTGCAAATGTTCTAATTATTAGCCATTGAGTTAGATAGTCCAAGTTGCCAGATTTCAGGAAGCACAGTCTCAGAAGAGTTTTGATATTTTTCTAAAGTAAGAAACTTACCTAAGCCTTTACCTTAATCATTCCTGGAGCTTGTATGTTCTCTTTACTGACAGCAGGAAGCCAAAGACCTTTCTACAAATCAGTTCTCAATGGGGACAGACACATTTGCTGAACTACAGTAAGGTTATGGACAAATCCACTTGGAAACAAATCATAGCAGAATTTGAGAGAAACTACAGAACCAGATATATGATTGACATGCCACCTGAACCATGAAGTTCTTCAGAAATGTAAATATAAGTATCACTGTGGTAAAAAACAGGTACTCCTTTCTTTAAGACATAAAGTTGATTCTGGAATTTTAAAAATAAGTTTAGAATTATATAAACCGGGCCAAAACTTTATCAGTCTAGTCATTGAATTGCTTTTTTCCTGCTTATAAAACCTCATTTACCTTCATGTTTGAATCCCTTCTTTATGAGCTTTATGTAACAGTAACCTATAGATTTAAATTTGTGTGCATGTTTGTGAAATATATGAGGATTTTACAACCTCCTAAATTTTGGATCATCTATTAATACATTTAACTTACTCTTATTTTTCTCATGGATTCTTTTAAAGAAGATGGTTGTATAATGTTTTCCTCTAACTCCATCCTTTATAAATTTACACTCGATTAGAACATGGGCAACATCAAAACTATCTCATTCTTTTTTTGTACTCTATATATCATTCTTGAATATTAATAACTATCTTAGCCATTTTATGGGCTGGTAGGTTATTTAATTTTATTACTGCCTTTGGATTGACCAACGAACCTCAACAATCTGGGGAAGGCAATGGAAAGCCTTTCCATTTGAATGGAGAACTACATATTTGTCTAAAGATTTCTTTAAAAACTTTTTTAAAAGCTAGAAAGTCCACAGAAAACCACGGTGACAATTTACCTAATAAGCGATTATGGAGTGTCTATTGCATTTACTGCTAACAGAAAGGCTGAAGCAGCATCATCTCAAAGTTTTATTTTCAAGTACTTGATTTTGAATTTCTTCATTAAAAGTGGTAAGTGAATGCAAATAGTCATCACCTCTGCCTCTGGGATTTTACCACATCAGATAGGAAAGGACACAAATATACAGCTCCTAAGAGGGTAGAGGCATAATAGCATTCTTTTAAAGCTACAAGTACGTTATGAGCAGATATGCTCAATTTTCATAATTTATGACTAATGTGATGTAACAGTGGTCAGCAAACCTTTTCTTAAAAGGGTTAGGCAATAAATATTTTAGGCTTTGTAAACCATGTGATCTCTGTCACATCTCCTCTCTGCCCTGGAGCAGGAAAGCAGCCATAGACCATATGCAAATGATGAGCTTGGATGTGTTCCAATAAAACTTTACTGACAGAAACAAACATTGGGCTGGATGTGGCTTGTGGGTACTAGTTTGCTGATCCCTGTGGTATAATATCACACATCCTACTTAGAACTGAGAAAAATGAAACATTGCTCTTGAATAGTTTCTGCTGGATGAGGTTTAGGAAACATCCAAATTAACCATTAATAAGTGGTTTGAGCCTTGTTTTTGCCACAACTTCAGTTTCTTCATTTGAAAATATCTCTCTTCCTCACCTATTTGAAATGTGATAATATGTTCACAGGACACAGAACAATATGGTGACAAAAAAGTGTGTCGAAGGATGAAAATGCATAAGTTGCTTTGCCAAGTTTTGCTCAAATGTGTTACTTTTCTGCAACTGCTCAAATGTGTTACTTCTCTGCAACATTTGGTTTTCATATTTTCATGGTAGCATTTACCATAATGTCTTATAAGTTGTAATTTGACTGTCGTCTTCTTTAGAATATGGGTTCTTCAAGGGCAAGGTCTACATATGTCTATCTCTGTATCACTAGAACTTTGCACAATGTCTTCCTCACTCACTATTCTTTAAATGAATGATCACATAATTCACAGACTACCCTGACAGGCCTATGATTTTTTTCTAAGTGCTTTCTAGGTATTTTCCAGACAGTTTCTATCCCTGTCTTCCTTTCCTGAGCTCTAAAATAGTGCCTGAAATTCATCCCATTTGAGTAAATGTCTTAAACAGTAATTGAAAAGATGATTTAACTTGGGACATTATAAAAGGTTGACTGAGAATAACTCTTCTCATGCCAGGACAACTGAATACAATATTCTAAATGTTTAACTTAAACAAGGATGTATATAACAAAGTGCAAAAAATATATAGCATATTTTTATATCAATTTCACCAAGTATAGTAAATATGGTTACTGCTCCACATTAAACCCCTTGGATACTTTCTGTCATTCAAGTTGTTTCTCTTGACTTCTATATACTTTAACTTCCTATAACTCATGCCTGTAGGCAACTCTCTTTGGAGGACTGTCCTCAGAATCCTAGAGCAGCTTTGTCTACACTTGCCAAGAGCTGGAGATGCCTGGGAGCTTACACCCCTCTTGATGTGGCCCCAAGCAAATAATGAACTGTCACAGAAGCATGGAAACCCAGCTGGCTTGCCCCAAGAGGAGACAGACTTTAAGGCATAATTTATACTCCAGAGCTTCCCTTGGGATCAGGCTGAGGCTGGGACTTCGCCTAAAATTATAACCTTGCTTGGCTGGTTGACTTCCACTGACCTACTTCTCTTACTCCCTTGCTGTTTCACCAAGGAGCCTTTTCTTAATGACACACATGCATGCAAACCTTCACCTCAGAGACTATTCTGGGAAACCCTAAGATATTCAGCTAAAGAAATATTTCTATTTGGTCTTCTTTCTATTTTTTTCCTTCTTCCCCTCCTCCTTTTCTTTCTCCCTCCACTTCTCTTCCTCAAGCTGACTCGGCATCCCTCATTGATATATTCGGGGCCACACATCATTCATGACCTCTGCCATCTGGGGTTGGAATGGTCTTTCAGCACCTTAGCAGCAGGAAGGGTTTTACTGCAGCTGCTTCTTTGGCAGGAAGAGTGTAGCTTCTGTGTTGAGTTCAACATGAAAAGTGCTTCCCTACTGGGTAGAAGCCATGGATTGTATAACACTCCCTGTTTCACACTATTAAATATCAGCTCTGGCTGGGCAGCAGCTCTGGTTTTCAATGTTTTTCCCCTAAGTATATATTTTTATTTAAGTGTAACACACATAACGAAAAACACACGAATCATAAAAAAACAGAGCTGAAAAATGAATGTTACAAAGTAAACAGAACTGTGTAACTACCACCAGGTCAAGAAACAGAACATTACTTGCACCCTAGAAGTCATCACTCTACTCTCCCTGGCTGTTACAGGCTCTTAAATGTAACTGCTATTCTGGTGCCATCAGTAATTGTATAGTAAGGAATACATCTTACCCAAAGAGAGATCTGAACTTTGTTCTTGGGTACTGAGAGGGGATCTCTAGGCCCCTGAATGTCCAGCCTGAGAGCAATGTCTTTATTTGCCTGGGTGCTTTGGTCCCTGGAAAGTCTAACCATGTGACTTATGATGAGGGCTTTGAGGTTTGTCTTGTCATATCTGATCTCTGGAGAATCTGGAGACTAAATGTATTAGCCCAGACCTACAGGAGGGGCTGAGACTAAAGGTCAACCATGCAGGCAATATGCTATCAAGTCCCAATATAAACTCTAAACACCAGTGTCTCCAGTGAACTTCCCTAGTTGGCAGTTACTCCACGTGTATTGTGACACACCTACTCCAGGAGAGGCAAATCCTGTGGACAAGGAAGCATCACATTGGGAACCCTTCCAGATTCTTCTCTATGCTACTCCCTTTGCTGATTCTAACTTGTATCCTTTTACTATAATAAAACTGTAATCATAAGTTGAGTGCTTTCTGAGTTCCATGAGTCTTTCTAGAAAATTATAGAACTTGACAGTAATTGGTAGAGACTGGGATTAGCAGCCAGCTGGTCTGAAGTGAAGGTGGCCCTGGAGACCCTGAGCTTGTGGCTGACCCTTGACTGAGGGCAGTCTTGTGGGGACTGTACCTGTTACCTGTGCACTTTGCTAGCTTATTACAACCATAGATATGTTTGGATTGATTTTTGAACTTCACATAAGTGGAATCATTCAACACGTACACTCATATTTTCTGGCTTTTTCAAAAGAACATTCTTAATCTATGTTATATGTAGCTGTAATTTGTTCTGTATTCTATATAGTAATTTCATGATAGGAATGAACTTTAAAATTTGTATTTATTTATTTATTTTATTGTTGATAGATATTTGGGTTGTTTCCAGTTTGAGGTTTTGGGAAAAAATAATTCTGCTGTGAACATTCTTGCACGTGTCTTCTGGTGGATGTAAACACTCATTTATCTTGGGTATATACGAAGGAGTGCAAATGCAGGGTCAGAGCAGATTCTTAATCTCAACTTTAGGCAGTCCCGCCCAGCATTTTCAAAATAATTTGTATCAGTTTCCATTCCTGCCAGCAGATCATGAGAGTTCTGGTAGTTCCACATTCTTGTCAACACTTGGTATTGTCTGTCTCTTAACTTTTAGGTCATTTTAGGGAATGGGAATACACTCAACTTAAAACTGCATGAAAGAAATAAGAACACTATATATATGGAATCTAAAAAAAAAAAAAAATTGTCATGAAGCACCTAGGGGCAGGACGGGAATAAAGACTCAGACCTACTAGAGAATGGACTTGAGGACACGGGGAGGGTGAAGGGTAAGCTACGACAAAGTGAGAGAGTGGCATGGACATATATACACTACCAAATGTAAAACCTATAGCTAGTGGGAAGCAGCCACATAGCACAGGGAGATCAGCTCGGTGCTTTGTGACCACCTAGAGGGGTGGGATAGGGAGGGTGGGAGGAAGGGAGATGCAAGAGGGAAGAGATATGGAGATAGCTGTATACGTATAGCTGATTCACTTTGTTATGAAACAGAAACTAACACACAATTCTAAAGCACTTATATTCCAAAAAAGATGGTAAAAAAAAAAAAAAAAGAAAGAAAGAAGAACACTGTCATTTGTCCAAGTGTAACAATTCAAACTATGTGTGCACAGGGGTGACAGTGAAATGATTTGTCATCTGGGAAAGGTAGCCTGACAAAGAGAGGACATTTCCCTGGAAACTCTCCATGGAGAATTGAATGGTTTGCAAACACAGTCTCCTTGGTGGTCTATAACTGACCAAATGTGAAGATGCTACTTAAAGGTATTAAAGCTCACAAGAAGTTGACAGTGAAGCTATCTGGTACTGATTTGTTTTGGTAAGAATATATAATATTGTACATTGTACATTCAAGTTCTTTAGTAGCTATAGAATCATATATATAATATAATTATATACATTCATAGTAATAAAATATAAATATATAATATATATATAATTTTCTCTTTTCTTTTGTCTGCATTTAAAAATTTTTAGCCCTTTAGCCTTGTTTCTTGGCATTTCTGGTACTTTTTAAAATCAAATATTGGACCTAGTGAATGAACATTTCAGAAACTCTAGTTGCTATTTTTCTCCAGAGGGTATTTAATTTCTGTTAAAATTAAATGACTATTAGAGTAGGGGCAGGTCACCTTGCTGTAATCAGGAATTGCAGTAATTTGAGGTAGGTTTAGCCTTTGTGAGCGCCTGTCTATTTCCTGTTTACCCTTTTTCCTGGGCTTAGCCTTCACTATTTTTAATTGAAAACCTGGGTGGTTACTAGGGTCCCCTATTAATGGTGGATTCTGACCTCCAGTTTCCATCTCCCACCACTATGAGTCTTCTGAAAAAGCTCTAGGTTAGCTTTTTTTTTTTTTAACATCTTTATTGGAGTATAATTGCTTTACAATGGTGTGTTAGCTTCTGCTTTATAACAAAGTGAATCAGTTATACATATACATATGTTCCCATATCTCTTCCCCCTTGCGTCTCCCTCCCTCCCACCCTAGCTTTTTAGCCTACCAGCTGATCACACTGAACTGCTTGGTTCAGTGGTCCATCACTATCACAAATTAAGGATTGCAAATGGCTTGCGGGGGGAAAAGAATGATGTCCTCACTTCTCTGAGGTTATCTTTTCTCTCTTGTCTTGGCTCCTCCATTCCTGGTTGTTTTAGGAACAATGAAATTCAATTATTTTGCCCAAGCACAAAAGAAAGACTGAAACTCTGAGCCACTGCCTTCTGCTTAGAAACCTTATCTCTGCTACTAAGAAAACAGCCTAAAGGAGAAAAAGTGGCTGAGAATTTGGGTTCAGCTCAATGCAGTATCCTTTATGGGATCCCAGCGAATTTGGCCTTGCCTGCCTATCGGCTCACTGATTCCCTCACAGAGCTGTTTAGGTTTGTTTTATATTTTATTCAGCTTTTATAGTGCTTCCCAGCAGAAGAATTAATTGGATGCAATCTACTCTGTCAGAATTAGAAGTGGAAGTCCTATTCTGAAGTGCAAACTACTATTTCTATTTCAAAAGTAAGTTACTCTACGCAGTGTTTATGTTTTTGGTCTCTCTTCTTCAAACTACACCATCCCCATTTGAGAATCTCAGATATCTCACTTCTCCAAAATAGACCAGAAATAAATCCATTTTATTAAATATGTGACACTTTTCTGCTTTAGGGTGGCCCACTACTCTGTGTGTGTGTTGTGTGTGTGTGCACACGTGTGTGCATGTGTGTGTCCTTTTATATGTTCTTGGTTAGGATGGAAGCTTTTTTTAGGGTAAGCTTTAAACTATATAATTGACCTAGGAGCAAGTGTAATTTTTCACTGAAACTTATTCTTGAGTCCTAATCAGATACCTTAAGTACACTTATATTTGTCTTTGTAATTTGTATACATCAGTGTCAATTCTTTTCAACTCCTGATTTACCTCTATTTGAAATAATGATTATAATTAAGAGTTACATTAATTTCTACTCTATACACATAGATTTTCCTTTATTTGTTATTTTCAGCATTATTATTATGCTCTTGATTAGATAATGCAAGTATAATATAAAACATTTAAAAGATATAAAACAAATAAAGTGAAAGGTAACTTTCATTATTGTTCTACCAACAATATATATATTTTTTCTACCAACAGTTTCTCATCTAGGAGCCAATCATTCTTGTCTGTGTTTAATGTATGCTTCCAGAAAATACAACACTTGTACCACTTTTTAAATAGTAAATACAAATTTTAGTATGCATACACATCGTTCAGTACCTTGTTTTTCTTCTCTACTGAACAATATATCTTGGAGAAATCTCCGTGTTGGTACACAGATATGCCGTCTTGTCCATTTTAACTGCCACATAACATTCCATTATTTATATCCATTTATTGGGTGTATTTAACTAGCTTTCTACTGAGTTTTTAAATTGTTCCTAATGTGTTATTATAAAATACTACAATAAGTATTCTTGAATGTGCATTTTTTGTGAACATATTAAAGGATACCTGTAAAATTAATATCTTTAGGTTTAACTGTTGGTCAAATGTTATGCGTGTTTACTCATTTTATTTCTATGGCATCTTTAATTTCTCAGCATTGAATTGCTTGATAAATTTGCTTACTTTCTGAACGTGATGAAGCTTATATCAAATTTGATTTCACAAAGCTTATAATCAAAAATTCTGTTTTACTGAGGCTTATTTAAAAATTTTAGCAAATCACATGTAACCTAGCTTTTCTTTTCAACTTTAAACTACTATTAGAAAAGTGGTTGCAGAAAAGAGTAGCTTTATTTATTTTGCTGTTCTTTTTTAAAAAAAAAATACTTTAAATTTTGGTATATTTTTAGCTGCAACTAATTGTGTAGGCTAATCATGTCCAACAAGGCAACTCTGTTATCTTCTCATATTTTCTCAAACACCCAATATTTTCCAGATCTAGCTTCACATAACCAAGACTATTTAATTTTGATCCAAATAAAATTTTATTAGGTACAAATTGGAAAAAATAATTAGTTAGTGGTTGGAAACATAGCTGAAAAGCAAAGGGCTCAGCAGATCTGTATATCTCACCAGAAACTGGGGACACTTTATTTCCAAGCTTTGTGGTAGACAGAAATCCAATCAAGAAATGCACCCTTGTTTAGAACCCTCTAATAGACTTTTAGCTTTCAGTTGCACAAGAGCCTGCAGACAAATGACTGACTGCTTTTTTTATGGTGTTAAAAAGGTATGGTCCTCTAATGAGTAGAGAGTTACCCAAGGGAAAAGAGCAAGAGGAAGCTTGCTGTGTGCTACCCAGCATCTAGTGCTGAGATTTCTCTGTCACAGGGAATTCCTATCTCTTCACGTGAATAATAATGAGAGTCATCATGTGTCTGTGTACTCTTAGTCACACAGTGGCTTTCCTTATTATTTTTATTCATAGTTTTCTGAATTTTCATTCATTTCTGAAACAATGTAATATTTATTGTGCGGCGATTCATTGCCCCATTCTTTGCCAGTTGATGTGCATAATGATGAAAAGACAATTCCTGCTCTCGGAAACCTGTCTTCTAAAGAAAGTCAGAATTGAACAAAGAAATACACTGCAATATGATAAGAGCTATGATAGAAGAATTCAAGTGTCCTATAGGAATGTATAAGGGCCTTCAGGGGTTAAGTGGAGGAGGATTTCCAGAGGAACAGTGGGGACACCTAATTAGTAAAATGAAGAGTTGGATGAAGAGTATTTTAAGGAATTCTAACCTTATCCTTCCCTTCCCTAATTACATGCAAACACTTGCAGACCTTAAGATTTCCGAAGATCTGCTATATTTTATTCTCTCCACAGTGTCAGTGAACCTATCATACCAGTCACCAGATGTGCTGGACTGAATGAAAAAAGGATCACAATTTTTCACCCTTCCCAGAACTCATGCTCTTTGCAATGGGACTTTGAAGTTCTTCCCATCAAGAAATGGAATCTTTCCCCCAACCTCCTGAATCAGGGCTAACCCGCTTTGGCAACATATTGTAGCGGAAGAAAAGATGTGCTAGTTCCAAGCCCATGATTCCATTCTCTTGGAACCCTGCCTGCATCACATCAAGCCTGGACTAGCCTCCTAGAGAATGAGACACCATGTGGAACAGAGCCAGCTCAGCCCAGTTGTCCCAGCCAAGGCCCCATGCATGTGAGTGAGTCCAGCTGAGATCAGCTGGTCCAGAACAGCTTGGCCCTAGACTCATGGGAAATAATAAGTGGTTGTTGTGTTAAGACACTATGTTTTTAAATTTATGCATTCACAGCTAACATTGAAGGATGGTTATGAGGATGAATAAATAATGTATGCAAAACACTACACTCAGTGACTACCACATAGTAAACAATGAAAATTATTATTTTTGAAGATCAAGTTAAAATCTGAAAGTTAGTTTTCTTTTCTCGGCTTGAATGTGCGCAAAAAATACTGGGAAACATTTTTGGCTAGATAGCTCAGTGTTCTCAATCTGTTTTGAAAGCCCTCTGACCACAGTTTTCCTAAAAGATTTTTATTGTTAAAGTAGTACTAGTTTTTATTGAAAGTAGTATAATTGTGATCCTTAGCTTGAGTTCCATGACGAGGGTACTGGGATGAAATGAATTGTGTGGTTTATGGCTGGAATGGCCACCTCTTTTTTGCATTATATCCTTATTAGCTGGAGTCTGCTACCATTACCAACATTCAAGCCTATCCCCAAAAGGTAGGCTTGATGTTGCCAAGGGAGCTGGTTGTGAACATAGTTAAACCGACTTCTTATAGTCTTGAAAAACCCTTATAATCCCATAGCCAAGCCATCCATAGGCCTACTCACTGCTATGAGTGCCCCAGAATTCTATACGTGAACCTACATAATATGTTGTATCTTTATATGGCTGACTATCCTGAAATAAGGAGAGGCCAGTTTTTACTAGGTCTGGAGTACCAACAGGAGTCTGGGCTTTTGTCCTAGAGGAAGCATCAGCATTTGGCTTTCTGCAGCTTCTTTAAGCTGCTTCAAATAATTTATAGATAACATCTGCTGCTATCTTCTAGTCTTTGCTTGGTTTTCTTAACAGTCCAGAAGACTTTTGCTTTAAATCCAGTTACTTTTCACTTTACTCAGATAGCTACTTTCCTTTTTTTTTTTTTATACCGGAAAAAAAATGATGAATCCTATCTCTTCCAAGTTTTATGCTGGAACAATCTTTAGACTTCTCTCAGAAACTGGAGCAATCATTAGAGTTCTCCTGGACAACTTATTTTCTTTAATAGGTATAATCGTTTTCATTGTAAATTATTAATTCATGAAATATTTATTGAGTGCTTAGTATATGATAGATGTTGCACTGTGTCGTAGTTTGGGTTCTTCCAGAAGTGGACCCTGAGATAAAGATCTGAGTGCAAGTGGTTTATTCCAAGAAGCACAAGACGGGTGAAACTTAATCTCCCAGGAAAAGCTAGTCAAAGGAATAAAACCCAAATCTCAGAATTATTTTATTTAAAGGATGAAGACGCTGACACATTTATGCTCAGCTCTGGAATTGAGGACTGCTGGAGAAGGCAGAGATGTATAAAATTTGCATAGGCAAAGTGACTTTCCAAGATGTTGGAAAGAAACTCTTCCGACATGAGATGAAGGCACTGTCAATTGGAAGTCTGTCAGGGCATACTGGCAGCGATGAGGGAGATGGGTGGAGTACCAACAACATCTGATACAACTAAGCCTTTTATATTTACTATCTCATTTGATCCTTACAGTTCTATGAGGAAGCCATTGCTATCTCTCTTTGTTCAAAGACAAAAACTGAGGTTGAGATTAGTTGTTTAATTAGCCCAAGGTTATATGCTAATAAGAGGCAGAGTCAGGATTTAGACCCAAGACTGGGATTCCCAGTCTCTCGAGAAAATAACGACTTTCCAAACATCACACACCTGCTATTTAGCAGAGCTAGGGCTATGACCCAGGTCTCCTGACATGCAGACTAGTGGCCTTTCCATAGATGTATCTGGCCATTCTTATTCCCTGCACACCTGCCACCTCTAAATTCTATACCCTGGGAATTTGATTGCCTGAGTTAGTTCTTTTAATATCAGGGCATTTGATGCCACTGCTTTCTTTAGATGCTCTGGAATCACCAAAGGAAAATCTATAAGTTCCCCTTTCAACGCGTCAACTACCTGTTAGCAAGTCCACAATTTCTTCTGGGGATATTCCTCTAGCTGAAGATACTCTATTCTCTTTATTGATAATTTTATTCCCTTGAAATTACTTTGTTTGCTCCCATAACAAAGTCCTTTTGCATGTTGTTTCCTCTTCCTGAATGCTCTTCTTTCTCCTTGTCACCTAGCTGATTCCTATGGGTTCTTCTGATCTCATGTCATTTCCCAGAAATCCTCCTCTGACCTTCTTGATCACATTAAATGGAAGCACCAAGTAACTCTCCTTTATGTCACTCTTTGTGGTTCCAATTTAACTTTTGTTCCTGTGAGTGTTTCATCAAAGACTGAAAACACTACCAGAAGAGGGACTATGTCAATTTTTGTTTACTGTCATATCTTCCTCACCGAAAACAGCAGGTGCTCAGTAAATATCGGCAAATAAATGGTTGGGTGATGGATGCATTTCTGTTGCAAAGCACCCAGGGTGTAATGTTTTGTATTTCATCTACTAGGAAAGAACTTTGGCTCCTGCTTTAGTAGACTTAACTGTTGGTCACAGCTTCTGTCTAACACTTGAACATACAGCCATTCCCAGGGATCATACCCTGTCCTTCCTGCCAGCATATCCCTGTCAAACCCCCAAACTACCCCAGGATGCATTAAGCTAAATATGCAACAAACCCAGGTGCACCTGCAAAAATTTAAAAGGATGGATACTCTGCCTATTTAAATTGTTCTGTTCAATTATGGGGAAAGAGTATTGTCATACAATACACATCAATTAGCATTAAAAGTGCTAACCTCCATTTTCTGAAATACTCATACTGAGGCTTGAGGCTAGCATTTATTCTCTAATACATCCCCACATTTCTGCCCCCACCAGTGGAAATTTTGTCTCCTGGAGTCAGTTGGGCTCTTCCCAAGCCTATTTATGCCTCTCAAACTTACTACAGCACTTGCATATTTTAATTTATTGTAAACCATTGAAATATGAGCTCATCAACAACAAAAAAAGTGTTGTTTCCTTAAACATTAAGTTGAATGCTTTGAAAAGTCTCAATCAAGTCCAAGTGGCTAAATTTATTTTTAAAATGTTGAATTAGTTATGAGCAAGATAATTGTATAAGATGGAGTTATAATCATAAATATCTAGATGGTTTTTGACATCACAAGTCTTCTCAAGAAACAGCAACTGGAATGATAGAATCATGCTTTATGGTGCAGAAAAATCATGAGGCAAACTTCCATTTAGGAGATGCATATCTCATTTCCTTCTTGTCTAAAATGAGAATAGCAAAACCCAACAGAGAGCTTTGAAGATTAGATATAGTAATGCTTGTTAAGCGTCTGGCCCAGTGCCTGGCTTGTAGCAAGTGGTTAGTTTATTTTGCCTCCTGCTGTGTGTGGAAGCACTTGGTAAATGCGGATGTAGGAATCTCAGTTATTGTTCCAAGGGCCCAGGGAGGAATCAGCCAGGAAGGGAGGCAGATCTGGAAAACCTGAGGATGAACCCAAAGAGAGAAATTGATCCGGGATCATTTGCAAATGTCCTTCAACGTCTGGGCTGAATCTACACAAGGAAAGAAGCTTGCAAAAAGTTGCTTTTTTTCTTTAAGTGAGAAACCTGTGGAAGATGGGTTTGATGAGCTTCACCAGAGGAGCACATGGTTCCTGCCCCGCTGGGTGGGTTCCCAGCCAAGACTGTAGCCATGACAGTCTCTATTTGAAAGATTAAGTACAACACACAACATTTGATAAAAAAGCAGGAGAGGAGGCTAGTGATGCATCAAATGAGACAACTCTCTACAAGTCCAGAGAAAATCTTTTAAAAGTGGAGAGTTTGAAAGTAAATTTAACAAATTCCTCTGAGTCAAGAGCTCAGCACAGATTGCCAACTGGAGAGGTTTCATGTTTTGCAAACCTGGTTATTTCCAGATTCTCTGTGGGGACCAGATCCTACCGGCTCTTCCTGCTAAGAGCATTTAAGCACTCAGTGGAAGCATGAGTTCCGGCCTGAACTCCTCCAAGTGTAACCTCTGGAGGATGGCAGGTAGGCTGCATTGGGGACTGACGTTTTTGCATAGTTGCCAGTATGCAACGTCAACCAACACTGCAAACAGTGTTGTCTCTGAGTAGAGTATGGATTGTGGGCAGAACGATGACACTTTGATGGTTGCGCCTGGCTTGTTGGTACAGTGAAGAGGGCAAACCCTGAAAATACATAAATATGGACAAGTCAGCTCATTCTGGTTGTCTGCTGTGCACTAAGAGAGGGGTATGGGGAGGGAGGCACACAGCATTCTTTGAAAAATTACTTTTGTATAAGGTTGAATTAAAACATTTTTTGAGGACTTTCTTAATGAAATTAGTGTCTTAGTTTGGGCTGCTATAACAAATTAATTACCTTAGACTTGGTGGCTTATAAACAGTAGAATATATTTCTCCCAGTTCTGGAGGTTGATGTGTGAAATCAGTGGTACCCTTGTGGTCAGGTTCTGGTGAGAACCCTCTTCCAGGTTGCAGACTGCTGACTTCCTGTTGTGAGGACATGGTAGAAAAAGAAGAGAGATGGGGCAAGCTCTCATGTCTTACTTTCCTTGTAAGAGCACTAATCCCATTCATGAGGGCTCCACCCTCGGGACCTAATTACTTCCCAAAGGCCCCACGTCTTAACACCATCACATTGGGAGTTAAGATTTCAACATATGAATATGGGGGCGGGGAGCACAAAAATTCAGTCCTTAACAGTCAGAATTTTAGTAGAGAGTAATGAGAAAAACTGGATGAATGATTTGACAGAAAACACATCTAACTGAATTTTCATTCTTTAACATCTTTTACATCTTCCTCTTTCTTTCATCTTGTCGTTTTTGCCTCAGCAATGACTTCCTCTGCTACACTGTGATGGCTTCCTTGAGGACAGGAATGTGTTTTACTTGCCCATGTTTAAGCTAGCACCCAACAAGGTAACCAGCATGCATTGCCACTTCAAAGAAAGAAAGAGGGTTTCCCTGGTGGCACAGTGGTTGAGAGTCCGCCTGCCGATGCAGGGTACGTGGGTTCGTGCCCCGGTCTGGGAATATCCCACATGCTGCGGAGCGGCTGGGCCCGTGAGCCATGGCCGCTGAGCCTGCGCGTCCGGAGCCTGTGCTCCGCAACGGGAGAGGCCACAGCAGTAAGAGGCCCGCGTACCGCAAGAAAAAAAAAAAGAAAAATAACAGGAAAGAACTCAACTTAATCCTAAGGAGGATAAGCTTAAGCAACAAAGGAGTTGTGTGCAAAATTTATGTTCGTAAACCAGTTGTTTAGAAATCACACCGTTCTGAACATTAATCTTTTGTCAGTTGTATGTATTGACAATATCTTCTCCCAGTCTATGGCATCTCCCTATAACACGACTGCTTGCAGAAACACTGGTATAAGTTAATTTGGTTCTACGTTGGCACATGCTGCATCTCTAACCCTCACATAACTGAAGAACTGAGGGCAGAGACCAAAGTTCTGTTATCTGTTATCAAGAACCATGCAGTTCAGGAGTCAGGAGGAGAAAGAAAGAGAGAGATTATTTTTCCCTAACTTTTTAACATCAAGTCTGACCTTAAGGCGAGATTTTTGAGTTGATGAAATATCTTTGGCACTTTCTCCTTTGCTTGTTGCATCTAGTTTGCCTAATTTCCCATTACATTCATTTCTCTGTATATTCACTTCCCTTTTTTTATATTTCAAAATTATTAATCCCCAATCCTCCCCTTTCTGACCCCATTACCCACCATGAATAACAGAGTCTGTGAATCAAACGAGACATGTTTGCACATTTAGATTCTTAATCCAGATGAGTCTCTGATTGGTAGAATTTTAAGCCATGAGATCAAGTAGGAATTGTGTGTGTGTGTGTGTGTGTGTGTGTGTGTGTGTGTGTATGTGTGTGTGTGTTATTTTGGGCAGATGGATTCAGGACAGAGTCAAGTCACTCCTGCCTAGAATATTGTCCAAAATTCATTTTTCTTAAGGTGCTCTGATATTTTTTAATATTCTATTTTTCATTAATAATTCAATTTAACAACACTTAAGTGCTCAAATAATGTTTGTTCAAAATATATACCTTCCCTCTTTAAATTCTGAGATGACAGTTTCTCTGAATACCCCATGGTTTTTTCAAAGTGGTTTTTCCAAAAGCAAGGGAAGTGTCTGAGGTCTGAGAACGGGGGAGCTGGCATTGGCAGCTACTTTTATGCAAGTCTTTTCTATGCCCAATGTTTAGAAGTTGGGAGCAACTTGTAAACATCATATTTGGAAATTTGGAAGAAAATTATCCACCTCTGAACCCATATCTAAAGTAACTAGATTTTTAAAATGCAGCAGCAGGATACAAGGGATGAAGCAGATGCAATTATTGGGAAATATGCAGGGGATTCATGATAGATTCCCATAAATTAGGAAATGGGTTTCATCCTAGAAAAGCAGGTGGTGCAGGAAAGAGGGACTCAATATGGACAAAGGGAAGAGAAAAGCTGTGATAGTTGATAGGCAAGGTTAAAAAACATCTAAAAGCTAAATCTGACTCATTTAACAGGAACAATAGTGTGTGTGTGTGTGTGTGTGTGTGTGTGTGTGTGTGTGTGTGAGACAGAGCGAGAGAGAGACAGAGACAGAGAGAGAGAGAGAGAGAGAAGGAGACAGAGATTGAGAGATGGCTCTTATTTTCTCTGGAACTTGGCTAAAACCCACCTATGAGAAGTGGAATGGCATCATGCAGCAGTCTTCACAGAAACATCCCTGAGATTGTTTTAGCTGGTCCATGGGGTGAAAACTATTTTCACAATAATACTTGCTTGTTATTTAGTATTATATGTACTAGTGTTTAGTATTATATGTGTTGATATTTGCACTGATGGTGCAAAAGCAAAGGTAGGTGAAATTGATGGTGCCTTAGCACAAAGCATGGCAGGGGGACTAAGCAGTACTCGGCATTATACTCTCCACAGGCACACACTTTCAGTTAAAAAAAGGTACCAGTTTTAGTTAAGAATTCCCTTGAAGAAGGAGTAAAAGGTTATTAAATTGATTAACTATTGACCCTTGAATATATGTCTTTTTAATATTCTGTGTGACAAAATGGCAGATTTGAATAAGGTACTTCTGCATACTGAAATACAGTGGCTGTCTTGAGAAAAAGTACTTGTGCCATTGTTTGAATTATAAAATGAACTAGTAGTTTTTTCATGGAATGCCATTTTTACTTGAAAGAACAATTGGTAGATGAATTATGGTTATTCAGACATATTTGGCTAACATTCTCTCAAAAGTGAACAAATGAGTATGTCTCTTCAGGAAAAAACAATTGACATTATTTATTGCCAATTATAAAAATAGAGATTTCCAGTGAAAACTAGAATTTTGGAAAACATATATTCACCATGGTGCGATTTCACAGTAATTAAAAATTTCTGATGAGATGGTAGTTATATTAATTGATATATTTTTTTGATATTATATAATGAATAATGTCAAGATTTTCCAGGTAACGAATACATGTTACAGAGTCATGCATTGGTAAAAGGTCTGTTCAAATTGCAAGACAGAACAATGGGTTTTAACATATCAGAGTATAAAATGTTCACTGTTACGGTTTCATATACTACATTGGAACTAAACTTTAAGAAACATCACTTGTTGAATTTTATTTCTGTTGAGGAAGCAAAGTGAATAGAGGATCAGGGAAGAGCAAAAGAGGGGTTTCAACTTTAAAGTATATGTATACTCTTCTTAAAGTCTATTTAATTGGATATTTATAATAATGAATAAATATTATTTTAGTTATTTTTTTGTTTTCCTTTACTCTTAACTTTTTAATTAATTAATTAGGTTAACTTGATTTTAATTCATTTACATTTTAAAATTTCTGATGTATTTTAATCATTTTACACTGGTTTCATTTCACTTAGCATTTTTTTCTTTTCCTTTCTTATCTTGGATTGACAAAAATTTTCTTGATGATTTCTTTGTTTCCTCTGTTCATTTGTAATATATAGATACTCTTAATTTTCTTAGTGATTACGGTTACATTTCTAACATGCATATTTGATCTTTTTCTCAATGGTTAAGGTACTCATCATCTCTTTCCTCCCGTAAAAATAAGACAAAAAACTTACCATTTCAAACTTTTGTCATCACAGGATTTTATTTCCAATATTTCAAGACCAACACAATATAATAATAATACATTTTTAAAATAAAAGTTGTTAGTTAATAGATCTGCCAACATTTTCAAACTATTTACTCTTCATTGTTACTTTCATCCAAGTCTTTCTTTCTATATTTATTATTTTTTCCTCACTGTATACTCTAAGAAGTCTTACTCTCTTCACCTTGTTCCTATCCACACATCTAGGTTATCTTTTGTTATGACTGTTTATTTCTATTTTAACCGGTCCTGTATTTCTTTTTGCAAAAGTAAACTTGTATGTATGTATACATATTTTTCTGTCTTTCTAATACAAAACATTGTATATACTCTTTATATTCTTGTGTTCTTCACTACCTAACACACCCAGTAAATAACTCCATATAAGTTCATAGAGATTTATTTATCAATCTTTTTTTAATAGCATTATAGTATTCTATTTTGTAGATGAACCTTAGTTTATTCAAATAGTCTCCAATGGATGGGCCATGAGGTTGTTTCTAATATTTTGATAAGACAATTGTCCACCATGAATAAACTTGTGCATATACTGTTGGCTTTGATTGAGATATATCCTTAGGATAAATTCCTAGTAGTGGGATTGCTGGGTCAAATAATAAATACATACTTTATGGTTTGATTTATTTTTTAAATTACCCTGAGGTTGTATTTTGTTCCTTAAATCTGAAGATTTATGTTCTTAATTTTTTCTTAAGAAGTCTTAGCCATTATTTCTTCAAATACTGCTTCTGCTTATTCTTGGATCTATAGTTTGTTGGAATTTCCTAATACTGTAACACTTTTTTTTCATATGTTTTAGTTTATTATCATTATGCACTGCATTTTAGATGAATTCATTAGGCATATCTTCCAATTTAATAATTTTCTTTCAATTCCATCAATTCTATACTATATATATATATATATATATATACAGTATAGAATATATATATACCACCTATATCATGTACTACACTTTTTTCCAGTGGCTACACTTTTCTTTTTCTGATTTTTGAATTGACATATTTTTCATATCTACTAATATTTGATTCATACCTGCCTCTTGCTTCATAACCTCTTGTTTTTGATCCTATGTTTTTCATCTCTTTCAGGTTCTTAAAATATGTATTTTAAAATTATTTACAAGTTTCTCTAATATTTTCATTTTTTGAGGCATAAATTCTTCCATTTGATGAGTATTCTGTCTGCCATAAAGTTAGTTTCTTCTCGTTCTTTGAAATATCTGTTTAGCTGCTCCTGAGTAGTAGTTTTATTGCTATTTGCTTTCTCTCCTTATTCTCACCCATCCTTGTCTGACAGTTCTGATATCATGTCACTCAAGTTTTCTGGGTTTCCAGTACCAAATTGTGTCTTATGTTGCAAACTGAGAGCTTTTATCACATGAGGATATTGCTATAACCCATCCCTGAACCATCATGTAGCAAATTACTCACCTTCTCTAAGATTCTCTTTCTTATCTATAGAATGTGAGTATTAACAGTATACATCTCATAGGACTGTGGTGAAGATTTACTTTGTTAATATATATGGAGAACTTAGAGGAATCCCTGCACATAGGGACCACTATGTAAGCATTCATTATTATTATCATCATCATTATTACAATCTCTGGTATATGGCTGGCATGTAGCAGATATTTTACAAACGAGTGTTGTGTTTATTATTATGATTCATTGGATTTCTGTGTCTTCTAACTTTCAGGTCATATTACTGTGCCTTTAAAAATTCCTATTACCACATACCCTCTCTGTTCTTTCATGAATTATTCCTGATGAGACTGATTAGGTGGTTTCAGGGGACTCATACCAGGACATTATTCTCTTCCAAAAGTGAAGCTCTGCCTCCAGGAATGGGACAATACTCTTCATTCTACTGAATTCAAATCCCTTTTCCCTCTGAGCCAGGGTAAGTCAGGATCCAAGATCAGTGGAAGAAAGATGAAAATGAAGAGTGGAGGATGGTAGTTGGAGATGGATACTTTGTTGGCTTTATATATCTTGAAGTAATTACTTCAGTGCCTATTGTAATATAATTAGAGCTAAATATTAGTTTCTATCAAGGCAAATAGTAGGAATCAGAAGATTAAAAGCTCAGAACCAAATACCTGGCCTTACTAATAATGTTAGGCTGAGAAAACACTCTCAGACAACAATGTACACCAGACAACAGTGAGGATAATAGTTAAGATACTAAGCCTTGAAGTCAGTCTTCAGGGTTCATGTTGAACCCTTTTACCTCTTGAGATCTGTGTTTTCTCATGAGTAAGTAGAAACGATAATAATACAGTTATTTTGAGTTAAAATATTCAAAGCATTTGAGAAACTAGCTAATATAAACTATAAATTCAATAGATATTGACCATTATCTTGCCATGGATTTTTGGCCAAAAGAGGACCTTGAGGAAAATATAGAGCTTGGAAGAGGAATTCTAAGGACGATGATTTCACTGATAAGAAGCAAAACATGTCAGATTAGTTCAGTTGTGAATAAAGGCCATGAAGTCTCCAGATGTGTATTTAAGATGAAGAGTTGGCTGAGAACAGTATGGCATTTTGGGTAGATGAGACAGATCTCTCCTGGCCACAGGGAGGTTGACGGGAGCGGGGCATTAACTGGTGAGGCTCACATCTGGGGAGTCTCTGTAATTTTTGTCTTCATCCCCACTCTTGGTCCTTTCCTGGGGTTGTCTCTCAAGGTCTAAAGCTGGAAACCTCTTGTATGTTGAGGCAGTGTTTCTCCTTCCCAAGCCATAAAAGTGATCATGGTCTAGGAATACCAGTAGGTGTGGGTAAAAGAGGAACCACTGAAACCGGTGGCGAATGGTAAGGTCACAAAAGATACAGCTGGAGAAGTCCCTGCTCAGATCTTTTGAGGACGAATCACACAATTCCTTCTCTTGGTTACATTGTCACTGGGGGCAAAACCATGTTTCTTCTACTCGTCTTTAAATTTATGGCATAGGGAGATTTGTCACCTATTTATAAATGCCTGTTTTCCATGCAACTGAATGCCTTCTATGGAGTATATCTGGTAGACTCTAAGTTTTAAAATATAGTTTGCATATCTCCAAGGGTAAGTGGAATTATCTTAGGGTTCGATATTTTTAGCACTTCTAACATCTTCAGCATCAGAATTTAGTTTGGCTTATTCAACAGTTAGTTTGCTTTCCAACTGGAAGGTATTAAGGGAAGAGAATATGTATTAATCAGTATGACGATATTGTATGCGAAGGAGCATCATGAAGAATGCTTGAAAGGAGTTAAGTTCAAATAATTCCCTAATTGGTAGGCTGATTTTAAGGTTTCCGATTCCAGGATACTAAAAGCATCAAGTACTTTACACGATACAGGTCCAACATCCTCATTCAAATGTAAGTACACAATTGCATTCTAGGGCCAAATGTAAATACTTTTGGATTGCCCACTCAAATGGGGTTGACCAAGCTTTTCAAACTTTCATGGGATTGATAATCCTATTAAAATTAAGTATCCCTCCTCTAAGTATCCTGAATCCTAGATTGCGTTTCTGGAATTAAATAACCAAAAAGACACCCAAATGAATTTGAAAATGCCACTAAGAGCCACCAAAAATTCACCTTGAAAAATTGGAGTTAAATATTTCTTATTCGAGGAGGGAGAACTGAAACAATTTCTTTTGACAGATTTTGCTTTAGCTCGTCTACTGGAGAACCTGATGTCTTTGCCAAAGAAATATGCAAATATGTGTTTGATTAAATCAGATGAAAACTTTATTGCTGAGGTATGGATTTTCTTCCCGTTTCTAACTTCCTTCATTTCATGCCCACTGAACCAAGTCTAAGACCTCCGTGACTTTCCATAGGACAGTAACACTCTGCTTCTAAATGAACCCTCCTAGCGCTCTGAGTTCCCTGTGAGCCCAAGCTCAATGGGTGGATCATCTGTCATTCTCCAGCACGTGTATGGTGTAGGGGGTGTGGCGGAGGGGACGCCAGTCTTCTGGCATGGATATGTGCAGAGTGAGACTCTTCATGACAAACAAGATAAATCCATCCTGTCAAAACTGCATATGCCACTGCTCTATCACCATGATTACACAGGTTTTGCTTTAGAGAACCCTGGATTTTAAATTGAAAGTCAAATATAATTTGCCAGGAGAAACATGAAGTGAGTGACTAGAAAGCTGCTAATGAGGCCCAGCAAGGGGAATCAGTGTCTGTGACAATGAGCCTCAGTGTGTGGTGGGTCACTGGGCCTCAGCTGGGTGGGAGAAGCAGACTGGAGGCCCAGTGTTGGTGCAAGGGCCACGTGCTCTGGGTTGGTTCTAATGGTGTGATGGCTAAAACCAGGCAGATGCCGTTCACTTCTTTGGCTGTTGGGGAGCAGTGGTATTATTTTAACTTCTATGTAAAAACTAAATGATGCAGCCAAAGAGAAATAAAGTCTGTGTTTAGAAACAGCACTTTAGGAATGTGAACTCTTATTTACTGAGTGCTTCACTGGTGCCTGGAGCTGTGATAGGTCCTTTCCATATAGTTTCTTAATTAATACTCACTATAGGTTTTATTGTCCACATTTTGGAAATAAGAAAACTGAAACTGTGAGAAATGAAGTGACTCACAGAAGGTCATACATTTAGAGCAAAGTGAGGGAAATTAACTTTTTCTGGGCCTCTATGGCATGGTTCCATGTTGTCTTCTGGGCATGGTAAGTGCATATATGATACCTGGAAGTCGGTATTAGGGCCATATTTTGCAGGAGAACCAACTGAATCTCAGAGAAGATAAACAGGTCCCAGGGTGAGCGAGGCTAGCCAATGGCAGAATTAGGCTTTGAACCTAACTTTGCTAATATGGAAGCCCATAGTCCTTTTACTCTTATTTCATGTTTAAGAAGGTGATGGGTAAGCTGAGGGTGAATTGATTTTCAGAGAGAGCCCTTTACCTTCAAAGCTGTCCTGAGAATCTCTTTTTTCTCTCATAAGATGACTTGCTGCTAGATCATTTCTGGTCCTTCCTTTAGGACTATCTTACCTGTTACATCAGGATTTTATAGCATGCTTGATTTGACCCTAATACGTATAGCAATGAGGTATATAGCAAACGCTATTAAATTTTCCCTCAGGTTACCTCAGAAAGCAGGCTGACACACTCTTCTGCCAACTTTTGCTCACTCACTGACCACCTCCAATCCCTTCTGGAAATCCACAAATTTAGATGGCATGGATGCACACAGTTCACCTATTTGATGTTCAAAGAGGATTTGCAGTCACATGACCAATGTGGAAGAGATGAGGTGTGTAGTTACCCTGGTCCCATGTAAGTTGTTTGAAAGGCTTGGTTTCGCCTCAGTAAGGATGAGTGCATCTTGTTTGCTGTGTGCCTTGCAGAAGGCCATCTGGGAATACTGCACGTAAACACAAATCCTCTCTAATTTTGGTAGCATCTTAGTGGGATTTGCTCGAGTGCTGAGAGCTACAGGTTTATGCTTCACTGTGGTTGCTGATAATTCAGCAGGATTTTTTTCTCTAGGAGTCTTAAATATGGATCTAATGGCAGATGCAAAGCTCCAGTAATAAAAGTAATGAAACAGGTAAATGTCATAATTGGTTATCCCTTAATTCTGTTTTCACCAAACTGGGCTTCAGTTACTAAGGACTCAGAACTTCCCCTCTCGGGCCCTGGCAGGATGGCATGGGAAGCATGAAAACTCATACATTCGATTCACGGAGCCCTGAGCTTCACTTGGATTTAGGCACTCCTGAATTGGTTGAATATGAGTACCTTAAAAGCTCCTCTGAAATGCTATTTCTTCATCTGTAAAAAGTATCCTTATCCTCTTCTCAGAGGTTAAGAATTAACATGACACATCAAATGTGGAAACAGCTAGTAAAAGACAACACCTATTAAAGGCTGGAACAAAGTTTCTCTTGTTTGATGAAAGCTTCCCTTGTTAAATGTGTGACCTTAGGTGAGTTACTTAACCTTTCTGATTTTCAGATTCCTCTTCTGTAACGTTGTGAAAATAATCCCTATTTTATAGTGTAGTTGTGAGGATTAAATGGACAGCCTAGGTAAAAGCATCTAGCATTGCAAGCCCTCCTTCAAGACAGCTTTTATTGTTACAAAGCCTTCCAGGTTAAAGTAGAAAGGGCTCAGGTATTACTAGGGTAACCATGGCCTTCTGGTTGCCCCAGCCAGAACCTGTTCTGGCAAAATTATTCATGAAATATTCTTTACACTCAAAAAATTCCATATAAATTCTATAGTCATTTAAAGTATAACTTATATGTGGAAAAGAGGCTGGCCTAGGAGAAGGAGAGAGCATAACAGTAATTTCTTACCCATTAGTAATGTTTGTCTACTTCTTCCCATGGGGTAGTTTGTTATTAATAATTAGGTATTATGAGGTCACTGCTTGTTATTATTATGTAGATAACCATCTGTGAATCAGAAACTAAATACACAGAATATATACAGGCCGAGTGTCTGGTGTTTTTGCTCATTTCCCACCTATTAGCCTCCATTTTTTTCAAGAGCACAGGGCTTTCATGCTGCCCTCTGACTACTCCAGATCCCCTCCTACTGTTCTAAAGGGGGAAATGTAAGTACCCTGGCTGCCTGCATGGCATCCTGCACTCGCTGGTGTTCCTAAGACGTCAGGACCTGTCCTCACCCACCTCCTCACTTCCAGCACGCATACTTTCTCTGATTTTTGCTTCTGGAATCTCCCTGTTCTGCCCTGACAACCGTCGAACACGGACAGCGATGGTGGTTAATTTCTTCCTCAGGAATCTCAGCAAGCTCTGCTGCCTCACTCTGGGCCCGGAGGTACAGGAAGGCAAAGCATCTTTGCCTCGAGATGGGGGTGAGGGCAGGGAGGAATGTATCCCTGAGTCTTTCTTTGGCACTCTCCACTGTTTCCCACTCCACCACATCCTGTGTCTTCCTCATCCATGGAGGGGCAAATGAGAAGCAAGTGGGAAACAAAACGATGGTTTTCAGCCCTTGGGAACTACCAAAGTTTGATGAGGCGAATGCTAGGTGAGCTAGAAGCAGCAATAGGAGCAGATATTTGTTCTCATTCTCCACAAACCCTGAGCCTCTCTCTTTCCTTTTCAATCTCCTTTCAACTTCCCCCTCTGGAAAGGAAAGAGAAATCAATGATCATGGGGCCAGATTTTATTTCCAATGATTATCATCTCATACCTGGAATGTAGCCTTTGATCCAGTCCTTGGAATGTAGGTCATCTTTCTTAGCCATCACTGTGTGGAGCTGGTAGGGGAAGGAAAAGATAACCCGTTATTTCACATGACTGTGTTGAGTATTCAGATCCGTCTGTTACGCAGGTAATGGACCTTCCCTTTAATTTCCTTCATCAGAGTAAAGACTAGGCAGTAAGTTTAAAATATGTACTATGAAATATATTTTTAAAATATCAAACCGTATATAAAAGTACGTAAATCAGGAGTTGGCAAACGTTTTTTGGTAAGGGTCCGGATAATGGATATTTTAGACTTTGCAGGCCACAAACACCTCTGCTGCAGAGTTTACACCTCCTCCTCTCCCTCCTTCCCCCAACTCCTTCTTAACAAAGCTTTAAAAATGTTTAAAAAATAGGGCTTCCCTGGTGGCGCAGTGGTTGAGAGTCCGCCTGCCGATGCAGGGAACACGGGTTCGTGTCCCGGTCCGCGAAGATCCCACATGCCGCGGAGCGGCTGGGCCCGTAAGCCATGGCTGCTGAGCTTGCGCGTCCGGAGCCTGTGCTCCGCAACGGGAAAGGCTACGACAGTGAGAGGCCTGCGTACCGCAAAAAAACAAACAAACAAAATGTAAAAAAATAATTTCTTAGCTCTTGGGCCACACATAAGCATCCTGCTGACCAGATTTGACACCTGGGATGTTGTTGGCTGATCCCAGTATAAAGGGTAGTAATAAAAAGACACCAGGAGTACCTCCTACCCAATTTAAGAAACAGAACAATGCCATTAATGTTGAAGTTCACCCTATGCTTATCTTTACCGTATTCCTTTTCTTTACTCTGGGAGTTAATCACTAGTTTAAATTCTGAGTTTATCATTCCTTTGCTTTTCTTGACAGTTTTACCTCTTATACATGGATCTGTTAACAATATCATTTTTTATGTATGACACTCTATTGTATGAATATACCATAATTTATTCATCCATTTTCCTGTTGATGGACATTTGGGTCATTTCCAGGCTTACTGTTATAGAACATATTCTTTTGTACATTCTTATAAATATGCTCAGCCTATAACTTTTATTAAGTCTTTAAAAAAACTGTTTGAGGAACACAGAAAGGAGATGTGACATAGAGAGGACATAAAATTGACATTAGATGTGACCCTTCTCAGAGCTCTCAGGTTCAAGCCCCAATCAACATGTTTCTTTTATGGGGCAGCACTTACTCATAGAGTACCACTTCTGGACCTACCTTCTGGAATATTTCCATGTTTATCTTCATAATCCTGACTCCAGTAGAGATCCATGACTACCTGCTACAAGTCCCAAAAAAGGTAATTTCCCCTGATCACTAGCTTTACCTGTGTCCCAGGATGTGGCCCTTCCTCAGGTGATGAAGAGGGGAGATATCCACTCCCTTCCAGGCACATCCTACCCTCTGATCATGAAGTGTGGATGAGGCCTTTGGCTCTAAAAATACATTTAAAGGGGCATCCAGAAAATAAATGTCCAATTTTAATGGGTTCTGATATATTTGGCCTTAAATAACATGAGAAGTGCAGGCCATGTGGTACTTTAACTTGGTCTGGATTGAGCTGTAAACAAGCTCAGTCTAATATTTCTTTTACAGTTTCCCCTGGAACATGCAAAGAAGAATCATGTAGACATGACTATCCCTTTTTACTGAATATTCCCACTCCTTTTCTACATTGGTTTTAATTGTCAGTTATATAATATGTTTTAATATTAGGCAGGAAAAGTCCCTTCTTCTTCAATGTTTCTTTTAAACGGTGGTATCATATATGTTTTTGAGATGATATTTAGTATGCTGTTTTGTTTTTAAAATCCATTATTTGCTTTTCGCTGAATTTATAAATTTATTATAATCCTATAATTTACGCTTTCTGTCCTTCCCATTTTTTTCCCACACAGTGAATTTGTCTTCTGTGTCATGACAACTGAATTATCTACCCTGACAGTTGTTTCCTATACCCCAAATTCTAGGTCTGTCAGTCAGAGACTGAGGATTGCCCTGTTAAGAAGGTCTTACGGTAAATGATCAGGGTGGCTGCCCTCTGTTTTGCTGGACTCACAGGGTTAGACATGTGCAATCAATTTCTCTCCAGTGGCTATTTGTTTCTTTTCTTCTCAGATGACTGGATAGGGACTATTTTGGGCCTGGGTGACCTTAGAATCTAGATCTCAACATACACAGAGTAAAGGTATATTGGGTTAACTTTATATTGTTGTAATTCCAGTATTAAACTCTGCCTAAGGTGGGTTTGATTCTCTCTCTAGAAGCCAAGATAAATGTCATGGGATTTCTGTTAGGTCCAAATTAATACCACTCTACCTGATCTCATGCTACTTCATTGCTGACACATTTGCTATTTAACAAGTTAAGGGAGGCATCATGAAGATTTGAGATCCAAATCCTGGAATGTCACAGTTACATCCTTAGGAAAGTCCATTTTTCTAAGCACTGGAACATAGAGTTGCTACTTACCTTAGTTCATGCTCATGCTTACTTTTCATGCATTTTCTATCATTAAGCTAAGTATTGCCATGATGGATTGAAATTCTCTGCTATATCAAAATAATACTAGTTAAGAAACACCTGTGAGTGAAATAAATACTCATATTTTTTGCTTACTTTCCAAATGTAAGATTTTTTCCTTTTGTATTAACATTGAAAACACCTCTTTTGGAATGGTTTTCACCTAATATTGATAGTAATTCAAACATCCAATCCATCTCGGCAACCACAGAATAGGCCAGTGCCAGATATTATAGCAACTACATATGAAATCTCTTCCAGTGCAAAAGCTTATTAACATTTGAAAAGAACTCGATCCATTTATACTTTGACTACAGAGTCAATGCCTGCTGAGCGGAACTCACTGTCTGTCATTTCCAACCTTTTCCCCTCTTTTGCATTTACCGAAGCCCTTAAACATCAGCAGCACACTAAAAATTCTCACATAAGTGCACCAAATGAAATCCCATCTTCAGCTCTAACCCTCCCAACCCGTTTCCCTCATGTTCATGTAACACTGAGGGGCTCATTTTCAGCAAATTGTCAAGAGGAAAGGTGACAGTCTATCTAGCAGTCAGCTAGTTGCTAAGTAGTATCCAACGAAAATGCATCAGAATTTGAGCACTCCCAATTGAACACTTACAAAAATAAGCA
The DNA here is from genome assembly GCF_949987515.2 of Delphinus delphis. Taxonomy (NCBI): domain Eukaryota; kingdom Metazoa; phylum Chordata; class Mammalia; order Artiodactyla; family Delphinidae; genus Delphinus; species Delphinus delphis. The sequence continues at coordinate 26,111,814 of NC_082700.1, forward strand.
TTCTACTAATCTAACTCTGCTGGAGGTTGAGCCCTGATTGAGTTCTTCCACAGAAAGATGAGCCACCTTCCAGGGCTTTCCAATGTTGATTCTTAGCCCAGAGCTGAAAAGTCTATCTAAGTATGTTGTTATTTTGTCTTTGATTTCTTCCTACAGGGCGTACAAACTTATGAGACTGTAGGTGGTGGGTCATCACATTCTGACCCAAGAATTAAAAAAGAACTCTCTTGTACCTTTTTGAGGCCTCTATATTTAAAAAAAAAATGTTGGGGAGGTAGAGGAAGGTATAAATTTCAGAGAGAGAGAATTGTTCTAAGAAGTGGTGATTTGTCGTCAAGGGAAGCTGAGCTTGATGTGATCTTTCCAGAAATAGTTATGCTCGTTTTCATAATTGGTGCACTTAGCGCAGAGGCTATACCTGCCATTGGAAGTAGGCACAATACTATTTCCGCAGAATTATACAGAGCTTGACCAGACCTGGAAGTCATTTCATTCAAAAGACTTGAATGAAGACTTTTTCCAGAGCTCAATCCAAGAAAAAAATGAAAAAGAAAGGGGGTAATATTTTCTTTTCTGAGGGTAACATTTTAAAGTATTTCTTACTAAACTCTTTTTTGAACAGGTTATAAATAGTAACAACCCTGAGACAGAGGTGGTGGTGTGTACCTAGGAGCCTGGAAATATGTCACTTATTTTACCTATGCCTCTGAATCCCATGCTCTTTTCACCATTGAACCCTGAACTCTCCAATTCTTAGTATGAAGAAACCCAAAAGTACTGATGGTGTCCTGGAAGAAAATAGTGTTGTCCTAATGTTTCAAAGAGGAAAAGGAAAATAGGTCAAAATGAATCTTCTAAAATCACTGAATTGTAACCATTCAAAGGTTGTTGAGAAAGGTATGGGAAAAGTACAGAATGAGCTAGATTTAATGAGACTAAAGTGACTGCGTAAATCTCATTTGCCAGAAATATTATATCTGATCTGAGAAAGGTGTGTTACTCTCTTGCAGCTATGGTTCTTTCATGCCAAGCTGCTATGGCAACATGGTGAGTGAGGCAGAGAAGGCCGAATGTATATTTTAGAAGAGCTGGATTGGGTTTGTTAGGCATCTCAGGGCTGCTAGAATAAGTACCCGGGGAAGGAAGATGTAGAAAATGTAAGAGGCAAAGTCTTTGGAGACTGAGAAAAGAAGCAAACTTTGTACCTCAGTCAGTTGCCTACTTCCTAATTTTACCTCTAGGTAGATTTGGAAAGGAAGAGAAAGAAAATGTAGGATCTCAGAAGCAACTTCCCCTTTCTTGACCCTACTCTTTACCCTTAGAAAAGATTTCTCTAGATCTGAGAATAAGGGGACCAGGCTTCTACAGCTCTCTGCCGACATTGAAGCAATTCCTTTACTTCTCCGTGATTCTGCTTTTCATTTATTTAATAAATGACTTTAAATATTACCCCTATTCAGTTATAAACTGTGGTGATTCTGTACGTCTCATGTTCTATTAGAATGATCTACTCTACAGAGGAAAAGGCAGGCTTCTAACACAGTGTGTGGAACATAGTTGGTACTCACGGAAAAACAGTTGCATGAATGAGTGACGATTTTTTGGGGGGGATTTAGTCATTTTGTGGGTTTTCCCATTTGTAGGTCAAGCACAGTGCATTATATAAAATATATGTGGGATAATCTTTGATTGAACGATTCCTGATTCCAAACGACTTATGTGTAGTTTTCAAAAAATGTCTATAGGTAGCAATAACTACTGAATTTACTCTTGTAAATAACCTTGACCACGTATGCCCCTATTTGATCATGATATAAGTTTCCAGCAAGGTTTCCACGCAACCAACTCAAACTGAGAATCATGAAGGTGAAAGGGGCTGCCAAGAAAAGTGATGGAGACAGCATGGGAGAGTGAACAGAGCTCCAGCTCCATGCTACCAGCTAGATGGTGGACATGGTACAGATTACAGCATTTGTCTGTGTCCATATGACTATCCTAATGTTATATTGTTTCTGTTTACTCCAGGGTTTCATATTGACTATGTTGAGAATCTTAATCCATTATACTGTCTCTCTTTCCCCATTGCTAAATTTGGACATTTAATACCCTGAAGCATCCTCTTCAATTATTTCTGTGGGTTTCAGGGGATGTCTACAGCGCTTTTGAACAATTCCATCATCTACCATGTGGCATGTGGCATGGACTGGCCTCTCTCTTGTCTACCACTCCTATTTTTATTGGGTATCCCTTCATCAGATGACAATACCTGCTACTTCTTGTATTAGTTTGCTTGAGTTGCTGTCATGAAGTATCACAATCTAAGTGACTTAAACCACAGAAATGTATTGTAGCACACTTCTGGTGGCTAGAAGTCTGATATCAAGGTCATGCTCTCTCCGAAGGCGCTAGAGAAGGATCTGTTCCAAGATTATTTCTTAGCTTCTGATAGTTCCTTTGCTGTGGCAGCAAAACTCCAATCTTCACATGGTATTCTCCCTATGCGCATGTCATTCTCCTTTTTATAAGGATACAATCATAATGGACTTAGGGCCCACTCTAATGACCTCATATGATATTGAATGCCAGCAAAGACTCTATTTCCAAATGAGGTCACATTTACAGGTACCTGGGGTTTGGACCTCAACATATTTGGGGGGATACAATTTGGCCCATAACACTTCCTTTGATCGCTACTGGGTGAAGAGGTACAGCTGTGCCCCCATCTCATTCCTGCCTCAGTCCCCAGGCATCCTTACCTGAGCTCTGGCTGGACCCTTTCCCATCACTGTGTATTCTCTAGAGTTTTGAAGTACCAAAGCTGTACCATGTTCTCTGAAGCCCAAAACACGCTTTGAGGGGGAATGCCTTTCTCCTCTTTTGCACAACTCTTTGTTAGAGGCATATCCAAGGAGTGAAATTGTTTGGATTTTATTCTCCTCCCTCTCTTTCCTTAGAACCCAGACATATGTCTATAGAATTCCTTGAAAGGCAAAATTTGAAACACAGACTCCTGTAGTCAGCAAAATTGCCCCTCATTTCTGACACTGAAGCTTTGTAACTGTCTAGTTTCTTTCCTTTCATGGATTCACTGCCAGGATATCTTCATGCAATAGACTCCTGAAAAGCTCACTTCACTAATCCATCAAGCACACTCAGCTGCCCTGAATCCCAGTCTTACTATTGTCCTTGCCCAAACTGAGATTCTTGCCACATGTAAAACTGAGATTAGTAACAATATGTAAAATATATTAAAACATTACATATTAAAATATTATAGAATATAGAATATATAAATATATATTTCATTAAGAGAATACAAAACTCATTCATGATTATTCCAATAGATATAGGAAGCGTGTTTGATAAATCATCATACATTTTATGAAAAAAAGTAACAAACTAAGAATAGCAGGGACTGTCTTTAGTCTAATAAAGTATATCAAAAAAAAGAAACCCAACAGTAAGCATTATACTTAATGATGAAATGTTATAAAACATTTCTTTGAAACTGGAAACAAGATAAGAATGGTACCCACCAGTTCTATTTAACAGGTACTGGGCTTCCTAGCCAATGCAGTAACACAGAAAAAAAAAAAGATAAATTATGAAGGGCTGCAAAGAAAAAAATAGTAACGTCATTATTCATAGATGATATGCTTGTGTTTTTAGAATATTCAAAAGAATCTTTTGTTTGTTTGTTTGCTTGTTTGTTTGCGGTACGTGGGCCTCTCTCTGTTGTGGCCTCTCTCGTTGCGGAGCACAGGCTCCGGACGCGCAGGCTCAGCGGCCATGGCTCACGGGCCCAGCCGCTCCACGGCATGTGGGATCTTCCCGGACCAGGGCATGAACCCGTGTCCCCTGCACCGGCAGGTGGACGCTCAACCACTGCGCCACCAGGGAAGCCCAAAAAGAATCTTTTGAGAGTTTGCAAGTTTGCTGAATAGAAACTGATATTAAAAAAATGTATTATATATTAGCAATAAGCAATTAGGTGACAAAAATATCATTTCATATATTATTAGAAATGACTAAGAATCAATTTAATAAAGGACATACAAGATCTCAATGAAGGAAACATTAATGGGAAAAAAATAAAGAAGATATAAATAAGGGGAGAGGTATATTATGTTCATTGATGGGAATACTCTGAAACTGACTGTAAAGGTGTCAGTTCTTTCCAAATTGGTATCCAGATTTAATGTAATGGCAATAAAAGTATAAGCAGGTTTAGTGTGTGTGTGTGTGTGTGTGTGTGTGTGTGTGTGTGAGAGAGAGAGAGAGAGAGAGAGAGAGATATGAGCAAAATGATTCTAAAAGTTTATGAAAATGAAAAGGACCAGTGTAGCCAAGACACTCTTGAAGCAAATAAGGTGGAGGAGGACTTGCACTTCCAAATATCACTACTTGATTTAAAGATATAACAATGCAGACGGTGTAGTTTTTTGGCATAGGGTAGACAAACAGGCCATTGGAAGAGAGTAAAAAAAGACCCACACATCTATGAACACTTGATTTATGACAAAAGTAGAGATAAGTGGGAAAGAATGGCCTTCATTAGTGGTCTGGGCCAATTGGATATTCACATTGAAAAAAAATTAAAGCTGACCTTTATTTCACATCATAAGGAAAAATTGTATATGATAGAGAGTAGACTTCAATATGGAAGGCAAAACAATAAAGTTTTTAGAAGATAGTGTAGGAAAGTATCTTCATTGCCTCAGGATAGGCAGGATAATCACATGGAAAAAGATTGATAAATTTGACTATATTAAAATTAAGTATTTCTGTTCTTTAGAAGAAACATTAAGAGAATGAAAAGATGGAAATTCCCTGGCAGTCCAGTGGTTAGGTCTTGTGCTTTCACTGCTGGGGCCTGGGTTCGATTCCTGGTCAGGGAAGTAAGATCTTGCAAGCCGCGAGGCACAGCCAAAAATAAATAAATAAAATAAAAAGGTAAGTAAAGAGGGTGAGAAGCTATTTGTAATTATATGTATGATGCAGTATCATTTAAATCAATAAAGAATTATAAAAATGGACAAAGACCTTGAGCAAGCATTTCAAATAGATGACATCCTAATACCTAGTGCACATCTGAAAAGATGTCAATCTCATTAGTAATCAGAAAAATGACAAATGACATACATCTATGTGAATGGCTAAAATGAAAAAAAAGTCTTGCAATATACTAAGTTTATTAAGAATATGAAGCAACAGGAACTACCTGACACTGTTAATGTGAATTGGTACAATCATTTGGAAAAGAGGTTTTCAGTATTCACTTAGGTTGAAGATATATGTTATGGAGCCCCCCAGTTCTGTCATTAGATATATAACTGACAGAAATGCATGCCCATGTGCTTCATAAGACATGCATAAGAGTGCTCATAGAAGATTATTCATGGTAGTTCTAACCCAAAGATCCTCAGCAATAGAATGGCTAAATGAACGGTGATATAGTCATGTAATGTAATAGTATGATAGCAATGAAATGAACAAACTAGGGTCAGACAAAAACATATACATCATAAACATAACTTTTTAATTGAATGAAAGAAGCCAGATTACAGAAGAATCAATGTTTCATGATCCCATTGGTATATAGTTCAAAAACAAGCACAAATAAACTATAACCTCTAGAAATGCATGCGTATGTGAAAAACCTACAAAGCAAAGAGAGAAAGGTATCGCCATAGTGGTGCTAAGCTTTAGGACAGCGGCAGGTGGTTCTAAGGCTGGATGCAGGTCTATATACAGCAGCCTTCCAGGTCTCGGCAATATTCTATTATATGACCTATGCAGAGTTGTAGAGGAATTTTCTGTTTCTATGATTTTCTGTAATGATGTAGAATTTCCCAATAAAATTTCTTTCTTTACTTTTTTTTTAAGAAAGCATGTAAAATGCCAGGCCCCCAGCAGGTGCTGCCTACATGGTAGCTACTTAATAAGCATTCTCCCTCCCTCTTCTTCCCCTGATTAGCTCTGCACACCTCATCTTAAAAACCTTGGCATGAATGCACAGAGTGGCAGACACGCATTCCCAGAAGAAAAGTTGCCGGAGCATTAGCAGATTGCAAAGGTGAAAGATGTTCATTCCTGCCTCATCTGACTGCTTCTTTCACCAGCACCAGAGTTGTCACACTGGTGACTAGGCCTTTCAGAGCCAGTGAGCATCCCCATGCTTCATAATCACTGAAACACATGTGCTAAGTCACTTCTTGCTAAGCTGCGATGAGAATTCTCAGTGTTCAATCGCCCTCAAAATTTCTCATCTCTTCCCTGGGGTGAGGTGTTTTGGTTTAGCAGCTGCACATGGGAATTGCATTTAAATCATTTAAGGCCTGAAGTTCAATATCTCCTAAAAGCAGCCTCCTGTCTTTTAGCATTTCTCTTCAGGCACACCTAGATTTTTTTTTTTTTTTTTACTTCAAAGTGAGGGATATCCTCCTAGAGGGAGGAAAGCTTTGGAAATGCAATAACTCTTTGCATATACATGATGCCTCTGCTTGCCTCTTCCCAGACTGTTAATCACTCCTTGGCAGTAGCTCTTTTAATTCATTAGCTATCCATTTCCCATTTTAGCAGCAAGAGCAGTAACACAATAAATCAGATGTGTGGGCAGCGAAAAGTCAAAAGAAGTCGTGGAGGAGAGTACATGAAAAGTCAAGGCCAATGTTACTTTTAGATAATGTATCCCCTATGATATAACATACAGGTCCTCCTCCGGAATTCCTCCAATTACGGCAGTGTTTGTCCAGGTGGCTAAGTTCTTCGTGAAACAATTAGAGGTATGCCTTAGGATATAAATTTCCTTAGAATCCCATCACATTGACAAACATATTATGCTATAGATGATGGGCATCAGAGTCTTTTCCGAAAGCAAGTTTTTGTTGAAAGGGGAGAGAGAGCAGCTAATGGTATTTGTGGCTGAGCAGAAAGGAAATGTTTTGGATGCCCCAAACAAATTGAACCATTTAATAGTTGTACTAAGGTCTAACTCATTTATCGTTAATTGTTATTGCCCGTTACCCCCAAATGGACGGGAAGTACAAGAGGTCAGTGTCCGTTAGCTGAGAATTAAATCAGGAGTTTGGGAAAGTGCAAGGGGACTTAACAACAGAAACAATCTGAGTGAATTGGATTTAGAAATTTCAGGAAATACTGGATAGAGGTAACAGAACAAGCTCCCATCTCGATTTTTCTGTGATATAAGGGGATATCTTTTCAAGGCAGTATATTTTGATAAGCATTTGTCAAGCACTTACTGTGAGCCAGGTACCCCCTGGTACTTTCTTAGGACTTCTGAACGGGTGGCTGAATCTGAGTCACTGTACTGCCTCACTAATCATTATGCATGGAGTACCAGTACCCAGGGCCTAGGGCCGTGCTGTACTAAACACCACAGGAGTTTGGATGGAGAGTGTTCGGAAGAAAAGAGGAGGATAGACTCTCCCCACAGTGAATCTGCAGGCCTAGCTTTCAAGTTACAGACAGTTCATTCATCTCGGGTTGTTGGGTGTAGTTTGCCAGTCACTGCACCCCCCCTGCTTTTTGTTTTGTTCCACAGAGCCATCTGCAACTGGTGAAAAATGACCCATTGAAGCTGGTGAGCGTTTCCCACAGCTTTTCCTTTGACTTCACACAGCCGTGACAGACGGTGTCCCAGCAGGGTCTGCACAACTTATCTGCCAAGGGGAAGCATCACCATGATGGTCTTGACTTCAGGTCTGAGGCTCAGCTTCTGTTTGTTCTCACCACCTCTCACTCCCCTCAAGGAGCTATACCCAGTTGGAACTTGGCAACAAAAGTTATTGACTAAAAGACTGGAGAATCTTTTACTGCTAATGTTATAAATCTGAAGGGGGCTATAGGGAGCTGAGGTATCATCCTTCTAAGTCAAGCTTCGTATTTTACAGACGGGAAATCTAAGGTACAGAAGTTGAAAGTCATACTACTAGCTGGTAAGGAGATAAGACTGGTCCTTGTTCAGTGCTATTACCATTCTGGGTTCCTCACATGATTAGGTCGTGCATTTTATTAGTTACCCATGGAATCTTCTGAGGAAAAAGGTATCTGCTTTTTGGAAACTTTCTGGTTAGTACTTAGACCCATGTAATCCTCACATTGGTTACTATTGTCGACCTTTGATCTGTTGTGTTAAAAATGTTATTAGGCTTCTTTACATGTATATGCTGAAACATATTCCTAGTTTTTGAAGTTTTTATCATAACTTGTGTCAAATGAATTTTCTGCATGTATTGAAAAGATCATATGGTTTTTCTATTTTATACTATTTATATGGTGAATTACATTGATTCTCAAATGGCAAACCTTTGTACCATTCCTAAGATAAATCCCACTGACTATGATGTATTATATACTCTCTTAATATTGCTGGGTTTTATTTATTAAATTTTATTCAGGATTGTCGCATTAATGTTCATAGTGTATGTTGAATTACGGTTTTCTATACTTGTGATGTTTGTGTCTGGTATTGGTATCTGAGTAAGACTGGCCATATAAAGGGATTTTGGAAGTATTCTCTCTTCTACTATTTTCTGAAAGAGTTTGCATAGAATTGGTATTATTTTTTCTTAAATGTGTGATAGAATTCACCACTGGAGCCATTTGGGCTTGGAGTTTTCTTTGTGGGAAGATTTTTAATTACAAATTCAGTTCTTAAGTAATACAGGATATTCAAGTTTTTCTTCTTGGATCAAATTTCTGTATTGTAAGAAATTTATTCACTTCAGCTACATATATTGTTATATTAAGTTGTTCAAAACATTCCAGTATTATCTTTTCCATGTACGTAGGCTCTGTAGTGCTATACCCTCTTTCAATGTTAATATTTTGATGTGTGTCTCTTTTTTTCTTGATTAGTGCAGTTATGCTAATTAATTTTACATATGTTTGAGATAACTAGTTTTTGGTTTTATTGATTTTTGTCTATTATTTTCTTGTTTCCTGTTTCATTGATTTATTCCTTTACATTTATTATTTTCTTGCTTTCACTTAATTTGAGTACATTTTTCTTTTTGTCTAATTTTTTAAAAGATGAGAACTCATATAATCAATTTTTAGATCTTTACTTCTAACATAGGCATTTACAGGTATAAACGTCTCTCTGGACACTGCTTTGCCTGCATTCCATAAATTTTAATATCTTATATTTTTATGTTTCTCTACAGTTTTTTTAATGGTTGTTCTGGGTATTAATATATATATATATATATATATACACACATATATATATATATACATTGTCATATATATGTATATATATAGTATATTAAATACATAACTTTTCATATTTCACTTACAATTTATATTGTATCACTTTCCGTAAAACGTTAAAAAATTTTTCAACCTTATAGATACATATTCTCTCCCCTCATGTTTTAGGATACTCTTGAGTGGGAGGCAGAATTATAACCTTCCAAAGATGCCCATGCCCTAGTCTCCAGAGCCTGTGCATATGTTATCTTATATGGCAAAAGTTACTCTATAGATATGTTTGACATGGGGAGCTTATCTTTGATACTACGGATGAGCCAAATCTAATCACATGAGTCCTTAAAAGAAGAGAGACTTTCTCAGTTGGGTCATAGAGATGAGATGAAAGAAGGAGGAGGAAAGACTCAAAAAGGGACTTGACCTGTTATTTCTTTGAAGACGAGAAAGAGGTTCATGAGACAAAGAATGAGGGTGACCTCTAGAAGCTAGGAATGACACTGGGCTGACAGCCAGCAACGAAATGAGACCTAATCCTACAAATATCAATACAATGAACTGAATTCTGCCAACAACACAGATGAGCAAGTCTTTAAGGCCTCCAGAAAGGAACACATACTGACACCTTGATCTTACCCCCAGTGAGATCCATGTCAGATTTCTGACCTACAGACCTTAAGGCAATACATTTTTGTTGTTTAATCTAATAAGTATTGGTAATTTTTATGGCATCAATAGAAAATTAATACATAATATAATGTGAACTCCATTTAAATATCTTATAATTTCCACAAGATAATGTTATAATTTTTGCTCTAAAGAGTTGTATGGTTTATGGGAAACAAATTAAAGAGAAACAAAAAATCTTTGGCATGTACCAGATATCTACCATTTCTGATGCTCTTCCCTCTTTTCAAGGATCCACGTTTTCATCTGAAATATTTTCCCTTCAGACTGAAGAACTTCCTTTAGCAATAACTTTAGCACAGTTATGTTGACAGCAAATTATACTAGTTTTTGTTTATCCAAATATGTCTTCTTTTTTTGTCATTTTTGAAGAATATTTTCACTGGGTAAAGACTTCCTGATTGATAAGTTTTTGTTTCAGCTCTGGAAAGACATTGTTCCAATCTCTCCTGGCTCCCATGGTTTTCATGAGAAGTCAGCTATTAATCAGATTGTTGTTCCCCTGTATGCAATGTAATTTTTCTTGCTGACTACAATATTTGCTCTTTATTGTTGGCTTTCAACGTTTGACAACAATAGACTTTGGCAGAATGATATAAAAAACAATTAAAATAAAGTGTGGTGAGTCTTGTCACTAGAGGAATTACAGGAGGCTATGAAAGTTAACTGTTGAATTCCTGTATATAAGTCTAGAAGAGATCAGGAAGACTTTCCTGAGAGAGTAAGATTTAAGAGGAAACTTGAAGTAAGTGAAAGAGATGGAGTCAGATAAATAGAATTCAATTTGCATATTACAAAAATGATTTTGAGGACTGTTCGCAGAGTCATTCAAGTAGATGATGGGGTAGAGGGCAAAAGTAAAAGGAAGTAAAATAGGAAGTAAATACAATAATAGTGATGTCCTGGAAGAAGTGGTTATAGTGGGAAAGGAGAGAATTCCAGTATAGTTGAAAGATATTTAGAAGATAGAATTAAATAAGATCTCATGGTTAATTTAATAAAGAAGAGGGGGAAGCATCAAGGATAACACCTAGATTTCTGGATTGAGACTGAATGGACGGTGGTATCTTTTATCAAGATAGGGTACACTGGAGGAGGAATATGTTAAGAAATAAAATGAGATTATTAACTCAGTTTCAGGTTTCTGAATTTAGGTACTTGTATTATATCCAAATTGAAGCCTTCAACATATAATTGGGTATGCATAAGAGAATTCTTAGCTGAAGGCATCACTCTTTGGTGCTGTTAGGAAGAACACTTTCTCCTTGTTATTCATGAATCCATAAAGAGGAGAGAATTCCCACTTCACAAAGGTTAATATGAGAAGAATTCTTCCAACTTCTTTTTGCATCCTCATTGACTCCTCACTGATAAGACTGACTTATCTTATTGGTAAATCTTGTAGAAGGAGCTGAGCATGCTGGACTCTGGGCCTTTTGGGTTCCCTCTTTTACAGCTCACAGGTGTTCAGGATCCAGGAGTGGTCTTCCATGTGGGTAGCTTTGGACTAGGTCCCAGTGGCTTGGTTTATCCTACTTCGTGTATAAGTGGAAGAATAATCAGGTCCATTTTTTGGAGAAATTTAGGGAGCTCAACTGAAGTCCTTGTCTCCAGTCAGGTTTATCAATACAACAGGCGCTATGATATGGATCGGCTCTTCTCTTCTATCTTATTTTTTAGTAGATTCTAAACTCAAGAATGGAAGATAGGGTGTTATCTATTGCTGCTCCCAAATCCAAACTAATTAGTAATAATATCTTATCATTTCCTAAGTGAATTAACTAAAACCTGCAGGGAGTTAATTTTTTCCATACTAATAATAAATGACATAACTTGGATTTGAATCTAGCTGTTTCTCTAAAACTGTTCTTTTTCAGTATGTCACACCACAGTGCCTCAGAAGAGTGGGGACAGTGAAACTTTACTCTTTGCAAATGGTTTTTGGGTAAACTGATTAACTGTCATGTAGCAGAGAAGTCCATTTAGTATTCTGTCATTGAGTGGACTAACTATAGGAATTGAAGAAAACAATTTTAGATGCTGTGGAATCTCAGAAAACCTTATGAGTTTGGCTGTGACATACAGATGGTTGGGCATCTCTGTGTAATGTCTGCAGGGTCTTCCATCTGCACCTCTACCTTTGATCCCTTCTCTCATGTGAATGTCTTGGGAGGGTCAATGAGTTCAATGAAAAGGCCATGGAAATGGTGGATCTGCTTTCCACAAGTTGTTAAAAGTTGGAAAGAATTTCCCCTAGGATAAACTTTAATCTCCTAGAATTAAGTTTAAGAGTAATTTATTAGAGTACGCTATGGGTATTATACAACTTATTAGAATATCTTTATTTAATGGAGAGTGTGTTAAAGTGGGAAGAACATACACACTATAGGCAAACAGCTCAGTTTCTACTCGTGTGATGACGGTCAAGGTATTTGACTTCCCTGAGCTTTAGTTTCCTCTACCATTGGATGGGAGCAAGGCTTTCCATGTTATTGCTTAAAAGTTTTTGATATAGTTTAGATATCAGATATGCAATGTCAAAACTGTTATTTTTGTTGTGGAAATTTCAAGCTCATTTTAAACTTTAAAACTAAAAAAGTTTTAAACTTGCCTGCTTGTGAAGCCATCCCTGCTTTGTAGAATTCTTCAGGGACTATCTCTTGCAGAGTAAATCCTAATGGTACACTCAGGAGTGAACTGACAACACAGAAGACAGGCTGTTTGGTTACATTAGATAACAGTGGATTTTGGAAGCCACCTGGGGATTGTCATTGTAGGCAGGTGGCATGATGTAAGGGTTAAGAGCAGGGCATCTGGAGCCAGCTGTGACCTTGCATAAGTTATGTATTCTCTCTCTGCCTCAGATTCCTTATCTTAAAATGAACATAATACCATTACCCTTATTTGGTTGTAAGGATCAAAGAAATTAATCTGTGTAAAGCAGTTATATTAGTGTTTGGCATGTAGTAGGCACTATATAATTGTTAGGGATGATGATTATGATGATGATGATGATGAGATGACAAAGAAATTTCTATTGTCTGATTATAGGTTTTTTTCTTTTCATATCTATTTCAGATATTCAGCTAATGTTCTTTTCAATAAATTAGACCATGTGACAAGCAAGTAAATTAAGAGAAACTTGGGTGACATTTTGGAGAAATCCTTGACTCAGTTGGCAGGTGGGATTTAATATTGAACAAAGGAACTGAGATGTACTGGCGGTGTGGACAGGTCTGTCCTGACTAGTGGAAAGCACAGCCATGAACAACAGGCACAGAAATAGGATTAATAGAAGAGCTAGCATATTTGAGGCAGCTTTAGTGTTAGTTGAGAAACCCCACTGAGAAGAGAGATGAAGGGTCTTTGTTTGCTGTAGCTCTCACTACCCGAAAGGGAAGAGCTGGGAAATAAGGTAAAAAGGCTTAAAAACTTCCCTCCATTCCTGAGGGATTCAGTTTCTTCTTTAGCTTTAAGGTCTTGGGTTTTGTGCAATGCCTGGCCTTGAGACCCAGAGAAAACCAAAGCCAGCTTAACTTCTGGAAACAGGCAGCCCTGAGGGGACAGGGGTGACTCCTGCACAGCTAAGACCTTCACAGAGTAGATGCTCCCATGAGTCTTACAGAACCACAAATCCTCTCCGTGATTGGGAGGCAAGTCAGAAGCCTACATAGGAATTAATGAACCAAGACAAACTTTACAGTGGTGGGCTAAGTCAGAGGCCAGGGTACAGAAAATGGCAGCAGAATTCTAGGAGAGAATCAAATATTTATGGTAATCATTGGTGAATAGAAATGGAAGCAGAGAATATTAAACATGACCTAACCTAATTCAGCCACAATCCATGGCTGCTCTAATTGTGAAGGCTTCCATTGAGTCAGGTCTTAGTCTGAAGATATGTTGTTAAATCACTGTAATTTTGCTTAAAAATCTTATTTTCTCCTAAATGTAAAATTGCATGTGAAAACCCATGTACAGTTGTTTACATTATTTATTAATGATTTTCTTTTTTGTTGGATGATACTTAAATAGCTGGAGGAAACATTTTAAAAAATCCACAGTTAGGTTTTGTGGAGAAAGAACTTGGCAACTTGGAAGGACCATCTCAGGTAGGTTAACCCCTGTTATGGGGCAAATTATTCAGGATATCCTTAGGATAAGATGGCAATAAGAGGAGTGGAGAAAGCAGCACCCTGTTGAGGAGAACAGTTATCTTCCTTAGATCTATAGTTTTACTTCTGTTCTCTGAAGCTCCATCAGAACACCAAGGATAAAAAGTTGTAAGAGTTTTCTCTTCATTGTTGTGGGCATAATGAGTGGGGGCAGCTCACTTTGTGGGTCACCTGGTATGTCTGCTGGTTCAGGTTGGTCCTGCCATCTGTGTGTCTTGAGGTAAAGAGAGGTGTATTCCAATATGGCGGTGCTGATAGACAGTCTATAGCTGAGCCTTGACTCCACTGGCCCTTCCCTTAGATAGGGTTGCTGGCTTGTTTTACTGAACAGAAAAGATCAAGCTCTCATGTTCAAAGAGTAGTACATAATTGTGCCTAGAGTGAGTGAGAACACATGCACACAAATCACTTTATTACAAGGGCCCTTATTTCCATGGCCAACTGAAAGATTTTTTAAAGATTCCACATATAAGTGATATCATATGATATTTGTCTTTCTCTGTCTGACTTACTTCACTCAGTATGACAATCTCTAGGTCCATCCATGTTGCTGCAAATGGCATTATTTCGTTCTTTCTTATGGCTGAGTAATATTCCATTGTATATACATACCACATTGTCTTTATCCATGATACTAATACTGATAGACAAATCTGTGAGATACCATGATATTAAAGAGTTAGCCTAGTATATTGCAATTATACACTTAAGTAATATTATTATTTTTTGCTCTTTCTGTTGCTGTTATTTTAAGCATAGTTTTACTTATGAGTAAAAGTAGTAGAAACAAATATTTTGAATGACTATTAAATATTCATAATATATTCTAAAATGAAAAAGGCAGCTATCTATTTGATTATAATTTATACTGTTCTCATGGAAGGAAGCATACCAAAATGATAACATTGGTAATTATTGGGTGTTTATTTGTGGGGTTTTTTTTTTTATCCTTTCCTCAATTTTCTAGTTTTTCTTAAATGGAAATACATTCCTTTGCCATTGTAAAAACCTAAGTATATTTATTTGGGGAGGAAGGTGAAAAAAGAAGTCCTAACTTTAGCTTTCTGGAGCAGAACTGATGGAACAAGGGCCTGCATCTGAGAAGGGGTTCTCTGGCTGGAGTGGGGTGGAGTTAACTCCATCTTGGTATAGGTGGAGGCACATTGTATGAAACTTGAATCTCTGGATATTGATTCAATCTTAATGAGAGAAGCCAGAATTTTAGTGCATTTATTTTTTCATGAAGGATTGGAGGAGGCCAAAGGGAAAGAAAGATGCATCTTTCAAAGTCTCTATCCTTGGTGGTCCAGGAGAGACTGTTAGTAGTAGTAAGGAAATATTCTGATGCTTAGTATGTGCCCTACATTCTTAGTCTTGGTGGCAGTTGGTCAAGACATGAGTCCTACTCTTAAATTCTTAGAATAAATTGTAATGTTTCAACTTATAAACCTAAAGGATCTAGTAAGCAAAACAAGAATTACACGCACGCGTGCACACACACACACACACACACACAGGCACACGCACACACACACACACACCCACACATGCAATGGTGTTTGGACTAAGAAGGAAGGAAGGAAAGAATTGGTGGTTTCAAAACCATAGGGTTGAAAACAGGTGTACCCTGTCTTCTAGGTTACAAGCTAAATGCTTAAGAAGAGTGGAAGATTCATGCTGGAATTATTTTCAATTACAGATATTATGGGAATAATATAGTTTGAAATATAAAATTGTGTTTTTATTTTTTATACTTCCTTGTATGGGGCTGTCCCCTGATTATGGCAGGTATATCTATTGCCTCAGGAAAGATACAAGCAATAACGTTAGGACAGGAGGACAAAAACAAAAAGTTTACTATTCAAATTTTGGCTAAAAATGACGTTTTTGACTCCATTGTGAGACACAATTCTAGGATTTCCAAAAGAGAAAGATTTTTCTGAATTCCAAAAATCTGCCTTTTCCATGTCCAGAGTCAAGCCAAGGAGACTTGGGTCATAGAATTTTCCTTAAGCTATAGCCTAGGAAGGGTTGAGGATGTGACCTAAGGAAAGATAATAGAAACTGGAGGAGGAGGGCACAGATTTCTGTCCAAGGTGTATACATGCACTGGAGGAGGAGAAACTAGGGTTAAGTGCTCCCTGGGTCCCTTGTATGAAACAAAAATCCCCTCTCCTAGGTCTCAGCCACAAGATGATGGAAATCTGACCAGAGTCCCAGACAATCCTTTGCATCCAGTGTAGTCCAGGAGTAGCAGAAGAGCAAGAGCAGAGAGAAAGTGATATCTAGATAGATTCACCTGCAAAAGGACCCCAAACCCTATGGCCTGCACTGGGTTTGAATGGGACATTCCAGCATACCTGGTGTTGAGGGAAAAGTGGGAGGTTCCAGAGGACCAGTGACCATCAGCAGCCTAGGTGTAAAGATGAAGAGGCTACAGGGCACAGGACTTCATAGCCAGAGGTAGCTGTGTGAGGGTGGGTTTCAGCAGCACATCCAGCAAAGTGCCTACAAAGCCAGGTGGGATCAAGTGTTACCTGGGATGGTAGCCGGGCAGGCAGTTAGTGCTCATCCCGGATCCACTCTTCAGTGGACAGCAGTGCAGTCCTCCCAGGAACAAAAGTAGGCCCACTCCATGACAGTGGAGACTAGTGAAGCCCCAAGTCAGAGACCCATCACTGTGAGGATTCACACTGTCCCCCTGTGCCAGTGTGAGGGGGACAGAGGCGAGGACAGAAATACCTGAAAAGAAGGCATGAATCGGCACTTACAGGGATTTTGAACTTCAAATTGGCAGACGTTTTACCCATTGGCTCAGTGGTTCTCAACATTGGCTGTACATTAAAATCACCTGGGAAGCTTTTAAAACTCCTTACAGCCAAGGCCAATTAAATTAGAATCTCTGGAGGTAGGATCCTGGCATTAGTATTTTAAAGAAATCTTCGTATGACTGAAAAGTGTAGCTATATTCTAGAACCGCTGCAAGAGGAGAAAGAATCTTGAAGGACTTTTGAAAGAAAGTTATCTTTAATTGGCAAGTTTAGTTTAACTTTAGTTTTCACTCCATTGCTGAAGTTCTTAAATGATCCAAAGCAGATCTTTTCTAAAGCAAATTAAAATAAAAATACCTAAATCTATATGAAAGTAGTTTCATCTCTGATCCACATAATGAAAATGAGCTAATACAACACTGAGTGCTTACTATTTGCCATGCATTAGTTCAAGTGTTTTATACCTAATAATTCATTTAATACTCATTACAACCTAGGAAGTAGGCACTGTAAATATTCCTACTTTAGTTAAGAAAACAGTCATGGAAGGTAAAGTACCTTTTCCAGTTTCATCCAGTTAGTAAGAGTCAGAGCAAGTATTCTTTCTACAGCCCATTCTTTGCCCCACCAGCTGCTACTTTCTATCACTCAAGAAATAAAATATCTCTTTCTAGGCTCTACCATATGATGGAACTATCCCTGCTCTCAATATACAAAAATAACTTAAAATTTTCACAACCATTGTGTGGCTTTTTAAAAATGACAACATGTACTTCAATTAGTCTGCATTTGCTTATACCAACATCTATTAAAAGTTTGTCAAGCTTCTGGAAAAAAATTTTCACATATCCTGTCCTGGTCATCACTTTTATTTTTGCTAGTATTTTCCTGCCTTTCAGAATATTAGAATATGCCTCACTAAAGCTACTCTGTTGAACTTCCTTTAATGGCGTCCAACTCAAATGCCAGTGCCTCCTTGAAGCCTTTTCTGATCTAGTGAAGGGCGTATGTCTTTGCTGGGTTTACTGTCACAACTCTCTGCTCTTACTTCTTTTATCCCATTCATACACAGCCCATATTATGTAATTATCTAGTATTATTTATCTTAACACTTCTCCCTACTTTTCTACTTAGTTCTTCTAGTATGTGTTCCGTTGGGTAAGAATTATCTTATTTATCTTCATATCTCTTGAATAATTAACACACTGTCTTATTCATGTTCAAACCATATATTTTAATAAAATGTCATGCAAATGGTCGTGATTCAAATCTAACATATATATGAAAATGGTTCCCCCTCAAAACAATAAATACTACAAACATAGAATCAAAAGAGTTTCAAATGGAAGGTAATTGAATGCAACCTCTAACTAAACAGGAAAAGTCTAAGGTGAATAAGCCAAAGAACTTCTTTCTACTTTTCACTTCTAGAATAACTTGAGGTATATCCAGTTATTTCAAAATTGTGTGTCTCTCAAAATAACATGCTTAGGGCTATTTGTCTTAAGTTGCCATATGGGAAAAGACAATTTTAGTTGAAGTTTCTTGTGCTTCCATATTCTCATGACATGTTCTCCTTTTGGATTTCACAGGCAGCATTGTCAAATTTTACCAGACAAATACATATTTTAAAAGATTCTGTGATTAACAGAGGTATGTTGTTTTTCAAAGTTTAAAGGGTTATCTTTTTAACTGAACTGACATTTGAATTGCTACTGGCAGATTGTTGGGCTTTTGTCTATGAAAATTGTGTTTGGGTTTTTCTTAGGGCATATAAGAACACCTCTTTCCCTGTTTGTGGGATCCAATTCTTTTTTTTTTTTTTTTGAGGTTCACTAAATTTATTTTAAAAATCATAAAACATTTCTTACAAAAGAGCATTACATTCTGCACACTGCTCCGAATAGATGCCAGGGACATATGGACTATCGTTACTTTTCCTCCCTGTCCCACCCTCCCCCAAAATATTACAGTGACCACAAAGCAAAGTGTTTGCAATAATTACATGGGGGGATTTGTTTTTTAAACCACCAACAATGAGCAAAAATTAAAATTCACTCACTCTGTTGCTGTTGCAAAATTTCAATGTTAGTTTCTGCATACCCTCCCCCAACCCCCAACCTTGTTTGTAAGGAACTGAAACATTATATCTGGTGACAGCAAAGATTTCACTACACCTCAAATGCAGAACACCTATGAAGCAGAGGAATGTTGGCTTTTTAAACAGAAGCAGATTAAAAAAAAAAAAGATGCAGGACTCCTTCAGTTCTTCACTAGTCTTAGAAAAACTTTCCAGAATATTGCTTCACACTGTTCTGCAGCAAATCCTGTGCATTCTGTATCTGGGCCTGTGTTCCTGTAATGGTAATGATCCAATCTTTGGACCCTTCTAAAGGCTCATCAATTTTGATCGATGCTCCTGACTCATGACGGATTTGTTTAATCTGCTGACCACCTTTGCCAGTAATAGATCGAGCCAGATCTTTGGGAGCAGTTGCTTGTGTAGTAATAATAGGTCCACCAAGATCACCATATGAGCCATGACCCCCTGCATAAGAATAATCATATCCAGAGCCACTCTGTGGTTCATAAGCCATCTGTGGCTCTGATGGGCTCCATGTATCTACTGCAGAGTTGCAGGTTTCATCAGCACTGAAACCACCCATGCCATCATAATGGTCTCCAGGTCTTCCTCTTCTGTCATAGGCCATTAGATCCCCTCCTCTAGGTGGTGGTGGTGGAGAAGGAGGAAGATTCTGAGCTCTGCCACCACCCCGGCCCCCTCGTCCAGGAGGAGGTGGAGGAGGTCCTCGACGAGGGCTCCTATCATCACAATCTCTTCTGGATGGAAGCATGGGACTCCCACCCTGACCAGGAGACGTTCTGTCAAAACCACCTCTTCCCTGCATGGGAAATCCCACGGGACGTCCACAGCAGTTATCAAACATCATTGTAAAACCACAGTAATCATAGGTTTCGTCATAAAAACTGGGATCATAAGGCTGAGCACGTCCTTCGATGGGAGACTCTGATATAAGATCAAGGATGATCTTCATGCACTCTACAACCCTATCAGGTTTTCCTCCAATAAGAACCACTCTGTCAGCGGATTGAGGACCACATTCCTGGAAAAGCTTGATTGTTGTCTGAGTGTTCTCTCGAAGTTCTTTGATTTTAGCACCTTTGACTCCAATAATTCCTCCAGCCAGACTCTGATGAATCAACAATCTCAACTCGCAAAGTCGCGTCCTTTATAGTGTTGGTAATTTAAGCATTCCACAGCATCAGATTCCAGCGGAAGCTGGCTGGTTGCAGTGGGTGATGGCAACTGCAGGCCCTCTTTCAAGGTAGGGATGATTTTCTTCAGAATTTCTCCAATTGTTTCAATATCAGCACTGATACTCAGTGTGGCATTGTGGTCTGTACGGAGAGCCTTAATATTCTTGCCTCCTTTTCCAATCACTGCCCCAGCATTCTTACTCTGAAGCAGAATGTGTAATTCAACCATCTCATCAGTGTTTCTAGATCTTTAAAAGCGTGCTCCTGTTCCATATCTTCAGCAGGGCGTTTACCAAATTTGCCATTGGTTTTGGTGTTGGGAAAGTTTTCCTCTGGCTGTTCCATTTCCATTTTCTTGTATTAAAGGAACACACCAATCAGTTATTAAATATATCCTTGCAGGGAAGAACTGAAGTGTTCTGGCCGGGACCAACTGACACCCTAGCACTGCAGTAGCCCAGATCCGAAAGGAGATGGCCCCAATTCTTTTTGATTTCATATTTTCTGGATATTTGCACCTCAAAGAAGTAACAAGAGGATACATGTTTTCCTTTTCCTTCTCTTACGTTGTAGCCTTTGAAATTAATGCTAAAACATATCAGGCTTAAGAGTAATTTCCCTGGATTGTTTTTCTTTTTCTTTTTTTAGTGGATAAACTGATATTGAACCAATTGGCATTGAATTGGCTGGGAAATAACACATTTCAAATTTAATATCTACATGAAGTGACAGGTATTTGGTAAAAAGATAAATCAATAGCCCAAGGTCAAAATTTTCCTTGTGACTTATGGTACAGACCAAGAATAAATTATTTTAACTTCTGTAAATCTCCACATCACTTTAAACATTTTAAATCTTCTTCTGTATTCTTCTTGTACTATTGATGTGTCTTTCAGAGATAACTATGCTAAAAATGTTTGAGAAGTATTTGCTAACTCTCTGAGGAGAGCAAGGGCTCAATGGTATGTTTTGAATTCTAGTTCAACCACTTTATGATAAGGAATTTTCTTTATTCACAATTGAGTTCTGCCTGTTGAAGGTAGAGTTCAGCTGTTTACATACTAACATGCAGCAATTATGATGAAACAAAATTCATTCTAGAACTCTGTCATAACTATGGCAACCAGAATTAAATCCTCTTAGAAATACAAAAAGCCACCCCAGCAGGATAGAGTAAATATCTCTTATTGATTTACAAAGGTTCCAGATGATGAAAAGTGGTTAATATATTTCTGTCATGAAACACATTTCTTAAGGCTTCTTTTTATTGATAGAGCCATTGTCTATTTAAGTAATGTCAGCCAGGTATCATCAATTTTTACATCTTTTTTTTCAATCACTTTTGCCTTCATTACAAGAAGCTAACAGCCTTTCCATTATTTTCTGTATTTTACTTAGGAGTAAAAAGAAGAAAGTTCGACTAAAGGACCATTTCTGATTATGTTTGGCTAAAATCTGGCTTGACCAAAGATTGTTAGTATAAATGGGTTGCATATTTATTTTGCAAGAGAATTAGTTGGTTTTGATATTTACCTGCATTTGGACAAAACCTACAACTCTCTTCACTTCAGGTGGCTGGTACTTGCAGTGGGATTTGTGGAAAAGGAAAATTAAACTTTTGGTAATTTGTTCTGTAAGTAGACTAATTTAAAATTCAATTCAAGTAATAATGTGAGGCTAAAATGGAACAGCATTATGTAGCAAGATTAGAGTTTTCATGTCCCAGAGGGTTTGGTGTACAGGTGTCAGTGGGGTTCTGCATGCAAAATGCCAGCAGGTACTGTACCCACTTCTGCTTTTTCCCTAAAATCAACTCGATACTTTGTGTCTTGATTAAAATGAAAAGGTCACTGTAGGTTTTTTTCTTCCAAAATACTGACAAGAGTCATAAGAATGGAGCATCTGCAAACCAGGGTGTAGGAGGTAAGATACATACCATGGCATTGGTCTCAAGATTTTTGGAGCTTCATGTTTCATTATTTCGTGTTTTATTATAAATATTTTCCTATGATTGTTTCTAGTCACGTGGAAATGATGTGGTGGTGTTAGGAAATGTGTTTTCTCAAACAAAAGTGCTCAGTCATGGGAAAAAAAAGCCAAAAATTATGAGACTTTGAAAACTCTAAGACATTTAACTAATTTTCTACTCTCATGTTTCCTTAACTTCTAAAACGACTGAACTGTAAGGTTGAACTTTTAGGTGTGTTATATATCTTAAGAATTAGGGTTTATTTATCTTGTCTAACCTGCCTTATTTATGACTAGTTTTTTTCCTGTTGCTATAGGTATTGAAATTCCTGAAATAAATTATAGTCAACCTAAGCATTTGCCCAAGACAGAAAATAATCGAAGAACCACAGCCTTATGTTATTTTGGTCCTGATGCTGCATTCTCTAAAGTTCCTGAGTTTTACCTGGGCCTCCATCCATCGTGTCAAAGCAGTCTCTGAAATGCCATTGCAATCTGATCCTTTCTGCCTGCAGTTCTGAAGATCACGGAGCTCCAAAATTTTATAGGCCTTTTTATTACTTTTCACAGCATCCCCATGTCAGGTTGACATTCTGCTTCAAATCACAAGATATGAGAATTGGAGGGGATTTCAGAAATCACCTAGTCTAAGCTGTTCATTTTGCAGATAAGAAATTGAAGCTCAGAGAGGTGAAGTGAGTTGCTCAAGGTCACACAGCTCATTAACAGCACAGCTGCTCTTCTAATCCTAATCTGGAGCTCTTTCCATCAAACCTCACAACCTCAGGTTTTCTCTTATGTCCAGAGGAAGTCACTTCTGCTCTGCCTTTTAGCAGATGAGCCCACAGACGGAAGGTAGAATCACCCATTCCCAAACTAGTGCTCCAACTATTACTGCCCATTATATATCTTCTCAGTTTTAAAGGAAAAAAAAGAAAAAACCGAGCCTGCACATTCTGCTTTTATATTCATTATCTACTCTGTGCCTGTTAGTTGCTCCCGTTTTTTGGGAATGCTTTTACTGATTAACTTGGTCTCTGTAATATAAAATGGTGAAATGCATTATGTTGGGTAAATGTGATGTTATTAATGTGTTTTATTCTAGTTATGGGTCATTATTTCCGATAGATGTAATCGTCCCACTACTGAGACCTAGCAGGTGGTCTCACTAGAAGTTATAACAGTATTCTTAATGGTCTGGTAAGAATGTCATTTGCAGGGCAGCAAGGGCAGAAAGAAATTGGTCCCAGAGCTAGCTTGCTTCTGTACTCATTCCCAAGCTTGACCAAGCAAAAGTAAATACATATTTTCTTACTGATCAGCTGGGTATTTTTCCTGCCTATCTATTTTCAGTAAAAGTCATGAGGACCCATGTCTATTTATTTCCTATTTACCGCCTCCCCTTCCTCAATAATAGTACTAATGACCCTGCAACGCTTTGCTTTTCTAATTCTTGGAGGAGACAGGTCATATTTTCTCCTGAGGGGAACCAACACCCATTCAAGTAATAAGATATGATTAAATCCATCTGACCAGACCAAAAACAGAGGCCACTGGGAAGCAGGAATCAAGTGGCAATTTTTCCATTAGAGATAGCTGACTCTTGAGAGAAGGTATGATATCAGTATGATGAGAGAAATAGAAATTGTATATTTAAATGTTAATACCTTAGTATATGTAAGAGGCATGCTTGCTAGAAATCATTAAATAATTATGTACTATTAAAGATATATTATTAAATAATAGTACATCTTACAATCAATGGCATTTTCGGTTCAATAAAATACAGCATTTAGCCATCATTTCATAGAACTAAATATATCTAGAGCCAGGAGATTTGGAGAACTACTATAGTCTAGCTTCCTAACTTTGTATTTGAGAAAGTACGGCTCAAAGAAACTAAATGAATTGCCCTTGATTACACGGCACTCTGGTACATGAAGGTGACAAGCCAGGTTTTAGAGGTCACTGCTAATGACTGTTCTGAACCTGGCTTATATAGTTATCACAACATACTATCATTTTTCTCCATAGTGAAATTCCTTCTGTCTTCTAATATATAAGAAAATGTGTGATCTAAAGAAGTAAAGTGATAAAGTAGTTCTTATATTTAGGGACCTCTCAGGAAGCATAAAAACGTGGCTTTCCAACAAGAGATTGTAAGTTCTTGGAGAGATGGTGGCAGTTTCTTAATATTTCAGGAAATATTATTTTTGGGAAGACAAGGATAATATTTCTTTAACATCTAGAGAATTCCAGATAAGCAACAGGGGCAATAATCAGTGGCCCTGAGAATAAAATAATGTAGTTTAACGTCTTTTCCACACTGCTATCCACTATTTATTAGTATTATTATGGACATTCCTGTGTTTTTTTAACCTTTGCATTCATCAAAATTCCTCCTGCTTTTTCCCTTTTTAATAGTGATTTTAATTTTTATCAAAACAATGCACTATATGTAGTTTTGAACTCAAAAGATATAAAAGGCTTATAACAAAAAAGTAGCAGTCTTTTTTCCTGGACTTCGAACTCCAGTACTCCCCAGGGACAAATACTGGATTCTTCCAGCCATTTCCCTTCGCATTTTTTTGGGGGGGCGGGGGTTTGCGGTACGTGGGCCTCTCACTGCCGTGGCCTCTCCCGTTGCGGAGCACAGGCTCCCGCCGCGCAGGCTCAGCAGCCATGGCCCACGGACCCAGCCGCTCCGCGGAATGTGGGATCCTCCCAGACCAGGGCACGAACCCGCGTCCCCTGCATCAGCACGCGGACTCTCAACCACTGCGCCACCAGGGAAGCCCCCTCCCTTGGCATTTTTAAGTGATATCTATCAAGTAATAGATTGACATGACTTCTTTTTTTACAACCATATATTTCTTAATCAGCTTTATTGAAGTATAATTGACCTACAGTAAATTGTACAAATTTTAAATGTCCAATTCCATAAGTTTTGGCGGATGCACTGGCCTGTAAAACCATTACCACAATCAAGATAGTGCTTATATAATTCCCTCTCAAAATGTCTTTGTGCCCCATGTAATCCCATCTTGCCTCTACTCCCTGTAACTACCCCTGCCTGGCCACTGGAAATCACTGTTTTAGTTTCTATCACTATAAACTAGTTGGCATTTTCTAATATTTTATGTAAACGGTATCATATAGTAGGCACTCTCTTTTTTTCTGGTTTCTTTCATAAAGCATAATTATTTTGAGGCTTATCCATGTTTTTGCATCTATCAGTAGCTCATTCCTTTTTATTGCTGATTAGTATTCCATGGTATGAATACACTATAACGTGTTAATCTGTTTCAACCATTAATGCACATTTGGATTGTTTCTAGTTTTTGGCTATTACAAATAAAGCTATTAACATTTGTGTACAAGCCTTTCTGTGGAGATATGCTTTCATTTCTCTTGCATAAATATCTAAGAGTGGAATGACTTTGTCATATGGTAGGAGTATGCTTTTCAAAGTGGTTGTACTATTTACATTCCCACCTCCAGTGTATGAGAGTTTCAGGGATTCCACATCCTCACCAACACTAGGAATGATCAATCGTATTTTAATCTTAGACATTCTAATAGGTGTATAAGTGTATTTTATGATGATTTTAATTTCCTTTTATTAATTACTAATGATATGAAGCAGAGTCAATAATATGATAAAATGAGTGAGACACTCATCCTGGGCACAAAATTTGAGGGGATGCCAAGAAATTCAGTAATCAAAATAAATAATATTTAAAAAATAGAAAAATACTGAAAAATACCCATAGTGAACACAGTATCAAAAATTTAAATAAAGACAGCATTAATATTACTGACTTTTCCTTCTGTTTCAGATTCCAATATGGCTTGGTGCTGCAGTGATGTTAGGAATTTTTTCATGTATTTATTATTATCTGTATATTCTCCTTACAAAGTATCTATTCAAATCTTTTGCTTTTGTTTATTTTTATAGATTTTTAAAATATTATTGAGTTTGCGATTACTAGTCCTTCATCACATATGTGTTTGCAAATATTTTCTGCCAGTCTGTGGTTTATCTTTTCTTTTTCTTGGCAGTGCCTTTCAAAGAGAGAAACTTCTTAATTTAGAGAAATCAAATTATTAATTTTATTATTTTCTAATTTTATGGATTGTGCTTTTGATGTTGAAAGAAAACTTTGCTTAACAAAAAGTCTCAAAAATTTCCTGCTATTTGCTCTATTGGACATTTTACAGCTTTAGGTTTTACAATCGGGCATATGACACAGTTTGACGGTTAATTTTTGTATAGATCAAAGTTCTTTTTCCTTTTTTTTTTTTTTTGGCATATGATTATCCAATTGTTTCACCCACATTTGTTGGAAAGACTATCTTTTCATCATTGAAACATCTTTGAAAAACCTGTTCTCTTTCACAGAATTTTGTTATTCTCTCCTTCAAAGATGATTTGGCTATTTCAAGTCCTTTATCATTACATATGAGTTTTAGAATCAGCATGTCAATTCCTGAAGAAGAGGCTGCTCAATTTTGATTGAGATTGTATTGAATCTATAGATCAAATGGGGAAAAATAATAACCATAATTAATCTTCTGATCCATGAACATGGTTTATCTCTCTATTTTAAAGTGTGTTCTTTGATTTCTCTGAGGAATGTTTTGTAGTTTTCACTACATAAGTTTTGTACATCTTTGTCAGATTTATCCCTATAAATTTGATACTGTTTGAAACTATTGTGTTTTTTTTCTTTAACATCTTTTTTGGGGTATAATTGCTTTACAATGGTGTGTTAGTTTCTGCTTTATAACAAAGTGAATCAGTTATACATATACATATGTTCCCATATCTCTTCCATCTTGCGTCTCCCTCCCTCCCACCCTCCCTATCCCACCCCTCCAGGCGGTCACAAAGCACCGAGCCAATATCCCTGTGCCATGTGGCTGCTTCCCACTAGCTATCTACCTTACGTTTGTTAGTGTGTATATGTCCATGACTCTCTCTCGCCCTGTCACAGCTCACCCTTCCCCCTCCCCATATCCTCAAGTCTGTTCTCCAGTAGGTCTGTGTCTTTATTCCAGTCTTATCCCTAGGTTCTTCAGGACATATTTTTTTTCTTAAATTCCGTATATATATGTGTTAGCATACGGTATTTGTCTTTTTCTTTCTGACTTACTTCACTCTGTATGACAGACTCTAGGTCTATCCACCTCATTATAAATAGCTCAATTTCATTTCTTTTTATGGCTGAGTAATATTCCATTGTATATATGTGCCACATCTTCTTTATCCATTCATCCAATGATGGGCACATAGGTTGTTTCCATCTCCGGGCTATTGTAAATAGAGCTGTAATGAACATTTTGGTGCATGACTCTTTTTGAATTTTGGTTTTCTCAGGGTATATGCCCAGTAGTGGGATTGCTGGGTCATATGGTAGTTCTATGTGTAGTTTTTTAAGGAACCTCCATACTGTTCTCCATAGTGGCTGAACCAATTCACATTCCCACCAGCAGTGCAAGAGTGTTCCCTTTTCTCCACACCCTCTCCAGCATTTATTGTTTCTAGATTTTTTGATGATGGCCATTCTGACTGGTGTGAGATGATATCTCATTGTAGTTTTGATTTGCATTTCTCTAATGATTAATGATGTTGAGCATTCTTTCATGTGTTTGTTGGCAGTCTGTATATCTTCTTTGGAGAAATGTCTATTTAGGTCTTCTGCCCATTTTTGGATTGGGTTGTTTGTTTTTTTGTTATTGAGCTGCATGAGCTGCTTGTAAATTTTGGAGATTAATCCTTTGTCAGTTGCTTCATTTGCAAATATTTTCTCCCATTCTGAGGGTTGTCTTTTGGTCTTGTTTATCGTTTCCTTTGCAGTGCAAAAGCTTTGAAGTTTCATTAGGTCCCATTTGTTTATTTTTGTTTTTATTTCCATTACTCTAGGAGGTGGGTCAGAAAGGATCTTGCTGTGATTTATGTCAAAAAGTGTTCTTCTTATGTTTTCCTCTAAGTGTTTTATGGTGTCTGACCTTATAGTTAGGTCTCGTTTCCATTTAGAGTTTATTTTTGTGTATGATGTTAGGGAGTGTCCTAATTTCATTCTTTTACATGTAGCTGTCCAATTTCCCAGCACCACTTATTGAAGAGACTGTCTTTTCTCCATTGTATATCTTTGCCTCCTTTGTCACAGATTAGTTGCCCATAGGTGCGTGGGTTTATCTCTGGGCTTTCTATCCTGTTCCATTGATCTATATTTCTGTTTTTGTGCCAGTATCATATCTTGATTACTGTAGCTTTGTAGTATAGTCTGAAGTCAGGGAGTCTGACTCCTCCAGCTCTGTTTTTTTGCCTCAAGAATGCTTTGGCTACTTGGGGTCTTTTGTGTCTCCATACAAATTTTAAGATTTTTTTGTTTTAGTTCTGTAAAAAATGTCATTGATAATTTGATAGGGATTGCATTGAATTTGTAGATTGCTTTGGGTATGTATAGTCATTTTCACAATATTGATTCTTCCAATCCAATAACATGGTATATCTCTCCATCTGTTGGTATCATCTTTAATTTCTTTCAACAGTGTCTTATACTTTTCTGCATACAGGTTTTTTGTCTCCCTAGGTAGGTTTCTTCCTAGGTATTTTATTCCTTTTGTTGCAATGGTAAATGGGAGTGTTTCCTTAATTTCTCTTTCAGATTTTTCATCGTTAGTGTATAGGAATGCAAGAGATTTCTGTGCATTAATTTTGATTCCTGCAACTCTATTGAATTCATTGATTAGCTCTAGTAGTTTTCTGGTGGCACCTTTAGGATTTTCTATGTATAGTATCATGTCATCTGCAAACAGTGACAGTTTTACTTCTTCTTTTCCAATTTGTATTCCTTTTATTTCTTTTTCTCCTTTGATTACCATGGCTAGGACTTCCAAAACTATGTTGCATAATAGTGGTGAGAGTGGACTTCCTTGTCTTGTTCCTGACCTTAGAGGAAATGCTTTCAGTTTTTCACCATTGGGAATGATGTTTGCTGTGGGTTTGTCATATATGGCCTTTATTAAGTTGACATAGGTTCCCTCTATGCCCACTTTCTAGAGAGTTTTTATCATAAATGGGTGTTGAACTTTGTCAAAAGCTTTTTCTGCATCTATTGAGATGATCATATGGTTTTTCTTCTTCAATTTTTTGATATAGTTTATCACATTGATTGATTTGTGTATGTTGAAGAATCCTTGCATCCCTGGGATAAATCCACATTGATGATGGTGTATGATCCTTTTAATGTGTTGTTGGATTCTGTTTGCTAGTATACTGTTGAGGATTTTTGCCTCTATATTCATCAGTGTTATTGGTTTGTAATTTTATTTTGTATTTTATTTTATTTTTAGTATCATTGTCTGGTTTTTAGAACGAATTTGGGAGTGTTCCTTCCTCTGCAATTTTTTGGAAGAGTTTGAGAGGATGGGTGTTAGCTCTTCTCTAAAAGTTTGATAGAATTCACCTGTGAAGCCATCTGGTCCTGGACTTTTGTTTGTTGGAAGATTTTTAATCACAGCTTCAATTTCATTACTTGTGATTGGTCTGTTCATATTTTCTATTTCTTCCTGGTTCAGTCTTGGAAGGTTGTACCTTTCTAAGGATTTGTCCATTTCTTCCAAGTTGTCCATTTTATTGGCATAGCGTTGCTTGTAGTAGTCTCTTAGGATGCTTTGTATTCATGCCATGTCTGTTGTAACTCCTCCTTTTTCATTTCTAATTTTATTGATTTGAGTCCTCTGTGTCTTTTTCTTGATGAGTCTGCATAATGGTTTATCAATTTTGTTTGTCTTTTCAAGGAACCAGCATTTCATTATTTTGATCTTTGCAATTGTTTTCTTTGTTTCTATTTCATTTATTTCTGCTCTGATCTTTATGATTTCTTTCCTTTTAATAACTTGGGGTTTTGTTTGTTCTTCTTTCTCTAGTTCTTTCAGGTGTAAATTTAGATTGTTTATTTGAGATTTTTCTTGTTTCTTGAGTTAGGATTGCATTGGTATAAACTTCAGGCTTAGAAATGCTTTTGCTGCATCCCGTAGGTTTTGGATCGTCGTGTTTTCATTGTCATTTGTATCTAGGTATTATTTTTTATTTCTTCTTTGATTTCTTCAGTGATCTCTTGGTTATTTAGTAACGTATTGTTTAGCCTCCATGTGTTTGTATTTTTTTATGTTTTTTCCCCTGTAATTCATTTCTAATCTCATAACATTGTGGTCAGAAAAGATGTTTCATGTGATTTCAATTTTCTGAAATTTACTGAGGCTTGATTTGTGACCCAACATGTGTTCTATCCTGGAGAATGTTCCGTGCACACTTGAGAACAAAGTGTAATCTGCTGTTTTTGGATGGAATGTCCTATAAATATCAATTAAATCTATCTGGTCTATTGTGTCATTTATAGCTTGTGTTTCCTTATTAATTTTCTGTTTGGATGATCTGTCCATTTGTGTAAGTGAGGTGTAAAAGTCCCCCACTATTATTGTGTTACTATCAATTTCCTCTTTTTTTTTTTTCGGTATGCGGGCCTCTCACTGTTGTGGCCTCTCCCATTGCGGAGCACAGGTTCCAGACGAGCAGGCTCAGCGGCCATGGCTCACGGGCCCAGCTGCTCCGCGGCATGTGGGATCCTCCCGGACCGGGCACGAACCCGTGTCCCCTGCATCAGCAGGTGGACTCTCAACCGCTGCGTCACCAGGGAAGCCCAATTTCCTCTTGTAGAGCTGTTAGCAGTTGCCTTATGTATTGAGGTGCTCTTATGTTGGGTGCATATATATTTATAATTGTTATATCTTCTTCTTGGATTGATCCCTTGATCATTATGTACTGTCCTTCCTTGTCTTGTGTAGCATTCTTTATTTTAAAGTCTATGTTATCTGATATGAGTATTGCTACTCCTGCTCTCTTTTGATTTCCATTTGCGTAGAATATCTTTTTCCATCCCCTCACTTTCAGCCTTTATGTGTCCCTAGGTCTGAAGTGGGTCTCTTGTAGACAGCATATATATGCATCTTGTTTTTGTATCCATTCAGCGAGCCTGTGTCTTTTGGTTGGAGCATTTAATCCATTCACGTTTAAGGTAATTATCGATATGTATGTTCCTATTATTATTTTCTTAATTGTTACGGGTTTGTTTTTGTAGGTCCTTTTCTTCCCTTTTTTTTCCCCACTTTGAGAACTTCCTTTAGCTTTTGTTGTAGAGCTGGTTTGGTAGTGCTGAATTCTTTTAGCTTTTGCTTGCTTGTCTGTAAAGCTTTTGATTTCTTTGTTGAATCTGAATGAAATCCTCGTTGGGTAGAGTAATCTTGGTTGTAGGTTCTTCCCTTTCATCACTTTAAATATGTCATGCCACTCCCTTCTGGCTTGTAGAGTTTCTGCTGAGAAGTCAACTGTTAACCTTATGGGAGTTCCCTTGTATGTTATTTGTCCTTTTGTCCTTGCTACTTTCAAAAATTTTTATTTTTCTTTAATTTTTGCCAATTTGATTACTATGTGTCTTGGCATGTTTCTCCTTGGGTTTTTCCGGTATGGGACTCTCTGTGCTTCCTGGACTAGGGTGGCTATTTCCTTTCCCAGGTTAGGGAAGTTTTTGACTATAATCTCTTCAAATATTTTCTTTGGTCCTTTCTCTGTCTCTTCTCCTTCTGGGACCCCTATAATGAGAATGTTGGTGTGTTTAATGTTGTCCCAGAGATCTCTTAGGCTGTCTTCATTTCTTTTCATTATTTTTTCTTTATTCTGTACCGCAGCAGTGAATTCCGCCATTCTGTCTTCCAGGTCACTTATCCGTTCTTCTGCCTCAGTTATTCTGTTATTGATTCCTTCTAGTGTATTTTTCATTTCAGTTATTGTATTGTTCATCTCTGTTTGTTTGTTCTTTAATTCTTCTAGGTCTTTGTTAATCCTTTCTTGCATCTTCTCGATCTTTGCCTCCATTCTTTTTCTGAGGCCCAGATCATCTTCATTATCATTATTTTGAATTCTTTTTCTGGAAGCTTGCCTATCTCCACTTCATTTATTTATTTATTTATTTTCTGGGGTTTTATCTTGTTTCTTCATCTAGTACATAGCCTTCTGCCTTTTCATCTTGTCTATCTTTCTGTGAATGTGTTTTTTGTTCCACAGGCTGTAAGATTGTAGTTCTTGCTTCTGTTTTCTGCCCTCTGTTGGATAAGGCTATCTAAGAGGCTTGTGCAAGTCTCCTGATGGGAGGCATTGGTGGTGGGTAGAGCTGGCTGTTGTTCTGGTGGGCAGAGCTCAGGAAGATTTTAATTCACTTGTCTGCTGATGGGTTGGGCTGGGTTCCCTCCCAGTTGGTGGTTTGGCCTGAGGTGACCCAACACTGGAGCCTACCCAGGCTCTTTGGTGGGGCTAATGGTGGACTCTGGAAGGGCTCATACCAAGAAGTACTTCCCAGAACTTCTGCTGCCAGTTTCCTTGTCCTCACGGTGAGACACAGCCAACCCCTGCCTCTGCAGGATACCCTCCAACAGTAGCAGGTAGGTCTGGTTCAGTCTCCTATGGGGTCACTGCTCCTTCCCCTCAGTCCCAATGCACACACTACTTTGTGTGTGCCCTCCAAGTGTGGAGTCTCTGTTCCCCCAGTCCTGCCAAAGTCCTGCAGTCAAATCCTGCTAGCCTTCAAAGTCTGGTTCTCTAGGAATTCCTTCTCCCATTGCTGGACCCCCAGGTTGAGATGCCTGACATGGGGCTCAGGACCTTCACTCCAGTGGGTGGACTTCTGTGGTATAAGTGTTTTCCAGTTTGTGTCACCCACCCAGCAGTTATGGGATTTGATTTTATTGTGATTGCACCCTTCCTACTGTCTCATTGTACCTTCTCCTTTGTCTTTGGATGTGGGGTATCATTTTTGGTGAGTTTCAGTGTCTTCCTGTTGATGATTGTTTAGCAATTAGTTGTGATTCTGGTGCTCTTGCAAGAGGGAGTCTGTTGAGCATCATATTTTTTTATTTCTGATCAGTCTGTTTAGGTATATATCAATTTCATGGATCTCAAATAACCGTATTTTGCTATTTTTGTTGGTTTTCTGTTTTTTATTTCATTAATTTCTGCTCTAATCTTTATTTTTCCTTTTTCTTTCCTTTATTTTAATTTGCTCTGTTTTGAGTTTTTTAAGGTGAGAATTAAGGTTATTGATATGAGACCTGTTTTCTATTGTAATATGGTTTACTCAGTGCTATTAAATAAATGTTATTATTGCCATTTAAGTACTACTTTTGTTGCACACTCAGATTTTGATATGTTATGCTTTCATTTGAATTTCATTCAAAATACTTTATAAATTTATTTCATTTTTGTAATTTTACTTTTTACCCATTGGTTATTTAGAAACGTATTATTTCAATTCTAAATATTTAGGGATTGGCCACATTTTTATTTGATATTGATTTCTAATTTAGTTCTATTGTCATCAAGGAACATAAGTGGTTTGCACACTTTTTAAGTTACTTAGACCTGTTTTATGGCCCAGAGAGTTGTCTAGCTTGGTAAATATTCCATGTGTATTAAAGGACTCTATATTCTGCTGTTAGGTGGAGCTATTAGGTCAAGTTAATTGACAGTGTTTTTCAAGCATTCTTTTTTTTATAAATTTATTTATTTATTTATTTAATTTATTTATGTATATATGTATGTATGTATGTATGTCTATATTGGGTCTTCATTGCTGTGCATGGGCTTTCTCTAGTTGCAGCAAGCCAGGGCTACTCTTCATTGGGGTGTGTGGGCTTCTCATTGCAGTGGCTTCTCTTTGTTGCAGAGCACGAGCTCTAGGCACGGAGGCTTCAGTAGTTGTGGCATGCAGGCTCAGTAGTTGTGACTCATGGGTTCTAGAGAACTGGCTTAGTAGTTGTGGCTCACAGGCTTAGTTGCTCCACGGCATGTGGGATCTTCCTGGACCAGGGCTCAAACCCATGTCCCCTGCATTAGCAGGTGGATTCTTAACCACTGTGCCACCAGGAAAGTCCCTCAGGCATTCTTCATACTTAATGATTTTCTGTCAATTATTTCTCTCATTTTTTGAGAGAGGGGTGTTGAAATCTATAAACAAAACTGCAGAATCTAGACTGTTTCCATTTCATGTCTGTTATTTCCACAGAATACATTCATTATGCTTGGTCTGGGGAATATAGAGTTTAGAGAACTCAAGCCACTCTTTAAACTGTTGGACCAGAAATGGCATATTTTGTTGCTAACCATTGACAAGACATAATTACATGGTCCAAACAAGGGAAGCTGGGAAATGTGGAGGAGGGAGGGGTCACACGGTATGGTTGATGAGCAATAACTATATTTTCTATAAAAAATTTTACCCAAAGTTATAGTGGGAAGTACTCCCATATTTATTATGGTTCGGTACATAGAGATGACTCTTTAGACTTCTTCCATATCATAAATGTTTAGACTGTCCCATGCTTCACAATGCACATCTTGGACCTAACAAGGCATGTGTCTATCACTTTTTAAATATAACTAAAAGTCTAATTTCATGAAACCTTTGGGATGGAACAGGGTCATCCCTATCTTAAGAAATAATATAACAATGAACTGTTTTCTGTCATTATGTGCCAGTTTGCAAATTGTAATATGTAAATAATTTCATGTAAGATTTACAGAAACCCTATTTTTTAATCCCAATTTCTAAGATGATGACACTGAAGCATAGAGATATGAGTAATTTAATACATGGACAAATAGGTGAAAATTTGGCTGAGTTGTTTTTTGGACCTTCATGCCATGTCCATCTTGTGCCAAAGTCCATTCTGTAGGTTTTCTGTGTTAATACCAAGATTAATCTGTTTTCTTTCTCAACTACTGGCTAGTGGATTCAAGGGGAAAAAAGAAGAAAGCAGCTTAAACTGATGAGTGACAGTTGTGTTTCACTTGAACTGATAAATATATATAGTAAGCAATAGCTCAGGTATCCCCAATAAATAATTATAAAGTTATGTGATCCATTATGAGCATATTAAGATAGCTATCATCAACTCTTTGGAAAACTATCATGAAGAAAAACATTATGCTGTTTATATATGGCCCAGTACGAGGCCACAGTTAATTGCTTTGTATAGCACCATGACTGAAACACACAAACACACATAAATGCACATAAATGTATTTATATATGCATACATATATAAATTATAATATATAAAGTAGATGTTATATATACACATGTATGTGTGTGTATGTGTGTGTGTTTTCCATGCTCATAAGATTCTTGGGTTTCTTAATCCCCAAACAGCTATGTGGGACAAAGAATATCTACCTAAGGAATCAGCACCTTGAACGATTCAGATCTGATTCTTCCACCCTCCAGTGGAGGCTGTTTTGCCAAGAGGAGCTGGAACTTCATCTTCCCATTTACAACCTCAGGATGCCTCACCTGTGAAGTATGGTTATTATATTTCTGTTAGGAAGGTAAAAGACCCATAACTCAAAAAGTCTCAGGCAGGAGGGAGTTACTAAGCTCTTTCACATAAGCAGTGGTAACATAATTATCACTCTTTAAAGTGAGATTGAATTTATTTTTATTTCCTTGCAAAAGTAATGAGTAGAAAGAGTGAAATAATGTAGGACACAAATTAACCTTGCCAACATGAATGGAAAAATCAGCAGGAATGAATTAGGTTCTATTCTAAATTGAACTGAAATCTCTTTTCAATGTTTGGTCATTTTGCTTAACTTTTCTTTCATTTTTAAACAATCAACTCTCAAGCTTCAGTGTACTTGAAAATTTAAATATAGCAAGATAGCATTGATAGCATGGTAGATGTGTCAGAACAAAAGAATGTTTAAAGTGACAGGAAAAATGATCTTTTTTCTTGTACATTTTAGTTTCGATTTCTCAATTTTCTATCATATATATCTTTTTGAAGTATTTAATTTCCCTTTTTCCTTCTGAGTTGACATTTTGGTCTCTCCTTTTTTTCATAGCCTGTTCAGATGTTTCCCCCCTGTTTTTGTTCTATGCAATTAACACTGAACAAAGTCGTGTATAGTACTCTGCAGCTTTTATATCCATGAAAAGAATGAAAACCTGCATCTGCTCTTTCAAGCTCTGAGAGTTTACACTTGATGTTAGGGCTTGACAATCACCTTTCAGCAATTTTATTTTTTAAAGGTAACCCCAAACAAATACCGAGTCTAGAATAGAATCAACCACATATACTGTATAGGTTACAGTGCAATTAAAAGTGGTTTGAGGAATGCTTTCTTTAGGAGAATACCAAAAACATTTCATTAATGAGCTATTCATGGTCTTGTTTAAAAAGCATCCTTTGCTGTGATAGGTGTGTGAGATGATATAAGAATTATATTGCATTTATCTATAATAGTTTATCAATATAATCTATCTACAATTTCTATCTCTATCTCCATCTCATCTCTATTTCTGTCTTCATCCTTGGAAAGTGTGCTGGTGCATAGTGCCCTTGGATGTGAATTCAAACCAATTCAGTGACTGCAATCATATTAACGAACCAAGGATAAGGATTTGACTATCTCCAAAACCTATGTGTACTGACATTTTCAAAGGGCTGAAGCTCAGGTGCAAACTAATGGAGCTGTAAAGAAAGATGCTCATGTTTGTAGCCACAGGGTATATATTCTATGTTGTTGAATTATGCTGATTTAATTCAGTTAAGGTCATGGTCATATTTTCAGTAATATCTGGCTGCTTTTCTGTCATTAGTAAATAGGATGCAAGACAAGTGCTAAAGTGAATGTCTTTTTGTGTATTGTAAGTTTTCAAAGAAAAAAATAGTTTTCATACTCTAAGAATTGAAAACTCCTAAAGACTCCAAAGTTTTAGTGGAACATGAAGGTAAAACATAAAGGTGCATCTTATGAGATTGAATTGGTGATGAATAGGAGGCATGCATGTCTGTATTTTGGTCTGTAATTTTGCAGATTGTCCAGCCATTGTTGGCATCTTTAGGGAGATGTGTTTCACTGGTAACTTGCTTTTCATGAAGAAATACCACAATATATATCCCTTGTTTGTGGATATATATCCTTTATCTGTGTGAATCACCTGACCAATGCATTATGCAATTTAATACTCCTTATGTTACCCTTTGTGCTTACTTGCTCCCCCTGCAACCCCTTCACCTGGCCCTGCATTTACTGCAATGCTTCTTACCCCTGGCACATCAAATATATGCACCTAATTTAGTTCACCTTCATATTTATTCTCCTGCCCATTCTTCAAGTTTGATCCATGTTTCCTCACCTCCCAGCCCACACCTTGACTAGTCCCCTGATCACAGAAACCTCTGCCCATTTTTGGCAACAACTCTACATACTGTTCAGGCTATGGGGGGAAATGAGAACAGATGATCCCCTGTTTATAGAAAAGCACCCTGATGCAAAATACGAGATGTTTCCCCAAACTTGCCCAGATGTGTATACAACACTGATATCCTGAAGAGAGTAAAAATTCTGTGGCATATTTTTGAAATTTGGGAAAGCAGAGAGCAGCAGTCTGGCATATCTCAGAGCTCCTCTAAGAGGAATATAAACAATAAGAACTGAAGCTCCAACTGATCCCTCAGAACTGAGCAAAATAATGAGAGCTAACACACAAAGGGATCTCCACTAGAAACCAGGCTAAACTGGGAAATATCCCAGGAGTCCTTACAAATTTATGGTGCCTATATTATCAGATCAGCATTAAGGAGCTTCTGATAAATCACCTTGAAATATTCATTTATAAATGGGAATAAAACTTGGACAGAGAAATACAAGATATTGGCAGGAATTCTTCTGAGCAAGATTAGTAGAGCTGGTATTTCCTAGGTGAGAAATACTCCTTTTAGTTACTGGGGGATGACTGTGCATCAATCTCATTTTTCAAATTATGCACCCAGATTTTTTTAAATGTTATTGGGAGTATAGTCCCTTTTCTCAGTTATTTTGTTAGCTTGACAGCTTTGCACATTAGAGGAGACCCATGGTGCCATAAGAAAGCAAAGGACACTATTATTTGTCGAGCACCCATACTGTGCCAGCATTATGCTAGTTCTAGACCCTTTTATTATCACCATCTTCACAATAACCCTATAAGCCGGATGTTATTCCCACTGTTTGAATGAGGTTCAGAAGAACTGAATATGTTCCTGGTGGGGTTACTCACCTCTATCATGGAGGAGAGATCAGGCTGACAGTACAGGCCATCGGAACTCCTTTTAACACATATGTCCTGAGTACAGTGGGCCAAGCTTCACAGTGGTTTTATTTATTTATTATTTTTGACCTACAGACTTAGGCAGTATGTAGAATATCTCAAGTCTAATATTGTGATTAAAAACTTGAAAGTTTTATGACTTAAAAAATTCAACTTTTTAACAAACTAATAACTTTGAGTTCAAAACTAAGGGATATTCTAAAAGAATATAGAAAGTAGCATCTTAATTTGCTATTTATAGATGAGCTGGATATCACAGCAGAGCAATGAGGTCATTGTATTCTTTTCATGTTAAGAAAATCTTCTTCCAAGTGGAGGAATTTACATATTTTGATTTAGAATACACACACAATTGAAGATTAAGATTTTTCTGGGAAAATTATGTCCCACTTATGGTTTAGAGTGGTTTAGAGTGGGTTCAGCATGATTTTTACTTCTAGTTGACTGTATCTTATCTATTTTACCTTTCCTTCCTCTATTACTTCTAACTGAAATGAAGGTGCTTGTACAAAGCCTGCACTCTGAAACCTGGAGATTGGCAGGTGGGTCTGCTGTGTGATGTTTCTCCAGCCCCATGAGCTCACAGGCCAAGTTCCCAGCCTAGTGCTGCTCAGCATCGGTTCACAGAGGTTTTCCCCTTGACTTCACATAAAATACCAGATGTGAGCTGCTTGAATTAAAGTGGGTTGGAAGGAGAGAAAGGCAGAAATAATATTTAGCCAAATCACATCCTTGTCTCAAATCTTTGAATTAATTCTGTCTGTTTTATGTTCCTGGCATTGGTACATCTCTTCCCATTCAAATCATTAGAGTGCACCTCACTGCTGAGCTGATGTAGGCTTGGCTTCACTTTTCTTCTTAGCTAGTCTTGGAAAAAAGAAAATCCTCCCTTTTGGCCCCTTCGATGTTCTTTCTGAATTTTTGGCTTCTTCAAGAATAGAATAACTAAACCTATTGAACAATTCCTACTACCTGTGCAGGCCCTTGCTACACACAGATCTGAGATGTGTGCAAGGGATATAGGTGATTACTTTCACCTTGAGAATCACCTGGACCAATATTAGGTGTCTAAGATTTGTTAATGATGCACACAAGTGTGCTAGTCCCTGTGTTCCTGGAAGGGATGGGAGTCTCAGTAGAGGAGGGACAGCTGCTTCCCATCCACCTCCCCCGAGCCCTGCAAGACCCATGGAGGCACCTGTAAAGTCTTTGCTGTGCCTGATGGGAGGCTCAGGTGAGGTGGACATGTGGGACCAGATGGATTGGCAGTGCTCTTTCAAGAAACTTGCATTTCCTCTCCTTTACTGACCTGATTGGGAGACATGTTTACCTGTCCTTTCAACGCTGATTCTACAGGAGATTATCCATTTGATATTTCCATTTGCTTGCCATGTCTCACTCTGGAACTGAGGTACCATGGATCAATGGGAAGATGAAATGAAGTAGAAATTTCAGTGATTCTATTTCATGAGATCAGAACTTCTTCCAATTCTTGGGAAAGGAAGGAACAAATATGGTCTTTAGTAAGTCTTCCTGTGATGCATTGGTTATTTGTGTCTTCTAAAATTCATTTGTTGAACCCTAATGCCTAAAATGATGGTGTTTGGATGAGGAGTCTTGGGAGGTGATTAGGTCTTGAGGGTGACTCCTCATAAATGCAATTAGTGCCCTTATGAAAAAGGCCTGTAAGAGATCCTTGCTCCTTCTACCCTGTGAGAACACAGTGAAGACAGCCCTCCTGAAATCAGGCCCTTATCAGACATGGAATTGGCCTCCAGAACTTTAAGAAATAAATGTTTGTTGTTTAAGCCAGCCAGTGTATGGCATTTTGTTATAGTACCCCAAAGGAATTAAGGCACTTCCCTACTAGGAGAACCTAAAGTTCATTATAGCTGTAACTATGCCAGGCCACTAAGGAATCACAATTTAGCCAACTTTCTGGTGAAGCACAAAGATTTATGACACCGACTAACCATTATAATTAAAAAATTATTTTGAATTTGGAAAGCACTTTCCAAATTACAAAGAAATCTCATAAGCATTTTCTCATTTTACACATGTGTAAATATACAGAAGGTCCCCAACTTATGATTTTTCAACTTCACAATGGTGTGAAATCCACACACACTGAGTAGAAACCGTACTTTGAATTTTTTACTTTTGAACTTTTCCTGGGCTCATGATATGTGGTACATACTCTCTTGTGATGCTGGGCAGGGGCCACAGCTCCCAGCTGGCCACAAGATCATGAAGGCAAACAGGCAATACATTTACAACTATTCTGTACTCAGACAACCATTCTGTTCTTTCACTTTCAGTACGGTATTCAATAAATTGCATGAGATATTCAATACTTTATTATAAAATAGACTTTGTGTTAGATGATTTTGCCCAACTCTAAGTATTCTGAGCATGTTTAAGGTAGGCTGGGCTAAGCTATGAAGTTCAGTAGGTTAGGAGCATTAAATGCACTTTTTGACTTACAATATTTTCACTTATGACAGGTTTATTGGATATAACCCTATTGTTAGTAGAGGAATATCTGTGTAAATATGAACATATATGCATGGCAATGGGTCCCAGAGGAATATAGCTTACTTATGAAGTACCATCTGTGAGGTTGCTTATAAATCTAAGTGGTTTTCAAAGAAGTTGGGTGGGTTGACTAGTGGAATCTATCTCAAATGTCAAATCATTCCCTAGATAAACACATAAAACCCCCATTAACTGGTATTTTAGTGTAATCAAGGGTGAGAGTTTGGGGAAAAAATTTCCTCAGAGGAAGTTAAAGGTAATGATCAAGAAGCTAACTCAGCCCATGGAAAGTTGGGAATGAGTTGTGAAGGCCAAACTTGGCTATAATTTTATAGATAAGAGGAATAAAATGCAGTCTGTGTTTATTTTCCTCTCTTGCAAGACAAATAATACAGAAAGGAAATGACGTTTGGACTAAAACAGAATCTTAATAAAAGCCGCAATAACAATCAAGTGGAAGCAGAGTTTAGTTATTGTTTTTCTCTGCATGATTCGCTCTTTGCCTTCTTTGTAAACTTCCTAGCTCTTAGTTTTGATTCTTCTTTTATCCTTCATCTGCTGATGTTATTTACATACAGAATTGTTATGTGTTTACCATATTATTAAAATAGAAGTGGATTTTAATTAAATATCAATTCAGGATCACAACTTCAAGCTACTTGCCAACACTGTTGGTGATCAATAGAAGATGTTGAACAAAGAAGATAAATGATTTTCTGAATAGCCCCATATTTTTCATTTCCTTCTCTTCCTTCTTCAGTTTCCCTGCTTTCCTATTTCCCTCTAGATTCATTCACTCATTCCCCTTCTCTGTTCCTCCACCTGTTTAATTTTTCATACACTGCGTATATTTAATTTCCTGTGTGCTTTACACTCATTCTATAGTTTGCATTCAAACACTGGGAACCGGAGATGTTGACTGCCAGATCATCACGTTTGCTAATTCACAAATCTACTTCAAGTTCCCTTGGATTAGGCATCTTTGAAATGTATCTATTATGTGCTTGTTTCAGAATTATAAAATGTTATTTGCTTGATTGTGTATTTATTTGACAACAATTAATTCACACTGAGCTTTTATTTGGAAAAACCATTGCTTGCAAGAAGTAACATTTCTAAGTATTTCTGAATATTATACCTAATTATCCCTTTATTTTTGAAACTCTACACCATTCTCTTCCAAGTTTAACATTTTGGTTGATGTAACTCTTGCAGAAATTAAAGCTCTTTGTGAGAAGTGTTGCTTAGGAAAATTCAGGATTGTGGATTTGAAAGGACTGTGCTGAATTGGACATATGTTTCATGCAATGAGATCTTTGCCTGTACACTGTAATAACAAGGTCATGACAGATTTGTTCACATGCACTAATTTACTTCTGGTACTTATGCATTCATGTATTTTTGCAAGACTATCTAAATATAAAAATAATTTTAAAACAATTCAATATCACATATTGGTAGTAATCCACCATTCCATCAAGTCATGAATTTGAGTTTTCTTACAGCCTGAATGTATACATTCTACAAAATTTATTGAGATAGTAACCCACATTGTGTATACAATGATTTAAAAAGTTCTACTTTCTTATCCCTTCCATATATACACACATGTATATTTTTGTTCATGGTAATTATACCATAAAATAATTCGAGATTTTTAATTTTCTTCTCCTGATTAAGAACGTGTCCTTTAAAATTTCTCATATTTGTTCACTTTTACCTTTTTTTCAACTGAACTTTCCTCTTTCTTCTTTCTCCTTTGCTTGCTTAGGAAGATTTCTATTTACCTTTGCCTCTATTCAAACAATTTGCAAAGTGAGTTGCTGACTAACTCCGTGTACTTCAGCTTAGGTTTGTTCTCTTGACTTTTGGGCATAAGTACTATCTCTTTAAGAAACTCACCGTTTTACACACTGCTTATCCTTTAGCTGGACACATGACTCCTGTTAA
Organism: Delphinus delphis; assembly: GCF_949987515.2. Taxonomy (NCBI): domain Eukaryota; kingdom Metazoa; phylum Chordata; class Mammalia; order Artiodactyla; family Delphinidae; genus Delphinus; species Delphinus delphis. The sequence goes on from NC_082700.1 coordinate 26,154,621, forward strand.
TCACTTTCCTTCAAAGCACTTGGCTATTGTGTTCATGGTTTCTCCTCTTCACTAGGCTTTATCTGCTTCACTACTATGCTGACATACAGGGACTGATTCTCTTCTATCTTCCATCTCCTTCTTTTTCTCTTGGGAAGAGTATTGGGAAACATATTAGTATAACATTTTCAGGAGTGTGGGTGTTGGGGAAGCTGGTCTACTCTGCTGGAGTAGTGCTGTGTGGACTGTGGCTGATGTGCATGTATGGAAATTATTCATGAGCTTTCTTGGTAAGTAAACCTGTGGCTTGCTTCCTTACTGGCCAGTATGGCTCTAATACGTTGTAATGGTTTGTGAAATCTATTTAGCAAGGAAAAGTGGTGGGATAAAAAGTGGAAATTGAGGAGTCAGAGAAACAGAAGAAAAAAATCTTATTGAGGAAAGCAAAACCTGAGAGAGTAGACAACTAGGAAGGAAAGGCATGTGGATCAAGTGAGGATGTTAAAAAAAATGACTTTTGAAAATAAGTCATAGAAGATGATGTTGGAAGTCCAGGAGATAATTTTTCCTGCTACTGTAACCTTTGAAATAACTAAATTATGTGTAATATTTAAAAATCAATCAATGGTACAAACCAGACTGAGGAGGGATGGAATGGGAGAGAGAACTCTGGAGGGGAAGTAGAATAGAGCCTTCAGACATTATTAATGAAAAAGATGACCAAACAAAAGAAATTGTCGAGTTGCTACTTAGAGGAGTGTTGAAGTTACATTAACAAATCCACCACTCTTCTTTACCTACTTTGCTGACTAGATAGTTTGACCTTCTGAAATCCTAAACTTCCTCTGTCCAGCCATCTTGACTAGCTGTTAAATGGGGTCCCAGTTGTCTGTCTCCTCCACACAGTTCTGGAGATGCCAAGGAGGAAATGAACACAAGGGTTTCACATTTCCCCAGGGGAACATTTCACAACCCTTGCAAAGGCAGGATTCTATTGAACTTGCTTGAACTTTAATCAAATAACAAATTAGCTCCTTTAAAAATGTTTTTGTAATGGAATAAGAGGTATCAATGAGAATGGTAAAATGCTACTGAAGTACTTAGAAGAGGTGCTCCTCTTTCACTCTTCACATCAAGACTTTTGTACCATTTGTGCTCATTCATTTCAGGACAGCCCTGTTAGGTTGATGGCCCACAATGGCCATTTCAGGGTAGAATATTTCATAAACAACACACAACTTGTTTCAACACTACTGGCATATTGGCATATGTCTTTTCAAAAATAGAAATGTGTCTGTGGGTGAGAATGAATCACCTTATAAAATGAGTCACCAAATAGCACATTAATACAGCCATTTAGAGAAGAGCAGAAGTAGCTTTAAATATGTATAATCCCTCCACACACCCTCACCTCACAAACATGACACACACACACATCCACATTTCTGGGTATATAAATAGTCAGGTAGCTTTCTTTTAAACACAGAAAAGATAAACTTTCTAGGTAAGTGATGACTTTAATTGGTTGACATTTAAGAGGCTTATATTAGGTAAGGAAGCGTTTTGTCGGGTGGCTGATTGAGCCATTTAGCTTGGCTGCTTAGAAAATTGCTCTCTTTTTTCTAACAGAAATAACTGTTTCCTGCCTGAGACTCCTTCCCTCCTACCTCCTTTCTATAATTCCTAGACTTAAGTGAAATTAATTACTGGGCAGATCATCAATCATTATCTATGGGCACTAGGAAACAGGTAAATCATGAAATTATGAAATTCTAAGAATCATCCATTAATTTCAGTAAGTAGATGATCAAGCCTTTCTCAAACGATTATTTATTAAAATATTTATGGAGTGTAGATCTTCGTTCTACCTGTTTAAGTTTTCTTTTCCTGGCTGTATAGAGTGGGGGAGAAGGGAGAGGGAGAAAATGAACAGCTAAATTATGGTCATGTAAGAAAAATATAACTATTTTCAACTTTTTCACACATGAAATATTCTACCCTTAAGCAAAGTAACTCTTATTTTATTCAAAGCAAAATGAAGTGAAAGTTTGGTGCATTAACATTCTAGATATATATTGTGAATAAATTGGCATGTCAAATCTTCCCAAGATTAGGGTTGTCCTCTTTATCAGTGAAATAATATGGAGTAAAATATATAGTTTGGTATTTCAGAGAAAATCTTATTATAAGCAACTCAGGATCATTGAGATGTGATCTCAATGAGCATATTTGTCTTTAAATAAACATGCTTATGCCTCACATATGAGATGAAATCACACACCTGTGAGCTATTTTGCTTTATTCAGGAGGTATTCCTTCCTCAAGGCTGACTTGCTAACTGGAATGCTTATTTTTAGAGTCATTTTGGGTTTTTTGGTTAAAACTCCAGGAAGCCCCTATTTAAAACCAAATATGTGACTGAAAATAACTGATTCATTTACCCACTGTATTTTCATAGAGAACAGTACACTTGATGAAAATGTCACACAAGTGCTGGAGAAAGTTTTATCAGGCAGGTCAGTGGGTAACATATGATTTCATTCATTCTTCAACACAACTCTGAGACAGGCTGGGACCTGGGACCTGGGACCCTTTACTGCAGTCCTTACACCTGGACAAACATCTCTAGCAATAAAATACAAAGAAACTATAAGGGACTAAAAATAACTGCATGCATGCACAGTTGGGGCAAATTATGGACAACAAGATACAAAGAGACCAAAAACCCAATGGCCACTTCTGAAGAGCTGGGAACAAAAGCAGGGTGTCAGGAGCAAAAGCCGGGTGCTGTGCATGTCCCCTGCACACAGCACCACCAAAGGTATGAACAAACCACCTAAGCTACCTCTCTGCCTCACTCCATATAAAGAACCAGCTTGCCCTCTGCCTTGAGCAAGCAAGCAAGCAAGGAGACCTGTTAACTTGTTCTCGCTGCCCCCTGCTGCAGCAGGGGCTCCCAAGGAAGCTTTGCCTGAATTTCTTGTCTGGCCTCTGATCAGTTTCTATTGATTAAGGAGGCCGAGAACCCTGGTCAGTAATAACTCTGTGAGCTACTATATTCCCATTTTGCAGATGAAGAACATGTGAGATTAAATAATTTACCTCAAATCACACAGTCAGTAAATCTGTTTTTTCTTTTCTTTCAGATCTCCATGTGATGAGTGCAATTTTTTTCATATGGCTATGGCTAAAGGGAAAGCTTTGTTTCTTTTAAAATCTTATTACCATACTAAAACAATACCTTATGGAGAAAACTTTCCCAACTGGGAATGTCACATAGGAGCCCTACTCTTTTCGTGGCTGCGGAGGAACTTGCTCTTCTTGACTTTTTCTCGTTTTAGAATGTGAGGGGGTGGAGGCAAAGAGTGAAAGGTGACTGGGAGGTAAGAGTCACACAAGTCTACCTGAGAACAGGGAAGTGTTTGTGGGAGGTTAAGGGAGAACCCAAGTTCACCAGTGAAGTCATGTAAAAAGGATAAATCCTGACCGAAGGCAGGGACTCAACTTCATGGAAGCAATGTTTTTTTTCCGGAGAAAGAGTATTTATAGAAACAAGTGGGGTTTACAGAGGAAGTCTAAGCAGTAACAATTTTCATGTCCAAGGCTGTGGCAATTTTTCGATAATCTGTGTTAAAAAGAAATTTGAGTTTCTCAAAAGAGAAGGCTGAGAGGATGACTTAATTACTATCTTCAGTGTATGAGGGATTGTTACAGTATTGGAAGATGACAACCAGCTGTTCACTGTCTCCAAAGAGAAAAACAAGAGAAAATGAATTTGCAAAGTGGCACGGACTTAGACTGGAGACAAGCGAGAACAAGATTATTATATATTTTCTTAACCACAGGGGACTATTTTATTCGAAGAGAGGTAATGGGTTTGGGGGGTACTGTAGACTTTTCTAACTGAGGTTTGCAGTGAATGTCATCTGGTCCACTCCTCTACCTCTGGGCCAAAGGTCTACAGTATTGAGGACACAATTACCACGAGCACATTTTTTTATTTTTTATTTTTTTTGTGTGCGATACGCGGGACTCTCACTGTTGCGGCCTCTCCCATTGTGGAGCACAGGCTCCGGACGCGCAGGCTCAGCGGCCATGGCTCATGGGCCCAGCCGCTCCGCGGCACGTGGGATCTTCCCGGACTGGGGCACGAACCCGCGTCCCCTGCATCGGCAGGTGGACTCTCAACCACTGCGCCACCAGGGAAGCCCACCACGAGCACATTTGAGATGGTTTTGGCATTACATGACTTTTACAGTCACTTCCAGATCCCCTTTAATACTTAGAAGTTTATTAAAAAAAAAATAACTCCAGGTAAAATTCAGTTTTTCCAAACCTGATAATGACATTGATAACAGACTTTAATAGATACATTTTCTTCACTAAGACTCAATTTCTAACATTCACAATTACAGAAAAATGCCATAGGAGTCTTGAATTATTACTAGTGAACTTCCAGTATGTCTATACTGCCTCCTGGTCATCTATGATATGGGGGTGATATGCAGATAAAGTTCTTGTAATAATAAATCTCTTTTTTGTTTTACTAAAGATTTTTTAGCATAAGATCTCTTTGTAGGTTGAAACAGCTGTAACTCTTCTAACTTAGAGAGGAAAAGATTCTGGAATGTATTTGGTGATTTTGTAGGTGTGTGTGTTTTTAAGCTCTAATTGATAGACCATAAAGTGATGCAAAATCGCCTAGGTGACTCCACATAGGTAAAGAGTAACTTTGGCACTCTGGTCAAAGTAACCAAAATGAACCTTTTCAAAGAAGGTGAGAATTTGAAACTGTATTAAAATAAAACAGAGTCTTTTGTTATCTTAAACTCACATTTCTCCATACATATTTTTTATCCTTTCCTTTTTCCCTGGTTTAATAAAGTTACATAGTATATAATACCTATTTAACAAATGTAACTTAATAACTATATGCATATCCATTTTAAAAATAACATAATCATAAGGAAACTCTTTCCTGATCACCTTTGGTCAAAAGCCGAGTTTCTAATAGTGGCTTAAGTTTTTTTGTTTGTTTGTTTTGTTTTTTGTTTTTGTTTGTTTTGGCGGTACGTGGGCCTCTCACTGCCGCGCCCTCTCCCGTCGCGGAGCACAGGCTCCGGATGCGCAGGTCCAGCGGCCATGGCTCACGGGCCCAGCCGCTCCACGGCACGTGGGATCCTCTCGGACCGGGGCACGAAACCTCGCCCCCTGCATCGGCAGGCGGACTCTCAACCACTGCGCCACCAGGGAAGCCTGTGGCTTAAGTTTTTGAAACCCTAAATGATGGTAAAGATTTAATGCTTACCGAATGGGATTTGTGGCTTATTTAGCAGCTTAATTTGCATGTATTAAAAAAAAAGGTGTCATAGTTCATCACCATTGTTTACATCTATTCGTATATTTCTACGTATGTGGAATGGAGGGGCAATATTATTTAATAAATGCAGAATTATTTATTTTTTTCTTAAGGAAACCTTCATTTCATTTGATACTCTAAAATGGCCCTCCATGCACTTTGTGATGTCAATATGAGTTGTTTACCTTTCTGCTAATAGCAATTAGATTTCTTGTTAATGGCCAGTTTGTAACTGAATGCTGCCAACTAGTCATTAAAACCCAAGAGATCAGAGGAAACAATTTCTCAGGCTTGTGGCACCTTGCTCTGGAAGTTTTAAAACCAGCTCTTGCTCACTCTGTATATACTTGTGTGTGTGTGTGTGTGTCTGTGTGTGTGTGTGTATATGTATATATATTTTTTCTTTTACAATTTCCTTCTAGAGTAGAAGGGTACTCAGCACTGCTGTTTCATTCACCATACATATTTCATTAAAATCAGCCCTTTCCTTGCAGAAATTATTTTAAGACAGCTAACAGAGACATCAGTCCAATAGTGTGTACTGAAAACAAGAAGGCACCCACAGGATTAAACTTTCACTATCCATATACCTCTGCTGGAGTGCTCTAATGTCTGTCTTAGAGTGGGAACTCAATCAGGGTAGGGACTTGACATTACCAATACTTCCTACCACCTTTTCTTAGCAAATTTGATTTTTTTATGCTCTAAGATGCATTTTCAAATTGTTCTTTTCTCCTCAGTTTGCAACAGTTTCCTCTGCCTCACAACATACTTAAAGAGGAAACTGAGGCAATAAAATGAGATAAACCTCCTCTTTTCATCTCCGAGTCCAGTGGTAGAAAAAGAAGGCAGACTGAGGGGATTCCCTCTTAAAGAACACTGGAGAATCACCAAGGACAGACCCCTCATCCCAGTTTGTGGAGTTGTCATAGCTCTGCTGTCTTCCATCCCTTTGGCCAACACAGAAAGTACTTCTTGTTTGGGCAACTGGGACACCTCAAGAGCTCTTTTTAGGAATTGTGCCCTGGCTCCCAAACACCTGAATTTAACCCATTTTGCTATCACATAAAATCCACACTTGGTGTATACACGAGAACACTTATTATGATATTTCAAAAATACATATGTGCCATCAAATGCAAACATGCATACATATGCATATATGGACATTCTTCATAGAGATTTAGAATAAGGGCATTGGGTTATGTTTTCAGAACCTGATAAGAAAATGTCTTAATCTGATTTAGTCAATAAAGGAGAGAGTTTTTCCGAGCCTTCTCGAGGGCTGATTGCCAGGCAGAATAAGTTCTTTAAAACATCTTTGCCCTTTAATTTTATTAAATGCCTGACATTTAATAACATTAGCTGATGGCAGAAGATGAGTCTTGCTTCATGTGCCGTACCTGGAACATGATGCAAGACATAAAAAGAAATCTGGACGGAAATGTTGCCATGAGTTTGGAAGTTGACTCACAGAAGCTAAGTGTTCATACAGATTGTGATATTGTAGGAGGCTGGCACGCTCTTCATTAATCTTATTTCAATTAGAACTCTTCACAGAGTGCAATTAGAATGTTGCTGCTGTGATGAATCCATACTGTACATGTATCGACGACGGTTTTCTAATGAAGAAAAACAGGCCGCTTGGCATTTTAAAGACAAATTTCCATGTTGGGTAATTCAATAAATGCTTGCTTTGCCTACTCTTTCTACACCCTTGGAATTGTCCCTCAAAGCTAGTGAAAAGTTTTCAATTAATCCTAATCATGTCAAACATAATTCTTTCACTTCTTCCAGAATGTGTCTTCACTGTGATAGAACACCCTCATAATAATTTGATACTTCTCTGTAGTTTAGACTAGGGATCTGCAACATTTTTCTTAAAGGGCCAGATAGTAAATGTTTAGGCTTTCAGGTCACATGGCCTCTGCTCCAACTACTACTCAGTTCTGCCACTTGAAAGCAGCCATAGACAACTGGGTATATTTGTGTTTCAGTAAATCTTAATTTACAAAAATAGGTAGCTGTCCAGTGAAACCTAGCTTTTATACCACCCCCCCACCAAGGCCTTTATCTATTTTTCTGGTGCTTAGGGATCTGGAAAAAATATTATTTTCAAACATTCTACCTAAATTATCTATGTTCTTTAGTCAAATGTATCCCTGTAAGACTACTTTGAATACTATTTAATGCTTTTAGTACTACTATTTTCTCGGTAACTCTGAAGGATTATGCATGAATTTGTATCTTAATACATACATTCTTTCACCTCTGTTTCCCACTGATGCAATGAACCAAATTGGCCAAATTTTCCTCCTCATTTCCCTTTCATAATTTCCATCACTACAGAATGACTTTTCTGAGGCATTAAAAATGTCAAGGTGTAACAACATGAGCATTACTGCCTCTTTGAAATATTCAAATGACTGGCAAATATTTAACTGAGCCAGGCACCTTGTAGACATCATAAAATAAAATGCGCATGTAGGAGTTCTTTAATAGAAACAGAGAAATAGACTCTCAAAGGGAGCATGGGCCAGAGATCATGGATTCTAGGCTTTTAGACTTGCAACCTTTTCGAGGAAGATAGAAGTGCAATTATTAAACAGTAAACATACAGAACTGTTGTAAACAAGTATTCTATATTGAAGTACAGGTGCTAAGGACTATAGCAATTCCAATAATGTTATGGAGATACCAAGCTGAGAAGGGCATGAGCCTTTCTCTATCATGAATAAAGTTCAGAAAAATCTCACGATATTTCAATGATACCATCCTTAAAATGCTGACTACTCCACACCTCTCCTGTTACTGACAAGATCCCTACACTTATTTATGCAGTTCATATGCTTTTATTAAGTGAAAGGCACAATGCTAGGGGTTGTGGGTCATCAGTGGAGTTGACAGATCCCAAACTCAAAGAGTTTATGGATAAGGAGGAAAGTAAGTGTAGATAATTAACTTAAGACAAAGCAGAATGTGGATGCAATAAGAAAGGAACAAAAGGTCTTTGAGGCTTGAAGGATGAGGGCATAACAATGTCAAGCTGTCTTTTTGAAATTTCAATAGGGTTAGACTTTAGTGTGATACATGTACCATTTCCTTCCTTCCTCCTTCCCTCGATTCCTCTATCCCTCCCTCCTGCCTTCCTTCCTACCTTCCTTTCTCCTTCCCTCTCTCCCTCCTTCCTTCCTTCCACAGTTCGCGCAAGGACTTCTCCATGGTCATTAATCATGTTTGCTGCACCAGGCATGGCACTATGTACTGGAATAAAAGAGGACAAGAACAGCAGCTCATAAGGCAGGCATGTATTTGAGGCAAGGAGGACAAAAAAGAGAAGCTTAATACAGTCTGCAGAACTAGAGAAAGATTGGCATTTCACCTGAGGCTCTCTGATCATACAAAGAGAGAACATTAAAAGATGGACCTTCTGGAAAAGACAAGAATAGCAGCTGCAAGTTAATCTTACCCTTACCCAAATGCAATAACATGAATATTTTACACAATAAGGTAGTAAAATAAACAGTGGACTGAGATTTGTAAAGCTTTAGGAACACATGAAGTTTATGGTCGCTCTAATAAGCTTAAGTAGAGGCAATAAGGAGTGTTGGAGAACATTAATTTCAGAATGAAGTAGATCCAGAGACATAGCCTGATTTTACCACTTACTGTGTCACCTCAGGCAAGTTATCAAATGTCTTCATTTGTAAAGGAGGAACTACGAATAATTCTGTCATTTAGGCTGTTTTTAGGTACAGATAACTACCCAATGGCTTCAAGATGGCATGATGGCTGCGGCAATTCTAAGCATTGCATCCAGGCATGACAATATCAAGAGGAAGAAGAGGCATGATGATTTCACATGGCTTGGTTTACCGTAAAAGCACTTTCCCCAAAGCTTCTCTTTAGATTTTCCTTTATATCTCATTGGTCAGAATTGATCACTTACCCATTCTTGAACCAATACCTGTCAAGGAGAATCATATAAACCTTGGCCCACCAGGTGAAAGTGAAGGGGATCAGATCCCCTGAAGCACATGGCTCTGTGGGAGAGTGCTGCGGACTTATACAAAATCAGAATTCTGGTAGGGAAACAATGGGGTAGAGGACCACTAGTGTCATTTTCATTATCAGGATTAAAAAGGATCATGTTGAAAAAAGCATAGAACAGCACTTGGTACAGAGAAGGCACTTAATAAATGATAGCTAAAACCATTGTTAATTTTATCACTTCAATTCTTGTAGATTCAATTTTCTTAACTGCAATACATTCTATAAATTTTCTTCTAACTTTAATATTATATGCCAATTTTACTTCACATGTTTACATGTGATCTTTTTCTTAAACTTAATTTTATTGAAGTGTAATTTAAAAACAGCAAACTGATCAGATTTAAATATAATGTTTGATGTGTTTAGACAGATTAATACATGCTTGCAACTACCACCCTAGTAGAACACTTCTGTCACCCCAAAGAGGTCCCTCATGTCACTTTCCAGCCCATTCTTGAACTTCATAAATGAAATTATTCATAAGGTTGTATTTTGTGTCTGGCTTTTTTCACTGAGTATAATGGTTTGAGTTTCATCCAGGTTGTTGCTTATATTAGTTAACTACCTTTATATTACTGAGTAGTATTCCATAATATGGTTGTGTTATCATTTCTTTATCCATTCATGAGTTAATGGACATATGGGCTATTTCTTTTTTTTTTAGTATCTTTATTGGAGTATAATTACTTTACAGTGTTGTGTTAGTTTCTGCTTTATAACAAAGTGAATCAGCTATACATATATGTCCACATATCTCTTCCCTCTTGCATCTCCCTCCCTCCAACCGTCCCTATCCCACCCCTCTAGGTGGGCACAAAGCACCGAGCTGATCTCCCTGTGCCATGTGCTTGCTTCCCACTAGCTATCTATTTTACATTTGGTAGTGTATACATGTCCATGTCACTCTTTCACTTCGTCCCAGCATACCCTTCCCCCTCACCGTGTCCTCAAGTCCATTCTCTAGTAGGTCTGCATCTTTATTCCTGTACTGCCACTAGGTTGTTCATGACCATTTTTGCTTGTTTGTTTTTTTAGATTCCTTATATATGTGTTAGCATACGGTATTTGTTTTCATCTTTCTGACTTACTTCACTCTGTATGACAGACTATAGGTCCATCCACCTCACTACAAATAACTCACTTTTGTTTCCTTTCATGGCTGAGTAATATTCCATTGTATATATGTGCCACATCTTTTTTTTTTTTTTTTAACATCTTTATTGGGGTATAATTGCTTTACAATAGTGTGTTAGTTTCTGCTTTATAACAAAGTGAATCAGTCATACATAAACATATGTTCCCATATGTCTTCCCTGTTGCGTCTCCCTCCCTCCCACCCTCCCCATCCCACCCCTCCAGGCTGTCACAAAGCACCGAGCCAATATCCCTGTGCCATGCGGCTGCTTCCCACTAGCTATCTACCTTACTGCGTTTGTTACTGTGTATATGCCCATGACTCTCTCTCGCCCTGTCACAGCTCACCCTTCCCCCTCCCCATAACCTCAAGTCCGTTCTCTAAGAGGTCTGCGTCTTTATTCCTGCTTTACCCCTAGGTTCTTCATGACATTTTTTTCTTAAATTCCATATATATGTGTTAGCATATGGTATTTGTCTTTTTCTTTCTGACTTACTTCACTCTGTATGACAGACTCTAGGTCTATCCACCTCATTACAAATAGCTCAATTTCGTTTCTTTTTATGGCTGAGTAATATTCCATTGTATATATGTGCCACATCTTCTTTATCCATTCATCCGATGACGGGCACTTAGGTTGTTTCCATCTCCGGGCTATTGTAAATAGAGCTGCAATGAACATTTTGGTGCATGACTCTTTTTGAATTTTGTTTTTCTCAGGGTATATGCCCACTAGTGGGATTGCTGGGTCATATGGTAGTTCTATTTGTAGTTTTTTAAGGAACCTCCATACTGTTCTCCATAGTGGCTGAACCAATTCACATTCCCACCAGCAGTGCAAGAGTGTTCCCTTTTCTCCACACCCTCTCCAGCATTTATTGTTTCTAGATTTTTTGATGATGGCCATTCTGACTGGTGTGAGATGATATCTCATTGTAGTTTTGATTTGCATTTCTCTAATGATTAATGATGTTGAGCATTCTTTCATGTGTTTGTTGGCAGTCTGTATATCTTCTTTGGAGAAATGTCTATTTAGGTCTTCTGCCCATTTTTGGATTGGGTTGTTTGTTTTCTTGTTATTGAGCTGCATGAGCTGCTTGTAAATTTTGGAGATTAATCCTTTGTCGGTTGCTTCATTTGCAAATATTTTCTCCCATTCTGAGGGTTGTCTTTTGGTCTTGTTTATGGTTTCCTTTGCTGTGCAAAAGCTTTGAAGTTTCATTAGGTCCCATTTGTTTATTTTTGTTTTTATTTCCATTACTCTAGGAGGTGGGTCAGAAAGGATCTTGCTTTGATTTATGTCATAGAGTGTTCTGCCTATGTTTTCCTCTAAGAGTTTGATAGTTTCTGGCCTTACATTTAGGTCTTTAATCCATTTTGAGCTTATTTTTGTGTATGGTGTTAGGGAGTGATCTAATCTCATACTTTTACATGTACCTGTCCAGTTTTCCCAGCACCACTTATTGAAGAGGCTGTCCTTTCTCCATTGTACATTACTGCCACCTTTATCAAAGATAAGGTGTCCATATGTGCATGGGTTTATCTCTGGGCTTTCTATCCTGTTCCATTGATCTATCTTTCTGTTTTTGTGCCAGTACCATACCGTCTTGATGAGTGTAGCTTTGTAGTATAGTCTGAAGTCAGGGAGCCTGATTCCTCCAGTTCCTTCTTTCGTTCTCAAGATTGCTTTGGCTATTCGGGGTCTTTTGTGTTTCCATACAAATTGTGAGATTTTTTGTTCTAGTTCTGTGAAAAATGCCAGTGGTAGTTTGATAGGGATTGCATTGAATCTATAGATTGCTTTGGGTAGTAGAGTCATTTTCACAATATTGATTCTTCCAATCCAAGAACATGGTATATCTCTCCATCTATTTATATCATCTTTAATTTCTTTCATCACTGTCTTATAATTTTCTGCATACAGGTCTTTTGTCTCCTTAGGTAGGTTTATTCCTAGATATTTTATTCTTTTTGTTGCAATGGTAAATGGGAGTGTTTTCTTGATTTCACTTTCAGATTTTTCATCATTAGTATATAGGAATGCCAGAGATTTCTGTGCATTAATTTTGTATCCTGCCACTTTACCAAATTCATTGATTAGCTCTAGTAGTTTTCTGGTAGCCTCTTTAGGGTTCTCTATGTATAGGATCATGTCATCTGCAAACAGTGACAGCTTTACTTCTTCTTTTCCAATTTGGATTCCTTTTATTTCCTTTTCTTCTCTGATTGCTGTGGCTAAAACTTCCAAAACTATGTTGAATAATAGTGGTGAGAGTGGGCAACCTTGTCTTGTTCCTGATCTTAGTGGAAATGCTTTCAGTTTTTCACCATTGAGGATGATGTTTGCTGTGGGCTTGTCATATATGGCCTTTATTATGTTGAGGAAAGTTCCCTCTATGCCTACTTTCTGCAGGGTTTTTATCATAAATGGGTGTTGAATTTTGTCAAAAGCTTTCTCTGCATCTATTGAGATGATCATATGGTTTTTCTCCTTCAATTTGTTAATATGGTTTATCACATTGATAGATTTGCGTATATTGAAGAATCCTTGCATTCCTGGAATAAACCCCACTTGGTCATGGTGTATGATCCTTTTAATGTGCTGTTGGATTCTGTTTGCTAGTATTTTGTTGAGGATTTTTGCATCTATGTTCATCAGTGATATTGGCCTGTAGTTTTCTTTCTTTGTGACATCCTTGTCTGGTTTTGGTATCAAGGTGATGGTGGCCTCGTAGAAGGAGTTAGGGAGTGGTCCTCCCTCTGCTATATTTTGGAAGAGTTTGAGAAGGATAGGTGTTAGCTCTTCTCTAAAGGTTTGATAGAATTCGCCTGTGAAGCCATCTGGTCCTGGGCTTTTCTTTGTTGGAAGATTTTTAATCACAGTTTCAATTTCAGTGCTTGTGATTGGTCTGTTCATATTTTCTATTTCTTCCTGATTCAGTCTTGGCAGGTTGTGCATTTCTAAGAATTTGTCCATTTCTTCCAGATTGTCCATTTTATTGGCATAGAGTTGCTTGTAGTAATCTCTCATGATCTCTTTTATCTCTGCAGTGTCAGTTGTTACCTCTCCTTTTTCATTTCTAATTCTATTGATTTGAGTCTTCTCCCTTTTTTTCTTGATGAGTCTGGCTAGTGGTTTATCTATTTTGTTTATCTTCTCAAAGAACCAGCTTTTAGTTTTATTGATCTTTGCTATTGTTTCCTTCATTTCTTTTTCATTTATTTCTGATCTGATTTTTATGATTTCTTTCCTTCTGCTAGCTTTGGGGTTTTTTTGTTCTTCTGTCTCTAATTGCTTGAGGTGCAAGGTTAGGTTGTTTATTCGAGATGTTTCCTGCTTCTTAAGGTGGGCTTGTATTGCTATAAACTTCCCCCTTAGAACTGCTTTTGCTGCATCCCACAGGTTTTGGGTCGTTGTGTCACCATTGTCATTTGTTTCTAGGTATTTTTTGATTTCCTCTTTGATTTCTTCAGTGATCTCTTCATTATTAAGTAGTGTATTGTTTAGCCTCCATGTGTTTGTATTTTTTACAGATCTTTTCCTGTAATTGATATCTAGTCTCATGGCGTTGTGGTCAGAAAAGATACTTGATACAATTTCAATTTTCTTAAATTTACCAAGGCTTGATTTGTGACCTAAGATATGATCTATCCTGGAGAATGTTCCATGAGCACTTGAGAAAAATGTGTATTCTGTTGTTTTTGGATGGAGTGTCCTATAAATATCAATTAAGTCAATCTTGTTTAATGTATCATTTAAAGCTTGTGTTTCCTTATTTATTTTCATTTTGGATGATCTGTCCATGGGTGAAAGTGGGGTGTTTAAGTCCCCTACTATGAATGTGTTACTGTCGATTTCCCCTTTTATGGCTGTTAGTATTTGCCTTATGTATTGAGGTGCTCCTATGTTGGGTGCATAAATATTTACAATTGTTATATCTTCTTCTTGGATCGATCCCTTGATCATTATGTAGTGTCCTTCTTTGTCTCTTTTAATAGTCCTTATTTTAAAGTCTATTTTGTCTGATATGAGAATTGCTACTCCAGCTTTCTTTTGGCTTCCATTTGCATGGAATATCTTTTTCCATCCCCTTACTTTCAGTCTGTATGTGTCTCTAGGTCTGAAGTGGGTCTCTTGTAGACAGCATATATAAGGGTCTTGTTTTTGTATCCATTCAGCTAATCTGTGTCTTTTGGTGGGAGCATTTAGTCCATTTACATTTAAGGTAATTATCGATATGTATGTTCCTATTCCCATTTTCTAAATTGTTTTGGGTTCGTTATTATAGGTCTTTTCCTTCTCTTGTGTTTCTTGCCTAGAGAAGATCCTTTAGCATTTGTTGTAAAGCTGGTTTGGTGGTGCTGAACTCTCTCAGCTTTTGCTTGTCTGTAAAGGTCTTAATTTCTCCATCAAATCTGAATGAGATCCTTGCTGGGTAGAGTAGTCTTGGCTGCATGTTTTTCTCCTTCATCACTTTCAGTATGTCCTGCCACTCCCTTCTGGCTTGCAGGGTTTCTGCTGAGAGATCAGCTGTTAACCTTATGGGGATTCCCTTATGTGTTATTTGTTGTTTTTCCCTTGCTGCTTTTAATATGCTTTCTTTGTATTTAATTTTTGACAGTTTGATTAATATGTGTCTTGGCGTATTTCTCCTTGTATTTATCTTGTATGGGACTCTCTGTGCTTCCTGGACTTGATTAACTATTTCCTTTCCCATATTAGGGAAGTTTTCAACTATAATCTCTTCAAATATTTTCTCAGTCCCTTTCTTTTTCTCTTCTTCTTCTGGAACCCCTATAATTCGAATGTTGGTGTGTTTAATGTTGTCCCAGAGGTCTCTGAGACTGTCCTCAGTTCTTTTCATTCTTTTTTCTTTATTCTGCTCTGCAGTAGTTATTTCCACTATTTTATCTTCCAGGTCACTTATCCGTTCTTCTGCCTCAGTTATTCTGCTATTGATCCCATCTAGAGTACTTTTAATTTCATTTATTGTGTTGTTCATCGTTGCTTGTTTCATCTTTAGTTCTTCTAGGTCCTTGTTAACTGATTCTTGCATTTTGTCCAATCTATTGTCCATTCTATCTCCAAGATTTCGGATCAACCTTACTATCATTATTCTGAATTCTCTTTCAGGTAGACTGCCTATTTCCTCTTCATTTGTTAGGTCTGGTGCATTTTTATCTTGCTCCTTTATCTGCTGTGTGTTTTTCTGTCTTCCCATTTTGCTTATCTTACTGTGTTTGGGGTCTCCTTTTTGCAGGCTGCAGGTTTGTAGTTCCTCCTGTTTTTGATGTCTGTCTCCAGTGGCTAAGGTTGGTTCAGTGGGTTGTGTAGGCTTCCTGGTGGAGGGGGCTAGTGCCTGTGTTGTGGTGGATGAGGCTGGATCTTGTCTCTCTAATGGGCAGGTTCACGTCTGGTGGTGTGTTTGGGGGTGTCTGTGGCCTTATTATGATTTTAGGCAGCCTCTCTGCTAATGGGTGGAGTTGTGTTCCTGTTTTGCTTGTTGTTTGGCATAGGTTTTCCAGCACTGTGGCTTGCTGGTCGTTGAGTGAAGCTGGGTGCTGGTGTTAAGATGGAGGTCTCTGGGAGATTTTCGCCGTTTGATATTATGTGGAGCTGGGAGGTCTCTTGTTGATCAGTGTCCTGAAGTTGGCTGTCCTACCTCAGAGGCAGAGCCCTGCCTCCTGGCTGGAGCACCAAAAGCTTTTCATCCACAGGCTCAGGATAAAAGGGAGAAAAAGTAGAGGGAATTAGTAGAAGTATGAGGAAAGAAAGAAGGAAAGGAGGGTAGGAAGGAAGGAAGAAAGAAAGAAAGAAGCAAAGAAGGAAAGAAGGAAAGAAGGAAAGAAAGGAGGGAGGGAGGGAGGGAGGAAGGAAGGAAGGAGGGAAAGAAGGAAAAAAAGAAAGAAAGAAGATACAGTAAAAATAAAATAAAGTATAATAAAGTTATTGAATTAAAAACTTCTTATTTAGAAAAAAAAAAAAAAAAGGGACGGAAAGAACCTTAGGACAAATGTTGGAAGCAAAGCTATACAGACAAAATCTTACACAGAAGCATACACATACACCCTCACTAAAAGAGGTAAATGGGGAAAAATCCTAAATCTTGCTGTCAGAGACCACCTCCTCAATTTGGGATGATTCGTTGTCTAAAGGAGGGAAGGAAGGACGGAAAGAAAGAAAGAAAGAACGAAGGTAAAGTATAATAAGGTTATTAAAATTAATTATTAAGAAAAAAAATTAAAGAAAAAAAAACATGGACGGATAGAACCCTAGGACAAATGGTGGAAGCAAGACTATACAGACAAGATCTCACACAGAAGCATACACATACACATTCACAAAAAGAGGAAAGGGGAAAATATCATAGATCTTGCTCCTAAAGTCCACTTCCTTAATTTGGGATGATTGGTTGTCTATTCAGGTATTCCACAGATGCAGGGTACATCAAGTTGATTGTGGAGCTTTAATCCGCTGCTTCTGAGGCTGCTGGGAGAGATTTCCCTTTCTCTTCTTTGTTCTCACAGCTCCCAGGGCTAAGCTTTGGATTTGGCCCTGCCACTGCGTGTAGATCGCTGGAGGGCGTCTGTTTTTTGCTCAGACAGGATGGGGTTAAAAGAGCCGCTGATTGGGGGCTCTGGCGCACTCAGGCCGGCGGGGACGGAGGGGCACAGAGTGCGGGGCGGGCCTGCGGTGGCAAAGGCCGGCGTGACTTTGCACCAGCCTGAGGCGCGCTGTGCGCTCTCCCGGGGAAGTTGTCCCTGGATCCCGGGAACCCGGTAGTGGCGGGCTGCACAGGCTCCGCGGAGGAGGGGTGTGGAGAGTGACCTGTGCTCGCACACAGGCCCCTCGGTGGCGGCGGCAGCAGCCTTAACGTCTCCCGCCCGCCTCTGGGGTCCGCGCTTTTAGCCGCGGCTTGCGCCCGTCTCTGGATTCCGCGCTTTCAGCCGCGGCTCGCGCCCGTCTCTGGATTCCGCTCTTTCAGCCGCGGCTCGCGCCCGTCTCTGGGGTCCGCGCTTTCAGCCGCGGCTCGCGCCCGTCTCTGGGGTTCGCGCTTTTAGCCGCGGCTCGCGCCCGTCTCTGGAGTTCCTTTAAGCAGCGTTCTTAAACCCCTCTCCTCACGCCCCAGGAAACAAAGAGGGAAGGAAAAGTCTCCTGCCTCTTCTGCAGGTGCAGGCTTTTCCCCGGACTCCCTCCCGGCTAGCTGTGGTGCACTAACCCCTTCAGGCTATGTTCAAGCCGCCAACCCCAGTCCTCTCCCTGCGCTCTGGCCTCAGCTCGCAGCCCCGCCCGCCCCGGCGGGTGAGCAGACAAGCCTCTCGGGCTGGTGAGTGCCGGTCGGGCTGGTGAGTGCCGGTCGGCACCGATCCTCTGTGCGGGAATCTCCCCGCTTTGCCCTCCGCACCCGTTGCTGTGCACTCCTCCGCAGCTTCGAAGCTCCCCCCTCCGCCTCCCGCAGTCTCCGCCCGCGAAGGGGCTTCCTAGAGTGTGGAAACTTTTCCTCCTTCACAGCTCCCTCCCACTGGTGCAGGTGCCGTCCCTATTCTTTTGTCTCTGTTTTTTCTTTTGCCCTACCCAGGTACTGGGGAGTTTCTTGCCTTTTGGGAGGTCTGAGGTCTTCTGCCAGCCTTCAGTAGGTGTTCTGTAGGAGTTGTTCCACGTGTAGATGTATTTCTGGTGTATCTGTGGGGAGGAAGGTGATCTCCGCGTCTTACTCTTCCGCCATCTTCCGCCTTCTCCCACATCTTCTTTATCCATTCATCTGTCAATGGACACTTAGGTTGCTTCCATGTCCTGACTATTATAAATAGAGCTGCAGTGAACATTGTGGTACATGACTCTTTTTCAGTTATGGTTTTCTCAGGGTATATCCCCAGTAGTGGGATTGCTGGGTTGTGTGGTAGTTCTATTTTTAGTTTTTTAAGGAACCTCCATACTGTTCTCCATAGTGGCTGTTTCAATTTACATTCCCACTAACAGTGCAAGAGGGTTCCCTTTTTTCCACACCCTCTCCAGCATTTATTGTTTGTAGATTTTTGATGATGGCTATTCTGATTTGTGTGAGATGATATCTCAATGTAGTTTTGATTTGCATTTCTCTAATGATTAATGATGTTGAGCATTCTTTCATGTGTTTGTTGGCAATCTGTATATCTTATTTGGAGAAATATCTGTTTAGGTCTTCTGCCCATTTTTGGATTGGGTTTTTTTTTTAATATTGAGCGACATGAGTTGCTTGTAAGTTTTGGAGATTAATCCTTTGTCAGTTGTTTCATTTGCAAATAGTTTCTCCTATTCTGAGGGCTGTCTTTTCATGTTGTTTATGGTTTCCTTTGCTGTGCAAAAGATTTTAAGTTTCATTAGGTCGCATTTGTTTCTTTATGTTTTTATTTCCATTTCTCTAGGAGGTGGGTCAAAAAGGATCTTGCTGTGATTTATGTCATAGTGTGTTCTGCCTATGTTTTCTTCTAAGGGTTTGATAGTGTCTGGCCTTACATTTAGGTCTTTAATTCATTTTGAGTTTGCTTTTGTGTATCGTGTTAGGGAGTGTTCTAAATTCATTCTTTTACATGTAGCTGTCCAGTTTTCCCAGCACCATTTATTGAAGATGTTGTCTTTTCTCCATTGTGTATTCTTGCCTCCTTTATCAAAGACAAGGTGACCATATGTGCATGGGTTTATCTCTGGGCTTCTGTCCTGTTCCATTGATATATATTTCTGTTTTTGTGCCAGTACCATACTGTCTTGATTACTGTAGCATTTTAACATAGACTGAAGTCAAAGAGCCTGATTCCTCCAGCTCTGTTTTTCTTTCTGATGATTGCTTTGGCTATTCGGGGTCTTTTGTGTTTCCATACAAATTGTGAAATTTTTTGTTCTAGTTCTGTGAAATATACCATTGGTAGTTTCATAGGAATTGCACTGAGTCTGTAAATTGCTTTGGGTACTATAGTCATTTTCACAATGTTGATTCTTCCAATCCAAGAACAAGGTATATCTCCCCATCTATTTGTATCATCTTTAATTTCCTTCATCAGTGTCTAATAATTTTCTGCATACTGGTCTTTTGTCTCCTTGGGTAGGTTTATTCCTAGATAATTTATTCTTTTTGTTGCAATGGTAAATGGGAGTGTTTTCTTGATTTCACTTTCAGGGTTTTCATCATTAGTGTATAGGAATGTAACAGATTTCTGTGCATTAATTTTGTATCCTGCTACTTTATGAAATTCATTGATTAGCTCTAGTAGTTTTCTGGTAACATCTTTAGGATTCTCTATATAGTGTCATGTCATCTGCAAACAGTGACAGCTTTACTTCTTCTTTTCTGATTTGGATTCCTTTTATTTCTTTTTCTTCTCTGATTGCTGTGGCTAAAACTTCCAAAACAATGTTGAATAATAGTGGTGAGAGTGGGCAACCTTGTCTTGTTCCTAATCTTAGTGGAAATGGTTTCAGTTTTTAACCCTTAAGGACAATGTTTGCTGTGGGTTTCTTATGTGTGGCCTTTATTATATTGAGGTAAGTTCCCTCTATGCCTACTTTCTGGAGAGCTTTTATCATAAAATGGTGTTGAATTTTGTCGAAAGCTTTTTCTGCATCTATTGAGATGATCATATGTTTTTTTTTTCCTTCAGTTTGTTAATATGGTGTATCACATTGATTGATTTGCATATATTGAAGAATCCTTGCATTCCTGAGATAAACCCCACTTGATCATGGTATATGATCCTTTTAATGTGCTGTTGGATTCTGTTTGCTACTATTTTGTTGACTTCTTTGCATCTATATTCATAAGTGATATCAGCCTGTAGTTGTCTTTTTTGTGACATCTTTGTCTGATTTTGGTATCAGGGTGATGGTGGCCTTGCAGAATGAGTTTGGGAGTGTTCCTCCCTCTGCTATATTTTGGAAGAGTTTGAGGAGGATAGGTTTTAGCTCTTCTCTAAAGTTTGATAGAATTCACCTGTGAAGCCATCTGGTGCTTTTGTTTGTTGGAAGATTTTTAATCACAGTCTCAATTTCAGTGCTTGTGATTGGTCTGTTTATATTTTCTATTTCTTCCTGGTTCAGTCTCGGGAAGTTGTGCTTTTGTACGAATTTGTCCATCTCTTCTATGTTGTCCATTTAATTGACATATAGTTGCTTGTACTAATCTCTCATGATCCTTTCTATTTCTACAGTGTCAGTTGTTACTTCTTTTTTATTTCTAATTCTATTGATTTGAGTCTTCTCCCTCTTTTTCTTGATGAATCTGGCTAATGGTTTTTCAATTTTGTTTATCTTCTCAAAAACCAGCTTTTACTTTTATTGATCTTTGCTATTGTTTCCTTCATTTCTTTTTCATTTATTTCTGATCTTATCTTTATGATTTCTTTCCTTGTGCTAACTTTGGGGATTTTTGTTCTTCTTTCTCTAATTGCATTAGGTGTAAGGTTAGGTTGTTTATTTGAGATGTTCCTTGTTTCTTAAGGTAGGATTGTACTGCTATGAATTGCCCTCTTAGAACTGCTTTTACTGCATCCCTAAGGTTTAGGGTTGTCGTGTTTTCATTGTCACTTGTTTCTAGGTACTTTTTGCTTTCCTCTTTGATTTCTTCAGTGATCTCTTGGTTATTAAGTAGTGCATTGTTTAGCCTCCATGTACTTGTATTTTTTACAGATTTTTTCCTGTAATTGATATCTAGTCTCATACCATTGCAGTCACAAAAGATACTTGATATGATTTCAATTTTCTTTAATTTACCAAGGCTTGAGTTGTGACCCAAGATATGATCTATCCTGGAGAATGTTCCATGAGCATTTGAGAAGAAAGTATGTTCTGCTTCTTTTGGATGGATTATCCTATAAATATCAATTTGGTCCATCTTGTTTAACATATCATTTAAAGTTTTTTTTTTTTATTTATTTTCATTTTCAATGATCTGTTCATCTGTGTATGTGGGGTGTTACAGTCCCCTATTTGATTTTGTTAATGTCAATTTCCCCTTTTATGGCTGTTAGTTTTTGCCTTATATATTGAGGTGCACCTATGTTGGGTGTATAAATACTTACAATTTTTATATCTTCTTGGATTGATCCCTTGATCATTATGTAGTGTCCTTCATTTCTCTTTTAATAGTCTTTATTTAAAAGTCTATTTTGTCTGATATGAGTATTGCTACTCCAGCTTTCTTTTGATTTCTATTTGCATGGAATATCTTTTTCCATTCCCTCAGTTTCCATCTGTATGTGTCCCTAGGTCTGAAGTGGGTCTCTTGTAGACAGCATATATATGGGTCTTGTTTTTGTATCCATTCAGCCAGTCTATGTGTTTTGGTTGGAGTATTTGATCCATTTACATTTAAGGTAGTTATTGAGATGTATGTTCCTATTACCATTTTCTTAATTGTTTTGGGTTTGTTATTGTAGGTCTTTTCCTTTTCTTGTGTCTCCTCCCTAGAGTTCCTTTAGCATTTGTTGTAAAGCTGGTTTGGTGGTGCTGAATTCTCTTAGCTATTGCTTGTTTGTAAAGGTTTTAATTTTTCCATAAAATCTGAATGAGATCCTTGCTGGGTAGAGTAATCGTCATTGTGGGTTTTTCCCTTTCATCACTTTAAATATGTCCTGCCACTCTCTTCTGGCTTGCAGAGTTTCTGCTGGAAAATCAGCTCTTAACCTTATGGGGATTCCCTTGTATGTCATTTGTTGTTTTTCCCTTGCTGCTATTAGTATTTTTTCTTTGAATTTAATTTTTGATAGTTTGATTAATATGTGTCTTGGCATGTTTCTCCTTGCATTTATCCTGTATGGGACTCTCTGTGCTTCCTGGACTTGATTAATTATTTATTTTTCCATGTTAGGGAAGTTTCCACCTATAGTCTCTTCAGATATTTTCTCAGTGCTCTTCTTTCTCTCCTGTTCTTCTGGAACCCCTATAATTCGAGTGTTGTTGCATTCAATGTTGTCCCAGAGGTCTCTCAAACTGTCCTCAATTCTTTCCATTCTTTTTTCTTTATTCTACTCTGTGGTAGTTATTTCCACTATTTTATCTTCCAGGTCACTCATCTGTTCTTTTGCCTCAATTATTCTGCTATTGATTCCTTCTAGAGAGTTTTTCATTTCATTTATTGCATTGTTCATCATTGTTTGTTTGCTCTTTAGTTCTTCTAAATTCTTGTTAAACATTTCTTGTATTTTCTCCATTCTGTTTCCAAGGTTTTGGATCATGTTTACTATCATTACTCTGAATTCTTTTTCAGATAGACTGCCTATTTCCTCTTCATTTTTTAGGTCTGGTGGGTTTTTACCTTGCTCCTTCATCTGCTGTGTGTTTCTCTGTCTTCTCATTCTGCTTAAGTTACTATGTTTGGGGTCTCCTTTTTGCAGCCTGCAAGTTCATAGTTCCCATTGTTTTTGGTCTGCCCCCAATGGCTGCCCCCAGTGGCTAAGGTTGGTTCAGTGGATTGTGTAGGCTTCCTGGTGGAGGGGACTAGTGGCTGTGTTCTGGTGGGTGAGGCCGGATCCTGTTTTTCTGATGGGCAGGTATGCACCTGATGGTCTGTTTTGGGGTGTCTGTGACCTCATTTTGATTTTAAGTAGCCTCTCTGCTAATGGGTGGGGTTATGTTCCCTTGCTAGTTGTTTGGCATAGGCTGTCCAGGAATGTTGCTTGCAGGTTGTTGAGTGAAGCTGGGTCTTGGCGTTGAGATGGAGATCTATGGGAGATTTTTGCCGTTTGATAAGACGTGGGGCTGGGAGGTCTCTGGTGGAGCAATGTCCTGAACTTGGCTCTCCCACCTCAGAGGCACAACCAAGATGACAGGCCAGAGCCCCAAGACTCTGTCATCTACAATCTCAGAATAAAAGGGAGAAAGAAAGAAAGGAAGAAAGAAAAGAAAAGAAAAGAAATAAAATTTCATTAAAATAAAAAATTAAAAAAAATTAAAAAGTAATTAATAGCAACAGAAAGAAGAAAGCAACCAAACCAAAAAACAAATCCACCAATGATAACCAGTGCTAAAAACTATACTGTAAAAAATGGACAGACAGTACCCTTGGATAAATGGTAAAAGTGAAGCTATACAGACAAACTCACACACAGAAGCATACACATACACACTCAAAAAAAGAGAAAAAGGGAAAAAATATATATATATATATTGTTCCTCCCAAAGTCCAGCACATCAATTTTGGAAGATTCATTGTCTATTCAGGTGTTCTGCAGATGCAGGGTACTTCAAGTTGATTGTGGAGATTTAATCTGCTGCTCCTGAGGCTGCTGGGAGAGAATTCCCTTTCTCTTCTTTGTTCACACAGCTCCTGGGGTTCAGCTTTGGATTTGGCCCCATTTCTGTGCGTAGGTCGCCTGAGGGCGTCTGTTCCCGCTCAGACAGAAAGGGGTTAAAGGAGCAGCTGATTAGGGGGCTCTGGCTCACTCAGGTCGGAGGGAGTGAGGGGTATGGATGCAGGGTGAGCCTGTGGCGGCAGAAGCCAGCATGACGTTGCAACAGCCTGAGGTGCCATGTGTTCTCCCGGGGAAGTTGTCCCTGGATCACAGGACCCTGGCAGTGGCGGGCTGCACAGGCTCCCGGGAGGGGAGGTATGGATAGTGACCTGTGCTCGCACACAGGCTTCTTGGTGGCTGCAGCAGTAGACTTAGTGTCTCATGCCCGTCTCTGTGGTCTGTGCTGATAGCCGTGGATTGTGCCCATCTCTGGAGCTTGTTTAGGTGGTGCTCTAAATCCCCTCTCCTCGTGCACCTTGAAAAAAAGAGGCAAGAAAATGTCTCTTGCCTCTTAGGCAGGTCCAGACCTTTTCCCGGACTACCTCCTGGCTAGCTGTGGCACACTAGCCCCCTTCAGGCGTGTTCACACAGCCAACCCCAGTCTTCTCTCTGGGATCTGACCTCTCAAGCTGGAGCCTCAGCTCCCAGCCCCCACCCGTCCCGGCGGGTGAGCAGACAAGCCTCTCGGGCTGGTGACTGTGCAGGAATCTCTCCGCTTTGCCCTCTGCACCCCTGTTGCTGTGCTCTCCACTGTGGCTCCGAAGCTTCCCCCCTCTGACATCCACAGTCTCCACCCACGAAGGGGCTTCCTAGTGTGTGGAAACCTTTTCTCCTTCACAGCTCCCTCCCACTGGTGCAGGTCCCGTCCCTATTTTTGGTCTCTGTTTTTTCTTTTTTCTTTTGCCCTACCCAGGTACGTGGGGAGTTTCTTGCCTTTTGGGAGGTCTGAGGTCTTCTGCCAGCGTTCAGTAGGTGTTCTGTAGGAGTTGTTCCACATGTAGATGTATTTCTGATGTATTTGTGGGGAGGAAGGTGATCTCCACGTCTTACTCTTCTGCCATCTTGAAGCTCCTCTCCTGGGCTATTTCTGTTTTTGTCTATTGTGAATAAAGTGGTTCTATAGATTTTTGTTTGGCCATTTTTGTAGAAAATAGTCTTTTATTTCTCCTGTATATATACCTAAAAGTAGTTATGGGCTCATAGTGAGGCTTTGTAAGAAACTACCGAACTATTTTCCAAAGTGATTGCACCATTTTACCAGTGATGAGTAAGAATGACAATTACCCATCATCACCAACCCTTGGTATTATCAGTCTTTTTGTCATTCTAATGGGTGTGAAGTGAAATCTCATTGTGGTTTTAATTTGCATTTCTCTGATGACTAATGATGCCAATCACCATTCATATGCTTGTTGGAGATATATTTATCCTCTTTTATGAAGTATCTTTTCAAGTCTTTGCCAATTTATTTGCATTTTTTATTATCATTGATTTGATGGTATCCTTTATGTATTCTGGGTACAAGTCCTTTCTCAAATATTCATATTTATTCCCTGACTGTAGCTTATTTTTCATTTTCATAGCAGTGCCTTTTGGTGAGTTGAAGTTTTTAATTTGAAAAGTTCTGATTTATAATTCTTTTCTGTTTAGTCAGTATTTGTTGTCTATCAATCACAAGGAGGCTATGCTAATCTCCTATGTTTTCTGTAATTTTATTATTTTAGCTTTTTATGTTTTGAGGCCTTATTTCTAAGTAATTCTTCTAAAACATCTTTCAGCTTACTTCTTGGTTATTAATCTTTTCATTTTTTCTATTTCTTGAGAAATTTTAGAAATCCATGGTTTTTCATAAAAAATATACTTTAAGGATTCTGTACATTAATTTATACATGTATACAAAAATATAATTTGTATTAATAAATAAGTGTAATTAAATACATACATTTTTCAAAGATGCCATCTAGTTTTTCTTTCCTGCTTCCCTCTCCATACAGCAATGTCTTTTCCTGAATATACATTAATAACCTATACCTATCTATCTATCTATCTATCCATCTACCTACCTACCTACCTATCATCTAATCTATCTATTGTTGAATAGATTTCTTTCACTCTAACAAGTGAATGTTATCAAGGCTTGATAGAGGAACCTCAAGTTACAGTCTTTTCTTCTTAATTTGTACTTGCTATTCCAATTTTTTCTAGGTTCTAGTACTGTTGGGGAGCAATCTGATGTCATTCTGATATTTTTGTATCATTACTTCCATTTAAAAATTTTTTATTTTTATTTTTCTCTGATGGCATTTGCTTTTTTTTCAAATCTAGTGATTAGGATGGCATGCACCCTCTTTTTATTCTACTTATTATTACCTTTAAAGTGAAAAACTCTTCTGGATTTGTGTTTCTCTAAGTATAAATAGTAAAATTGCTATTTTATATACCCAGTGTAAGATGAGAAATTCTTATACTTTCTTCCTTCTCCCTTTACTTTTTATGGCCTGCCACTTAATTTGTTTGCAGGCAAGTTGGTTTAGTTTTTCCTATTTTTATGGTTATTGGCTTTCTATTTTTTTAACCTTTAAAAGTTTTGCTGAGATAGATCTATAAATGAGTATTCTATCTTAAATTCTAAGAAAAATCCTTTTAAATTTGCAAATTCAATTCTTTTTTTACTGGCTGATTTTTTCTCTTGCATTATTTCATGTTTATTGCTTCCTACTTTTCTTTTGAAATTCTTTTCAAATGTGCACTGGATCTCCTCAGCCTGTCCTCTAGTCCCTGTACCTTTTCTCACATCATTTTTAATGCTATTGTCTTTCCCTCAGTTCTTTTAAGGTATTTTTTTTGAACTTGATTTTGTTCCCTCATTTTTGTGAGTGTGTGTGTGTGTGTGTGTGTGTGTGTGTGTGCATGTTTCAAAGGGTGGATGGTATGGAGATATGGTTTTTTGTCTGGACAGCCTCAGCTTACTTTGCTCATTATTGAAGCTTTGGTAGGGTGTCTACCACCCCTGTGACTGTGCACACAGCACCCTATATTCCAAAGTTCCCAGTAACACTTCTTGGTTGATGACTGTGTATTAGCTTAATAAACTTGCTAAATAATTTTCTTTCAGCTTTTAAATAGTCTTCTATCCTAAATATTCTCAAGCCATAACACTTCAACTTCAATAAAAAGAAATTTAGCTGTGAGGGAAAATTCTTAAAATCCTGCCTCACCAGTTTCCACATTATTCATATTTCCTTCTTGATGGTCAGCATATCAGCTTCAGTTATGAAACATTCTATATGAATATTAAAACACGGAAGTTCGTTTTCCTCTAAGTGCTGTGGTGTCACTGGGTTTTATGATCACAACATGCTACGTGAAGTGGGACATGTTCCTTCTCTCTTTTACCAGAGGAACAAGATATTCTTGAGAGGTTGGATGAGTAACCTTAAGTCATACATCAATTAAACAAGGTGTTCCATTTAGCACTCAGCTCTCCTGAGAGTCCCTGCTTGGGGTTCATGCTGCATTTTAATGTAGCTCTTAAATATGTATGACATAATTCTTAGCTTGCCATGCCATCTTGCTTGTCCAGAGTCCCCATTCATCTCAATCTCTTGAATGTCTTGTACCCTATTATTCCTTGTCTAAGTTCCAGTTTTAAAATATAAGTAAAAAATTCATGATGCATATTGGGCAGAATACATGATCAGATTCGATACATATTCAAACTAATAGAATCAATTGAGGGTCTCTGGAAGCACTTAGCAATATTTAGTCTTTAAGATACTGGGTCACTGGTTTGTTGTTTGCTTTGAATACTGCCTCCCACTCATTGTTCTGTGAATACTTTCACGTTATTTCTTGTGACTAAAGTCATCAAGGGAATAACTGGTTTATATTTTTAGAATTTTAACTGGTAAATTATATTCCCACACATTAAAAAGGTATTTTCTATTGTGAAGCAATAAATGTAGTGCTAATTGTCACACAGGGATTTACTCCAAAGAATATTTCTAATCTTACAGAAAATCTCTAACCACTTCCCCTTGGACATGATACATAGCCCAAATTCTTGTAACCACTGATATTTCTTTCTGTGTGATTAGCTGTTAGTAGTATATTTAAGAAATGACATATTGAGCAAAAGATTTCATAAGTTGTAAATAGGAAGCCCATAAGACATCTACCTTATATATCATGAGGAAACGTACCCTACCAAACCATAGGATCTGACTGTAGATTGTAGTGCCTGTTTGAATTTCAGAGATAAAACAGACATTAATTGAAAATGAATTGACAGCTAATGAATTGAAAATGAAGTGATAGATCTTAGATTCTATTACTGTGGGAGTGGACAACCAAAATGTGGAAGTATTTATTACGTAATGCTATGCAATGGTTAGAAACAATGAACTGGCAGTACATTAAGCACTACGCTCAGTTTTAAAATGCAGATTTTAAGAAGAGGAGTAAGAATTAGAACTACGTCCATACAGTTTAGGGAAATTAAAAACAGTTATACACACTTAAACATGCCTACAATGTGCAAGGGAAATTTACATATGCAATGTCATATATTGGTCACATTTGACTGAATTCCCGGGTAGAGGAAGGGAAATGGAATGGGGATGAAGAATAGAAGGGAACCTGAAAATAAGATAATATTGTATGGTAATTATAATTCAAAAATAATAGTAATTAAGGACTTTATATGGACCAAAGATGAAATCTTGCTAATAGGATCATGATTAACTCAACTCTTCACCACTAGAATTAAAATTATATGCAGACTATTTCTCTTCTTGGAAGACTACTGAACTGAGAGTCAGAAGACTTAATTCTAGTGTATGCACTGCCATATTTTCTATGCTACTGCCTAACAGTACAAACTTAACCAAGTTTTGGATAAAAATTTGCTCTAAGTGCAGGTTTTGCCATTACACTCCATTAGATTTCCTCTAGTGTTAAGCTTTGATATAAATATATTCTTTTATTCATACATACAGCTAGGGATAGACACATATGTATGATTACTAGAAGTGATATTCTTTTTTTTCCTCAAACTTTTTCATCATTACTTTATTTATTATGGTGATCTGTGATCAGTGATCTTTTTTTTATTTTTTAAAATCTTCATTGGAGTATAATTGCTTTACAATAGTGTGTTAGTTTCTGTTTTATAACAAAGTTAATCAGCTATACATACACATATATCCCTATAGCTCTTCCCTCTTGCATCTCCCTCCCTCCCACTCTCCCTATCCCACCCCTCTAGGTGGTCATGAAGCACCAAGCTGATCTCCCTGTGCCATGTGCCTGCTTCCCACTAGCTATCTATTTTATATTTGGTAGTATATATAAGTCCATGCCACTTTCTCACTTCGTCCCAGCTTACCCATCCCCCTCCCTTTGTCCTCAAATGCATTCTCTACATCTGCATCTTTATTCCTGTCCTTCCCTTAGGTTCTTCAGAACCATATATATATATATATATATATATATATATATATATTCCATGTATATGTGTTAGAATATGGTATTCATTTTTCTCTTTCTGACTTATTTCACTCTGTATGACAGATGCTATGTCCATCCAACTCACTACAAATAACTCAATTTCACTTATTTTTATGGCTGAGTAATATTCCATTGTATATATGTGCCACATGTTCTTTATCCATTTATCTGTCAATGGACACTTAGGTTCCTTCCATTTCCTGGCTATTGTAAATAGTGCTACAATGAACATTGTGGTACATGACTCTTTTTGAATTATGGTTTTCTCAGGGAATATGCCCAGTAGTGGGACTGCTGGGTCATATGGTAACTCTATTTGTACTTTTTAAAGGAATCTCCATACTGATCCCCATAGTGGATGTATCAATTTACATTCCCACCAACAATGCAAGAGGGTTCCCTTTTCTCCACAGCCTCTCCAGCATTTATTGTTTGTAGAATTTTTGATGATGGCCATTCTGACTGGTGTGAGGTGATACCTCATTGTAGTTTTGATTTGCATTTCTGTAATGATTAGGGATGTTGAGCATTCTTTCATGTGTTTGTTGACAATCTGTATATCTTCTTTGGAGAAATGTCTATTTAGGTCTTCTGCCCATTTTTGGATTGGGTTGTTTGTTTTTTGATATTGAGTTTCATGAGCTGCTTGTAAATTTCAGAGGTTAATCCTTTGTTAGTTGCTTCACTTGCAAATATTTTCTCTCATTCTGAGGGTTGTCTTTTGGTCTTATTTATGGTTTCCTTTGCTGTGCAAAAGCTTTGAAGTTTCATTAGGTCCCATTTGTTTTTTTGTTTTTATTTTCATTTCTCTTGGTGGGTGAAAAAGGATTTTGCTGTGATTTATGTCATAGAGTGTTCTGCCTATGTTTTCGTCTAACAGTTTGATAGTGTCTGGCCTTACATTTAGGTCTTTAATCCATTTTGAGTTTATTTTTGTGTATGGTGTTAGGGAGTGTTATAATTTCATTCTTTTACATGTAGCTCTCCAGTTTTCCCAGCACCACTTATTGAAGAGGTAATCTTTTCTCCATTGTATATTGTTGCCTCCTTTATCAAAAATAAGGTGACCATATGTGCGTGGGTTTATCTCTGGGCTTTCTGTCCTGTTCCATTGATCTATATTTCTGTTTTTGTGCCAATACCATACTGTCTTGATTACTGTAGGTTTGTAGTATAGTCTGAAGTCTAGGTGCCTGATTCCTCCAGCTCCATTTTTCTTTCTCAGGATTGCTTTGGCTATTTGGAGTCTTTTGTGTTTCCATACAAGTTGAGAAATTTTTGTTCTACTTCTGTGAAAAATGTCATTGGTAGTTTGATAGGGATTGCATCTGTAGATTTCTATGGGTAGTACAGTCATTTTCACAATGTTGATTCTTTCAATCCAATAATATGGTGTATCTCTCCATCTGTTTGTATGATCTTTGATTTGTTTCATCAGTGCCTTATAGTTTCTGAGTACAGGTATTTTATCCCCTTAGGTAGGTTTGTTCCTAGGTATTTTATTTATTTTTTTTTGCAATGGTAAATGGGAGAGTTTATTTAAATTCTCTTTCAGATTTCTCATCATTTGTTTATAGGAATGCAAGAGATTTCTGTTCATTAATATGTATCTTACTGCTTTACCAAATTCATTGATTAGATCTAGTAGTTTTCTGATAACATCTTTAGGATTCTCTATGTATAGATTCATGTCATCTGCAAATAGTGACAGCTTTATTTCTTCTTTTCCTATATGGATTCATTTTATTTCTTTTTCTTCTCTGATTGCTGTGGCTAACCCTTCCAAAATTACGTTGAGTAATAGTGGTAGGGGTGGGCAACCTTGTCTTGTTCCTGATCTTAGTGGAAATGCTTTCAGTTTTTCACCATTGAGAAAGATGTTGTCTGTGAGTTTGTCATATATGGCCTTTATTATGTTCAGGTAAGTTTCCTCTATGCTTACTTTCTGGAGAGCTTTTATCATAAATGGGTGTTGAATTTTGTCAAAAGATTTTTCTTTATCTATTGAGATGATCATATGGTTTTTATCCTTCAGTTTGTTAATATGGTTTACCACACTGATTGGTTTGTGTATATTGAAGAATCCTTGCATTCCTGAGGTAAACCACACTTGATCATGGTGTATGATCCTTTTAATGTGCTGTAGGACTCTGTTTGCTAGTATTTTGTTGAGGATATTTGCATCTATGTTCATCAGTGATATTGGCCTGTAGTTTTCTTTCCTTGTGACATCTTTTTCTGGTTTTGGTATCAGGGTGATGGTGACCTTGTAGAACGAGTTTGGGAGTGTTCCTCTCTCCGTTATATTTTGGAAGCGTTTGAGAAGGATAGGTGTTAACTCTTCTCTAAATGTTTGATAGAATTCACCTGTGATGCCACCTGGTGCTGGGCTTTTGTTTTTTGGAAGATTTTTAATCACAGTCTCAATTTTAGTGCTTGTGATTGGTCTGTTTATATTTTGTGCTTCTACCTGGTTCAGTCTCGGAAGGTTGTGCTTTTCTACAAATTTGTCCATTTCTTTTAGGTTGTCCATTTAATTGGCATATAGTTGCTTGTAGTGATCTCTTATGATCCTTTGTATTTCTGCAGTGTCAGTTGTTAATTCTCCTGTTTCATGTCTAATTCTATTGATTTGAATCTTCTCCCTTTTTTTCTTGATGAGTCTGGCTAATGGTTTATCAATTTTGTTTATCTTCTTAATGAATCAGCTTTTAATTTTATTGATCTTTGCTATTGTTTACTTCATTTATTTTTCTTTTATTTCTGATCTGACCTTTATGATTTCTTTCCTTGTGCTAACTTTGAGGGTTTTTTTTCTTCTTTCTCTAATTGCTTTAGGTTAAAGTTAATTTTTTTATTTCAGATTTTTCTTCTTTCTTGAGGTAGGCTTATATTGCTATAAACTTCCCTCTTAGAACTGTTTTTGCTGCATCCCATATGTTTTGGGTTGTCATGTTTTCATTGTCACTTGTTTCTACGTATTTTTTGGTTTCCTCTTTGATTGCTTCATTGATCTCTTGGTTACTAAGTAGTGTGTTGTATAGCCTCCATGTGTTTGTATCTTTTACAGATTTTCTCCTGTTATTGATATCTAGTCTCACAGTGTTGTGGTCTGAAAAGATCCTTTATAAAATTTCAATCTTCTTAAAATTACCAAGGCTTGTTTTGTGACCCAAGATATGATCTATCCTGGAGAATGTTACACGAGCACTTGAGAAGAAAGTGTATTCTGTTGATTTTGGATGGAATATCCTGGAAATATCAATTAAGTCCATGTTTTTTAATGTATCATTTAAAGCTTATGTTTCCTTATTTATTTTCATTTTGGATGATCTGTCCATTGGTAAAAGTGGGGTGTTAAAGTCTCCTCTATGACTGTGTTACTGTCAATTTCCCCTTTTATGGCTGTTAGTGTTTGCCTTATGTATTGAGGTGCTCCTATGTTGGGTGCATAAACATTTACAGTTGTTATATCTTCATCTTTTATTGATCCCTTGATCATTATGTAGTTTCCTTCTTTGCCCCTTGTAATAGTCTTTATTTTAAAGTCTATTTTGTCTGATATGATAATTGTTACTTCAGCTTTCTTTTGGTTTCCTTTTGCATGGAATATCTTTTTCCATTCCCTCACTTTCCATCTGTGTGTGTCCCTTGTTTGGAAGTGGGATTCATGTAGACATCATATATATGGGTCTTGTTTTTGTATCCATTCAACCAGTCTGTGTCTTTTGGTTGGAGCATTTAATACTTTTACATTCAAGTTGATTATCTATATATTTTCCTATTACCATTTTCTTAATTGATTGTGTTTTTTCTTGTGGGTCTTTTTCTTTTCTTGTGTTTCCTTCTTAGCAAAATTCCTGTAGCAGTTTTTGTGAAGCTGGTTTGGTGGTGCTGAATTCTCTTAGCTTTTGCTTGTCTGTAAAGGTTTTAATTTCTCTGTCGAATCTGAATGAGATCCTTGCTGTGTAGAGTAATCTTGGTTGCAGG
Organism: Delphinus delphis; assembly: GCF_949987515.2. Classification (NCBI taxonomy): domain Eukaryota; kingdom Metazoa; phylum Chordata; class Mammalia; order Artiodactyla; family Delphinidae; genus Delphinus; species Delphinus delphis. Next base: position 26,187,908 of record NC_082700.1, read on the forward strand.
TTTTTGCCTTTCATCACTTTAAATATGTCCTGCCACTCCCTTCTGGCTTGCAGAGTTTCTTCTGAAACATCAGCTGTTAACCTTATGAGGATTCCCTTGTATATTATTTGTTGTGTTTCCCTTGCTGCTTTTAATATTTTTTCTTTGAATTTAATTTTTGATAGTTTGATTATTATGTGTCTTGGCATGTTTTTCCTTGGATTTATCCTGTATGGGACTCTCTGTACTTCCTGGACTTGATTAACTATTTCCTTTTGCATATTAGGGAAATTTTCAACTATAATCTCTTCAGATATTTTCTCAGTCCCTTTGTTTCTCTCTTCTTCTGGGACCCCTTAAATTTGAATGTTGGTGCTTTTTATGTTGTCCCAGAGGTCTCTGAGACTGTCCTCAATTCTTTTCATTCCTTTTTCTTTATTCTGCTCTGCAGCAGTTATTTCCACTATTTTATTTTCTAGGTCACCTATCTGTTCTTCTGCCTCAATTATTCTGCTATTGATTCCTTCTTGAGAATTTTTAATTTCATTTATTGTTTTGTTCATCATTGTTTCTTTGCTCTTTAGTTCTTCCAGGTCCTTGTTAAACATTTCTTGTATTTCCTCCATTTTATTTCCAAGATTTTGGATCATCTTTACTATTATTACTCTGAATTTTTTTTCTGATAGGCTGCCTATTTCCTCTTCATTTTTTTGTTCTGGTGGTTTTTTACCTTGCTCCTTCATCTGCTGTGTGTTTCTCTGTCTTCTTATTTTGCTTCACTTACTGTGTTTGGTGTCTCCTTTTCTCAGGCTGCAGGTTCATAGTTCCTGTTTTTTTTGGTGTTTACCGCCAGTGACTACGGTTGGTTCAGTGGGTTGTATATGCTTCCTGGTGGATGCAACTAGTGCCTGTTTTCTGGTGGTTGAGGCTGGGTCTTTTCTTTCTGGTGGGTAGGACTGCATCTGGTGGTGTGTTTTGGGGTGTCTGTGACCTTATGACTTTAGGCAGCCTCTCTGCTAATGGGTGGGATTGTGTTCCTGTCTTTTTAGTTGTTTGGCATAAGGTGTCCAGCAGTGTAGCTTGCTGGTCATTGAGTGGATCCGGGTCTTAGCGTTGAGATGGATATCTCTGGAAGAGCTTTTGCCATTTGATATTACATGGAGCTGGGAGGTCTCTGGTGCACAAATGTCTTGAACTCAGCTCTCCCACCTCAGAGGCTTGACACCCGGTCAGAGCACCAAGAACATGTCAGCCACACACCTCAGAAGAAAAGGGAGAAAAAAAGAAAGAAAGAAAAATAAATAATAATAAAATAAAGTTATTAAAATATAATTATTTAAAAAATTAGAAAGTAATAAAAAGAAGAAAATAAAAATGAAGGAAAGAAAGAGAGCAACCAAACCAAAAACCAAATCTACCAATGATATAAGCACTAAAAGCTATACTAAAAAAATAACAACAGACAGACAGAACCATAGGACAAATGGTAAAAGCAAAGCTATACAGACAAAATCACACAAAGAAACATACATATACACACTCAGAAAAAGAGAAAAATAAAAAAATCTCTCCCTATATATATATAAAAGAAAAAGGAGGAAGAGAGCAACCAAATCAATAACAAATATACCAATGATAATAAACTCTAAATACTAAACTAAGATAAACATAAAACTAGGAACAAATTAGATGCAGAAAGCAAACCCCAAGTCTACTGTTGATCCTAAAGCCCACCGCCTCAATTTTGGGATGATTCATTGTCTATTCAGGTATTTCAGATGCAGTGTATATCGAGTTGATTGTGGAGATTTAATCCGCTGCTCCTGAGGCTGTTGGGAGAAACTTCCCTTTCTTTGTTCACACAGGTCTTTGTGTTCAGCTTTGGATTTGGCCCCATTTCTGCATGTAGGCAGCTTGAGGGTGTCTTTTCTTCACTCACAGGATAGAGTTAAAGGAGAAGCTGATCAGGGCACTCTGGCTCACTCAGGATGGTGGGAGGGAGGGGTAGAAAATGTGGGGTGATCCTGCAGCGGCAGAGGTTTGTGTGACATTACAACAGCCTGAGGCGTGCTGTGTGTTCTCCCGGGGAAGTTGTCCTTGGATCACAGGACCCTGGCAGTGGGGGGCTGCACAGGCTCCCGGGAGGAGAGGTGTGGATAGTGACCTGTGCTTGCACACAGGCTTCTTGGTAGTGGCAGCAGCAGCCTTAGCGTTTCATGCCCGTCTCTGGTGTCTGTGCTGATAGCTGTGGCTCACGTCCATCTCTGGATCTCTTTTAGATGGTGCTCTGAATCCCCTCTCCTCGTGCACCCTGAAACAATGGTCTCTTGCCTCTTAGGCAGGTCCAGACTTTTCCCGGACTCCCTCCCGGCTATCTGTGGTGCACTAGCCCCCTTCAGGCTGTGTTCACGTAGCCAACCCCAGTCCTCTTCCTGGAATCCTACCTCCGAAGCCGGAGCCTCAGTTCACTGCCCCAACCTGACCCGGCAGGTGAGCAGACAAGCCTCTCAGGCTGGTGGATGCTGGTCGGCACCGATCCTCTGTGTGGGAATTTCTCTGCTTTGCCCTCTGCACCCCTGTTGTTCCATGTCTCCGATGCTTCCCCTCCGCCACACCCTGTCTCTGTCAGTGAAGAGGTTTCCTAGTGTGTGGAAACTTTTCCTCCTTCACAGCTCCCTCCTAGATGTGCAGGTTCCGTCCCTATTCTTTTGTCTCTGTTTTATCTTTTCTCTTTTGCCCTACCCAGGTACGTGGGGAGTTCCTTGCCTTTTGGGAAGTCTGAGGTCTTCTGTCAGCGTTCAGTAGGTGTTCTGTAGGAGTTGTTCCACATGTAGATGTATTTCTGATGTATTTGTGGTGTGGAAGGTGATTTCCACATCTTACTCCTCCACCATCTTGAAGGTCTCCTGATCAGTGATCTTTGATGTAACTATTATAATTATTTCAGGGGACTGTGAACTACACCTATATGAGATGACAAACTTAATCAATAAATCCTGTTTGGGTTCTGACTGCTCCACTGAACAACCGACCATTCCCCTGTCTTTCTCCCTCTCCTTGGGCCTCCTTATTCCCTGAAACACAACAATAATGAAATTAGGTCAATTAATAACCCTACAACGATCTCTAAGTTTTCAAGTGAAAGGAAGTGTTGCATGCCTCTCACTTAAAATCAAAAGCTAGAAAGGATTAAGCTTAGTGAGGAAGGCATGTCAAAAATGGAGATAGGCCAAAAGCTAGGCCTCTTTTGCGAATAGTTAGTCAAGATTTGAATACAAAGGAAAAGTTATTGAAAAAACTTAAAAGTGCTACTTCAGTGAACACATGAATGACAAGAATGTGAAAGAGCTTTATTGCTGACATGGAGAATGAAATTTTGAGTGGTCTGGATAGAAAATCAAACCAGCCACATTTTCTTAATCCAAAGCCTAAAAAGGCCCTAAGTCTCTCTCATATTTTTTTTTCTTTTAACATCTTCATTGGAGTATAATTGCTTTACAATGTTGTCTTAGTTTCTGCTTTATAACAAAGTGAATCAGTTATACATATACGTATGTTCCCATATCTCCTCCCTCTTGTGTTTCCCTCCCACCCTCCCTATCCCACCCCTCTAGGTGGTCACAAAGCACCCAGCTGATCTCCCTGTGCTATATGGCTGCTTCCCACTAGCTACCTGTTTTACATTTGATAGTGTATGTATGTCCATGCTACTCTCTCACTTCATCCCGGCTTACCCTTCCCCCACCCCACGTCCTCAAGTCCATTCTCTACATCTGCATCAGAACCTTTTTTTTTTTTTTAGATTCCATATATATGTGGTAGCATACGGTATTTGTTTTTCTCTTTCTGACTTACTTCACTCTGTATGACAGTCTCTAAATCCATCCAAGGAAACGATATTCTTAATTTTAATTAAAAATTTGCTGGATAGAAGGCTTTTTCTATTTTACTCAGTATTAGGAAAATTGCTTTCCTAGCCTGTGTACTATAGAAATCCTGCTGATGTACTTTTTGTGTGCCCGGACTTTGGTGGTGATCGTGTGCAAGCAACAGAGCCTGTGTTGCTGAAGTAAGTTATAGCTGTGCCCAAGAATCTTCCCACGCTAAACGCTAGGATGGAGTTAAAGGCTGGATTAAAACTTCAGGAATTATTCACCATCCAAATATGCTGTCAGAACAGATTTGCCTCCTGGATGCACTCCTGATGCCTGGCTTTGTCACTCATGCCTGGTATCACACTCTGGCTTCTGCTTATCTGCCTGTTTCTTTGGTCTGTTGCTACTTTTCTGTTGCTATTGACTTTGTGTGGCTCTAGCATATATGGGATGCTTCCTTGACATAATTGGTGGTAGTTGGTGGCAGCTGTCTACTTCCTAAAAGCTTCTATAAAGGAAACGTCTGGATCCTAATCCAGTGCCCTGTAATCCTTTGTTATCTCCATAATAATCCTTTGCTGCCACCAATCTACCTCCATTCATTTTGGCATTCTGGCCCCAATTAGGTTAAGGAATTTGCAATTGGTCTTTGATAAAAAGGATGGAACTATCCCTTTTGAGTCCAAATCCTGGATTGGACTAAATTACACCAACAGTTCACATTTGTTACATTCCTGTAGCACCAATATCCTCACCTTGGTACAAGAAAAACATGTCAGATATGCAGCTGTTACTATATCTAAAAAAGCTTTTCCTAGACAAGATTCTCTCACACTCACATTTTCTTAACATTTTAAAGGGATTTAAGTACTTATTTCGTGACAACTTTGAATAAAATCTTGGGGAGTTTCTATTGCCTTGACAGCTTTTTCATGAAAATCTGTCCCCTCCATCATCAAAGAGTGGGGGAGGAGACTTCTGATTTCAGCGACATAGAAGACTGATTTAACACAGGCCTCCTCTTAGTAGAAATAAAACTTTAAATGCATATTAACAGAATCTATCAAAAATTTAAATATGTAAATGCTGAGCTTGAAAAAAGAAAAGGAAAATCCAAATGCTCACACCAGAGATTAAAGCCAGAGCAGTAAGCATGTTAGCCAATGTCCCAACAAACTGGGACCTAGCACTCTTGATTATAGGAACTTAGCCCAGGGGCTGAATTTCTAACATCTGTATAAGGACAGGAGGCAGGAGTCTTGGCTTGTAGAAGATGAGGAGCTTGAATTAAGACTCGCACTTGCTCAGGGAGATTCTGTGTACCCTGCCTGACATTCTGGAGGTGGGGCGAAATCTCCCTTGAGCAGTCCAAGCCACAATTTGTGACATGTTTGGATTTTGTGACCAAACTTATATTTTGGCATGATGTGGGAATTCCTAAGCCAGGGAACTAATTATAAAACTTAGTCCCATACTGGTAAAACCCATGGATCTCTCTGTAGAAGCAAATACATCACCACTCTGTAGGGACTTATCTACAGCTCAGGCTCTACAGAGGCCCCAGAGTTAAGGCAATCCCTGGTAAAAATTACAAACCAAAGGAGGAGGTAATCCACTGTGGAGGGCCAGAAGTTATATACTAAGAACTTAGGTAAAAAAATCTGAAAAATGTAGAATACATATGCTTAAAATGACTTAGGGATAAAGAAGGACTTTATCCTTTAAAGCAAAATAAAATAATAGAATACAATGAGATTTAAAAGGAAGAAAGGACTAAAGGGGGAAGGAAGATTCTGAACTGTCATATATTAAAATATTTTGTTCCCCCTCATGTTTCGTAATGTCCTACTATATATTTATGTTTGTAATATAACCATATATATATAATAATTAAATATAGTTTATTATAGTATATAATATAATTATATGATATAAATTATATATGTGATCTCAACATGGGGTCAAATCTATTCTAACAAATGCCATTAAAACCAAATTTATAACAGCAAAAAATTTCAATTCCACCCAACGACTACCAATTAACCTAGCTTTTAAAAAAATTTTCATAATGAAGATTGTTACTTATAGTTATGAAAAGTCTCTTAGAAAAATCCAATATTTAAAGATCCAAGTGTCTTACATATATTTCTCTTGAGTAAATACATTTCACAAAAGTAGTGTTTAATCAGACACCAGGTATTTCCATTCTCTAATACTAAAACATAATAAAGTACTCACCTCATTGCAAAGTTGAAGTACATGATGTTTTATGTATTTTAAGATAAACTGTGTCATGGACAGTAGAATTTTTTTAAGACCCTTCAACTACAAGCACTGCCTTTAATGGTCTTCTAGTGAGTGTTCTTATATTTTATTCAACTCGTTCATTCTAAATTCAGTGCTGTGATTACTACTTGTCTCTGTTGAATTTCAATGTCAACCTTTCCAATTGTTTCCTAAATGCTCAATTTTTTACTTCTGTACAATAGATTTCTTATACTGTATAGAATTCTAATCAACATTCCTCAGGGCCCTTTGCACTCTTAAAATATCTTCTTTCCCTAAGTTAGAAATGCTTGCATTGTTTTCTCTTCATAAACAGCATATTCTCTTGAGCATTTGAAATCAAATAATAAGTCAATAACTAGATTTGAGATGCTTCACAGCTTCAATCTGATTTATCATATTTGGCTGAATTTTTAGGAAAGGTTCCAGGAAAAAATTAAAAATAGATTAAAAGGATAGAAAACAAAACCCAAAAAACTTCTCTTCATAAAGACTAGCCAAAGTAACTCTTAGAAACAAAAAACAATGTGACTCGAGGACAGAACTTTAACTCTTTTCTATAATTAAATTGCCCTTATTCCAATCGATGTTAATGTAATTAAAACCTTTCATGGCCAATATTCAAGCTTTTCCATGGTTGTTCCCTGTTAGTCTTAAGAAAAGTTACTCCCTTCAGTTTCTTTCCAGATTGTTTTCATGTAAAAAGTGGCATTTTCAAGATTGGGTAGATCCCAACTTTTGAGTGAGTAAAAGAGACAAAGAGTGAGAATGAGGGAGGAAGACTGGCAAAGAAGAGAAAAAGAAAGAGAGAGAGAGAGAGGGAGAGAGATTTGATCATAATGCAATTAACAGATTGGTTTTGACCACTAACTACATTCCCTAGATACTTGCTTGATTAACTGCATATTTTTTTCTTCCAGGTAACCATGAAAAAGAAGACTGGCTTAGTCTATATTTAAAACATTTCATGTATCACATTTATAACATGATCAAGGATTTATAAATGCCCAAGGATGCATTCAAGACTAGAGAAGTGAAATTAACATAAACTAAATCTAATTTCTGCCTTCAAGACACTTAGGCTCTTGACTGAATTCAAGGTAAAATATCAATAGGAAAAGCAAAACACTACACCAATTGATCATCTTATCTATAGGATGTCAACACATCAATATAAGTGTTAATTTTGTCCTTGCTGTTTAAAGATTTGTTGTATTTGAACCTCTATAATGGCTTTGCATGTCACATAGCCTTTCTTGGTTTATAAACAGAGGACACAAGCTCATGGCCAGACAATATGCTTTGTGAAATTTACAGAATAATATTTAAAGCTTTGAATTGTTTGTCAAATATTGAAAATTGGAGAATTTCAAAAATTCCAGATTTCTGAATTTTCTCAAACATACCAAAGATCCATGGACAATGAGTCTGCAATTACAGAAGGGAATAGTTAGTGATAGAGGAATAAGGGCTGTTCCTTTAGACTGGGTTTACCTATAGCTTCTACCTGGTCTGCTTTTACTCTTTATATTAATTGCTACAGGTCCATGGATTCACAAACCTATACACTAGAAACACCTGGAAGGTTTTAAAAAGTATGGAAACCCAGACTTTCTTAATAATGGGTCCCAACCACATAGGTTGGGATTTATGGATTCAGTAGAATGTGGTTATTGGTATGAAGGTATATTTAACCAAACCCCAAAACAAGCCAGTTATACTCCAATAAAGATGTTAAAAACAAAAAACAAAACACAGTAGAAGGATTGTTGTGACATTTGAGGTTTTATCCACTGTTTTATATTTTCAATAGCCTAACCATTAAATAAGAGTATTTCTTTCTAGTTCTGTTCTGTTCTGGGCTTTAATTTTGAAGCATTAACATAAACCACGTTGCTTAGTATTTGTTGAGAGTGAAAAATCATGTCACCTTACATGATCTAGGATCTGGGCACAGTTTGGTAGTCCAGAGCCTCATTTGGTTTTGTCTTTGTGTCCAAAGATGGTTCAAGGGAAATGATTCTGGTCAATTAAACTCATAGCTAATTGGTATATTTATTAGTTTATGATAAAAAGTTTAAATGAAAACAGAACTTCCAAACAGAGGGAGCAAGTGTGTTCTTAGGTCAGTAAATTCTTTTCCCAAGATGAAAGACTATGAAGTCAAGTTATGATCAAACAGCTGTTTTGTAAACCTCGTATCAGAACAAAGAAAGTGAAGACAATTGTCACATCTGTTGCGTTGATGACCAGAACATGAGTGTCTAGTACTCTGGGCTTCCTTGACGTCTGTCTCACTACAACCACAAATCCAGCCTGGCGTGTTTGTTTGGTTTTGGGTTTTTCCCAAACCTCCTCAAGTTTGCATTTGCTGATGCTTGTTTGTACTGAACCCCCTCAACAGATGGCCCTTCCCATCCAATGGGGTACAATTTTGCTAGTTTAATTTCAAATATAAAATCTGCCTTTAAATTCTGTGGGCATCTCATGATAAACCTCTATATACTAAAATATTATGAATTAACTTTTCATGAATGAGTATCTTTCATGCTCTGTTGGAGTGGTAGCTCCTTGAGGGACAAATATAACATGTTATACTTGGTAATTCTCTTCATTTGTCACATTCTCAAGTTGCTGTCAAGACAGAACTTTGCATGTAGGGAAAGGAACGAAAATCTCCTAATCAATTGTTAGGAGCTGGTACATTTTCTCGTTTATATATATATATAGATATAGATATAGATATATAGATATAGATATAGATATATAGATATATATACTGCTATATAATATCTCATAATATTATTATCCTCTTTTTATAAGTAAGGAATTTAGCTAAGAGAAATTAAATAAATTGATCAAGTTTGCAGCTCAGACATCAGAAGAGGCCGAATTTAAGAATCTGACTCTGACTTCGAGTCTCATTTCCTCATATAATGTATGATCAATAAAGGTGTTAGTTGTTTGATATTAGTTGAAAAAGTTATATTTATCACTCAATCATTTTCTTACAGTCCCTACATATTTTCATTTGCTGTTTATAGAGATTTGGGAAATGGGGTGGATTTTAATTGTTTCAATCATTTAATGCTTGGTGGTCTGAGTACCTCAATAAATAATTCACATGGGAAGAAGTAAAGGTAATTATATGGGAATTTTGACTCTATAACTACACTTATGAGGTGTAAATAGCTAAAGGTCAGTTCAATCCTTCTCTTTTTTCTCTTTATTCAAAATGCAAACTGTACAAAATCAAATTTAATATAAAGTTATTGCTGCCTGGAAAGGAGCTAGAGAAAGTATTTGCTATTTAAAATGATTTATTGCAAACAGATAAGAAAAACAGGAAACACTTTGTCATTACACACACACACACACAAAACAACCTTCTAGTAGGATGAAACGTTTTCCTAATAAAGTTGGTGGGTGGCTGTAAACACATGTATAACTCTGAGCAATTTCAAACCAGGCAATCCAGAAAGCTCAAGCTGGGAATATTTGGGCTTGAAACATACTCATTTCACCTGAGACGTTGTCCTTCAGCCTTGCAGCACTACTAATAAAGGTGCTAAAGCAAAGAGAAGTAAACCTCAAGTTCTTCTGTAGTACAGCAGATGTGTTCTTAACAATTGGAGAGAAGTCTTAGAGAAATACTTCTGTCACTGGTGTAGCTGACACTGCACAGGCAGCTCTTCTTCTTTTACCCTAGCCCTTCTATTTGAAATGTCTAGTGTAGAGGCAAGTGAGTGGTCCCAGATGAGACTAAGCGATGCTGGCAATGGAGCCGAGCTCTTCTAATACACCATTTTATACTGCATTTCTTGGACCAGTGTGCACCATCACCCCCACCCCCAACCTCTCCCCAAGTCCTCCCTTACTGAACTTCAGCAGTCATTTGAAATTCTCCTGGGGTAATACACAATCCCTTATCTAATGCAAATATTGATTCAATACATTCAGTGAGCTTTGTTAGTTCTCATTTGCAATTCTATTTTTACAGAAGTTTATTTTCCATTATTTGTGCCTATTACAAAGTTTTATCTGCATGTGACAAAGTGGCATATTTATTACCTGTATACAATGTCCTCCTCCAAAGTCATCTTCTTCCTTGGTATTTCTTAGGCAGTTAATTAATTGCTAAGCATGGTGGTCTAGTTCTTTACTTTTTATTTTCTGTCTATCCTATTAAATCTATTAAAGAAGATCATTTAAAAATATTCTGAATTCTATAAAGAATTGATGAAGGAAGTTAATTATTGATCCTTACTAGTCTTATGATTTGACTAATTATGATAATCCTTAGTCATATAATACAAAATTCTAAACATTTCCCCCTCCCCCTAAGTGCTATAAAGTTGATCTTACGTTGTGTCAGGATGGGTCCACAAATTAGTTTTTTGACACAATGCATTGAGAATGTCTCATCCAGCTGTTATTGTTAAGGAACTTACAGACTTTAAGTTGGAGAAAGAGCTAACATTTATTGAGTGACTACGATATACAGACTAGTATATTATGCACTTCATGTATTTCACTTTGTTATACACATCCATCTCTGTGAGGCAGACATTAATACTTCTGTTCAGTAGATAAGGACAAGAAACTTGAGACCTGTTAGACAGCTTGCCAGGTTAAAAGCTTGACTCTAATGCCAATGCGTCTGCCATCACCTTGTCACTATTTCTGTAAATATTTGTATATATTATTTAAAAAAATGTATTTACAAAAAGGTCATCGCATATATTCTTTAGATACACATACTTTCTCTGTTTTTGTCTTCTAACATACCTCTGTTTTTTAAACATTTTGATCCCATACTTCAATATTCACCATGCCCCAAATTACCCTCCTGATGGTACTCTTATTTTTTAATTATGTGAATGAGAATGAGTATATTGAGAATAGTATAAATAAAGCTGTTTTGCTTTCTTGCAGGTGGCCTAAATTCTGCTTCAATCACACTGCCCTCAGATAAGAATTTTTATTAATGTAAATCATGTAAGGCATGAGAAGGCATATTCTGTTAAGTACACTAGGGGCCCTAGTGACTGGATCTCAAGGGGAAGGAATGATAATAGCACCACCGTAACCACCACGAACCTGCATCAGTGAGAAAGATGCCATTTATTAGGCATTCTCAGAGTGCAGGATATTATACAGGCACTTTGTCCATATTATTTATCTTAGATATAGATTAGACTTGACATGTGTGAAGCACTCAGAACAGTGTCTGCTAGTAATTTTTACACAAATGTTTGCTTTTATCATTTTCATTATCATCAGCATCAGCATCATCATCTCATTTAAAGTGTTCAATGATCATTGAATGTAGGTATTATTATTCTTATTTTGTGGGTAAGGAAATTGAGGTTATTGAGGCTGAATTACTTGCCGGGTGAATAAATAATAGAGAGTGAATTTCAACGCAGGTATATATAATTTCTAAGACCATTTTCTTCCTGCTCAGCTACACTATGACATGAGTGGGAATGGCCACAAGAAAAAATGTTTCCCTGCTTCTGACCTTCACAAGGTGGGAATATCTTCCTGTCTTCTCTCGGGGAGTATGTCACACAGGGGGAATAATCCAGAAACCATGGCTGATGTTTTGACTGCACAGACTGCTGCTCGGAAAAGTCCCTGTGGCTTTGAGGAGGAAGTGTCTGGGTTCCTGGGGGACCCTCCGAATGTCTAAGATGTTTTGATTGCTCTGCTTATCCCAGGGAAGATAACTGCTAACCTCTGGCTTCCCCAGGGTCTCTGATTTTCCATGCAGAACTGGACTCTAGTTCTATAAATTCTCATCTTGTCCTCTCCTTTGTCCCTTGTCATCACTTCTTCTGAACCTGACACCAGCTGTGTACCATCTATTAACCTGTCATATTCATTGATCTCCCTAAGAAATCAAACTGTCCCTCTAATTCCCCTGCCTGATCTTTGTTTGCCAGAGCATACTGACAAAATTTTCCCCTGGAAAAAGAATAGTAGAGTCTATTCACTTTAGCCTTCACAGCCTCAAATGCTGTATAGTCAATATATAATTTTCTGTAAATTTTAAACTTTATGGCCTAATTGAAAATGAAAACTGTTTGCAGACAACTCTGGTTTGACCTGCAAAGGCTGTAAGAAAACACAACAAAAGTAAACCTAGGGATTAAAGAAGTTTATAAAGAAAAGTATAAAACCTTTCCATTGGCACTTTCATTTAGCAACAGAAAAAGACAGGATGCACTTCGTAATTCATAAATATCCAAAGCCAAACTGATAACTACTTTTCTCCCCTTATTTTCTGGAGAATGTTGATGGAGGGTTATAAAATCTCCAGTGTAGCTTAATATGCTTACAGTGAAGCTGTGGTCATTCCCTTTTCTGTTTAAGAACCTCAGGAAATTCTCCATTCCTTGATGACACTGTTCTTCAACCCCACGATGTCACCATAATTGCATGACTTCTTTGCCAAAACTAGGTCTTATTTTTAGAATAAGAACATCCTCATTTCATTACGTATCTGTCTAACTATTCATTCTTTCACCTATAAATTATTTTACTATTTAGCATTAACACTGTGCTAGGAGCTTGTATTAGTCAATGTCTTATCAGGATAACATGAGTTATTCTAGGCCTTTCAAGCAGAGAGTCCAACACAGGAAATAAGCTAAAAACATATTGGATTCTCATTGTAGTATCATTTACAATAGGCAAGATATGGAAACAACCAAGTGTTCATCAATGGATGAATGGATAAAGAAGATGTGATTATATATATATATATATATATATATATATATATATATATATATATATATATAAAGGAATATTATTTAGTCATGAAAAAAGGAAATTCTGCCATTTGCAAAATGTAGATGGACCTTGAGGGCACTATGTTAAATGAAATAAGTCAAACATTAAAAGAAAAATACTATATCACTGTATCATCTCATTTATATGTTGAATCTGAACAAACTGAAATCATAGATACAGAGAACAGATGGTGCTTGCCAGAGGTTGGTGGGGGGGGGCAGGAGGGAGGTGGGCAAAATAGGTGAAACTGGTCAAAACTTCCAGTTAGAAGATACCTTAGTGATAGGGATGTGATATGCAGCATGGTGATTAGAGTCAATGATACTGCATTGTGTATTTGCAAATTGATAGGAGAGTAGATCTTAAAAGTTCTCACAATAAGGAAAAATATTGTAAGTATGTGAGGTGATGGCTGCAACTCAACTTATTTCACAATATTTAGTTATATCAAATCATATTGTACTCTTTGGACTAATACAATCTTTTATATCACTTACATCTCAATAAAAATGGGAAAAAAGAAAAAAAAAATCAGACCCGAAGGATCAAAATAGCAATGGAAGAAAACAACTGATTACTCAGAATTGAGAGCTGCTGCCACCTTGAGCTGAAGGCTAGGCGCCTGGTCAGTGTGCAGTGGGGGCGGCCAATGTCTCTGTTAGTACTAGCATCTTGCTGCTGTCACTGAGCCAGAAGCTAGAAGCCCCCTCTCCTACTGATGCTGCCAAAACTTGCCCAGAGGCTTCTTGGGACTAAAACTTCCCACCATCTCTCTACAAAGCTTTAGACAGGCTATTCCCTGTGCCTAGAAGTCAGCCTTCCTCCCTCCACCTATCACCTCACAGCCCTGCACCCCACTTGGCTAACTTTTCTATTTCCAAAAAAATCAGATTCCTTTTCAACATCTAGCACAAGATTGTTATATTGAGAAGTCCCCAACTTTATCATTCTCTTCTCTATCTCTTATATTCTATCTATTATTGCATCTATTACCTGTGTAATAGGTGTGCCTATTACCTGTGTGCTTGTTAGTCTTTCATATTGAGTTGAGAGCTTCCTAAGGTTGTGCCTTTTTGTTTGTTTGTTTATATCTTCTCAGCTAGCACAGAACCTACCATTTCTCAATTAATATTTGTCAATTTTATTTTAATTAAATTGCAAATGTACAGAACTATAGTATATCTTAATTAATATCTTAATGGATCTAATATGCTGGGTCAGGAATTGAAACATGACCACTGTTCTTTGCTCATTTGGTATGTGGGAGAGTTATTTTAACTTACTTTATTGTGGAGGTGAAGCTTTTTTCAAGCTTAAAAAGTATTCTTTTTAGAGCTTCTGAAGGTGTCTGGATGACAGGCTGGCTGAGGTTTTACAATCAACCATTTATAATCATGAAATGTTCTAATTATGAAAAGTAATATAGTCAGACATTCTAAATTGTGTTCCCATTCACTTTGCCAAGTGCCTTTTCAAAAGCTTTTTGCTCTGGTATCCTATTTTTTTTTTTTAATTCTCATTTTACAACACAGAAAACTGAGAATCTAACTTCAGAAATAATAAAACTTAGAACAAATTTAAAGGTGTGAGTACAAGGGGTTCAAGACAAATCACAGTCTAGTACTCTACCTTCCAAATTGAAACTTGAGTTTTTCCTCCTAGACAAACCCTTCAGAACAGCAGAGCTAGATGCCTGTTTGACTGAAGGTAAAAGAACAGTGACAACCCAGTACTCCTTCCTTACTTGAGAAATGGGCTTTCTGTTCCTCGTGCAAAGCTGCATTCTCAAGACAGAGGCCAATGTGATCTAGGCCAGTGGATTTCAAACCAAGTGTCACAGATTCTTGATGATGCCTAAAGGGCCACTGGGAGGAAGAGAGACAGAGCTGGCAGTTTCATCTCTTCCAGCCTCACCCATCTTTACCCTCAGCAGATTCACTTATCTTTTAAGTACCTTTCATTCTCTATAAATCTTCATTTACAAAAGGAATTTGGCTACTATAAACATTGTGAAAAACCACTGATCTAGTCTCCTCAAACATTAGGAGAATGTACAATTGCCAAAAAGGCTGTATGAAGGAAAATTCCATGGATCTAGACTCAGAGAACCTTCCTTTGATTTTGCTCTTCCAATTAGCTGTGAGGCCTTGAACAAGTCACTTAACCTCTCTGGACCTTAGTTTTCTCATCTTGGATATTGTGAAATTTTAAATTACTAAAGCTTTTGAGAAGTGGTTTGCAAATCATAATATTCCATGCAAACAAGAGTTATTATTGTTTTCCAGAGAATGGGTCAGTAAGTTAGTAAAATTCTAGAGGAACAACACAGATATGTAATTATTGATAAACATTTTTGAATGCCTACTGTGATGGTTGATTTTATATATCAACCAGACTGGGCCATGGGATACCCAGATAGCTGGCAAATTTTATTCTATTGTTTCTGTGAGGATTTTTTTGAATGACATTAACATTAAATCATTGGACTTGAATAAAGCAGATTGTCTTCCATAATGTGGGTGGGATTCATTCAATCAGTTGAAGGCCTGAATAGAACAAAAGGCTGACATGTTTTTCATCTGCCTGATTGTCTTTGAACTGAAACATCAGCTCTTCCTGGTTCTCTAGCATTTTCTGGCCTTTGACTAGAACTGGGATGTTGGCTTTTCAGATTTTAAACTTGCCACCCCTTGTAATTGTGTGCAGCAATTCCTTATAATAGATACAGATAGCTGGATAGATAGATATCCTGTTGGTTCTGTTTCTCTGGAAAACCCTGACTAATACACCCACTGAGGTGATCTTGAAATATGTTCATAACTCTTTGACATTCTTGCTTCCAAAAGATGAAGCTGAATTCCCCTCTCTCTTGAATGTGGGCTGGACTTAGAGACTTGCTTCTAATGAATGAAATACACTGGAAGTGACAGAGTGGCAAGGTGATAAAAGGCACTATGACTTTCTTCTTCTTTTTTATTTTTTGATCATTTTTTCTAGGAAAAGCAACTTGCCATGTCTTGAGAACATTCAAGAAGCCCAATGAAGAAGTTCACATCATGAGGAACTGAGGCCTCCAGCCAACAGCCATGTGAACCATCTTGGATGTGGACTCTCCAGCTCCTGTCAAGCCTTCAGAAGACTGAAGCCCTGGTGGTCAACATCACTGCAGCTTCATGAGAGACCCTGACCAGAACCATTCAACTCAGCTGTTTCCAGATTCCTGACCCATAGAAAGTACATTAGATAACAAGTATTTACTGTTTTTAAGCCACTGTGTTTTAGGGTAGTGTTTTTTTGCAGCAGTAGATAAATAATACACCTGCATTGAGTTCATTGCATTGTCTGGACCCTCCATTCCTAGACTCAGGGTTGTGAATGATTATATGGAGAGACAGAGAGTCAGTAAGAAAAATTTTCATTCTATTTTCCATTTGCACCAGGATATGGGAGAGTGGTCAACATCCAGTAAACCTGGATCAAAATTCGAAGTGCCCTTGTTGATCTGGGTGGGAAGTCAAGACAACATAAAAGAGCATCAATGAGGGCAAGGACAGAGTAGCAGGCCTTGGAGGGCAAAGAAAACTCTTCATCAGCACAATGGGAAAAAAATTGGCTCCATAAAACTGAAGGTCAGGCTCCCTGTGCACTTAAAATAGGTGTTCAATACATATGCATTGATTGATGTTGGCTGATTTATTTTGAATGCCAGACAGACTGTGAGTCACCTGTGTTGCAACATAGCTTAAATAAATGTGCGTTGTGCCTGGAAAAATAGCAATTCAGCAGTGAGGACCAAAAAGACCCATTCAGCCTCTCACTGGGCAGCTTTACTGGTCCCATCTGCCATAGACCCCTGACTACTGAGGAGATTCTCATTGGAAGTTGAGCAGTGCTTTGGGGGTAAATGAGGAGAGCCTTCAACAGGAAAACCTTTGGCAGTGGGACCTGACCAATTGCTCTCAGTGTCAGTGAAGACCTGGATTGATTTCTGTATAGGAAGATCAGTGCTGTGACCTGCAAAGATGCTAAGACAGGCCCACAGTAGGTTGGTGGTGAGAGAGAACAAGATGGGGGTGGTGGTGATTGCAGGTTGGTAATGGAAGAGAAATTTGATACAGTAGTTAGACATAGTTACAAAAAGACATGGGTTATTTTTCTTATAATTACTCCATGAAAACTTTGCCATATTTAGGCTTGGATAAAAAAATACATGTGGATTTTGCTCTTGATCATGTTAGATTACTTTTTTTTTTTCTGTTTTGAAGATGAAGGCTCTGTGTGAAGTACTGAAGGGCACATTAAGGTGCTCGTATGTTCTAGTTTCCCTGGGAGAATCTCTGTTTACATATCATGTTCCAGTGTCATTATTTTAGCGACACTTTTACTCAAAAGGATCCTGAGTTGGACAATTAGTTATATAGCAACAACTTCTAGTATTAATGGAGAGGCAATACAGTGGACTAAGTAGAAATATGAACTCTATCACAAACCTTGAGGGAAAATCCCAGTTCTGCCACTTATTAGTCATGTGATCTTGGACAAATTCCTTAATATCTCTGTACCGTGGTTACCGTAAAGTGGGGATAATAATAACATCTATTCATGTGATTGGGGTGAGGATTAAATGAGCTATTATGCATAAAAGGCTGCAAACAGCACCTGACATATGAAAGCTCTATAACAGCTTTAGGTTTAGTTAATATTAAATCTTCACAAAAAACTTGTGATGAAGTTGTTCTTATGCCCCTTTGTAAATGAGGACACTGAATTTCCAGAGATTAAGAAAAATTTTATAGGCAGACCAGCTAGAAAGTAGTAGAAAGTAGTAGGTGTAGGATTTGGTTTTGACTCTGATTTCAAAAGCTGGCACTTATTAGAGTATTCCACAACACCTGTTACCCTCAAAGCCTCCTTACCCCCGACTTCATTTTCCAGAACAAGTTAGCATGAGGTAATATGCCTGTATTCTCACTCTCACTCTATTCTATACCAGTTCTGGGCAGAGCAGAGTTTATTTTTTTGGGTGGGGTGGGGTGGGGGGAAGGAGTGTTGTTTCCATCATGTTACCCAACCAAACTTGGCAACAAAGCCAATCTTCTGACAGTGGGTTGTGGGGTGAAGAAATTACAGCATTTGTTGCAGGATCCCAAGCAAGGAGAACAGGCAGCTTATGCTCAAAAGACCCTAACTCCCCAGTGGCTTTCAGGGAAGGGTTTTTAAAGGCAACATTAGGGGCGAGTGTTGTAGGATGAATGATCAGCTCCTGGACATTCTTCTGATTAGTTGGTGCTGAGCAAACAAGGTGGTATTTTGGGAGTTAACATCATCAACTTCTGGTTTCAACTGGTCTGGGGTCTATGTGTTTGTGATCAGCATGGAGTTAATTTCTTCCACCTCATGAGGGTTTTAGTATCTGTAAAACAACTCAAGGATATGGATCAGGATACGATATATAGTTCTGAGGAAAAACTAAAAGTCTTTGACTTTGTTTAATGACTAAACTATTATTATTTTGTCTGGTTTCACTGTTTTCCTTTGTTTCTGTATTTTTTCATTTTTCTGATTAAATTTGCTCCTTAGAACTCTGGGTGGCCTAGGAGGCTAAAGCTTTTTACAAACAAGAGGCAGAGGACACTGGGGGTCGTCTGCCCCCAGGAAGACCCTGCAGTTTCCTGTTCGGTTTCAATCATCAGCATCAGATTGTGTCTTGTCCCTGTATCAGGTTCACAGAGGATGAGGCCAGGACAAAGACACACCCATGCTGATACTGCTTTTCCTTAATCAAGTTGCCCAAAGAAGTTGAGAGTTTAGGCTCATTCCCATTGTGGAGTTCAGAAGAAATGTCCTTTGGGGAAGCTGTGGAGGCAGGCTTAAAATAGCCTCACTGTCTCTGCATCATGAGAAGAGCAAAAGGAAGGATGATTCATGTTCACTAAGAGCAGAATGGATGTGACACAGAGAGCCAAAATACCTTGGCTGCCCAGGCCAGTAAATTAAGGCTTTGCCTGTGTGGCCCAGTGTGGTCAAAGATGGAAAAGAATGGGTGTGTCTGAGTGAATACCAAGTGGGATGGATGATCCACCAGGGCACAGGCACTGCTCCACCCTGTTAAGCCTTCACACTGCAGAAGCATCTTCAACTCTTAGATGAAACTCTACCCAATGGACAGAGTTCCAGTGGAATCTAGTATTTCTCTATAATTTTTAGTAAAAATTCAGCTTAGTTTTAGAAAAACACAATTCTATGCTTGTATACTTAAGTTATAGACTTAAAGATTTATAGGTGTGTAAATGCTACACCATCTTGAGGGACAGCCTTATTCCAGTTCTCCCAGCTCCATTCCTTCCTCACTTTTTCTTCTTGTGATGCTTGATTCCTCAAGTCAGGCTTGTCAAGAAGATCTCGAACCCTTGCTTAAACTCTGGGTCCCCCTCTATAAAGTGAGAATAATAATATATATCAGGGTCATTGTGAGGATTATAAATAATTTATATAATGTGCCTAGACTACAGGGTTGAGACACCACAGATGCCCAAATGGTACTATTATCACTACTACTCTTACTAATGAGAAGTACATGACTACTAATGATAGAAATAATAAAAATAATAATGACAGCCAGACTGGTAGTGTGATCACCTGAAATTATCAGGCTGGTATATTCTACTACATCAATACGTACATTATCAATATAAAATTACTGAGGTTATCAAGGTTAATATATGTACCTAGGACACAATGTTCATATGAATATCTAGGACATACAGTGTCTTCTCCACAATGTTAGTTGTTTCTTTATGTATGAAGAACCAACCCTGTTCTTCCCTGAAATAATGAGTTTCTCTTGTATAGACAAATGTACAGAGGATGTTTTACTTTTTTAAAGAGCACATTCCATACCTATCAAGAAAATGAAAGCTTTTCAAGAAAATTCCTGTGAAAAGTCTAAGATTATTAAAAGGATAACTATTGAGGAAAAAAGAAACAAAGTGTTTAACCATTTTCCTGAAAAGTTAAAGATGGTACTTCACAAAAGCTTCTGCAACCTTTTAAATTTTATTCAAGACTTAAAGAAACTAGTAATCCCCAAGGCTCCAAGGTTTAATTTCCATTGCACAGAATGCCTCTCACATCAGAATTAATCAGGTTTCATTTCCACTCTCCCATTTCCCTTAAGGAATCCTGCAGTATAAACCTCCACGGTAAACACAAATATTCATCTACTCACCTGTTTTGAAGAGCCAGACGTTCAGGGGTGTAAATCATTGACAGTGATGGGTGTGCACTGATTTGGGCACAATTTGTCTTCTCTGTCTAACTCCACAGTTTCCTTCAGCCTCTCCTCATGTGCACAAGAGCAAATGCTTTACTCCGATACATCAGGAAAAATGAGTGGACGCTGATGAGCTTTGCTGCCTATAAGCAGACGGGACAGATTTTGTTTCTTTTTCAAGAGAGAAAAAAATCAGTTGTATTAAATAACAGATAGGATTATCTGGGTATCCAGCGTTACTACTTCCACAAACCTGCCTTCATTGATATTCTAAGTTTATAAGAAAATTACTTCTTAGACTGTAATTTCCTGCTAACAAGTTGAGCATTTGTAAGCCTACCTTCTTTGGTTCACTCTTTGCTGGTAGAAGTTTCAGGGATACTCAGACGTGAGTAAATGTCGGCTCCAGCTCCAGAATATGTGTGTTTAATGAACTGGGTACTTATTTGTTTGTGGAAGGATGGGTCTGGGGTGGTGTATCCACAGTGGCTCAGATTCAGTCTACCAGTGTGTTTTTTTTTCTGGAACTTGCAGTTGTGCATGGCAAGGATGAAGGATAGGATTTCCCTTTATTGCTGTTGTAGCAATAAAGGACCCGTTTGCTTATCCCTTCTCTGTTTCTTGCTATGTCAATCCTTAGTAAACGCTGGCAGCTGTTCCACTTCAAAAAGTGGACAAAGGATAGGGCAGCGCTCATTTTCAAATCCCTCTTTTAGGAGAGATTGGAGGGAATCAGAAAGGATGAAGTGTGGCTTTGGAAACTTCCTTCTCCATGATAATTAGCATTCTCATCAAATTCATTGGTCTCTGTGGGATTTGTTCTATGCTTGGGTTGACTCCAAACTATATGCAGGTATTAGACTCAGAGAAGCTCAAGGGAGTTTGGAACGTGCCTTCAGAGCATAAGAAGTAGCTTAACTATCTTACTTACAACATGTTTACTTAGTCCTAAAGGATTCAGGAAGTTTTTGAAATCAAAAGTTGCTTTACATCAAATTTGATTGTCCAGGCAGTACATTCCTTGAAATTATTCTTTTTTAGTTCATTTTTGATGTACAGATAATAATGTAGGAATAATAGTATAGCTTTTCATTCCTGGGTTTTGACAAATTCAAGGAGGAAAATATCACATTTGGTTCATTTTTGGAGTCCAGCATAAGGAAGCATCTATGTTAGCTACAGAAGTTACTTCTGCCTTTGGTAACATCAGTCTAACAGGACTCCAAACATGCACTGATGTTGCTGTTTTTTCTGGATTGCTGTTCCTGGCTACTAAGTCTTCAAAAATCCTAAAGATGGTAATCTGGCCCAGCAAACAGAGACATTTGCGGAACACATGGACATATGTAAGAACCAAGTAACTCGTCTCAAGTAAAAGTGTCTACCTAAAATGAAACTACTAGAGAAAATGTCTTGATCCAAAATGCCCTGTTCCAAGAAGTTGTGTCTTCTGTGGCTTTTACAACACTTGTACTAACCTCCCCAGAATGTCCCTTCAACTATGGCTTTGAAATTGCCATTGCATTTGCTTACCTCCAACTAAATGGTAAGCTCCCTGAAGGTGAAGACTTAGTTTTGTTCACACAGAAGTCCAATGTTCCAATGGGATTGAGCATTTGGAAAGTATTCATTGAATTAATGAGCCAGATTTCTTGTGTTAAATTCTGACTCTTATGTCCTATTGCCATTTTCTAGCTCATTAAAATTATCAACAATAATAGCATTCAATGATTTATTATGTGTCTGACACTGCGCTGAGCACTTTGTCTATCATCTCTTTAAATCTGCACAACTCTATGGATGTTTGGATTAAAAATGGTCAAACTAATGAGGTTTTGGAATCAGAGAAATCTGAGTTCAAACTTGTGCTTTGCCCTTTGTTAGCACTTGGAGTTTATCCAATCTATGTGTGGCTCTGATTTTCATTTGCAAATATGGGTTAATAATAACTTTCTCAAAGAATGTTGTGAATAACATCTACCTTTGCCTAGCATGTAGCTTGCAACCCTGTGTTGTAATTTCTGTGCTTAAGATCATTATATTCTTCGGGTCAATGAATGCTAGAAAAAATTTATCAGTTTGGAACAGAAAAGGAAAATATTTTCTTTTAGTCCACTAGTCTCTTATTCTTACGTTTTTTAATACATCCACCCATTCCTTCTAATAGGGGTACAATTTAGCAGCTTTTCATTAATTCTAGTATATACAACTTTTCATTAAGTTTACTATATACAACCTCATTTTCATAATAAGTAATAGTTTCCTTTTGTCAGAAACTCTTCTGTTGTTCTTGGTTGCCCATTCTATCCAGGATATTTTGCCAGTGTTTTGATACCTCCTTGTTTCTCAATATACTGTGAGAGAATTTGTTTGGATACAATATTCTTGTAAATTAGCCCAACAGTATTGCAAGAGATCCCAACATTGTGTATACCTACCCAGAATAAGAAAAAACTGTTGTGGTAACAGAGATAATAGTCAGTATGGATGCACGGCCAGTCAGAGGAGATGCCAGCCATAAACCACTGGTAGCTATAATGTGACCAATGCAATCATACACAACTGGTACATTTGTATGTGTATGTACCAGCTGAGAGTCAGCCTGGTGGCCAGTCACCTCTTTGCCTTCCTCTGGCCTATTATAAATGAGTAGAATTCATTAACAACTGTGACACCTCCTACTCAGATAATTTTCCTAGTGGGATTTGCTGATTACTATTATGCAGCAGTTTAAGTCTCTTCTGCAAAGAACCAGTATTTCAGCAGAAACTAACAGAAACCAGAAAAGACCAGTATAATGTGGTATATATATACAATAGGATTTTACTCAGCCATAAAAAAAATGAAATAATGCCATTTGCAATAACATAGATGGACCTAGAGATTATCATACTAAGTGAAGTAAGTCAGAAAAAGACAACTATCATATTATATCACTTATATGTGGAATCTAAAATAAAATGATACAAATGAACTTATTTACAAAACAGAAATAGGCTCACAGACATAGAAAACAAACTTATGGTTACCAAAGAGGAAAAGGGGAGGAGGGATACATTGGAAATTTGGGATTAACAGAGACACTCTAGTATATATAAAATAGATAAACAAGGACCTACTGTGTAGCACAGGGAGCTATAGTCAATATCTTATAATAACTTAAAATGGAAAAGAATCTGAAAAAGAATATATATATATTTTCCCTCCTCAAAAAATTCAAGGAGGGAAGCATCACATTTGATTCATTGCTGCAGTCCAGTGTAAGGAAGCACCCAGTTTATATATATATATATATAACTGGATCATTTGCAGTACACCTGATACTAACACAACTTTATAAATCAGCTATACTTCAATAAAAAAACAACAAAAACCTAACAAAAACCCCCACATTCATCATAAAGATAATACAACTGTTTCACTAAAACTACAGGTTTCTTGCCTTTAAACATGTTTTGTTGGTGCTATGTGGATTAAATAATATGAACAACTAATGAATAAATCAACATTTTTGCTCAAACATTTTGGTTAATGCTTTCTTATGGACAAATTTTAATTATCAATGGGCCTTGAGGAAGGTAGATGCATTGGATGCTCAGAAATGACTGGACTATGGCATCAAAAAAGTGAAGGGTCTGAGAGTCTACCCTGCTTGCAGGTTAATAAGATAGCCTGCTATCACTTCGTAGATGCTGGCAGAAAACACAAGACTCCTGGGTCAGAGAAAAAGGACTTTATTACTCATGGTGCAACAGGCTGCATAAGCTCCATATTCCCACTGGTTTCTCATGTTTCCCAGTTTCCACAGGACTACACAGGTGGATATAGATGAATGCTGTACAGGCAGTGTGTTGTGTCTCACTGAGGAACCCCAAGCTTAGGAAACCCCAGTCTTTTATAATGAGCCACAGCAATCTGTTTAACCTTTGCCCCAGAAGGAGACATTATCTTTATTATACTGGGCAGCAAACAAATCTACCTTCTTATCTGGATGAAGACAGTTCTCATCTTCCCATGGCTGTTCTCTATAAAAATATTCTTGGGCAGAGTCAAGATGGCGGATTCGGAGGAATTCGTGTCTCCACATAACTAGGGCACCTACCAGGCACTGGTGGGGGACCACGGACACCTAAGGGGACAGGAGGAACCCCCAGCAACTGGGTAGGATGTGGGACATGGGGGGGATGAAGGGGGAGGTGAAGTGGAGTCCGGACAGGATTGGCACCCCTGAGGGGCAGGTGGGGGAGAAGGGATCCCATGCCCGAAGGGGGAAATTGGGGGACCATTGGGAGGACAGAGGATCAAAAGGGAGCATGGCCAGGTTTCCCCTGCCCACTTGGGCCCCCAGGAATCTGCTGAGATCCTGGGCCTGATCCTCTGCCCACCAAGGCCCCCTCCAGTCATGCGGGTCCTGACGGAGTGGGAGGTAAGGAAGGGGGAGCAAAAATAAAGGCCGGACCTGGGGGACCAGCACCCCTGAGGGGTGGCTAGGGGAGGAGAGGGGTTCCTACACCTAGTGGGATGCACCCATGGCTAGGGGTCCAGCAGACATGGGGGAGACCCTAGGGGAAATGGTGGGGGAAGGGTGCAAAGGAATGGAAGGGAATGGGGCTAGCGCTTTCCCTGTCCACTTAGGTACCATGGAGCCTGTTGGGCCCTTGGAACCTCCTTCCTGCCATGCAGAGCCCAAGCCCCGCCCCTACACCCTCACCCAGGGCCCTGCCCCAAAACTCTGGAGTGCCACACCCCAGAGGCTCTCCTGTCCATGTGCTTCTTCTCCCCTTCTGCACAGGTCCTAAGCCCAGACCCCACTCCACGTTCAAATGCCATCCTCCCACCCGCCTAGGTCCCACAGTGTCCTAAACCCCACTACTGCCTCAGTTCAACCCCTGCCTAAACTCCACTCCCATAGCCAAGGCTTTTATGTTTTTTTTCTTTTTTTAGTTTGGGGTTCTGTTTTACCTTGTTGATTCATTGTTGTTGATTCATTGATATTTTTATTTTTCCTAATAAATCTTTCATTTTACTAATTTTATTTTATTATTTATACTTTGATATTGTTCTCTTCTTTTGGCTTGTTCCCCCTGCATCCCCCCCCCCACTTTCTTTTTGCTTTTTTCTGTTGTGGTTTTATTTTACCTTGTTGCAGTTGTTACAATTATATTTTTATTTTTCCTAATATAACTTTTACCTCTCTAATTGTATTTTGCTTTTTATTCTTTGATATTGTACTGCTCCTTTTTTTTTTTTTGGCCATGCCACACAGCTTGCGGGATCTTGGTTCCCAGGCTGGAGGTCGGACCCGAGCTCCTGTGGTGGGAGCTCCAAATCCAAACCACTGGACTAACAGAGAACCTCAGACCCCAGGGAATATTAATCAGACTGAGGCCTCCTGGAGATCCTAATGTCAGCATCAAGTCCTGGCTCTATCCAACTGCCTGCAAACTCCAGTGCTGGATGCCTCAGGCCAAACAACCAGTAAGACAGGAATACAGCCCCACCCATTAAAAAAACAAATAACAGGACAAAAATATTTGTTAAGACAAAGGAGCAAGGTAAAAAAAAATACAAGACTAAATGAATGAAGATGAAATAAGCAACCTACTAGAAAAAGAATTCAGAGTAATGATAGTAAAGATGATCCAAAATCTCAGAAACAGAATAGAGAAAATACAAGAAATATTTAACAAGGATCTAGAAGAATTAAAGAGCAAAGAAACAGTGATTAACAACACAATAACTGAAATTAAAAATACTCTAGAAGGAATAAATAGCAGAATACCTGAAGCAGAAGAATGGATAAGTGGGTGGAGAAAAGATAAGAATGGATAAAAGGGTGGAAATAACTGCCAGGAGCAGCATAAAGAAAAAAGAATGAAAAGAACTGAGGACAGCCTCAGAGACCTCAGGGACAACATTAAACATACCACCATTCAAATTATAGGGGTCCCAGAAGAAGAAGAGAAAATGAAAGGGACTGAGAAAATATTTGAAGAGATTATAGTTGAAAACTTCCTTAATAGGGGAAAGGAAATAGTCAATCAAGTCCAGGAAGTGCAGAGAGTCCCATACAAGATAAATCTAAGGAGAAACATGCCAAGACACATATTGATCAAACTATCAAAAATTAAATACAAAGAAAAAATATTAAAAGCATCAAGGGAAAAGCAACAAATAACATACAAGGGAATCCCTATAAGTAAGGTTACCAGCTGATGTTTCAGCAGAAACTCTGCAAGCCAGAATGGAGTGGCAGGACATATTTAAAGTGATGAAAGGCAAAAACCTGCAACCAAGATTACCCAGCAAGGATCTCATTCAGATTCGACCAAGAAATTAAAACCTTTACAGACAAACAAAAGCTAAGAGAATTCAGCACCACCAAGCCAGCTTTACAACAAATGTTAAAGGAATTTCTCTAGGCAGGAAACACAGGAGAAGGAAAAGATCTACAAAACAAACTCCAAACAATTAAGAAAATGGTAATAGGAATATACATATTGATAATTACCTAAAATGTAAATGGATTGGAGGATAGCTTCAAGATGGCGGAAGAGTAAGACGTGGGGATCACCTTCCTCTTCACAAATACATCAAAAACACATCTACATGTGGAAGAGCTCCTATAGAACACCTACTGAACACTGGCAGAAGACGTCAGACTTCCCAAAAGGCAAGAAACTCCCATTGTACTTGAGTAGGGCAAAAGAAAAAACAGAGATAAAAGAATAGGGACAGGACCTGCACCCTGGGAGGGAACTGTGAAGGAGAAGCTTCCACACACTAGGAAGCTCCTTCACTGGCAGAGACAGTGGGTGGGTGGGGAGAAAGCTTGGGAACCATGGAGGACAGCGAAGCAACAGGGGTGCAGGGGGCAAGTGGAGATATTCCTGCACAGAGGATCAGTGCCGACCAGCTCTCACCAGCCTAAGAGGCTTGTCTGCTCACCCACTGGGGAAGGTGTGGGCTGGGAGTTGAGGCTTGGGCTTCAAAGGTCACATCCCAGGGAGAGGACTGAAAGGGGCTAGTGAACACAGCTACCTGAATACAGCCTGCAAGGGGCTAGTGCACCAAAACTACCTGGGAGTGAGTCTGGGAAAATGTCTGGAACTGCATAAGAGGTAAGAGACCATTGTTTTGGGGTGCACAAGGAGAAGGGATTCAGAGCACTGTCTAAAAGAGCTCCAGATTTGGATGTGATCCACAGCTATCAGCGTGGACACCAGAGATGGGCAAGAGACACTAAGGCTACTGCTGCAGTCACCAAGAAGCCCCTGTGCAAGCACAGGTCACTATCCACACCTCCCCTCCTGGGAGCCTGTGCAACCCACCACTGCCAGGATTCCCTGATCCAGGGACAAATTTCCAGGGAGAACACAAGAAGAGCCTCAGGCTGTTGCAACATCATGCTGGCCTCTGCCACAGCAGGCTCACCCCGCATTCTGTACACCTCATTCCCCATGACCTGAGTGAACCAGAGGCCCTTAATCAGCTGCTACTTTAACCCCATCCTGTCTGGGTGGGAAACAGATGCCCTCAGGTGACCTAAAAGCAAAGGCAGGACCAAATCCAAAGCTGAACCACAGGAGCTGCATGAAAAAAGAAGAGAAAGGGAAATTTCTCCATTCAGCCTCAGGAGCAGTGGATTAAATCTCCACAATCAAATTGATGCACCCTGCAGCTGTGCAATACCTGAATAGACAACGAATCATCCTAAAATTGGGGTGGTGGACATTGGGATCAACTGTACACTTGGGGTTTGCTTTCTGCATCTGATTTGTCTCTGTTTTTATGTTTATCTTAGTTTAGTGTTTAGAGTTTATTATCATTGGTAGATTTGTTAACTGATTTCTTTGTTCTCTTCCATATATATATATATTTTTTCTCCTTTTGTGAGTGTGTAGTGTATGCTTCTTTGTGTGATTTTGTCTGTACAGCTTTGCTTTTACCATTTGCCCTAGGGTTCATCTTTCCCTTTTTTTTTAAATCTTTAAATATAGTTTTTAGCTCTAGTTATCATTGGCGGATTTGTTTTTTGGTTTCTTTGCTCTCTCTTTCTTTCTTACTTTCTACTACTTTTTTATTTTTGATAATTAAAAATATTTTTTCATTTTAATAAATTTATTATTTTTTCTTTCTTTCTTTTCTTTTTCTCCCTTTTCTTCTGATCCAGGTGGCTGACAGAGTCTTGGTGAACCAACTGCATGTCAGGCCTGAGCCTCTGAGGTGGGAGAGCCGACTTCACAACATTGGTCCACCAGAGACCCCCCAGCTCCAAGTTATATCAAACAGCAAAAGCTCTCCAAGTGATCTCCATTGCAATGCTAAGACCCAGATCAACTCAACGACCAGCAACCTACAGTGCTGAAGACCCTACACCAAACATCTAGCAAGACAGGAACACAACCCCACCCATTAGCAGAGAGGCTGCATAAAATCATAATAAGGTCACAGACAACCCAAAACACACCAACAGATGTGGTCCTGCCCACCAGAAAGACAAGATCTAGACTCATCCACCAAAACACAGGCACCAGTCCCTTCCACCAGGAAGCCTACATAACCCACTGAACCAACCTTACACACCGTGGACATACACCAAAAACAACAGGAAAACAAACAACTACGAACCTGCAGCCTGCAGAAAGGAGACCCCAAACACAGTAAGTTAAGCAAAATGAGAAGACAGAGAAATACACAACAGATGAAGGAGCAAGGTAAAAACCCGCGAGACCAAACAAATGATGAGGAAATAGGCAGTCTACCTGAAAAATAATTCAGAGTAATGAGAGTAAGATGATCCAAAACATTGTGAATAGAATGGAGAAAACACAAGAAACTTTTAACAAAGACCTTGAAGAACTAAAGAGCAAACAAACAATGATGAACAACACAATAAATGAAATTGAAAATTACCTAGAAGGAATCAATAGCAGAATAAATGAGGCAAAAGAATAGATAAGTGATCTGGAAAATAAAATAGTGGAAATAACTACTGTAGAAAAGAATAAAGAAAAAGAATGTAAAGAATTGAGGACAGTCTCAGAGACATCTGGGACAACATTAAACACACCAATATTTAAATTATAGGGGTCCCAGAAGAAGAAGGGAAAAGAAAGGGACTGAGGAAATATTTGAAGAGATTACAGTTGAAAATTTCCCTAATGTGGAAGAGGAAATGGTCAATCAAGTCAAGGAAGCACAGAGAGTCCCACACAGGATAAATCCAAGGAGAAACATGCCAAGACACATATTAATCAAACTATCAAAAATTAAATACAAAGAAAAAATATTAAAAGCAGCAAGGGAAAAGCAACAAATAACCTACAAGGGAATCCCCATAATGTTAACAGCTGACTTTTCAGCAGAAACTCTGCAAGCCAGAAGGGAGTGGCAGGAAATATTTAAAGTGATAAAAGGGAAAAACATACAACTAAGATTACTCTACCCTGCAAGGATCTCATTCAGATCCAATGGAGACATTTAAACCTTTACAGACAAGCAAAAACTAAGAGAATTCAGCACCACCAAGCCAGCTTTCCTACAAATGTTAAAGGAATTTCTCCAGACAGGACACAAGAGAAGGAAAACACTTACAATAACAAACCCAAAACAATTAATACAATGGTAATAGGAACACACATATCAATAACTACCTTAAATGTAAATGGATTAAAGGCTCCAACCAAAAGACATAAACTGGTTGAATGGATACAAAAACAAGTTCCATATATATGCTGTCTACAAGAGACCCACTTCAGACTTAGGACACATACAGACTGAAAGTGAGGGGACGGAAAATGGTATTCCATGCAAATGGAAACCAAAAGAAAGCTGGAGTAACAACTCTCATATCAGACAAAATAGACTTTAAAATAAAGACTATTACACGAGACAAAGAAGGACACTACATAATGATCAAGGGATCAATCCAAGAAGAAGATATAACAATTGCAAATATTTATGCACCCAACATAGGAGCACCTCAATATATAAGGCAAATGCTAACAGCCATAAAAGGGGAAATCTACAGTGACACGATCATAAGAGAGGATTTTAACACCCCACCTTCACCAATGAACAGATCATCCAGAATGAAAATAGATGAGGAAACACAAGCTTTAAATGATACATTAAAAAAGATCAACTTAATTGATATTTATAGGAAATTCCATTCAAAAACAATGGAATACACTTTCAACTCAAGTGCTCATGGGACATTCTCCAGGACAGATCATATCTTGGGTCACAAATCAAGCCTTTGTAAATTTAAGAAAATTGAAATCGTATCAAGTACCTTTTCTGACCACAATGCTAAGAGACTAGGTATGATTTACAGGAAAAAAATCTGTAAAAAATAAAAAACATATGGAGGCTAAACAATACACTGCTTAATAACTAAGAGATCAAAGAAGAAATAAAAAAATACCAAGAAACAAATGACAATGAAAAAACAATGACACAATACCTAGGGGATGCAGTAAAAACAGTTCTAAGAGGGAAGTTTAAAGCAATACAATCCTACCTCGAGAAACAAGAAACATCTCAAATGAACAACCTAACCTTATACCTAAAGCAATTAGAAAGACAAGAACAGAAGAACCCCAAAGATAGCAGAAGGAAAGGAATCATAAGATCAGATCAGAAATAAATGAAAAAGAAATTAAGGAAACAAGAGGTAAGATCAAGAAAACTAAAAGCTGGTTATTTGAGGAGAAAACAAAATTTATAAACCACTAGTCAGACTCATCAAGAAAAAAAGGGAGAAGACTCAACTCAATAGAACCAGAAATGAAAAAGGAGAAGTAACAACTGACACTGCAGGACTGCAAAGGATCATGAGGGATTACTACAAGCAACTCTATGCCAAAAACGTTGACAACCTGGAAGAAATGGACAGATTCTTAGAAAATCACAACCTTCTGAGACTGAACCAGGAAGAAATAGAAAATATAAACAGACCAATCACAAGCACTGAAATTGAAACTATGGTTAAAAATCTTCCAACAAACAAAAGCCCAGGACCAGATGGCTTCACAGGCGAATTCTATCAAACATTTAGAGAAGAGCTAACACCTATCCTTCTCAAACTCTTCCAAAATATAGCAGAGGAAGGAACACTCCCAAACTCATTCTATGAGGCCATCATCACCCTGATACCAAAACCAGACAAAGATGTCAAAAGGATAGAAAACTACAGAGCAATATCACTGATGAATATAGATGCAAAAATCCTGAACAAAATACTAGCAAACAGAATCCAGCCACACATTAAAAGGAACATACACCATCATCAAGTGTGGTTTACCTCAGGAATGCAAGGATTCTTCAATATACACAAGCCAATCACCGTGATAAACCATATTAAGAAATTGAAGGATAAAAACATATGATGATCTCAATAGGTGCAGATAAAGCTTTTGAAAAAAATCAACACCCATTTATGATTAAAACTCTTGAGAAAGCAGGTTAGAGGGAACTTATCTCAACATAATAAAGGTCATATATGATAGACACATAAACAACATTGTCCACAATGGTGAAAAACTGAAACCATTTTCACTAAGATCAGGAATAACACAAGGATGTCCACTCTCTCCACTCTTATTCACTATAGTTTTGGAAGTTTTAGCCATAGCAATCAGAGAAGAAAAAGAAATAAAAGGAATCCAGATCAGAAAAGAAGAAGTAAAACTGTCACTGTTTGCAGGTGACATGATGCTATACATACAGAATCCTAAAGATACTACCAGAAAACTACTAGAGCTAATCAATTAATTTGGTAAAGTTGCAGGATACAAAATTAATGCACAGAAATCTCTTGCATTCCTATACACTAATGATGAAAAATGTGAAAGAGAAATTAAGGAAACACTCCCATTTACCACTGCAACAAAAAAAATAAAATACCTAGGAATAAACCTACCTAAGAAGAGAAAAGACCTGTATGCAAAAAGTCATAAGACACTGATGAAAGAAATCAAAGAAGATGCAAACAGACGGAGAGATATACCATGTTCTTGGATTGGAAGAATCAGCACTGTGAAAATGACTATACTCCCCAAAGCAATCTACAGATTCAATGCAATGTCTATCAAACTATCAGTAGCATTGTTCACAGATAGAACAAAAAAACTTCACAATTTGTATGGAAACAAAAAAGACCCTGAATAGCCAAAGCAATCTTGAGAAGGAAAAACGGACTGGGGTAATCAGGCTCCCTGACTTCAGCCAATACTACAAAGTTATGGTAATCAAGACAGTATGGTACTGGCAGAAAAACAGAAATATAGATCAATGGAACAGGGTAGAAAGCCCAGAGATAAACCCACACAAATATGGTCACCTTATCTTTGATAAAGGAGACAAGAATATACAATGGAGGAAAGACAGCCTCTTCAATAAGTGGTGCTGGGAAAACTGGACAGCTGCATGTAAAAGAATGAAATGAGAACATCCCCTAACACCATACACAAAAGTAAAATGAAAATGGATTAAAGACCTAAATGTAAGCCAGCCACTATAAATTCTTAGAGGAAAACATAGGCAGAACACACTATGACATAAATCACAGCAAGATCCTTTTTGACCCACTTCCTAGAGAAATGGAAATAAAAACAAAAATAAAGAAATGGGACCTAATGAAACTTCAAAGCTTTTGCACAGCCAAAGAAACCATAAACAAGATGAAAAGACAGCCCTCAGAATGGGAGAAAATATTTGCAAATGAGGCAACTGACAACTGATTAATCTCCAAAATATACAAGCAGCTCATGCAGCTCGATATCAAAAAAAAAAAAAATAAAGAACACAATCCAAAACTGGGCAGAAGATCTAAATAGACATTTCTCCAAAGAAGATATACAGATTGCCAACAAACACATGAAAGAATGCTCAACATCATTAATTATTAGAGAAATGCACATCAAAACTACAATGAAGTATCACCTCACAACAGTCAGAATGGCCATTCCCAAAAAATCTACGAACAATAAATGCTGGAGAGGATGTGGAGAAAAGGGAACCCTCTTCCGCTCTTGGTGGGAATGTAAATTGATACATCTAGTATGGAGAACAGTATGGTGGTTCCTTAAAAAACTAAAAGTAGAACTTCCATACAACCCAACAATCCCACTACTGGGCATATAACCTGGGAAAACCATAATTCAAAAACAGTCATGCACCACAATGTTCATTGTAGTACTATATACAATAGCCAGGACATGGCAGCAACCTAAGTGTCCATCAACAGATGAATGGATAAAGAAGATTTAGTACATATATACAATGGAATATTACTCAGCCATAAAAAGAAATGAAATTGAGTTATTTGTAGTGAGGTGGATTGACCTAGAGTCTGTCATATGGAGTGAAGTAAGTCAGAAAGAGAAAAATAAATACCGTATGCTACACATATATACGGAGTCTAAAAAAAAAATGGTTCTCAGGAACCTAGGGCCAGGACAGGAATAAAGATGCAGATGTGGCTTATGGACTTGAGAACCCGTGGAGGGGGAAGGGTAAGCTGGGATGAAGTGAGAGAGTGACATTGGCATATATGGACTACCAAATGTAACATAGATAGCTAGTGGGAAGCAGCTGCATAGCACAGGGAGTTCTCCTCCCTGCTTTGTGACCACCTAGAGGGGTGGTATAGAGAGAGTGAGAGGGATACACGAGAGAGGGGATATGAGGATATATGTATGCATATAGCTGATTCACTTTGTTATATTGCAGAAACTAACACAACATTGTAAAGCAATTATACTCCAATAAAGATGTTAAAAAAAAATCTTGAAAACTAGTCCAGTACACACCTTGTCAGCGCATCTACTTGCAAGACATGCAGAAAGGCAAGAGACCCTTGGGGAATTCTCCCCTCCCATGGAAATTCCAAAGAGTCATCTGGCTGTGAACTAACACTTAAAAGAGGATCTGAACTTTTCCCTATTCAATCCATTTGCTTAGTAACTTTTCTCTCTTTTTAGCTAATGTCCAGAGGAAATTTTTTGTCTGAAAAGAGGCAGTCTCAAGGGTACTTCTGATGGAAACAATCTCTGAGATGCCAATTAAGATTGCATGGATGAGACTAGTCAATTTATTGTTTCTCCTGCCAAGTTTGTGCATTTGAACTTTAAAGCTTTTGTTTTCATGTTCTATGGTACAGGGACAAATGACAAAATCAGCTAAATCCTCTATGAGCAACAGAGAAGGAAAAGCAAAACTTGTTGTGGAACCAATTTTATCTCCTTTATCTTGTTTTCCAAGCCCTGCTTATGCACAGCTATTTCAGAAATCAGTAGAAGAAAGACAGGAAACTAAGAGTAGGTACAGAAGCTCGAATGACACCAGTGGGTTAAAAGAGAACTGAATTGTATCAATGCAAAATATATTTAGAAAGAACTTCAAAGAATTAAGTAGAGGAAAGGTCAGGATATGATATTTCTAAGAAACCAGAAGTGAGCCACTGATGTGTCTTAATTACATTTCTATTTGTGAAGCATTTCTCACTACTTCTTAATTATTTGTTTTTCACTTAGAAACTTGGCTTTTTTATTTCAGCAAACTTTATATCAGACTGCTGTTTCAAATGAGAAATACATTCATTTTAAATATAGGCTTTGGCACAATAGCTCATGTTTTAAATTAGAAATATATTCATTTTAAATGCAGTCTTTGGCACAAGAGCTCATTATATTTGAGTCATGTCAAATGTTGACCTAAAATAGGAGAATATAAATCTTGGGGTGACCAGTTAAATTTAAGTAACTGTTTTTTCTCTGGGATTCAATAATCCCTACAAAAGCAAATAAAATTCTATCTATATAACTAGAAACCTTTAACATCTAATTTGAAATATATTAAAAGGAATAGTTGTAATGTCATCTTTGGGAGTTATTTTGGAAAATATACACAAATTGATATTTTCACTTTCAAAATATATTAAGATATAGAGAAAATGTAGTTAGTAAGGACATTATATGATGTTCTAGAATGAAAAGACAGTCTAAGCTTAATACATTGGCAATTCCAATGTAAGTCCCAGGTAACCTCATACCTAGGTATGAATAAACAATCTTTAATTATTAACCAATTTATCAATCCAAAGTGAGCTTTTATACTACAGCTTGCTTTCATGTAGATGTTAGGTACAACACTGTGTTTTCATGTATACAGAGAAGAACAGTCACTGACTGTCTCATCTACTTTTAAATATAATGTCAACCAGAGTTCAGGGACCTTGTCATCTTGTGAAATAGTCTAGGGATCTCAAGACAAACTCTGAGCTGTCTAGGAAGATTCCAGCTTGGAAAAGGACTCCAGGGTTTCTCAAACATTAATGTGAGTTTGAGTCACCTGGGGATTTTTTTTAATGCAGATCCTGATTCAGTTGCTCTAGGGTGGGGTCCAAGATGCTGTATTTCTGATTAGCTCCAGGGAGATGTCAAGGATGGTTCAAGGAGTAATACTGAGTAAACAGGGATTAGTAATGGCTTAAAACAAGTGAAGTTAAACAGTTGTTACCTTGATGTTTTATTCTATGTTCATATATTTTTATAATTATATATTTGTTTTTATACATACATTCTATTATGTGTCATATCTTATCATTATATGCATACAGATATATATTTTTCAGTACCAGTACTTTAGCAGATATGATTTTTATGCAGATAAGTACTCCCAGTCTATCTTTTCATTTTCTTAATAATGACTGTAGATTTTTTTTTTCATTTTGATGCAATTCAGCTTATCATTGACATAGTTTTATGACGTGTTTTTGGTGTCTTACCTAAAAACTCTTTTTTCTTTCTTTTCTTTTTCTTTCTTTTTTACTATTACTTCCCAAAGTCCCCATCTCTAAATACCATCACATTGAGAATTAGGGCTTCAGCATAAAAATGCTGGAGAGAAATAAACAGTTAATCCTAAATTTAGTCCATTTAGTTCCAAAAAAAAATTTCAACTTTTGTTGAAAATCAATTGATCTGAGATGTGTAGGTCTATTTCTGGGCTCTATTTTGTTCTATTAATCTAGATATTTATCATTATTTCAATCATATGGATTTGGTTACTATAATTTTATAGTTAGTCTTAAAATCAGGTAGTATTTAGTCTTCTCACTTGGTCTTTCTTTTTAAACATTGTTTAGATTATTCTACATTTGTATTGACATTAATTTTAGATTAGCTTACCAATTTCTATAAAAATCTGTGCTGTTTTTTTATGATAGAATTAAAATTATAGATCAATTTAAATCTAGTGAAAATTTAGTATAGTTTTACTTTACATTTCCTTGATGATTAATGATGTTGGACATCTCTTAATGTGCTTTTCATTCATTCATATATCTTATTTTCTGTAGTATCTATTTAAATTTTTTTCATTTTTAAATTAGTCTTTTTTTCTTAAATATTGTAATTTGACAGTTTTAACTTAGTCTGGATTTAACACTTTTGAAAGATATATATTTTGAATGTATTTTTCCCAATCTGTGGTCTACCTATGAATTACCTTAACAGTATCCTTGAAAGAGCTAAATTATAATTTTGATAAAGTCCCAAATATAAAGTGTTTTAAAATGGTTCATGCTCTTTGTTTTACATCTAAGAAAGTTCAAAGTCATGAAAATGTTTTCTTTGTTTTTTTCAAGAAAACAAATTTTACTATTTTGCCATTTATATTTAAGCTTATTTCTATTTTGGGTTGATTTTTATTATGTATAATATGAGGTAATGGTCAAAAATTTTTTTTCTGTGTGGAATATAGCTATCCAGTTGTTCTATCCCAGTTCTTTTTTAAGATCATGCTTTCCTAAATGAATTGGGCACAATCAATTGATCTATAGGTGTTCATATCTACTTTGAGACTCTTTACTTGGATTTAAGGTTGGATTAACATTTAAACAAGTAATCAAAGTAACTCATCACGTTAACTGTAAAAGAGAAGAAATCATATAATCATCTCAATAGTTTCAGAAATGTCATTAATCAAAACTCAACACCCATTTGTGATATAACTCTCAGCAAATTAGAAATAGTGAAATCTAATAAAGGATAGCTATAAAGAATGTATAGCTAACATAATACTTTATGGTGAAAGACTGAGTAATTTCCCCTTAAAATTAGGAACAGGACTTCCCTGGTGGTGCAGTGGTTGAGAGTGTGCCGGCCGATGCAGGGAACACGGGTTTGTGCCCCAGTCTGGGAAGATCTCACATGCTGAGGAGTGGTTGGGCCCATGAGCCATGGCCACTGAGCCTGCACGTCCGAAGACTGTGCTTCACAACGGAAGAGGCCACAACAGTGAGAGGCCCGCATACCACAAAAAAAAACCAAACAAACAAACCAAAAAAACAAAAAACCTAGAAGAATTAAAGAGAAAACAAACAGAGATGAACAATACAATAAGTGAAATGAAAAATACACTAGAAGGAATCAATAGCAGTATAACTGAAGGAAAACAGATAAGTGACCTGGAAGACAGAATGGTTGAATTCACTGCCATGGAACAGAATAAAGAAAAAAGAATGAAAAGAAATGAAGACAGCCTAAGAGACCTCTGGGACAACATTAAACACAACAACATTCACATTATAGTGGTCCCAGAAGGAGAAGAGTGAGCAAAAGGACCAAAGAAAATATTTGAAGAGATTATAGTCAACTATTTCCCTAACATGGGAAAGGAAATAACCACCCAAGTCCAGGAAGCACAGAGAATCCCAGGCAGGATAAACCCAAAGAGAAACACACAGAGACACACAGTAATCAAATTGACAAAAATTAAAGACAAAGAAAAACTATTAAAAGCAACAAGGGAAAAACAGCAAATTATATACAATGGAACTCCCATAAGGTTAACAGCTGATTTCTCAACAGAAACTCTACAACTCAGAAGGGAGTGGCACGATATATTTAAAGTAATGAAAGAGAAGAACTTATAACCAAGATTACTCTATCTGGCAAGGATCTCATTCAGGTTCAACAGAGAACTCAAAAGCTTTACAGACAAGCAAAAGCTAAGAGAATTCAGCACCACCAAACCAGCTCCACAACAAATGTTAAAGGAACTTCTCTTAATGGGAAACACAAGAGAAGAAAAAGGCCTAGAAAAACAAACCCAAAACAATTAAGAAAATGGTACTAGGAACATACATACCAATGATTACCTTAACTATGAATCAATTAAATGCTCCAACCAAAAGACACAGGTTTGCTGAATGGATACAAAAGCAAGACCCATATATATGCTGTCTACAAGAGACCCACTTCAGACCTAGGGACATATACAGACTGAAAGTGAGGGGATGGAAAAAGATATTCCATTCAAATGGAAATCAAAAGAAAGTTGGAGTAGCAATACTCATATCAGATAAAATAGACTTTAAAATAATGAATGTTACAAGAGACAAGGAAGGACGTTACATAAGAAGAAGATATGACAATTATAAATATATATGTACCCAACATAGGAGCACTTAAATATATAAGTCAAATGCTAACAGCTATAAAAGAGGAAATCTACAGTGACACAGTAATAGTGGGGGATTTTAACATCTCACTTACACCAACTGACATATCATCCAGACAGAATATTAATAAGGAAAAACAAGTTTTAAATGACACAATAGACCAGATAGATTTAATTGATATTTATAGGACATTCCATCCAAAAACAGCAGATTACACTTTCTTCTTAAGTGCACATGGAATATTCTTGAGACTAGATCACATCTTGGGTCACAAATCAAGCCTTGGTGAATTTAAGAAAATTTAAATCATATCAGGCAACTTTTCCATCCACAACTCTATGAGATTAGAAATCAATTACGTGAACAAAACATAAAAAACACAAACACATGGAGGCTAAACAACACGTTACTAAATAACCAAGAGATCACTGATGAAATCTAAGAGGAAATCAAAAAATACCTAGAGACAAATGACAACAAAAACATGATGATCCAAAACCTGTGAGATGCAGCAAAAGCAGTTCTAAGAGGGAACTATATAGCAATACAATTCTACCTCAAGAAACAAGAAAAATCTCAAAAAAACATTCTAACCTTACACCTAAAGGAACTAGAGAAAGAAGAACAAAGAAAACCAAAAGTTAATAGAAGGAAAGAAATCATAAATATCAGAGCAGAAATAAATGAAACAGAAACAAAGAAAACAATAGCAAAAGCTGGTTCTTTTACAAGATAAACAAAACTGATAAACCTTTAGCCAGATTCATCAAGAAAAAGGCAGAGGACTCAAATCAATAAAATTAGAAATGAAAATGGAGAAGTTTCAATGGACACTGCAGAAATACACAGCATCTTAAGATACTACTACAAGCAACACTATGCTAATAAAATGGACAACCTGTAAGAAATGGACACATTCTTAGAAAGGTATTACCTTCCAAAACTGAACCAGGAAGAAATAGAAAATATGAACAGACCAATCACAGGTAATGAAATTGAAACTGTGATTAAAAATCTTCCAACAAATAAAAGTCCAGGACAAGATGGCTTCACAGGTGAATTCTGTCAAACATTTAGAGAAGAGCTAATACCCATCCATCTCAAACTCTTCCACAAAATTGCAGAGGAAGGAAAACTTCCAAACTCATTCTTTAAAGCCACCATCACCCTGATACCAAGACCAGACAGAGATACTACAAAAAAAGAAAATTACAGACCAAAAATCACTGATGAATATAGATGCAAAAATCCTCAACAAAATACTAGCAAACAGAATCCAACAACACATTAAAAGGATCATAACCCATGATCAAGTAGGATTTATCACAGGGATGCAAGGATTCTTCAATATATACAATTCAAGCAATGTGATACACCGTATTAACAAATTTAAGAATAAAATCCATTTGATCATCTCAATAGATGAAGAAAAAGCTTTTGACAAAATTCAACACCAATTTATGATAAAAACTCTCCAGAAAGTGGGCAAAGAGGGAACCTACCTCAACACAATAAAGGTCATATATGACAAACTCACAGCCACCATCATTCTCAATGGTGAAAAACTGAAAGCATTTCCTCTAAGATCAGGAACAAGACAAGGATGTCCACTCTCACCACTATTATTCAACATTGTTTTAGAAGTCCTAACCACAGCAATCAGAGAAGAAAAAGAAATAAAAGGAATACAAATTGGAAAAGAAGAAGTAAAGCTATCACTGTTTGCAGATGACATGATACTATACATAGAGAATCCTAAAGATTCCACCAGAAAATTAGTAGAGCTAATCAATGAATTTGGTAAAGTTCCCTGATAAAAAATTAATGCACAGAAGTTTCTTGCATTCCTATACACTAGCAAAAAAAGATCAGAAAGAGAAATTAAGGAAACAATGCCATTCACCACTGCAAGAAAAAGAATAAAATACCTAGGAATAAACCTACCTAAGGAGGTAAAAGTCCTGTACTTAGAAAACTATAAGACACTGATGAAAGAAATCAAAGATGATACAAAGAGATGGAGAGATATACCATGTTCTTGTATTGGAAGAATAAATATTGTGAAAATGACTATACTACCCAAAGCAATCTACAGATTCAATGCAATCCCTATCAAATTACCAATGACATTTTTTACAGAACTAGAGCAAAAAAATCTTAAATTTATATGGAGACACAAAAGATCCCAAATAGCCAAAGCAATTTTGAGGGAAAAAAACAGAGCTGGAGGAATCAGATTCCCTGACTTCAGACTATATTACAAAGCTATAGTAATCAAGACAGTATAGTACTAGCACAAAAACAGAAATATAGATCAATGGAACATGATAGAAATCCCAGAGATAAACCCAAGCACCTATGGTCAACTAATCTATGACAAAGGAGGCAAGGGTATACAATGGAGAAAAGACAGTCTCTTCATAAGTGGTGCTGGGAAAACTGAACAGCTACATGTAAAAGAATGAAATTAGAATACTCCCTAACACCATACACAAAAATAAACTCAAAATGGGGTAAAGGGCTTCCGTGGTGGTGCAGTGCTTGAGAGTCCGCCTGCTGATGCAGGGGACACAGTTTCGTGCCCCGGTCCGGGAAGATCCCACATGCCGCAGAGCGGCTGGGCCCGTGAGCCATGGCCGCTGAGCCTGCGTGTCTGGAGCCTGTGCTCCGCAGCGGGAGAGGCCACAACAGTGAGGGCCGCGTACCGCAAAAAAAAAAAAAAAAAAAAAAAATGGAGTAAAGACCTAAATGTAAGACTGGACACTATAAAATTTTTAGAGGAAAACATAAGCAGAACACTCTGTGCCATAAATCACAGCAAGATCCTTCCTTTTTGACCTACCTCCTAGAGAAATGGAAATAAAAACAAAAATAAACAAATGGGATCTAATGACACTGAAAAGCTTTTGCACAGCAAAGGAAACTGTAAACAAATTGAAAAGAGAACCCTCAGAATGGGAGAAAATATTTGCAAATGAAGCAAATGACAAAAGATTAATTTCCAATATATATAAACCACTCATGCAGCTCAATATTAAAAAACCAAACAACCCAATCAAAAAATGGGCAGAAGGTCTAAATAGACATTTCTCCAAAGAAGACATACAGATGGCCAAGAAGCACATGAAAAGCTGCTCAACATCACTAATTATTAGAGAAATGCAAATCAAAGCTACAATGAGGTATCACCTCACACCAGTTAGAATGGGCATCATCAGAAAATCTACAAAGAATAAGTGCTGGAAAGGGTGTGGAGAAAAGGGAACCCTCTTGCACTGCTGGTGAGAATGTAAACTGATATAGCCACTATGGAAAACACTTTGGAGGTTCCTTAAAAAAACAAAAATAGAATTACAATATGACCCAGCAATTCCACTACTGGGCATATACCCAGAGGAAAACATAATTCAAACAGACACATGCACCCCAATGTTCATTGCAGCACTATTTACAATAGCCAGGTCATGGAAGCAACCTAAATGCCCATCGACAGATGAATGGAGAAAGAAGATGTGGTACATATATACAATGGAATATTACTCAGCCATAAACGGAAACGAAAATGAATTATTTTTAGAGAAGTGTTTGGACATAGCGATTGTCCTACAGAGTGAAGTAAGTCAGAAAAAGCAAAACAAATATCATATATTAACGCATATATGTGGAATCTAGAAAAGTGGTACCGATGAAATGGTTTGCAAGGTAGAAATAGAGACACAGATGTAGAGAACAAACATATGGACACCAAGGGGGGAAAGTGGCGGGGTGTTGGTGGGATTGGGAGATTGGGATTGACATATATACACTAATATGTATAAAATAGATAACTAATAAGAACCTGCTGTGTAAAAAATAAATAAATTCAATTCAATTAAAAAAAAAGAAAATTGTAATCTATTAAAGAGCACCCAATTTACATTTACAATTTTACAATGCATTTCTAGAAATCAACAACTGTCTGTCATAGACAAATAATTTGACATGGAAGCAAATTCACTACCTGAAGGGATGCAGTTTTTTTTTGTTTGTTTGTTTGTTTGTTTTGGCTGTACGCGGGCCTCTCACTGCTGTGGCCTCTCCCATTGTGGAGCACAGGCTCTGGACGGACGCGCAGGCTCAGCAGCCATGGCTCACGGGCCTAGTCGCTCTGCAGCATGTGGGATCTTCCCGGACCGGGGTATGAGCCTATGTCCCCTGCATCGGCAGGCGGACTCTCAACCACTGCGCCACCAGGGAAGAACAGGGATGCAGTTTTTAATGGTAATCAGTTGAGTTCAGGTTTTTCAGAGGTGGTAGGAGTGAGTTTTCCTCTTGCAGCAAAACTTCTTTATTAACTGCAGACTCTTAAGTCTCAACTAAGTATATCATACCAATTGAATAACTTGGCACAGTGTTTGAGTGGTAATTCAGTAAACACTTTGAATTTTCACTCAAGGATCTTTTTTGCACCTCTATGCATACTTATCATTTCCCACGCACACTTCTATGTAAGTCTCTATATTAAATATATGAGTATGAAGGAGGACAGCATTTTGTTGTCTCATGTATTCCTTTAAAAACTAAAAATCAGAATTTTTTAGAGTGGTAAGTCTAACAATAATAACAACTAATATTTACTGAGCACTTTGTATGTGCCAACCATTTCTCATGTATTATTTCTCAGTTGAGCCTCATGTTATTTTTGCCTCAGTTGGTAAGGATTGTTATATTGGCATAGGTTTTTTGTCTGCATTTATGAACAGTGTTTCTATTCATTTTCTCCCAAACTTCAAGGGCAAATGCATTCTTTATCCATGAAAAGAATGAAAGAATTACTGTTTATGGACTGCTATTGTGATATAATAGTGAGTTCGTATAACCCAGTGAAATAGATTTGAACTCATGTTTCATCAGAAGAACATAATAAGGATGCTAAATGTGTGAAGTTTGTTTATCCTTACACGTCAACATGTGCCAGATTATTCTGCACAGAATATGTAAAATTCATTTGCATAAGAACTATCAGATTCAGAATAAACAGAATTTCGAAGTGCACAGGGTTAACACAGCAGAGAATTTGGTACTCGGTATAGACGAACAGTTTTAAAATGCTTGTTAACTGCCTCTTTGCTAAGTGAGCACACATGCAAGTGCTGTTTGGATGCTTTTGAGCATCGTAAATCTATTTCTACAGTTCAAACGTAATGTAACCAGGAAGACAAGATGCTCTACTCCGAATTGAAGAAAACGTGGGTGTGAGGTTGGGTTTTGATGATCCATTCAACCTGGAATTTAGCCTAGACATGATTCACTAAAACGTAGACTGAAAAGACACCAAAACAAACCTTATCCTCCACGGACGTGTGTTAAGTTTTGCTTTAGAAGCAGATGGAAAAGTGTAAAACCTGGTTGGAAACTGATTGAATTTGATGAGTCAAATGTGGAAAAATCAATTAATTCAACCAGTCCAATAACTTGTTGGGGGTTTCAGGACTATTCTTCACAACATATCCTCAAGAATGTTTTGTCCTATGTAATTAGGAGCAATAGGTGATTGTTATGATTATTTCTTTTTTTATCCTTTTGCTTGAGAAAACTGTATTTCTTATTCTAAAAGTCTCCACTCAAAAGTATTTCCAGAAACAAAGCATACATTTTACCATCTCTTAACTTCATGCTTTAAATACTACTTGAAAAATTTTCTCTTTAATGTGCATGTCTTACAACATTTGTAGACAGCTATCATGTCTGTCAACCTTAATCACTGCTTAGCCAAACTTCTGTGAGAGGGATTTATAAATGAAACTTACGTGTATAATTTTTGTTTTTATTGAATTCTTTTAAACTTTCATTTCTAGATTTTATGTTCTGTTACTGTCTATCTCTTTTCATACCCAGTTTTCTGGGCATCCTCCAATTCAATTTGAGAGAAACTCCTGAATTTTAGGATAAGAGAGACTCAGAATAAAACCAAGAGATATAATTTGGAAAATATAAAACCAATTTAAAAGCTAAAATAAAAAATAAACATGTGTGTTGATGTGAACTCAAAATCAGGGAGCAATTGGGCTCATGAATGACCAGAATACCAAATGAAACCCAATTCATCTTTTTTTCCTCGACCATATGGAATAATGTGAATTGTTATACCGGTCTATAAAATTC
Organism: Delphinus delphis; assembly: GCF_949987515.2. Lineage (NCBI taxonomy): Eukaryota > Metazoa > Chordata > Mammalia > Artiodactyla > Delphinidae > Delphinus > Delphinus delphis. The sequence goes on from NC_082700.1 coordinate 26,232,738, forward strand.
TCATGTTGACTTTGACTTTGTTTCTGTCAAGAGTGGAAAAGCAGTATGATAATCCCTTGCAAAGATATATTTTCAATATAGAGTCTATAGGTAAGGATATGACTTCTCCACAATCACTGATGGCCCTGACAAGCTCCCCTGAAGAAATGATGATTGAGGAAAGAGCTAATAAAGTGGCCTCCAAAGTGGAGATGACACACCCTAGATATACTAATAGAATTTACATCTGTTTGTTTAACCACAATTAGAAAGAAATCACATTTGACCAGGAAGGAATAGTGGAAGTTCTCTACCGAGAGGCTGACAATGATGTGTGCTCACTCTTCTGTGTGCTGTTGGTATATTGAGATATATCACAATATGCTTCTGCCCAGATCATAACATGTAAGATTATATTGTCAACTAAATGAATACTTACAAAATGAATGGACTGCTTGGAACAAGTGACTATGTGGAAATCGCAGAGTGAAAAATACACTAATAACACAAGGAATAAATTAGAAAATGGCAGAGCTGATTCTATTCTTCCACTGTTGGTGGGAGCCCTTCCTAGGACACACTGTGAAGTAAAGCTATTATGATCCACTCATAGAGTGTATGGAATGTCCTGAGATATTAGCTTATGAGACTAGACAGCCGAAGAACCCAGAACCTGAGTACAAAGTTCTATAATGTTCTGAATTATGGCAACATTTTGTGATGCCCAGTCCAGTACTCTGTGTCTTCACTAAGCACAAGGACTAGTGTTTGAAAACCTCTCCTGAGATTTTCTATTTATTAACAGAATTTAAAACACCACTTGAGTTTCATGATATAAAAATGGCTGAAACAAAACATAGAGCACAATAAGATGAAAACTAACATCCTTTGGCAGTAATTACTGGCACAGAGAAAATACTGTTTAATATTTGAAGAAACAAGTATTAGAAATTCACAATGTAAGAACTTTGCTATGCAGTTGGATGAAAGAACAGATGTCCCTAACAGGCCTGCGTTTATGGTATTTTCAAGATTCTGCTTTAATAATGAAATATAAAAGTAATAATGTTTGTGAGCCACTTGACTAAAGAAAAGATGTATGGGACATATGACTTTAATTAAACATTTTATAGACAAATTATGTAGCTATAAACTCATGTAGTGGCAGCTTGGCTAAAGTTTATAAGAATGATTACGGGGCAAGGATACAGAGTTAGCATCACACTTTAAAAAATATTATAATTTCAGGTTAATTCATAGCAAAGCAGAGAAGTTGAAGCTGGAAGTATGCAAAGTGCTGTGCTATAATTCTGAGTTTATAAATACAACAGTGTTAGCTGGCATTAATACAGCGCTTCATCTGTGCCAGGCTCCATTCTTATTGACTTATACATATTCACTCATTTAGTCATCAAAACTCTGTGGAGGGTAATACAATTATCATGTCATTTTTTCAGGTGAGGAAACTGGGGCACAGAGAAGTAAGTAAACCTCCCAAAGATCACACTGCTAGAACATGGTTAAACCAGGTTAATCTTGTCAGTCTGGCTCTAAACTGTACTGCCTCTCTGACTATGGACCTTTGTGAAGTATCTTTTTTCAGCTACAACAACCATTGATATTAAAAAAAAAAAAGTAAATAGAATTTAGACTTTCAAATTTCAGCATATTTAACTGCATTTCTCACAAAAATATTATTGAAAACATTTTTTAGTGAAGAACCTTCTTAATCATTAATAAGTACAACTAAAAATACAATAGTTTTTACTGTATTCTTAGAATAGCCTTCACATTTTCTGTTTTTATGTATATTTCATCACATAGATAACATATTTGTAACTGTATATAATGTGTGTATTCATGAGTGTGTGTAGCTCTGTGTGTATGTATACACCTTAATTAGATTTTAAGTGAAAAATGTTATTGATGTAGGTACAATAAAAATTTGGGGTTTTCTAAGCTAAAGAAATTATTGGTATTAAGTAAGAAAAGCAGTTGGAAAAAGCACGAGAGATAGTGGGAAGAGGTGCAGAAGGCTTTGTATTAGGAATTTCACCATGGGGAATTGGTGAAAATGTGGGGAAGAGAGTGTGGATGGAGCATAAAGTGCAAGAAAAGTGATGGACAATAGTATGAGAGGAGGCTGGGAAGAGCATAGCGGGGAACAGATGAAAGGTCTGTTCTGAGCCTAGGGCAGAAGAAGGTCAATGGGAGATGATGAACCTTGGACTAGGCAGGTAACTAGAAATGGAGAAAAGATATATGAAATCTATCTATTGATCGATCCATCCATCCATCCATCTATTCATCTATCCATTCTTCTATCTATCCATCTACCAAAGAGGAAATGATTGTCAGAGTGATGAAAAGCAAGGCCATGGAAGGTAAACAAGGGAGGTTTCAGGCTTTTAACCAAACAAGTTTTTAGTTGTCTAGTAAATTAAAAACTAAAAATAAAAGTGAACATGTAAATGTCATTTTACTATTATAATTTTTAGTTTTCCTTATAATTTCTGATACTTAATCAAGAGTAACTTGAAACACTTTAACATTGAGTTTCTCACTGTATGAAGTTCTTAATAATCTGTAAACAAACACTTGAAGGGACTCATGATTTTATTTTTTTATAAAATGAGGAATTCTTTTGTACCCTGAATAAATCTCCTCTCTAATTTATGGGTTTGCAAGAGCTGTTAAGTGTTCTTTTTAATCATATGAAAGTCTGTCCTGTCCAGAGACACATCTCAAGAGAAAGCTATAGCACAACACAATCTTCTCAGTTCCTTCTCTTCAAGTATATATATATTGACCATGGCTTTTCATTTGGACTTCTGAGATTTTTGTCTTAATAACTACCTCCACAATGGTGTACAAAAGTAAAGGAAAAACCTTTCTCTTTTAAGTGGAGAGAGAGGACACTGTGGCTGTAGATTTGCCTGTCATGGAATGCTGATGGGTAGATCTAAAGCTCCAGAACCTTGAGATTGGAAGTGGGGTTGTCTCTCACTGACATTCCATTGGAAACATTATGAAAGATTGGGAAAACTTTGCTTATAAAACACCCACATTACCCTAAATCTCTGAAGAGACATCATCACTTAGAATCAACAGAAAGTCTTCTGTAAAAAAAAAAAAAAAAAAAAAAAAAAAAATTAAATTTGTAAATAAATAAATAATTCAGGAAATCACAGTGAGAAAGAGTTTTATGAGCTTTTCAATATTGGAAGGAAGTAAAATGAGGCTCTGTAAGTACCAGATATTTAATTATCTTGAGGTTTAAAATGACAGGGATTCTGTGAATTTTGTGAGCATCGTGTACTTTAATGGAGAAACTTTCCTTAAACTTCTTCCTATATTCCACATGAACTTAAAAACAACTTTTGAAGGTTGTTTTGGAAATACAAGCTATACTGACATGTTCTAGGAAAACAGAGGGTGCGGGATCCATTAGTTCAAATCTGTCAGACTCCTTTGACTTGATGTGTTAATACAAAAGACATTAGAACTGATAGCTGCTTCTACACATCTGACAGATCTGGGTGTTATGAGCCCTTAAACAGCCTCTGTCCCTCTAATGGGACAATATGGGACTAGAGTCTAAGGAGTGAAAAGACGTGAGGGTTATTATTATATCCTATGAATCTTTGCAATATAATAGCAGATCACTAATTAGGACAAGAATTTTTCAGTTAGGTATTGGAAATTTTGAAGTGCCCACTGTCCTTTTTACTTTATGTCTAGAGATTTTCATGTTATATTAAGGGCACAGTAAGGTGAAAATGGAAAGAGTTATTATCCTGAAACAAAATTTTGGTTTATCCCGCAATTGTGACTTACCTACATTTTAAGTTTCAAGTTTTTTTTTTCCTCCCACTTAGCCCTCTCATTTGTGATTCATGAATGAAGTCCTTTCTTAGTTTAATACACTTTTTTCATATCCGGGTTAGATGATTAGATACGCTTTATCAAGGTCAAGAAAAAGGCATCCATTTGGACAGGAAAAGGTAGACATAACTTCACCATTAAAAATTCATTATAATTATTCTTTGCTCTTGACACCCAAACATCATCAAACAAGAATGGAGCATTTACTGTACTTGAATCTCCATGGAATTTTAGGGTGGACAGCACATATTAAAAATGACAAATAGATGAAAATGTGTTAGTCACGTCCACTATCCTCTCTCAGGGAAATGGCAGTCAGTGTTAATAAGATCTTAACTTTCTTTCCTGCTGAGCTTCAGAAACCTTAACACAGTACCAATAACAGACTTGGCATATGATTAAAACACAGCAGCCATTGCTTATTTCCAATGGGAAGATTATAGTCTTAAACTTGTGTAAGGATGAGAAAGCATTATGAATATACAGAAACATAGATTGGAGGCACTTGTGACATAGCAAGCCCAGGGCTAGCACGTGTGCTAGGACTATTAGAGCTGTCAACACACTCATTCCACTGATCTGACTGCTTTTCTCTTTCATTTCCTGTTAAATCTTTATTGAAGAAGAGAAAAGGTTGATGAAGAAACCTGATTTGGAGCCATATGTAAAGGTCTTTTTTTTTTTTTTATAGAAGATGATGGGGGTAGGAGTTTATTAATTAATTAATTTATTTTTGCTGTGTTGGGTCTTCGTTTCTGGGCGAGGGCTTTCTCTAGTTGTGGCAAGCGGGGGCCACTCTTCATCGCGGTGAGCGGGCCTCTCACTTTCACAGTCTCTCTTGTTGCGGAGCACAGGCTCCAGACACGCAGGCTCAGTAGTTGTGGCTCACGGGCCTAGTTGCTCCGTGTCATGTGGGATCCTCCCAGACCAGGGCTCGAAGCCATGTCCCCTGCATTAGCAGGCAGATTCTCAACCACTGAGCCACCAGGGAAGCCTTGTAAAGGTCTTTTGAGGGAGGAGATTCCAATTGGGGATCACCAGTGGTATTGTTTGTATTTCATGAAGTTTTTATATTTTCTAGAAATTTTATTTTTTTTTGATATTTACTTTATTGAAGTATAGTTGATTTACAATGTTTTGTTAATTTCTTTAAAAAATTTTTTTATTGTGGTAAAAGTCACATCATATAAAACCTGCTATTTTAAACATATTTAACTGTACAGTTCAGGGGCAGTGAGTACATTCACATTGTTGTGCAGCTCTCACTATCATCCATCTCCCGAATTTTTCACCTTCCTAAACTGAAACTCTGTCTTCTTTAAACACTAACTCCTCATTCCCCCTCCCCGCTCCCCCCATCCCCCAGCCCCTGGCATTTACCAATGTAGTTTCTGACTCTATGAATTTGACTATTCTATGTACCTTGACTATTCTATGTACCTGGTATGAGTGGAATCAAACAGTATTTGTTGGCACCTAATGTAATACAGGGGGGAAAAATAGAAAGAAGGTACAGTCTGTTTGCAGGACATATATTAAATTAACCTTAAAAGTTTGTCAATTTCTGCTGTACAGCAAAGCGATTCAATTGTACATATAGACACATTTTTTCATATTCTTTTCCATTATGGTTTATCACAGGATATTAAATACTTTCCTGTGCTATCCAGTAGGACCTTGTTGTTTATCCATTCTATATATAATTGTTTGCATCTGTTAATCTCAAACTCCCAGTCCATCCCTTTCCCACCCTCCCTCCCCCTTGGTCACCACAAATCTGTTCTCTATGTCTGTGAGTCTGTTTCTGTTTTGTAGATAAGTTCATCTGTGTCATATTTTAGATTCCACATAAAAGTGATATCACAAGGTGGAGATAGGGAAAGAGGAATCTCCTGTTTTACTCATTTTTTTAAAAATCCAAGATCTTTAATACTTTGATAAAACAAGATTTAAAAAAATGGAAAATGTACTTTGTTTCTAAACAAATAAACTTGTCATGAAAATTTGGATTATACAGTTTCTAATATCTGAAATTGCCATGACATATATTCTTATACCTCTAATAAAGTCTTATTTACATAAAATATATCCAAATAACATGAGGCCAGGAGCAGACCTAACCATGTTCATGCAGTGTAAGTTACTGTTTCTCAGGATTCAGAAGGTTGTATGGTCATTGAGGCGTCTCTACTAGGCCTCAGGGGGAATGAAGGGATCATTACCAGCTGGATATGGAGGAGTGGGGACGGCACTCAGGTAGAGCTGTTCTGAGCACTATCAGCAGCCCCAGTTCCCAAGACCAGAAGAAAGCCACAACTGTCTCAGAAATACTTCTGTGTGCTTTTATGTAACTTCATAAATTTCCAAATCTGTTGGCTTGAACCAAACAGAATATATTTCTAATTTACAATTGCTGTTCCGTGAGATGGTGGCCAGTTTTCTGTGCAATAAAATGGTACATCAAGATTTGCAGGCAGTTCTCATTGTGAACATAGTACATTGGGACAAGCATAAATGATGCCATTAAAGATTCATTCTGCAATCCTCGCTAAAGTTTTATACAGCTACACAGCATTACTTTTAATACAGATTTAGAATCTATTCTTTCTTTCCTTTTATTTTCCAGCTTAAATATTTGTGGTTTGTTTGGTTTAGCACCTGTTTCTGTGTTAACCTTTCAAGATAGAACACCTCCCATTGAGGTTCCTTCTCAGACTCTCATTAAAAGTAATGCTTGGGGGCTTCCCTGGTGGCGCAGTGGTTGAGAGTCTGCCTGCCAAAGCAGGGGACACGGGTTCGTGCCCTGGTCGGGGAAGATCCCACGTGCCACGGAGCAGCTGGGCCCGTGAGCCATAGCTGCTGAGCCTGCGTGTCTGGAGCCTGTGCTCTGCAACGGGAGAGGCCACAACTGTGAGAGGCGCGCGTACCGCAAAAAAAAAAAAAAAAAAAAAAAGTAAAGTAAAGTAATGCTTGGAACATTTCCTTAAAAGTAAATGCAGCTCATCTCCTCTGCTCATGATCTTCTCAGAGACTGAGACCTAACATTGAGCTAAGTTGAGCTGCCTGCTCTCAAATCAATTCCTGGAACAAGAAAACTCATTTAGTGTTTAGATTGGGATGCAAAGTCACGTGCAAAATAAAAAGAGAGAAAAGATTAGTAAAGTTTTATTTGTCAAAAATAAGGGATTGTCTTCAAGGTACCAAAACTATAGTTTGTCTAGTACTTGAGGTGCTGGTGAATATACCAGAAAACTAGATTTGCTTTGGTCATACCCCACTGTAGCTTAGTCATCTCAGAATTGCCTGAACATTTCCAGTGCAGTAAATTTTAGGGTCTTTCAGAGCTTCTATTTTTTAATGTAAACATGATTTCACACAGTATAAAATACTTAGTTTCTCTCTTGCTTTTATCTTTAAAGATTCTATTGACCAGTTTGGGGTCACAGATCCCTATTTGATTAATCCACTCATTCAACCACATTTTAAACTGCCTACAGCAGAGACCTTGAAAGTTGGGTATCTTCTCCCTAGAAAAACTAACTTCCACACAGTAGTATATACATAATCTTTGACTATAATTTCTGGAATTTATGGATTCTGATCAGACCATCCAGGCATTCCTCAAATTAAGAAGACCTATTCTAAATATATGGACACCAAGGGGGGAAAAAGGTGGGGTGGGGTGGTGGTGTGATAAATTGGGAGATTGGGATTGACATATATACACTAATATGTATAAAATGGATAACTAATAAGAACCTGCTGTATAAAAAATAAATTAAATAAAATTCAAAAAAAAGAGAATACCTGTTCTATTTCTCTTTTCTTCTTAGCATGTAAATATCTTCTAGAGTGACTCTTCCATAGTTAGAAACAAACAAACAACACAAAAATCTCATAATTTGAATGTTGTAGACTCACCTATAGCTAAAACAAGCATTCCTCTTTGAATATTCTTTGTCTTCTGGCTACTACTCTATTTCTTTTTTTCCCCTTCAATAGTATAATAAGTTTCTTTATTTCCCATTCTCATCCATTCTTTACTGCTTTCTGGCTTCTGTCCCACTGAAATTGCTCTTGGTCAAATCATCAAATAACTTCCTAGCTTTTGACACTAATGGGGACTTTTAAAATCTTTATTTTGTGTTTTTTTTCTTTTCCTTTTTTTTCCTGTCTTCAGCATTGCACCTTCCTATGGGAAGAAAGAAAAGAAAAGAAAATACTTTCTAGGTCATTTCAACAGCTTCTTCTTAATTTCCTTTATTTCTTCTGATCGTCTTGACACCATGTTTCATGGCATCTCGCCATTATTTATTACCTCCTGTATTTCCTGGCTGAATGCATACAGGCTCATGGGCTCTTATATCTCTATTCCTAACTAAGAGTGCTCTGAGTACTAAACTTTTAACTCTAACATTTACTGTTTATTTTCTTTTGGCAGTCTCACAGATATCTCAAAATCAAAGTTTCAAAATTAAATCCATCTTCTCTGAAAAACATTCTCCTCTGTATTCTGTCTCTCAATCAGAAGCATCTCTTCAAACTCAGTATCTGATACAAAAACGTGGAAATCATTCTAGGCTCCTTGTTCCTCATTCAACACATCTAATTGGTGACCAAGTCTTGCAGACTCAAGCTCTTCCATGTGTTTCTATTTTCCCTCTTATGCTCATTTCAGAAATATTTATGAAGCAGAGCTGATTAGATTGCATAAGGGAATGAAAGAGAAGAAATATTTCCAAAATCATTTCCAAATATGTATACAATATGCATTGATGCTGCAGTCTTGAAACAGAGTATCTTTTCTGGGAAATGTCAGTTTTTGGTCTTAAGGCCTTCCAACTGATTGGATGAGGTCCACCTACTTTATCGAGTATAATCTCCTTCCTGTAAAGTTGACTGATTGTAGATATTAATTACATAAGCAAAATACCTTCATTGCAACATCTAGATTAGTGTTTGATTAAATAGCTGGGTACTACAGCCTAGCCAAGTTGATACATAAGATGAATTATTACAAGTGAGAATAGTTTACCAGCTTCCAGCACAGATTTGTACCGCCTGGAGTTGTTATGTTATCGTTTCCAATAGATTCTCACTACTTGTCCCGAAGGGTATAGGTAGAGGGGTTAGGACTGGTATTGAAGGTACAGTTTCTAGAAATGGTCTGTGATTGTTTGCTTTCTCTGTCATTAGAATTCCAACGAAAAGCAACCTGATTAGTGAATTCTTATGAAATTACTTGTGCCTGCAAGAGTTACTGTACTTCTAGAGAGTGTTTCCAAAGTAGGAAACTAGCAGAGAGCAAGGAAAAATCCTGAATATATGAATTTAATACTTTAATAATAGGCTGCTCTGCCTATATCATAGCATGTGACCATCTACTCCACCTACATGTGAGGCTAGGCTGGTAGGGCACACTCATCTCCCCTCCAGACCTGGCAAAGCTCATATCAGCAGCCCAGTGGCCTCATGGAAGGGAAGTGAACCCCAAAACATTGCAATTGATAATGACATGGTCTTTAAGATCTAGAGGTAAATGGATAGTTGGCCATTAGCATGGTGCAAGTAAAGAAAGAACATGTTGAAAACAGTGGTCCAATAAAAGAAATGTACAGCTTAAAGGATGTGGTGATGATTACATTCAGCCCATGATATTTTTTTTGTCAATTTGTTTGACTTTCTTTTTCCCCCCTGGTGGATGAATTGTCTGCTCTTTCCTTAAAGCTGTTAAGGCTTGAGAAAGAAAACAACATAGGCATTTTAATTAACTTAGATGCAGGGTTTGCTTGAAAGGTAGTCACTCTGAAATAATGTGTTCTCCTCTGCATTGGCAGCACAGTTTCAAAGGGTCTGCTGAAAGAATAAGAGAGTCTTAAGTTTAAACTAAAAGTAACACGACAGTTACAAGCTCTGCATTCATGCTGTGTTCAAAAGCTTCCTCTATTTCAATTTCCCTTCCTTTTAGAATAAGTAGGGAGGAAGAGAATAAATAATATCTTGTAGAAGGTTTCCTCCTGTGGGACTCCATTTTTCTGCAGTGAGCTACTGCACATTTCCTAGTCAAAGGACATAAATGCAGACTTCCAGGGGAATTTTAAAGAAAAAGATCACCAGAAAGGTGACACTTCTAGAAATAGTATCATGGTGTTTGCTCATTAGCCTTGGCTGGTGCTGAGCTGGTTCTCTGGAAGAATCCCTCTTAAAATCCTGCACTTCTAAACTTGGTATCATAAAAGGCAGTGGAAACTCTTCACTCGAGAACAATTTATATTCCGTTACTATCTGACTGGCATTAGGAGTAAAGGATCCAGAAAACACAGAACCAAATTTACCTTACTTAGCCAGCATTTTTAATTCTTCTTTCCTACTCATTTTCTATTGATTTGTGTGGCAGGGTCTCTTAGAAGGTTCCCAATGATCCTGCCTCCTGGTATAAACTCCCTTGGGTAATTCCCTACCCTTGAGTGTAGAGTGGACCTTTTGACTCTTTTCCACTGACAAACATGTGGTGAAGTAACAGGAGGTCACCTCCAAGATTAGATTACAAAAGGGCTGTGGCTTCCATCCTAAGCACTCTCTATCCTTCTTTTACTGGATCACTTTGAGGGAAGCCAGCTGCTACATTCTGACCTGTCCTATGGAGAGGTTGATGTAGCAAGGAACAGGTCTCTCTGGCCAGCAGCCAGCAAAGACTTGAGGCCTGTTAACAGTCTTGACCTCATACCTGTTAGGATGGCCATTGTGAGAAAAACAAAAAAACAAAAATAATAAGTATTGGCAAAGATGTGAAAAAATTGTAACATTTTGTGCCCTGTTGGTAAGAATGTAAAATGATGCAAATTTTATGATACAAGGTTATGGGGGTTCCTCAGGAAAAAAAAAAAAAATCTATAAATAGAATTACCACATGATCCAGCAATTCTACTTCTGAGTATATATCCAAAAGAATTGAAAATGGGATCTTGAGATATTTGCATCCTATGTTCACTGTAGCATTAATCACGATAGTCCTGATAGGGAAACAACCTAAGTTTCCATTAATGGATGAATGGATAATGATATACAATGGTAGACAGATAGATAGATAGATATACAATGGAATATTATTAGTCCATGGGAAAGAAGGGAATCCTGTCATTTGGTACATCATGGAAGAAATTTGAGGACACTATGCTAAGTGAAATAAACCAATCATAAATAAACCTATACTTAATAATTATACTTACATGAGGTATCTAAAGTAGTCAAACCCTTAGAAATAGAAAGTAGAATTGTGATTCCCAGGGCCAGGGGAAGGGGGAGAAGAAGAGTTGTTCAATGGATGTACAGTTTCAGTTTTGTCAGATGAAAAACTTTTAGAGGTCTGTTGCACAGCAATGTGCATATAGTTAAGTCTACTGTACTGTACCCTTCAAAACGGCTAAGATCGTGAATTTTTATGTTTTTTTCTTCACCACAATTAGAATTAAACCAGTAAACCTACCCAGCAAACCTATCTAACCTGGTATGTTGGTTCAGATACATCAATCTCGCTCATTCTCTAAGCCTTCTCATCCTAGTAGTGAGAACATTTTTCTAGAAGAGGTACCAAGTAATTTGTTGGGAAAATGGCTGGTTTTAAAGTCAAAAGATATGAGTTTGATTACTGGCCCCTCCAGAATTCTTATATTCTCTAAGACAAGTCACTTAGACTCTCTTCTGCAAAACAAAAATAATGCTGAAGGAATATGGTCATTGTGAGGTTTAAATGAAATGAGGAAAACAGAATCCTTCCTTTTTAAAATGTCTGGTATTATAAATATGTGAATTACTCTTCTTAAAACTTTGTAAAAACAAGTTAAAAAAAAAGTTCAAATCTCCTAAAGTGCCTGAAAATTAATTTCCAAAAATTTTTGGAATCAGAACATATAATCAGGGATTTTGCTCTTCTGTCTGACTCTTCTATTTGAATCTGAAAATTAAATAAACAGTTTTCTTTACACTTTGTGAAACTTTTCTATAAAAAGTTATAAAACACAGTTTAAAAAAATTAATCATTAAAAAGTACTTAAAAGCAGTTCAACTACACAGTTATAGAGTACTCATACTTACATATATTTTTTTAACTGGATAAAATGACGGAAAATTCAGTGGGATGTACTTGTACTGCTTTAGTTCATTGGCTCTCACCTGTAGATGATTTTGCCCCCCAGGAGATATTTGGTAATGTCTGGAGACATTTTTGTGTCACAGCCAGAGGGGTGAGTTTTACTGACATCTAGTGGTGGAGGCTAGGGATGATTCTTAAAAGCCTACAGGACAACCCCACACAACAAAGGATTATCCAGTCCAAAATGTCAACATGCTGCTGTTGAGTCAACCCTGCTTTAGATGACACTGTGTAAGTGTGACACTGTCTAAGCTGCTTAGAATCCTAACCACTAAGAGACTATAATGACCACTGTAGGGCCCTATCCTTTGCTCCTTTCCCTCCCTTCTCCATCTAACTTTAAGGACCTTATCTCCTGTATCCCCAAAGAGACTACTCCATCCTTTTATGTCTTCAGTCAAAATTTATGTGGAACCACTGTGGAAACTCATAAGACATGACAGACTGCAAAGGCATTAATATGCTACTGACACCAGCTGTAAATCTTCATCTCATCTGCTGCTGACAGTGCTATCTCAAAGATTTCAAAGAGCCTGAAAGAAGTAGACTCCTGAGTAAAAAAAAAAACCCAAAACAAAAAAGAAACAGCTGTCCTAGGATCAACCTAGGTGATACAGAGGGAACGCTGCCCTGCAGGAGAAAGCATTTTGAGAGCTTATCTGTCACTGACGTCACATCCAGTTCAAGTTTATGTTGTCCTCCTGCCCTAAAGAGTTCCTTCACTTTTTTTACTCTCAAGTCTTACCACCACACAGGATCTACTTGCTCTATTATAAAGGTCAGTCTGAAGTTACAACAATATTGCACATGATAGCTTACTTTCCTGGTGCTTTTTAGACTGATGATTTCCCCAAGTTCCACTAACAGAGGATAGATATCAAGAGATTTTTAACTGATGATAATTAAGGGACATCTGGGACCTTGAAGTGGAAGTCCAGTGATCTGCAACTTTCTGAGCTCCAGTCTTTATCCGCGTAGCTCAATCCCTGAATGAACAGGACTCAATGGATGCCATGATTAGGCACTGGGATACAGGAGAGGTTGCTGGATGAATACAGAGCATGTTAAAACTGTGTTTCCCTCATGCAAACTGCCTTTATAGCTGGGGAGCATTGTGCAGAAAAGTTATTTTAACCACATCCTTTGTAGTTTGATTCTAAGCAGAAAAAAAAAAAAAGTGTTGTATAGGATGTTTGAGTACTTGGGAATAATATAATAGTTTATTTAACTTTAGGAAGTTAAATAGGTTATTACATGCCTGATTGAGTTCAACAGTAAAGAAGGGTCTTCATTGCCATGTGGAAGTCTAGGTCTATGACTCAATTGCCAAATTCTTCCCACATTTTACAGAATGCTTTGGAGAAGAATAGTCAGCGGTTATTTTCATGAGTATGCCCTTTTGATGAGGCTGCCAAAGCATTTTTGCAACCACTCGACCAGTTTTGTGGTAGCTCTCTGAATGTCAAAGAGGTCCGAGGAGGAGGAATTAGTAGAGAATACTTTAATCAAATTAAATGAGAAAGAGAGATTTTGGCAACTGTATCTACTTCTGAAATTTACATGTATAGGGTGTACCTTGTAATCAGAATTCTAACAAGGAGTCAACGTGGTTCTCTCAGTGGAAAAATGACTTTTTAAAATTTGTTTGCTGAAGCTGAACAGCCTTGAAAGAAGATGAAAAGGTAGCCAATAAATTCAGTATCTTACTGAGAGACTCAGCAAATACTGAATAACACTATCCTAACAAATCTTAATGAAAAGCTAAATCTGCCTGTGAACAGAAAGGATTGACTGGGAATAAATTTACTTCATAAAGACTCAAATCAAGTGGTCAGACAGTTCTGTTTTGTCAAGTTTGGAAAAGCCTTCTCATTAAAAAGAAGAGAATTCTGTTGTACTTTATCTGCAATGGTGCACGAGGGTCCTGAAAAGATTTTGCTACCAGTCACACGACCTAATGTGAGCACCTAGAGAAAACATAGGAGTAATTGAAACTTGGAGCTAAACACATCTCACCTTTCACACAAAAGCTGGTGGTATAAGTGAAAATGGTCCCAGGTGTCTTTGCCTACTACATTGGTTGCCCCCAAAGAATTAATTATAGCGTCTGGTTTAAGAGTGTCTTTGGGAAGGGAAAGCACATCCTTTCAGACCTGTGTGGTCTCAGAAGCATATTAGTGCTTAAAATGGCATGAGGAAAGATTTGGACTGCTTCATTTTAGAAAAATGTGTGCCCTGGCCTAGAAAACATTTTTAAACAAATAAGTTAGTATCTTCTCTGGGCTGAAGAGTAAATTGTTGATCCAAAAGTTGCTGCTAAGTCACCCAAGGTTCATAAACATGTGGATTAAGACTAATAATAATTAAGGATGCATTCGATGTAGGATTTCCAAGGGATGGGACTAGCAGATTGCACAACAATCTCCCACCCCATTCATGGGCAAGTTGAGAAATGAGAAATGAATAAAGATAAAACAATATATCCATCACAGCCAGGTTAGAGGGCAGGACTCAGAATCTATTAGTGCAGTGGGCTTTTTAATACCAAACCTTAGCATGAGGCATACCCCATCCCCACATCCCTAGATAGCTGGACCAAAGGCTTAGCCATGGAAGTAAGTTTGCTCCCAAAAGGATAAAACATAATGCTGTACTGAGTAAGCCTAAGTGGTTATTCTTTCAAAAATTACCAATCACATAAGTCAGGCTAATTCCCTAGGAGTAGAATGAATCAAGGAGAGAGGTCTGAACATACTTAGAGAAATGTTCCTAAACCAAAGTGGATTTATTTTACAGTTCAGTTTTCAAGTTACTGTTTATATGCCAAAATATTTGTATGTGTGTGTGTATGTAATATTTTTCTTATGGAAAAAAAAATTCCTGTGAGATGGCTAATATTCTTAGCTTAAACTCTTATGAGTTTGGAAATTTTAGGAAAATTTAAATGAGATTTTCCCCAGGAATTCACATGAAGGAAGTAAGACTATTTATGGAGTTAAAAAATAAAATCAGTAAGTGTCAGACCAGAGTAGAAAAATGCAAAATTGCCATAAGGAGACAATTATAACCTGAGTTGAATATTTTAATACAATTAAAGAAAGAATATATTCATAAGCTGATGAAAGAATATATTCACCAGCTAAGTTAGGAGAGAGAGAGAATTCTTCAGCTGGGCTCATTAAAGCACTGGCCATGGCAGAGGAAACCTTAGTCAGTAGACTCAGAAACTCAAGTCCCATTGATAAGACCTTTCCTCTGGTCCTATTAATCACTTAATTTCTCTAACTTCCACTCCTCTGATCTCTTTCTTGTTGGACCAGTTTTGACTGCTGTGCTGCCCATGTAAGTCTGCGGAGGGAGAAAATGTTCTGTTCATGAAACTGCATGTCTGTTCAGTACATGAAATTGTTGTGAAAAAAATTTCTTCATGGAATCTGATTTTCTTTTTCCTATATACAATGTGTGTCAGAGAATGTGATGACCATGTTAATGCCAGCATCCTGATCTATGTGGTATTTACAGTTTCCTTGGAAATTAGTAAATTATTATTCCAGTTTATAGATTAGTTCCCGTGAGCCTGGTAGAGGTGAATCTGATCCTGAGTAGTAGATCCACTATTAATATGCTGACCAAATAAAATTTCTGTGCATGCAAGGCTGAGGGAGAGAGTGGTAGCAAAGTAGACCACATTATTGAAGAAAAAGACAAGACTATGGAAAAATGAGGTATAAAAGATCACATTATACAATGATTATAGGAATATAGCTGCATAATTACAAGCGCACAATTCCATAAAATTTACTAAAACTTCTAAAACATTCACCAAATGTTTCTACAACAAATTAGAAGAACATAAGGAAGCATGATCTGGTCATGCAAATTGAAGGAACATAAGAACATCAACTAAGGGCTTCCCTGGTGGCGCAGTGGCTGAGAGTCCGCTTGCCGATGCAGGGGAGACGGGTTCGTGCCCTGGTCCGGGAAGATCCCACATGCCGTGGAGCGGCTGGACCCATGAGCCATGGCCGCTGAGCCTGCGTGTCTGGAGGCTGTGCTCCGCAACGGGAGAGGCCACAACAGTGAGAGGCCCACATACCACAAAAAAAAAAAAAAAAGAAGAACATCAACCGAAAATGACCTAGAGATCATTCCCAGCCATTTCAGAAATATTGGGAAGGCCAAACAGACATGGTATCTCTATATTAATGGATGTATGATGCACAATGATACTTTCTAGTAAGTTTCATTTAAAAAATAGTCTGAATTGATTACAGAATGCTTCCCGTTTTTTGGTTGGAAACTCAATTACTAACAGAAAAATTGACAGAACAACAAGAAGACATTATCACTGAGAGATGATATGAGGTTACAGAATATAAAGATGATGTGAGAAAAAAGAAAGATTAAAAAAGCAAATAGAAACATGTAGTTGTGCTAGAATTTTGCTCTATACATGTAAAGTGCATACCAGTGTAACAGAGAACAAACCTAACTCCATACTGGATCTATTCCTTTAGCTCTAACTTTTGTGATCTGCTGTCTGTGCTTAGTCATGCTGGCTCTGCACTTTTGTCAAAGAATGTTGTTTAGAGCCTGAAATATACATGAATAGCCTATTCT
Organism: Delphinus delphis; assembly: GCF_949987515.2. NCBI lineage: Eukaryota > Metazoa > Chordata > Mammalia > Artiodactyla > Delphinidae > Delphinus > Delphinus delphis. Next base: position 26,249,374 of record NC_082700.1, read on the forward strand.
CAAGGCTCTGACCTTTAAAGGTATAACAATTTTCCTATCATATGGAGACATTAACATTTGTCTTGTTGGAGGTTTACAGGAACATTGTGACCAGTCCTCAGTGGACAGCTGCAAGAACAAGGGATTCCTGCACCAAGGAGCTTGCAACCACCAGCCACACACCCTCCCCTTTTAGTATAAAAGAAACCTGAATTCTAACTCAGGTAAGATGATTCTTTGGGACACTAGTCTTCCACCTTCTCGGTCTGCTGGCTTTCCGAATAAAGTCACTATTCCTTGCCCCAACACTACATCTCTAGATTTATTGGCATGTCATGTGGTAAGCAGTATGAGCTTGGACTTGGTAATGCCAATGATATTAATGAATAATACTACCTGACTGATATTTATTGAATTCTCATTTATGGAAGGTACCATAATTGTCTTATGTTACGTATCTTATTTCATCTTCAGGATATTATGAGTTAAATGTTATGATTAGCTCCATTCTACAGACAAAGGAATGGAGGCTTAGAGTGTTGTCATTTGACCAAAGTTACATCAGTAATAAATGGAGCTGTTATCTGAACCCAGGTCTCTAACTGAAGAGTTTAAGAGCTTAACATTACATTTTATTGCCAAAATAGTAATAAAGTATATAGAGAAATATGCCAGTGTTTCTGTTTTATGGGGCAATGTATCAGATTCATTTTTATGCAAGAAAGTTAACTTAGAAGACAGACTGATAACTGGATTTTGAGCAATACTTTGAAAGATGGAAGCTATGCAATTTAGCAGATAAAAGAAAACAATATTTTCTTTGTTTTGTAAAGTACAGGCAATTTATCAGAGTCTTTTCAAGGAAAAACAAAATTTAGAGAATAATTTGAACCAGATAATTTTGAGTCTTGTGTCTGTCCTTGAAAACTATACAAAGAAGGTCACCAAGACAATATAGAGGAAGAAACAAACAAACAAAAGTTTATGGTGCTTTCTTACAATTCTATAGTGCTTCATAGTTTTTGATGTATTTTAATATATATTTTCTAAGTAGATTCTGCTGAAGTAGATATCTTGGATACATCATTTCCATTAGATTATGAGATAATTGATGCTCAGAGAGATTAAGTGACTTGCCTAAGTTCATACAGCTCATGAGACACAGACCTAGGGCTATTGATCTGTATCAGTTCTCTTGTAAAAGTGCTGAATTGCTGAGTCATTACTTTCCATGAGTCCACAATTCAGTGAAGGAAAAAGGTTGGATTTAGATGTGAAATCAGCCAGGCAAAATGATCAGATCAAATCAGAGAATTTAAAGTAGAAAATATGGCTAAATGAGAGGACTTGGAGAAAAGTGATTGCCTCCTGGTGACCCAGACTTGGACATTGGATTCGTCTTATGATTACTATTCCCCTTGTTTTCCTATAGTTCCTGAAGATAAGAGGGTTTTTATCAGAATTATTTTTACTCATAGGCCCATTAGAGGCTATCTGTATGGGTAAGTTAGGGAAACGGCTGCACTCTACCTTTCTAAGGAGACCTTCAAAATATAGTGTTCAAATTTTGTATAGTCGTTAAGAGCATTGGCTTATTGAAACCTAACTACACCACAAAGTGTTTGAGGACAGCTTACATAACCTCTCTAAGCCTCCCTTTCCTTGTAAGTCATGCAAGTATAAGACACTAACATAGATTTGCCAGGAGGATTACAGAGCATGATGTTTGTGAAATGCTGAGCCTAATAATTATCATGAAGTGCTCAATAAATGGTTACTATTATTTATTTTACTAGAATACAAATGTTTTCCATAGGAGTAAGTGAAATTTCTACCATGGCACATAAGAGTTTCACAGAGTTCTAGGAGCTCTAAGATATATATAGAATCTTGCTTACTGAAATATGTCCAATATGTAGATATCACCAAAACACATCAGATTCAACATTTCCAAAACGGAACTCATTTTCTTTCCCTCAGAACCTGCTATTTGTTCTCACTTCCCTAATTAAATTAAAGGCATCATCACTGATGGTCCAAATCAGGTGGGAAGTTGTAGCAAAGCATCTTTCATTTCCTCCACTAACAGTGTCTGATTATCTATAGCAGCGGTCCCTAACCTTTTTGGCACCAGAGACCGGTTTCGTGGAAGACAATTTTTCCACGGACCAGGCAAGAGGGATGCTTTTGGGATGATTCAAGCACATTACATTTATTGTGCACTTTATTTCTATTATTATCACATTGTAATGTATAATGAAATAATTATACAACTCACCATAATTCAGAATCAGTGGGAGCCCTGAGCTTGTTTTCCTGCAACTAGGTAGTCCCACCTGGGGTGATGGGAGACAGTGACATCCGAAGTGTTGCTTATGTCTGGTCTACTCCATAATCTTGTTTTGGTTGCTGTCACTGTCGAAAACACTGCTTCACAAAGATAGGATGTTGGAAATGGAAGCAGGCTTTTCTGTGCCTTTGTGGCAATCTTGGGATATTCCACCTTGACTTTAATCCAGAATGTATGGAGATTTGAAGTTGTCTCACACACACTTTTAAGGCCACCGTCATTTGAGATCTCAAGAGGTTGATCCTCTTCTAGCACAGACGAAGTCGATTCACCTGGCTTATTCACAAATGGGTCGTGGATCCACTCCTTCCCAGTTTGGGGGTCTTTTCTGGTTGGGAAGTAATGCTCAAACTCTTTTGAAAGCTGAGATAGGTGATTGTGCACCAGCTGGGAGAAAGAAGGCCCTCGTTCAGTCTCTTTCAAAATCTCTGCTAATGTTTGAAACACGTCAAAAATCCCAATGTTTACTTGTCGCCCCCATAGTTCCAGTTTGCCTTTGAATGCAGCCACTTTATCTGCTGACTTGAACACAGTTGCCATTCTCCTCTGAAGTGACAGATTGAGTTTACTGAGCAGGTTGAATATGTCACACAAGAAAGCAAGTTTTTTGACCCATTCTGTGTCACTGAAATGTGCTGCCAGTGGTGACTGTTTTCTAAAAGAAATCTCTGGAGCGTCCCTCAAAACTCAAAAACTCTGGCCAGTAATCTCCCTTTAGAAAGCCTTCTCACTTCTGTGTATAAGAGAAGACGTGTGTGCTCTGCATCCATCTCCTCACAGAGCTGTGTGAACAGATGTGAGTTAAGGGCATGTACTTTAATGTGGTTGATAATTTTAATCACATCCCACAAAACGTTATTAAGTTCAGGTGACATTTTTCAGCTAGCCAGCATTTCTCTATGGATGACACAGTGCATAGACTTACATTCAGAAGCGACCTCTTTGACCCGAGTAGTGAAACCAGAAAGCCATCCAGTCATGGCTCCATCTGTGCATACCCTGACACAAAATGACCAATTCCGTTTTCCTGATATGTAGTCATTCAAAGACTTGAATAGTTCTGCAGCTGTGGTGTTGGCTGGCAACAAAAGTGCACATAACATATCCTCATGCATATCCTCCTGAAAAATATATTGCACAAAAACAAGCATCGTTGCCTTATTGTCAACATCGGTAGACTTGTCAACCTGGATTGCATACCAACGTGACTCATTAAACCTCTCTAACAATTGTGCCTCATTATCCTCTGCTATTTCATCAATTCATCTAGTTATGGTGCTAGCTGAAAGAGGAATAGGTGCCACCTTTTGAACTGCAGCCTCTCCTAAAAGTTCAAGACAAATGTCCTTAGCAGCAGGCAGGATCAACTCTTCACCAATAGTAAAGGGCTTCTTACCTTTATCAATGCGGTTAGCCATTAAGAATGATGCTCTCAGTGCAGACAAATTTGATGAAGTGGTGGCATTCAATAATTGCTTCTGTTCTTCGTGCTCATGTTTTTTTTTTCTTTTGAAAAACTCCAAAGGCTTGTCTTTTAATGCAGGATGCTTGCTCTCCATGTGGCAAAGCAGTTTTGAAGGTTTCATGGCTTCATTGGATAGCCAGTCACCACATATAATACAAAACAGGCTTGGAGAATGTGAAACACCTATTGCAATAAACCTGTAATTTAAGTAGGACTCTTGGCATTTTCTTTTAAATGTAGCTTTCTTTTTGTTGGCAGTCTTAGAGTCTTCTGCTGTCTCATCATTGTTTTTTTCCCCCTTTTCAAAGAAGCTCTCCAGCAACATTTGTTTTTTACTCATTTTGGCTAGGGTTAGCTTGTGGGCTTATCAAAACTGTGACTCAGACAAGTGCACAGTGTGGGAAAGAGGCACGGATGAAAGTGGTAAATAAAATAATGGGCAGGCCGCTTATGGACTAAACTGAGTCGGATTCTGACTTATAGCCTGCCACCAGATGTAGCTGTACAATTGAAGTACATCAACTCAATTGCCACTCTAAAGTCTGTCACCAGATGCAGCTTAATCGTCACTTGCCACTCACTGATAGGGTTTTGATATGAGTCTGCAAGCAACTGATTTTTTATGGTCTCTGTGCAGTCAGACCTCTCTGCTAATGATAATCTGTATTGCAGCCGCTCCCCAGCACTAGCATCACCGCCTCAGCTCCACCTCAGGTCATTAGGAATTAGATTCTCATAAGGAGCGTGCTGCCTAGATCCCTCGCATGCGCAGTTCACAGTAGGGTTCGAGCTCCTATGAGAATCTGATGCTGCCACTGATCTGAAAGGAGGCGGAGCTCAGGCGGTCGTGTGAGCAATTGGGAGCGGCTGTAAACACAGACGAAGCTTCACTCGCTCGCTCAACCACCGCTCACCTCCTGCTGTGCAGCCCAGTTCCTAACAGGCCATGGACCAGTACTGGTCCATGGCCTGGGGGGGTTGGGGACCCCTATCTATAGACTCTACTCCTAAAATGTTGATGAATCCAAACTCTTTCTCCATGTTCTCACCTTGGTTGAAGTATTCATCATTTCTTGCTTAGACTTCAGTAATGTTCTCCACCCACTCATATTCCATCCAGTCTTATTTTCTTCCCTACTGCTCTCCACACGCATTCCAAAATGACTTTTTTAAAAAAATTTATTTTACTTAAGTGTAGTTGATTTACAATGTTGTGTTAGTTTCTGGTGTACAGTAAAGTGATTCAGATATACAGTACATACATATAATAGTTTGCATCTGCTAATCCCAAATTCCCACTCCATCCCTCTCCCAAACCCCTTCCTCTTGGCAACCACAAGTCTGCTCTCTATGTCTATGAGTCTGTTTCTGTTTTGTAAGTAAGTTCATTTGTGTCATATTTTAGATTTCACATATAAGTGATATCATACTGTATTTGTCTCTGTCTGACTTACTTCACTTAGTATGATAATCTCTAGGTCCATCCATATTGTTGCAAATAACATTATTTCATTCTTTTTTTATGGCTGAGTAGTGTTCTGTTGTATATATATATATATATATATATATATATATATATATATATATATACACTACATCTTCTTTATCCATTCATCTGTCAATGTGTATTTAGGTTGTTTCCATGTTTTGGTTACTGTAAATAATGCTGCTATGAACATAGGAGTGCATGTATCTTTTCGAATCATAGTTTTGTCCAGATATATGCACAGAAGTGGGATTGCTGGATCATATGGCAACTCAAAGTGATTTTTCTAAAATAAAAGTTTGATAATTTCATTCTCTTCCCCTTAAAATCCTTAAATACCTTCCTATAGCCATCTGGTTAAAATCTTACTCTTTTAGCCCAACAAACAAAAGCTCTTCTGATCTGGCCTACTTTTACCTCTCTGATTTCATCTCTCCTCATGGCCTCTCTCTCTCACTGTGTCATGTTTATTTGTGATTCTGTGCTTTAGTTCATATGGTTACCATCTTTCTGGCAAATTCATCCTCACCTTCAAGACCAGAATGCTCAAGCGTCTCATCTTCATGGAAGCCTTTCCTGGCTGCCTCAGGGTTCTCTCTACTCCCTCCTCTCGGTGCCTGAGCCTCTTCTGTAGAAATGATCAAAACACTTTGTGTGTCTACATTTGACCTCTGTCAGAAGATTGGGAATGACCTGAGGGCAAGGACTAATTCCTATTTGGATTTACAAATTCATATCTGGCATGCACTTACTTTCTTCAGTAAATATTTGTTCAATAAACATATTAGTTGTCAGGACATTTTTATTAGATAATTGCTGCATCTGGACTGGTTAGATTAATGAGATTATTTTAAGAGATATTAGTGTCCAGTGACATTTTAACAGCTTCATTGAAATATATAACAATTCACATAGAAAAATGTGCACCATATGAAATGTCTCGATGTCTATATACCCATATAAAAGTTACCACAATCAAGATAATGAATGTATCCATCACCCTAAAGTTTCCTTGTATCCCTTTGTAATCCAACCATCCCATCTCTAATCCCTTCACATCTCCACGTAATCACTGATCTGATTTCTATCACTCTAGATTGGTTTGTATTTTCTAGAATTTTATATAAATGGAATCCTACAATATGTGTCCTTTTTCTATCTTTTTTATTTTAGGATTATTTCATGTCAGTTATGTGTATCATTAGTATCACTAGTTCTTTCCTTTCTATTGGTGAGTTGTATTCATGCATCCCACAATTTGTTTACCCATTCACTTGTTGATGGATATTTCAGTTATTTCCAGTTTTGCAGCCATTACAAAGAAAGTTGATTTGAATACTTGTAAGTCTTTATGTGAACATATTTTCTCATTTTTCTTTATTAAATACTTAGGAATGGAATGAATCATATGGTGGTTGTGTGTTTAACATTTTAAGAAATTATCAAACTGTTTTCCCAAGTGGTTGAACCATTAACCATTTAACATAACCATCCACAGTGTATCAGAGCTCCACTTCTTCTACGTCTTTTTTATCACTTGCCATGGTCAGTTTCAGTTTTTGTAATCTTAGACATTTTAATAGGTGTGTAGAAGTATTGAGCTAAGGTTTTAATTTGCATTTCCCTAGTGACTAATGATGTTGCATGCGTTTTAAGTGTGCTTATATGCCATCAATATCTTTAAAGTAGTTGTTTAAATATTTACCCATTTAAAAAATTTTGGGCTGTTTAGTTTATTATTGAGTTTTGAGAATTCTTTATACATTCAGAATACAAGTCCTTTATCAGATAAGTGATTTGCAAGTTGCCTCCCAGATTGTAGATTCTCTTTTCATTCTCCTGATATTGTCTTTCAAACGACAGAAGTTCTTAATTTTGATGAAGTCTTATTTATCTTTTTTCTTTTATGTATTTTTTTAGTTTTATATCTAAGAAATCTTTGCCTAACCCAAGATCACAGTAGCGGATTTGTCTATTTCTCCTTGGAATCTTATCAGTTTTTATTTTATGTTCTTTGAAGCTCTCTTATTAGACGCATAAGTGTTTAGAAGGTTGTTATGTCCTATAGATGAACTGACCCTTTTATCATTTTCAATTGACCTTCTTAAGCTCTGTTAACATTCTTTTGCCTAAGACCAACCTCCTGTGATATTAATATAGCAGTTCCAGCTTAAAAAAAAATTGTTAACATATCTTTTTTGCATCTTTTTACTTTTAGCTCATCTGTCTTTACATTTAAAAATGTATTTTCTGGGCTTTCCTGGTGGCGCAGTGGTTGAGAGTCCGCCTGCCAGTGCAGGGGATACGGGTTCGTGCCCCGGTCTGGGAGGATCCCACGTGCCACGAAGCAGCTGGGCCCGTGAGCCATGGCCGCTGAGCCTGCGCGTCCGGAGCCTGTGCTCCGCAACGGAAGAGGCCACAACAGTGAGAGGCCCACGTACCGCAAAAAAAAAAAAAAAAAAAAAAAAAGTATTTTCTTATAGATAACATATAATTGGATATTTTCTTTTCATACATTTTCTTATAGATAGCATATAATTGGATATTTTCTTTTCATACATTTTGATACTTCATGTCTTATAATTGGTGTGTTCATACCTTTTGTGTATAGATGTAGTTTAAAATCTGTTTTCCAGCTATACTGAGATATAATTGACAAAAACTGTCAAACATGATGTAAAACATGACTTAATATACATATACATTGTGAAATAACTAACAATTACATCAATTAACTGATCCATCACCTCAGAGTTACTTTTTTTGTGTGTGTGGTGAGAACACTTATGAGGTTTTTGATATGGTTGAGTTTACATCTATCATACTGATATTTGTTTTATATTTGTCCTATCTGCTCTTTGTTCCCTCTTCCCTCTCTTTCTGTTTTCCTTAAGATTAGTCTAATATTTTTTATGAGGTCATTAATTACCGATTTTGCCTGATTAGCTACAATGCTTGTCTGTGAGTGTGTGTGTAATTTTAGTGGTTTCTTAAACTTATCACAGTATATCTACAGGTGATCTTATGTCATTTCAACTTTATTTTAAGAGCCTTTCAACCATTTACTCACATTTCTTCTTTCCAGACCTTTATGCTGTTGTGGCAATAAGTTTTACTGTGATACATGTTATAAGCTCCTATAATATATTGTTAAAAAATTCTTTTAAGGTGTAGGTGATGTGTCTTTTTTCCATGGATGACTTTATTATTAGTTTTAAATATCTTGACTTTGATGTGCCTTAGTTTTCTTCATGTTTCTTGTGCTTAGCATTTGTTGAGCTTCTTTCATATATTGATTTATATTTTTCATCAAATTTAGAACATACTAGCCATTATTTCTTCAAATATGTTTATGTTTGTCCTTTTCTCTACTGTCTTTTGGGGACTCTAATTACATGTGTATTAGGTTGCTTGCAGTTTTCCCTTAGCTTGCTGTTGCTCTGCTCATTTTCAGTCTTTATCCTTTTGGTGTTTTATTTTATATAATCTCTCTTCTCTGTTTTCTAGTTAATGAACATATTCTTCTGCTATGCATAAGCTGATGTTACTCCTATCAGGTTAATTTTTCATTCTGGATATTGTAGTTTTCGCCTCTGGAAGTTTGATTTAATTCTTTTTTTATTTGCCACATCTCCACTTATCATGTTCTCTCCTCTAGCTTTTTGAACACATGGAATACCATTAGGTTAACTATTTTTCCCTCTAATTGTATCATCTGTTTAATTTTAGGGTCAGTTTTGATCTTTCTCCTCATTATTGGTCATATTTTCCTGCATGTTTGTATGCATGGCCATTTTTGATTACATGCCTAACATGACGAATTTTACCAGTTGGGTGACAAATATTTTTTGTACTCTTATAACCATACTCTTAAGCTTTCTTCTGGGACCCATTTAAGTTACTCGGAAATAATTTGATCCTTTTGGATCTTGCTTTTAAGTTTTATTAGACAGGATCAGAGTAACACTTAGTCTAGTCTGAAATTTGCTCCACCAATTGGCAAACATTTCTGAGAACTTTTCCTAATTCTCCAGGAATTAAGAGGTTTTTCACTCTATTTATGAGAACAGGCACTATTTCCACCCTTGTGTGATCATCAGGATTACTTCTTCTAATCCTTTTGTGTGGCCATTTTCCAGGCCTGTGTAGTGTCTTTACATGCATGGGCTGAGCAGTGCTCAGCTGAACACTCCAAGGGAATGAATACTTTGAAGATCCTAGGTATTCTCCATGCAGCTTTCTCCTCTCCAGTAGTCATGTCCTGAACTCTAGATGCCTTATCTCTGGACTCTCAGATCCATTTCCTCAGCACTGGATGTCTGCTGTGCTTTGCCTGCCTTGTCTCTCTGCACCATAGCCTAGAAACTGTCTTCTTTAGTAATCAGGAACTGTTGGGCTCACTTTTTTTTTTTTTTAATTATCTGATGTCTAGTATCTTGAGAGCTGTTGTTCCATATATTATATTACCTACTTTTATTTACTTTTCATTGTTGCAGTCAGGGGAATAAACCCGTTCCTTCTTAGACTATCTTTGCTAGAAGCATAAGTCTTCCTAATAACTTTTGTGTGTGTGTGTGTGTGTGTGTGTGTATGATAAGAACAGATAACATGAGATCTACTCTCTTATTAACAAAATTTTAAGTGTGCAGTACAGTATTTTTAACTATAAGCATAATGTTGTCTAGCAGATCTCTAGAACCTTTTCATTTTGCATAACTGAGACTTAATACCTGATGAATAGCAACTCTTCTTTCCCTTCCCCCTGCCCTAGACCCTGGTAACACCATTCTACTTCCTGCTTCTAAAACTATTTTCGATATCTCATATAAGTGGAATCACATAGTACTGTTCTTCTTCAACTTTTTAATAATGCTAATTAAAAAGAGAACTTTTGTGCTGGTAAAGCTCACATAACTACTGCAGCACTATATGAATTATACTAATACAAGGAGAAGAAAAATGAAAAAAAAACCACAACTGTAACCCCACTTTCCAGAAATAATTGCTTAAAGCTTTATTTTTATCTATTTTAAGTGTGACAATTACTTTTCATAAATGAAAATTAGATAATTCTATTTATTTTGTATTATAACTCAACTTTAATTTGTTAGCTGGAATATTTTTATATGATTCAATCATTTCCTCTAGTATAATTTTTAATTGTTCCATAGGAGTCCACTTTATGGATATGCCAATAAATTATGTGCCATAATTGTGCATAGTTGTGTCATAATTTATTGAACCAATCACTTATCATTCAGCATTTATGTTGTATCTAATTTTTCACTATTATGAATAGTGCTATGGTGATCATTCTGGTAGATAACTCTTTTTTGCTATTTATCACAATTTCCCCAGGAACACTTCCTAGAAGTAGAATTACTGATTCAGGGGATATGTACATTTAAAAATCATTGAATATTTTTGGCAAAATGTCACACAACTGTATACAAGCAGAACACCAACTTCCATTTCCCCCTTACTCCAGGCTATTCTAGGTATTATTTTTAAACACTTTTACAAGTGGTATCTTCTTATTTTACTTTTAATCAATACATTTGATCTTTGCATCAGAAACCTCTTCCTCTGCCCTTCTCCCACCCCACAATGACATGCCTTTAATTCCATGCAGAAAAAATCCACAAGGCATTTTGATTTGTCACTTGGTTTTCTTCATCCCTTGGTAAATTTTAGTACCAAAGTAATGTGCCCTATTAATTGCCTCTTTCTCTTTCTTGTTTTGACTGGTTCTTTCTTTCTCCTCAACTCTCAGTTCTCTTTTTTTCCTAATAAAAATATTGAGTTTTATATGTTAAGCCCCAATTTCTTTCCTTATAGTGTGAGATATTCTTTAAGGTGAAACCAATGCATTTCTACCTCATTAATCACCCACCAACCTATTCGGGGCTTCAGAGAAGCAATTCAGAAATTCACAGCCAATTCAGAATGCAACATGAGATTAATATTGTATCCAATGTAAGGAGGTAGTCTAGTTGTTACGTTTTCTTCTTGCCTTAGGCCTCAAAATCCTGGAATTGGTTCCAAGATATTAGGTATATCTGAAGCATCAGACAGATATTATAGCACAAAAAGAATTAAAGAGGATAAATATAGATGATCATGCTCAAAAAAAGCAATAATAGTACTCCAAGCAAAATAGAAATGTTGGCTTAGAATATGGACAGAATCTTGTTCAAACTTCTCAATTTCACATGGGCCAAGATATATTACAGAAATTACACCTTGTTTCCGTGGCCACTGCTGCTTATGTTGGATCTCTTCTTATTCCCTCTTTTAATCCATGATATTTATTGAATCTATTTGTAAGCACCCATGATAATGAGATAGACTTCTTCACGTCTCCCCAGCAGCTTCTTCTTCTCTGGTGATGATGCTCATCCATTGGTTAAAATTGCTTCCTGGATGATTCCATCTTTTGCTCCTTTTCCTTTGACATCCCCCAGCATCCCTTCTTCAAAGATATGAAGTCTGCCTTCATACCAAACCTTCACTCCTCTGGTTAGTGAAGGATTATAGGCTCAAATGGAGAAAAGAAGGGCATGCACATAGGGTTCATTTCTTAGCAGTTCCTGGATTCAAAATAGATGCCATAGACTATTATAATGTCACACTGTTTTTAGAATAACCAGATAGCTTAGGTCAAACCACTGGAACAGAGAAAAATAATTATTTCAGGCTTGGCTAACCAATAATTAATATTTTGCCTGACTCCAATTTTATTCATGAACCATTCCTACACAGGTTTTTTTTTAAAACCTTACTAGAACTCTTCAAAAAAAAAAAAAAAAGTAAAATTAGAATGCTGGAAGATACAATCTTCCAAAATATCAAAATAGAATTGTATCCAAATTTATAACTCAGAGAAACTATTCTATGCCAAATTATGTAAAGCTAGGAAACCTTTATAACATTCGCTTATTTTCTTATAAATCCATTCATGAATTTCTGTTAAATTGCAAATCCAAAATTTTCAGGCTCCATTGCATTCTGGTCTGTAGGACTAATTCTCTTTAAAGTGTCATCATAATCTAGCAATCTCCTCATAATGAACAAAAGCCCTTAAGACTGCTGAAATGTGCCAGCTTCCATCTCCATATGTAGCCTGTGCCTGCCAGGGCAGAATAGCATGAATGCTTGGATTTCTCTAGTCATTCTACCCAACATTTGGGCATGTGGAGCTCTAACTTGGTCCAGATTCTTTCCATGTTTCAATACATACAGAAAGAGAATTCTCTGGCCTGGCTTCTTTAGTCCACCTACACTGATCCCCAAGTCTTGTCCTTTTAGGAAACTGAATCAAGATACTGCTTTTTAAAAACTCCAACTCTTATTTGGATTGAGTCCCATGTTCTTCTCAGCACTTCCTCAAATTTTGCTTTGCTTTAATCTTAATAAGTGACTGAATCGATAAATTAGGAGGAATCTGTTTAACAGTTTACTTCATTCAATGACTCTCAATCTTGTTTAAATGGCAGAGCATTTGAGAAATATGCACACCTCATATAATTCCATAAATGACATATCAAACTTACATTAGCCACATATACACATTTTTGTTCTAAATTTAAAAATTGGATTTTAATATAGCAATATAGATTTTAATATAGGAAAGGAAATTATGGCATAAAATAAAATTGAGAAAATTTTATTAGCTGTTTTTTCCCTGCAAAATTAGAGTCTACCATTACTGATGTAATAGATTGAATCCACTTTTGATATTTTATTGCTGAGTATTTGAAGCCCCACTGCTATCCTTTCCGCTCTGCTCCATATCTGTCAAAGCAGATAAGAAAGCCTGATGCTCCCTTTTTTAGAGCCTGGTGGGAAGTTCAAATAATACATATGGGACCCCTCACCCAATCCCATTCACTAACCACAATAAAAGCCAAGCCAGTCTCCTTTCCCTGTTCTCTCAAGACACTTTTAGACCTGCTTGAGAAGCCTGCCTTGCTCTTTCCAGAAAACTTCATTATATGTCATACCTTCTTCGTACAGGCATGATTATAAGTATGCACATTTCCTACCAAACTAAATTCCGTGGAACTTTGTTCTTTATACAAAAGGTTAGCATATTTTTGTAAATGCAAAATGTTAGATTTTTTTTTTCCATCAACAGCAATACAGTTTAGGGTCAGGGAAACTGCAGTGTAATACAAAAGATATGAGAACTAATTTCACAAACTCAGAAAAAAATTAGGTAAGGGTTGAGAAATAGGCCTATAAAATTATGGATAGGTAACCCTGAGCCAGTCTACTTACCGTTTCTATAGTAGAAAAATTAGAGAATGCTAAATGAAATAAAGGCTGCATCACTGAAACAAATGAAAGGAAAACACATTTTTACACAGAAGATTCTGTAATTAACCTATGGGGCTCTATATGATTATAAATTATGGCAGTAACTTACTGAGAATGACTCAAATAAGAAACATGGAAAACAGTCTCTGAGTAGTTCCTGAATTAAAAGGAAGATGATATACAATAAACTGACCAGCTGAGGTCAAGAATGAGATCTCTTGCCGTCTTTCTTTTTTTGTGTGTTGTAATATTATACAATTAGGGCCTTAGCCTTTTTCAAGGCTCAGGCTGTTATGGAGATGAAACACTGTACAGAAAGGTGTTTGTCAAATTTTAATATATACATAAAATAAACCATTATCTTTGAGAAAACTGCCAATAGGAAAGTGTTTTCAATCTTGTGGGAAAATGCATAAAATACACTCTCAGTCTTAGAATTACGTATTTTTTCTTTCAAATGAGCAGCAAAGGTGAAAACCTTAAAAATGTAAAAGAGCTCAAACAATATGCAGGAGAAGTACAGCTTCAGAGGTGAAAATATTCCTTATGTCTTTCTGGATTTGGTGGCTATCATCTTGCTGATGCCATAGACGCTGTACTGTAATCAAAGTCCTACATTTTGAGAAAATATTTCTTTTGTCTAAAAGAAAATACCTTTGGATTTTTGTCAAAAAATGTGGTTATTGTAAAAAGGAGAAATTATATCTCTGGGCCCCTGTGGTTATCTGCTGATTCCAATGTCACAGTTAAATTCATTTAATGTGTGTGTCTATGTAGAGAATCTCCTTTGTATTAGATTTTGTGCTATATTCTGCAGCACAACAGTGTACAAGGTGGACTTACCTTCAGGAAACAAACAGAGAAGAGAACTAAAACACAATGCCAAAATACTTTGAAGGAGGGAATAAGTATTACGAAGGGGCCTTTTCCTCAGATGTAGGGGCTTTTAGGAGGTCACTAAACAGAGAAGAACTCTAACCAGGTGACAGAGGAGGGGATGGATATTTGCTGAATACAGCTTTAGAGGCAGGAGAGAACATGTTATGCTTTGGAAATTGAAAGAGTTCAATGTTTGCAGTGTACAGCGTGAGACAGAGTGGTAGAGATAAGGCTGGAGAGGAAAGTGGTGGCAAGCCAAGGAAGAGCCTTGCAAGGTTTATTTATTCTAATGGCAGATCTTGAGCAAGAGAAATGTACCAATTTATTATCATAATTGGGAAATTTAAGAAGATGTTCTTAGAAATAACTATATTAAACTATATAACTATATAACTATATTAACTATATTAAAAAGAGAGAAAACTAGTCAAGGTAGAGAAAATCTAAAACACAGTTATTGGCCAATAATACATAACATAGAGACTATGATCTCTGATCATAAAATGAAAACAAAGAGAGGAAGAAATCTTATGTGTTGGCAAATTTAAGAACACACTTCTAAGTAGCTCTTGGATAAAATAAAACATAATGCAAACCAGAAAACAGTTAGAGCTGAGTAAAATGAGAATACTTCCTACTACAACATAAGGCAAGGTTAATACTATACTGAGGGTCACCATCTTGGATTGCTCTGTCATGTGCAGCCTCTCTGCACAGAGCCCCTAGCTGTCATCTTGGATGCAGTGTCCTTTGCCCGACTTCTGCATGTGGCCCACCTGAGCTGAGGTGCCGGTGACAGCCATTCTGCACTAGGAACTCTGGTCAGAAGATCCGGGTGCGAGGCCTCTGCACCTGGCCCCCATGAGCAAGTGAAACTCGACTAAGCACAAAGAAAGAAAAAGCCGTCTCAGAGCTGTGACCATTTTCAAGGTTATTGTTTTTCTCTGTGGAACACTGCCTTTGGGGCAAAACAAGGAAGAAGCAGGTGATTCTAATGCACAGCAAAGGACAGCCACTGCAGGCCAGCTTCTCCAACTCTGAAGGCACTCCAGCCATGTGGCTGACAGAGTCTTGGTGCTCTGGCCGGGTGTCAGATCTGAGCCTCTGAGTTGGGAGAGTCAAGTTCAGGACACTGGACCACCAGAGACCTCCTGGCCTGACATAATATCAATCAGTGAGAGCTCTCCCAGAGATCTTGGTCTCAACACTAAGACCCAGCTCCACTCAATGACTGGCAAGCTCCAAGGCTGGACACCCCATGCCAAACAACTAGCAAGACAGGAACACAACCCCACCCATTAGCAGAAGAGCTGCCTAAAATCATAATAAGTTCACGGACATCCCAAAACACACCACCGGACGTGGTCCTGCCCACCAGAAAGACAAGATCCAGCCTCATCCAGAACACAGACACCAGTCCTCTCCACCAGGAAGCCTACAAAAGCCACTGAACCAACCTTACCCAATGAGGGCAAACACCAAAAACAATGGGAACTACGAACCTGCGGCCGGAAAAAAGGAGACCCCAAACACAGTAAGTTAAAGAAAATGAGAAGACAGAGAAATACACAGAAGATGAAGAAGCAAGATAAAAACCACCCAGACCAAAAAAATGAAGAGGAAATAGGCAGTCTACCTGAAAAAGAATTCAGAGTAATGATAGTAAAGATGATCCAAAATCTTGGAAATAGAATGGAGGAAATACAAGAACCTAGAAGGACCTAGAAGAAATAAAGGACCTAGAAGAAATAAAGAGCAAACAAAAAATGATGAACAACACAATAAATGAAATGAAAAATACTCAAGAAGGAATCAATAGCAGAATAACTGAGGCAGAGGAACAGACACGTGACTTGGAAGATAAAATAGTGGAAATTACTACCATAGAGCAGAAAAAGAAAAAAAAAGAATGAAAAGAAATAAGGACAGAGACCTCTGGGACAACATTAAATGTACCAACTTAAGAATTATAGGGGTCCCAGAAGAAGAAGAGAAAAAGAAAGGGTCTGAGAAAATATTTGAAGAGATTATAGTTGAAAACTTCCCTAATATAGGAAAGGAAATAGTCAATCAAGTCCAGGAAGTGCAGAGAGTCCCATACAGGATAAATCCAAGGAGAAACACGCCAAGACACATATTAATCCAACTATCAAAAATTAAATTCGAAGGAAAAATACTAATAGCAGCAAGGGAAAAGTAACAAATAACATACAAGGGAATCCTCACAAGATTAACCGCTGATCTTCCAGCAGAAACTCTGCAAGCCAGAAGGGAGTGGCAGGACATATTAAAAATGATGAAAGGGAAAAAACTACAACCAAGATTACTCAATCCAGCAAATATCCATTCAGATTCAAAGGAGAAATTAAAACCTTTACAGACAAGCAAAAGCTAAGAGAATTCAGCACCACAAAACCAGACATAAAACAAATGCTAAAGGAACTTCTCTAGGCAGGAGACACAAGAGAAGGAAAAGACCTACAATAACAAACCCAAAACAATTAAGAAAATGGTAATAGGAACATACATGTTGATAATGACCTTAAATGTAAAAGGATTAAATGTTCCAACCAAAAGACATAGACTGGCAGAATGGATACAAAAACAAGACCCATATATATGCTGTCTACAAGAGACCCACTTCAGACCTTGGGAAACATACAGACTGAAAATGAGGGGATGGAAAAAAATATTCCATGCAAATGGAAATCAAAAGAAAGTTGAGTAGCAATTCTCATATCAGATAAAATAGACTTTAAAATAAAGATTATTACAAGAGACAAAGAAGGTCACTACATAATGATCAAGGGATCAATCCAAGAAGAAGATATAACAATTGTAAATATTTATGCACCCAACATAGGAGCCCCTCAATACTCCTAAGGCAAATGCTAACAGCCACAAAAGGGGAAATCAACAGTAACACAATAATAGGAGGGGACTTTAACACCCAACCTTCACCAATGGAAGGATCATCCAAAGTGAAAATAAATAACGAAACACAAGCTTTAAATGATACATTAAACAAGATGGACTTAATTGATTTTATAGGACATTCCATCCAAAAACAACAGAATATATTTTCTTCTCAAGTGCTCATGGAATATTCTCCAGGATAGATCATATCCTGGGTCACAAATCAAGCCTTGGTAAATTTAAGAAAATTGAAATCGTATCAAGTATCTTTTCCAAACACAACACTATGAGACTAGATATTTTATAGGAAAAAACATGTAGAACATAGAAACACATGAAGGCTAAAAAATACACTACTAAATAACCAAGAGATCACTGAAGAAATCAAAGAGGAAATCAAAAAATACCTAGAAACAAATGACAATGAAAACATGATGGCCCAATACCTATGGGATGCAGCAAAAGCAGTTCTAAGAGGGAAGTTAATAGCAATAAAATCCTACCGCAAGAAACAAGAAACATCTCAAATAAACAACCTAAGCTTACACCTAAAGCAATTAGAGAAAGAAGAACAAAAAACCCCAGAGTTAGCAAAAGAAAAGAAATAATAAAGATCAGATTAGAAATAAACTAAGAAGAAATGAAGGAAACGTTAGCAAAGATCAATAAAAACAAAAGCTGGTTCTTTGAGAATATAAACAAAATTGATAAACCATTAGCCAGACTCATCAAGAAAAAAAGGGAGAAGACTCAGATCAACAGAATTAGAAATGAAAAAGGACA
Organism: Delphinus delphis; assembly: GCF_949987515.2. Lineage (NCBI taxonomy): Eukaryota > Metazoa > Chordata > Mammalia > Artiodactyla > Delphinidae > Delphinus > Delphinus delphis. The sequence continues at coordinate 26,267,551 of NC_082700.1, forward strand.
AGTAACAACTGACACTGCAGAAATACAAAGGATCATGATAGATTACTGCAAGCAACTATATGACAATAAAATGGACAACCTGGAAGAAATGGACAATTTCTTAGAAAAGCACAACCTTCCATGACTGAACCAGGAAGAAACAGAAGATATAAACAGACCAATCAAAAGCACTGAAATTGTAATGGTGATTAAAAATCGTCCAACAAACAAAAGCCCAGGACGAGACGGATTCACAGGCAAATTCTATCAAACATTTAGAGAAGACCTAACACATATCCTTCTCAAACTCTTCCAAAATATAGCAGAGGGAGGAACACTTCGAAACTAATTCTATGAGGCCACCATCACCCTGATACCAAAACCAGGCAAAGATGTTACAAAAAAAGAAAACTACAGGCAAATATAACTGATGAACATAGATGCAAACTTCCTGAACAAAATACTAGCAAACAGAATCCAGCAGCACATTAAAAGGATCATACACCATGATCAAGTGGGGTTTACCTCAGGACTGCAAGGATTCTTCAATATACGCAAACCAATCAATGTAATCAACCATATTAACAAATTGAAGGATAAAAACCATATGATGATCTCAATAGATGCAGAAAAAGCTTTTGACAAAATTCAACACCAATTTATGATAAAAACTCTCGAGAAGGAGGGTTAGAGTGAACTTACCACAATAAAGGCCAAATATGACAAACCCACAGAAAACATCTTTCTCAATGGTGAAAAACCAAAACTATTTCCACTAAGAACAGGGACAAGACAAGGTGGTCCAACCACCACTATTTTTCAATATAGTTTTGGAAGCTTTAGCCACAGCAATCAGAGATGAAAAAGAAATAAAAGGAATCCAAATCGGAAAAGAAGAAGTAAAACTATCACTGTTTGCAGATGACAGGATGCTATACATAGAGAATCCTAAAGATGCTACCAGAAAACTACTACAACTAATCAATGAATCTGGTAAAGTAGCAGGATACAAAATTAATGCACAGAAATCTCTTGCATTCTTATACACTGACAATGAAAAATCAGAAATAGAAATTAAGGAAACAATCCCATTCACCATTGCAACAAAATAAATAAAATACCTAGGAATAAACCTACCTAAGGAGAGAAAAGACCTGTATGCAGAAAACTATAAAACACTGATGAAATAAATTTAAAATGATGCAAACAAATGGAGAGATATACCCTGTTCTTGGATTGGAAGAATCAATATTTGTGAAAATGACTATACTACCCACAGCAATCTACAGATTCAATGCAATCCCTATCAAACTACCAATGGCCTTTTTCACAGAACTAGAACAAACAATTTCACAATTTGTATGGAAACACAAATGACCCCGAATAGCCAAAGCAATCTTGAGAAAGAAAAACGGAGCTGGAGGAATCAGGCTCCCTGACTTCAGACTATACTACAAAGCTACAGTAATGAAGACAGCATGGTACTGGCACAAAAACAGAAATACAGATCACTGGAACTGGATAGAAAGCCTAGAGAGAAATCCACACACATATGGTCACCTTATCCTTGATAAAGGAGGCAAGAATATACAATGGAGAAAAGACAGTCTCTTCAATAAGTGCTGCTGGGAAAACTGGACAGCTACATGGAAAAGAATGAAATTATAATACTCCCTAATACCATACACAAAAATAAACTCAAAATGGATTAAAGACCTAAATGTAAGGCCAGACGCTATAACACTCTTAGAGAAAAACATAGGCAGCACACTCTATGACATAAATCACAGCAAGATCCTTTTTGACCCACCTCCTAGAGAAATAGAAATAAAAACAAAAATAAACAAATGGGACCTAATGAGACATAAAAGCTTTTGCACAGCAAAGGAAATCATAAGCAAGATGAAAAGACAACCCTCAGAATTGTAGAAAATATTTGCAAAGGAAGCAACTGACAAAGGATTAATCTCCATAATTTGCAAGCAGCTCATGCAGCTCAATATCAAAAATACAATCAACCCAATCTGAAAATGGGCAGAAGACCTAAATAGACTTTCCTCCAAAGAAGATATATAGATTGCCAACAAACACATGAAAGGATTCTCAACATCACTGATCATTAGAGAAATGCAAATCAAAACTACAATGAGGTATCACCTCACACCAGTCAGAATGGCCGTTATCAAAATATCTACAAACCATAAATGCTGGAGAGGATGTGGAGAAAAGGGAACCCTCTTCCACTCTTGGTGGGAATGTAAATTGATACAGCCACTATGGAGAACATTATGGAGGTTCCTTAAAAAACTAAACATAGAACTACCATATGACCGTGCAATCCAACTACTGGGCATATACACTGAGAAAGCCATAATTCAAAAAAGTCATGTACCACAATGTTCACTGTGGCACTATTGATGATAGTCAGGACATGGAAGCAACCTAAGTGTCCATCAACAGATGAATGGATAAAGAATATGTGGCACATATATACAATGGAATATTACTGAGCCATAAAAAGAAATGAAACTGAGTTATTTTTAGTGAGGTGGATGGATCTAGATACTGTCATACAGAGTGAAGTAAGTCAAAAAGATAAAAACAAATATCGTATGCTAACACGTGTATATGGAATCTAAAAAAAAACAATGGTTCTCAAGAACCTAGGGGCAGGACAGGCATAAAGATGCAGACGTAGAGAATGGACTTGAGGACACAGGGCAGGGGAAGGGTAAGCTGAAACGAAGTGAGAGACCGCATTGACATATATACACTACCAAATGTAAAACAGCTAGGTAGTGGGAAGCACCCGCATAGCACAGGGAGATCAGCTTGGTGCTTTGTGATCACCTAGAGGGGTGGGATAGGGAGGGTGGGAGGGAGACACAAGAGGGAGGGGATATGGGGATATATGTATACGGATAGCTGATTCACTTTGTTATACAGCAGCAACTAACCCAACAATGTAAAGCATTATACTCCAATAAAGATGTAAAAAAAAAAAAAACAAACAAAAAAACCACCAAAACTCCACTGAGAGTGATTTTTCTGACTTAAAATGAAAGTGAAAATTGATGAGTAGTTATGAAAAATGTAACAACAAAGATAAATCCAGAGAAAGAAGGTAAAGGGGTATGATAAACATAAGGTGTTAAACTTAGTGAAATAGAATGCAGTTACAATAAAGATCTTTGAAATCTAATCATATTGACACATCATCTCATAAGATGTTCAGAGCAAAGCAGAGTCAAAAGAAACAATATTATGAAGGAAAAAGGAGATTTAACTATAAATACAACCCTACCCCAATACTATGAAAGAATATATATTCATAAATTTGACCACTGGAAAAATGTACAGTGTCTTAGAACTATATTGCCAAATAAAGCTGGATCAACTATAAACAAAAAATCTGAATAAATTAGATTCTACCAAATATGTACAAGAATGGTATTGCAATCACAGTTTTCTAACAGCAAAACTGTAAAAACAACCTGTCTGTCCCTCAAAAGGGAGTTGAGGATACAAAAATCTGGTTCAATCAGACAGTAACATAATGGCATGTAAAAGAATGAACTAGATAGTTACCATGGTGGATACAAACTACAGAATAATATGCACAAAGTACTGTCACTAAAATAGAAACTTAAAACAGTATTTATGTTGTTTATTGATAAATGTATATTTGATAAAACTATCAAAATATGTATTAACATCTTACACACTACCTGGGAATAAATGATTATAGATGAGCACTACTTGAGAGGCAAGGGATGAGAGAGTGAGCCTTAAACTGTAAAGTTTTATTTCTTAAAATAGTGATCTGAAGGAAAAATTACAAAACATTAACATATGAACATTGGGTAATGTGAGGCCGTTTGTATGTTTTGGATTATGAATTTATGTAAAGCCTAGGCCAGAAAGAGAAGTCATAATTTTGGCAGTTTCTAAAGTGTAGAAAAGAAGCGGCATTTGTGTGTGTGTGTGTGTGTCTTTTAAAGCTCCTCTCTCTGCATAAGGTCCTGGTTATTCTCATGAGTCAAAATAAGTAATTAGATAATTTATAATCATCAGTAAATTAAATCATCAGTAATTTATTTTGTACCATGCCCAGCACAAGTGCCCACACAATCTGATATTCTATATATATTTGGGATAATAGTATTGTTGATTCAGATTGCAATACTCAGATTGATAATTTAGAATTGTAAATTCATATTTCTTTGGCAATGTAAAGTTTGACTGTGGATAACCGTTTCTTGAATAAAATAACATGAAGTCTGAGTCAGATACTTTTCAAATTCCTAATGAATGTGAGTTGAATGAACACATTCCATGAATGTGGAGACTCAAGCATTATGCAGGTAGCTCAGAACACAGACTATTAATGCTATTCATGTCTCAGAATTCTTGAGATGATGGTTATTTAGGAAATCTCTGGTTATGTTTCCCTAGGTCCAACTTTAATATACCACATGGTTAAAAGGCAAAGGCAAATTCTTCCTTCCTGTATCTTATGCCAACTCTCCAGATTTCGACTATTTTTCTCCTGTATCATTCAAAAACATCAGTATCAATTTCAATGTTACAAATGAAAGAGAGAACTAAGAAAAATCACAGTTCAATTATTCCTTTTACCTGACTCCCCAGTACATTTTCTAGAATGACAGTTAGTTTAAAGACCTATTTTAAAAGTCAACATTTCTCCTTTTTTAAATTCTCACAAACTGTATGTAGGAATTTATCTTCCACAATGGAATTTGCATTGATATAAAGAACTGAGAAAGTTTTCAAAACAACGAGGTTTCAACAAGGCAACAAATGTAAGGCAGTTCATTAGGTAAATGGATTGTACTAGTAAATGCAATACATGTTGAGAACAGCAGCCTATTTGTTAATTTACCCAAATAGCATATCTGAAGATCAAAGATTTATTAAAGAAACGACTGACATGCAGGTTTTCTTAACAACATTATTTTCTGTATATCAGGAGAGCATTTTGTAAGATAGCACAAATGACAAGAATTTGGTGACTGCAAGTATAAAGACCATGCTGCTAATGAAAATCAATCAAGAGAGAGCACAATATTTATAAAAACTTGATGATAACAAAGATGCAACTACAGCAATTGCCCTGTGATAATGGAGAGAACAGATTATAAGGCACGACATAATGAATGCCTTGTTTCCAATCAGCTTGTATAAACAATGATGGATCCATCACCCAAAATTAGCCAAAACATCAGAGTGCAATGACGGTTTAATTAAAATAGGAAGGGTAGATAAATGGATCAAAAAATGAATGCTGAAAACAAACAAACAAAAAATGAATGCTGTACATAAAATATTAGCTAGCGAAGTGCTTTGAAATAAAAATCTTGAGCCAGAATTCATATATAAATCTAATATTACTTCTCAAAAAATTGAAACTGTGGTTTTGTTCCAAGTATTACAATTACAGATTTCACATTTAACTGCATTTATCAGAATAGTTTGAACTTGGGTAGACAATGGCACAGATATGCAGCAGACTATATTTTGGAGAGATTTCACTATGTTTTATATGAATCATTCATATAAAAGTATTTATTGACTTAGTCTAAAACAACTAGACTGTGGCCAAGCTATGGTGATACATTTTGGAAAAATAATGCGATTATTATTAGATCATGAGGAGTTTTCATACACACAGTATAGAACTGGTTATTGGTGCATAATTTTAGAATTCTAAATTAATTAGAATTATAGTGTTTCAACTATTTTCATATCATTTTGGAAATATCTGCTTTATTCTTTATTGGAATTTCAAAATATAGTACCTTTGGCTCTAGAATTTTAGAATACAATGTAAATTTCCATCTTTAATAGCAATTAAAAATTACATGAAGCATAAAATAACTTTAAAGATCTTTATTTTGGCAGAAAAATATATTTTTAAAGTTTTGAAATAGACTTATTGTTTAGGTTGTAACAGGTCCCAACATCTGATCAATTTGACATAAGAGTAAAAAAAAAACCATAAAAAAATGGGCTTCCCTGGTAGCACAGTGGTTGAGAGTCCACCTGCCAATGCAGGGGACACGGGTTCGTGTCCCGGTCCGGGAAGATCCCATATGCTGTGGAGCGGCTGGGCCCGTGAGCCATGGCCGCTGAGCCTGCGTGTCCAGAGCCTGTGCTCCGCAACGGGAGAGGCCACAGCAGTGAGAGGCCCGTGCACCGCAAAAAAAAAAAACAAAAAAAAAGCAATCTTTTCTCTTAATAAGGATGTGTTCTCATTAAATTCTACATTACTGATAAAGTAATATCGAACTGTGAAAACCATAAATATGGGATTGTAAACAAAACTTTAAAGGTCAGATTCAGAGAGTTAAAATTTGGTATGTATACAGGACAATTTTGAACAGGAAACATGAGATATTTTTAGAAGGTCCATTATTATCTTTAAGCAATCTAAAAATTCCTATGTGAATGTTTTATCCTTATTTAGATAGTGGTTGTTTCTGTCTTGCCTTTCTAAAACTCAAGATATAATTTTTTAAAAAACATATAAATATAGGAAACTGGAAAGTACCTTTGCTTAAAATGATCACTACCTGCCAAGCTCTTAGTCTCAGCGACGAACTGCTTGTCCTTTACAGAAGAGACTCTCACTTTGAAGTCGATGCTTGCTCTTTGCAGATATTCAGGGCATGAGAAGAATGAAATCTGGTCTAAGAACTGGAAGATAAATGACTAGCTAAAAGGAATAGCTTTTATTAAGTTAGTGTACATAAAAGAAGATGGAGCTTCTAGACGTTGATGAAATTACCTTTCAAAAGGGATGGAGAAATATATAGATAAGAAGACCCAAAGAAGTATAGTTTGTGTAGAGTACTCAGAAAGTCAGCTTCCACTTCCAGTTCAGACAGTGATGCTTATTTCATTTTACTTCCTCTGCTCCATGCCATGTATCTTCTGTGGATCTGAGGATCCTGCTACATGGACGGTCAGATTACATTTACCCTTCCTCCCTACTAGAACATTCAACATTACCTTTGTCCTAACTCTGTAGTCTTGGCACCTTTTATTTTTTAATTTTTTTTTTTTAGTTTTAACTGACAAACAGGTATTTATTAATGTAGTTTTCCTTCTCTTGCCATAATACATAAGCATGACCCTGATGGGCTGATACATCAGTGTGAAGGTGTCAAAAGCTCCACCAGTCATTGATTCCAATGTTACAGGATTGCACTTATAGTGTGGTTTCAAGTCCATACAGGGTCTCCCACATCTGCCAAGCTCCCTGGCTGTGCTGTGGTTGTGCTTTCCCTTACAGAAGCTGGAGTTGTCCACCCACAAGGCTGCTCTGTTACAGGCCTGCTTCCCTGGGAAGCATCTCCCTTTGGATGTGGGTGGAAGTCTGCACACCCAGATCACCCTGAGAAGCAGTCCCCACATGCCAACCTGAGCCTGAGCTGCTATCACTGTCTTTCCCGTGGGTCTGCACAGCCCGCTGGTGCCACTGCTCTTGTGTGGAAGGGCTTCTTGGTTGTGAGGAGCTCCCTGGTGATCAGGGTGAGGCCACCGAGGATGAGGAAGACTCCTCCCCACCAAAGGACCTCCTGGCACTCTCCATACAGCACAAAGCGCAGGAAGGCCTGCAGGACAGAGACAGCTGTGAGGCCAGGTGGGCACATGCCCGCAGGATGCAACCACAGTGGGTGGGTACCACCTGACTCCCCTGTGGGTGACTGCCCTCCTAGGGCAGGAAGGAAGGTCTGGAGCTGGAAGTCTTGGGCTTGAAATCCAGCTGTCACCTTCAGCAAGTCTCCCCTGTAGAAGTGGGGAGGGTACCTCCTCATGCTACAGACCAGGGCTCCTGGGCTCCTTCATCAATAGAAATTGACAAGAGGCCAAACAAGAAATTCGGGCAAGGCTTTATTGGGGTCCCTGCTGCAGCAGAGGGGAGCAAGAACAAGTAACAGGTTTCCTTGCTCGTTTCCTGGCTTGATCCCCAAGGTGGGGGCAAGGTGGTTCTTCATTTGGGGTGAGGTTAGGGGTGTGTCCGAGAGTCAAGCCAGAGGGGTGGCTTAGGTGACTTGCCCACCCCTTGGTGGTGTTGTGTGCCGGGGACACGAGCAATACCCTGACTTTTGCTCCTGGCTCTTCAGAAATGGCAGTTAGGTTTTTGCTCTTTTTGTATGTTGTAAATAATTTACCCCAACTGCACATGTATGCAGTTATTTTTAGTCCCTTTTAGTTTCTTTGTATTTTGTTTCTAGAGGTCCAGGTGCAGGCACTGCAGCAAAGGGTCCCAGGTCCCAGGTCCCAGCCTGTCTCTCTCACAGCATCAGACTCCAGCAAAGTGCACAAGAAAGCCCAGTGAAGGCCAGCAGCTAGGCCCAGCACACAGTGGGCCTACCAAATGCTCCCTGCTTCCACCTCAGGGCTCAGCCCCACCTGGGTGGGAAGAACCTCAACCTTGATCCTCCATGTCTCATGTCTGAGTTCACAGACTGCTAGCCTCTGGGTTGCACAGAGGCTTCAGACTGCGGGCTCCCGCCTGGAGGAGCAGCAAGCAAGGAAGCGTTTTACAGTTGGACTTCATCCCCATCTAACTTGAGAATTACTCCAAGTTTGAGAGATTAGAGGAGCAAACACCAGGGGTCAAGCCACAGTTTCACCTCTGCTTCAGGTTCTGTCCCTTCTCCTATCTGGAAAAGCAGGGATTGCCCAAGGACGACTCACCCAGAACCCTCCCGGAACCCAGCTTTGGGACAGAGGGACCGTATACTCAGGCTACTCACTGAGCTGAGGATATTTGAAAAAGTCACCATGACAGATGCAATGGCCGAAGATGTGGTGAAATTGAGGCTCCGGCTAACGAACATTCACGTGAGAGAATTGGTGGTAGCCATTACGAGGACGCCTAAGCCGGATAAGCAGAATCCCATACTCACCTCGCTGCTGAAGACCTGCGCGGTGGAAGCTGCGCCAGGGCCCTGAATGCGCATGCGCACAGGCAGTTTGAGCACGCCCCAGAAGTGGTACCACAGCGTGCAGGCTGGGAAGTGCGCCGCCACCTCCATCTTAATTTTTTTTTTTTTCCCGGTATGCAGGCCTCTCACTGTTGTGGCCTCTCCTGTTGCGGAGCAGAGGCTCTGGACGCGCAGGCTCAGCGGCCGTGGCTCACGGGCCCAGCCGCTCCGCGGCATATGGGATCTTCCCAGACCGGGGCACGAACCCGTGTTCCCCGCATCGGCAGGCGGACTCTCAACCACTGTGCCACCAGGGAAGCCCTCCGTCTTAATTTTTAATTAATTCATTTTATGTCTCTTCTTCCCTCTCTTTGAATTGTGTCGTTTTTTTAATCTTCTGTATTGATTTGGAAAATGAGCACTTTAAAATTTTAACCATATTTACCGACATAAAAAACAAACAAAAAACATGTACTGTAACAGCTCTTGGATGAGTTTTCATTGATTATCAAACTCAAGAATGCAATGGCACCTTCTGACTTTGATTTTTTTATGCACCTTACCCCTCTCCTTCACCTTTTCAGTCTTTGTTAAAAGAAACTCAGTTCGGATCTAGGTTTATGTTACAACTGTTTCTTCTTAACATAGTGGCTAGCATTTTGACAGTCATAACAGTGTTTCTGTATGACAGTTACCACCATTAGTGTTTTTTTTTAAAGGCATTCTTTTTCTTGCTTGTGATTTCTTGCTCAGTTGGTTTGAATTCCAATATTTCCCAAGAAAGGCAAGTGTTTGATTTAGAACATGTGAATGCTTTTTATTTACTTTCAGCAAAAAATAATAGGCTATGTAAAGCATCTTGTGCTGCTGTAGTTTCCACAAAATATGTGTAGACATTTTCATTGTTTAATGGCCATTAGCCAGAATCTGAGTGCAACCATGCTATTGATGTTTTATAATGTGTTTTGCTGCCCTTACATATCTGTGAGACTTTAAAATATTTTGTTTATAATTCAAAAATTTTTGGATATATAAATAATGTTCTTTTAATCTTGGCTAAAACATAATTCCTTTTACACCATAATGTTTCCTTCCATATTTTAATTAAAAATTTAAAAGCTTTAAAAAAGTGAAAAAAATAAGAAAACAAAAACCTATATGCCTTTCACATATCATTAGTATGTTGCCACATTTGCTTTATCCCTCTCTCTCTCTCTCTCTCTCTCTCTCTATATATATATATATACACTATATATATACTTATATACATATGCACATCTCTATAGGGATAGATGACATATATCAATCAATATATAGGTTGGTCAGTAGATAGATGAGTGTGTGTGTGTGTGTGTGTGTGTGTACACAGATACTTGTGTGTGCATACATAGGTTCAATCAGTTGGAAGTATGTTGCAGACATCATGGTATTTGCCCCAAAATACTTTGAGGTATTTTATGAGAATAGTGGCACCTTATAATTATAATGTCATTACCTCATCTAACAAAGTTAAGATTAATTTAGTAATATTGAGTACACCATATCTTCATTCTCTGTCTTCTGTATTTGTCAACATCATTCTCATCATTTAAAACTCTTCTGTGCTTTTCCTTTTGATTCTAGAATACTTTGTAAATATATTCAATGTTTTTTGTTTCAGTTTTATTTAGTAATATTTCTGTTCTTTGATTGCCTCCAATGGATAACTGAATTCTGCCAATGAAGGTTCATCTTTGTATAATATCCGTATTCTGTTTTCCCATCTCTTCTTGGTATCATCCTGATCTGTTCTTATGATTTCCTGCTTTTTTGTCTTATGGCCATATTTAATTACATCATGTTGAGAGTTCCAAATAACTATAGACTTCTATGTCTATATTTCATTATGATTTTAAGATACAGTTTCTCTTCTTCTAAGTTTCTCAGCGTTTTGTTTTTCTTTTTTGGCCTTAGAGTGATCTTTATTGTTGGTTCATGCAGCTTTTTTTAAAATTAATTTTTATTGGAGTAAAGTTACTTTACAACGTTGTGTTTGTTTCTGTCTAAATTGAAAGCCTGTGTTACTTTCTCTGTAAGTGTTATTCCAAAAAGAAGAACATTTTATTTGCTGTAATATTAATTCCTCCTCATAATGTATATAGGTATCAAATGTGAAATCATTACCAAAGGAGATAATGGTGGGAAAATTAGTCTTACCTGTTCTCTGCAGTACATATAATTTGAAGGGATTAATGATCAATCTAAAAATATTGGGAACTATTTGATATATTGGATTTTTCTAAAGAAATCTAAATGCCAGGACATAGGAATATTATAAAATTGCTTTTTATAGTTTTTTGCAAATTGAATGCACAGCAAAAAAGTTATAATTTGTTTCTAGGCATCCAGATTCTCCCAATTCTTCTTTCAAATATTTCTTCCTGGGGAAACCTTTGCAATAATATTTAATTTATTGTTTCCCTTCCCTAGAAAGCTGTTTAGTAAAAATCTGCTTTGGACTGTCCAAATCTAGTGAGTTCACTTAAAATGCTTTGTGGAAATGTAATGAAAATGTACAGTCTTTTAAATAAAAGGTGCTGAGTTAACTGAATATTCATATAGAAAAAAGTGTATCTTGGCTCCTACCTCACCACACACACACACACACACACACCCATTACAAATGGGCTGAAGATCTAAAAGAAAATAATTTTTTCTACTAAAACATATTTTTGTAGAAAATTTAGTAAGAATATCTTCTTTAATTTGGAGTAGATTTCCTAAATATGGCACAAGAATAAGTAAGCATAAAAGAAATAAGTTGATAAACTGAAATATTAAAAATCAGAACTTTCTTTTCATCAGAAGACACCATAAATGAGAAGACAACATGTAAATGGGAAAATATATTTGCAATACATCCACCTGACAAAGAACTCCTGTCTAGAATATACAAAAGATTCCTATAAGTCAGTATGAAAATTACAGATGACCACTGCAAAAATTGGCAAAAGAACTAAAGATAATTTTTACAAAAGAAAGGAATCAAATAAACCTGAAAAAGTGCTCAACTTCAATAATCCGGTAAATACAAGTTTAAATCCACAATATGCCACAAAAACACATCCTTACCTGAATGGCAAAGGGAAAAGGCTAAAACATACCAGACTGTGGAAGTGTAGTTAGGTATAACTACTGTGGAATATTATTTGTCAGTATGCACTAAAGCTGAACTAAAGTTGAAGGTTCCCCTGATTGGGCATTTTAACTCCATAGTATGTACCTGATTGAAATATAGGTATGTGTTTTTCAAAAGACATATATTAGAATGTTCACAGTATCACTGTCTGTAATAGCCTAAAATTGGAAATTATCAAGATCCAGTAACAGAAGCAAGGATAAATACATTATGATATATTCACACAGTGGAATATGATAGAGCAATGAGAATGAATGAACTACATTTAACATGCCAAAAACATGGATGAATCTTAAAAGCATAATTTCAAACAAAAGAGCCCGGAAATGAAAGGGTTCATGGTTTCATTTATACCAAGCACAAAAGATGCAAAAGATGGAAAACTAATCTATAGTGTTAGAATTCAGGAAAGTAATTTCAGATTTGGGGGTAAGAGTGTTAGTATCTAGAAGGGGCACAAGATGAACTTCTTGATAGTGGTTCTTGATCTAGGCACTGGTTATACAGTTTTGCACAGTTTGGGAAAATCCGTTGAGGAGTACATCTATAATATGTGCACTTTTCTGTGTCTATATTATACTTCAATGAAAATGACTCAATCTTTAACCTGAAAGTTGACTGGGAGTTAAAGTTTCAATTTTTTGTAGGTTAAAAAAATGCAAAAATCTTTTGAATGTACCTGATACTGTAATATATACTACCACATATGGTGGCAGGTACAATGTTACAATCTGGAAGATTATCAGAGAATCCTAGAGATTGTGAAATCCTCTATTTCAGACTCATGATTTTGAGTTAACTATTTATTGTTGTTTTTATTAAGTAATATCTATTCAGCAGGCTCAGAGGTGTCAAACTGCTTACACAGTTGATATGGGTAGTATATCAAACCTCTCTGAGTTGTGTAGGAGCCCTACTTCACACTAGAATCATGGAACTGCCTGATTCTGTTTGATTCAATGTAGAAATTCCATTTAAATCTAGCCCCAGAGCTAAATGTAGTCTAGTGTATCACTGAAGAATTAACTTCCGAACATAAAGGAGGTGTCTCCAAAGACTTACGATGAGCAGGCTAAACGTATATATATTAAAATCACCATCATGTCAATATGACGTGTACTGATATGTATGATATATGTATTGAAGGCTCTCTAAGCTTGAAAAGCTTTCCAAGCATTGTTACTTTGAAACTTAGCTGAAGGTCATCATAAAAGAAATTATAATGTAAGAATAGGAAGAAGCACACACTCTCTGTTCTGTTAAGTTTCTCATCTTTGAACTATAATTTCTAGAACAATTAGTGGAAGTAGGAAAACCATAACAATAGCAACCAGGAGCTAGAGAACTGAATTTCAGGCTAATTTAACTGGTAGCTAGGTGTGTGATCATGGGCAGTTGTTAAAATTTCTCAGGCATAATTTTCATCACTGGTTAAATAAAGAGATAGAATTTGGTTATCATTAATTCCCCTTCAAACTTCATGATTATGTAGTTCTTATCATAGAACCAGCATTTACATAAATGTATTTCATGCTTGCTTTTCTGAAAGTCTATATCTCATTACCCCCTCATTTTTTTTTTTTTTACTTTATCTGGACCAAAAATTGATCTTTACTGAAACCTGAAATTCAGCTAACTTCAAGCTTATTCATTTACTGTGAGGTGTGGGAAATATAAATAGAAAATTACTAATTTTGCAACTAATTTAAGTACCTCTAATGATCAGCAATTATCAGAAATAAAATGGTGTGAGTAATACTTTATAAGCCTCGTTAATTAATAAAATCTTTGCTTGTGCTTGACAAAATTAAATACAAAGGAAGCACTTATAAGTAATCTCAAAATTACCACAATAAGTATATTTATAAAAATGTCAATTCAAGCTCTGGCTAATGTTGAGAATAAGTTGAATTTGAACCAGCGTTCAAGTAGTAATAACATTCAATTCATGAAGAATTTATCATATATATATTCTATCTTAAAATTATGTGCCTAAAATTGATGTTCAATTTCCAAACCTCCTTTCTTAAATCAGCTCTCTAGAAACTTTGTTCAGAAGAGTTTGAAGTTGTGCTAAAAATATAGTTATTTTTTAGCATATTTATTTTACTTTAAGATTAGACTTAACTAAATGAAATAGCTTTGTTAGATAATTTTAGAAAATAATCAAGCATACAAAATAAGGTCAACAATAGGAAAATTTGAAGAATGAAAAGGAAGAATATGAAACAATTAAACCTTTTGAACTTCTTTGGCTTTTGAAGAATTCAGCCGATAGATGAAGAAACTACCAGAAATTATTCCATTTGTAGATACCAGGTGAAATTGAAGAGTTCACGTACACAAGAAAGATAAATTACACAGGCAGTACTTCTATCCATTTCCTAATTTTAAAGAAATGAGAAAATTAAAGAACACTATTGTAAGAGAAAAATCTATGTTAAGTACAATCCATAAACATCTTTAAAATGGTAAGACCTTGGTAAGGAAAATAAAAGATGTAAATGTCTGACACCCAGAAAACTAAAATTTTTAGAGTGGAAAAAATCATTATATAGCAAGTCTATAACAGAAGTATTTATTGACTTATAATATCAGTACAAAAGGTTAAGATCACGTAACACTAAAAAAGTAAGTTCAAAGCCTCTCTACTCAGCCTTGCCAAAGAGCTTTCAATAGCACCTCTATTCTGCCTGGAAAGGATAGCTGGGAAAATGGACAATTTCTGCACCACTGAAAACCTGAAGCCATTGTTATCAGTATAAAAATACTTGGATGTGGACAACAGAGCTAGAAACTGGGCTTGGCTGTTCCAGGAAAGAGCTTGAAAGAAAAATCTCCCTCTACAAATGCACTAGAGATAACCTGATCCAAATGGACAAATAATCCAATTACTGTACAAGAAGTTCTTAAAAGCAAAATCATCTAAAGCAGAAGCTACACAAAGGAAGACTAGAAAGTTCTTTAGGGATTATACAGTGGTGATGTTAAATGGCTGGTTTGACTTCTTCAAATCAATTTCTTTAATAATTTTTACAAAATAATTTTAAAAACCCATGAGTTCAAAAGTTGTATGTATTAACTCAATAACTAAATTCTTCTAGCTCATTAGTAGGCTGCAAAATACCTGAAGTAACAAATGAGCAGGGGTAATTGGGGTAATAAGAATTTATTTGAGAATTCAAATAATTTAAATGTACTACATATTTTGTAATGTATTTTCATGTGAAGCTATCAAAAATACATTCATTCTTTCAATCACTTTGCCCTTTTAAAATCTACATGCATTTCAAATAAGATTAAAGCAAACTTTATGATTCATTGAATTTTATTCATCAACACATTGCTTTTTAAGAGTTCTTTGATGTTTGAGAAACCTTGTGTGTCTTTTGGATAAGCCTTCTTAAACCTTTTTCCCTCAAGTCAGAAAGTTATACTTCACTAACTATAAAGAAACATCCAGGGACTAAAAATTGCCTTGCCACAGAGAACCCGGGATATTCCAAAGAGGTGCCAACAGAACATCTTCTTTATCCACAAACTAAACAGAAGTAAGGGAGCAAATAGTTGACAAGTGATCAGTGTATTGGAAAATAATCAACAGCAGAGAAAGAAACTAGAAATCATATTGCAAGGCTGGAAGAAAATATAAAAATAAAAATACTGCTTCAAAAGTAAGGGTACTGACAAGATATATGATGAAAATGCACTCTAAATGGGATATGTCCAGTGTAAAAAAAGGTGAAAAACCAAGAAAAGTGATCTTTTTCCTTGGATTTAACTTTAGAGAAAAACAAAGAAAAAAAAATTGTACCCCAAATTGAGTTTTGGCTATGAATGTTTTAGGAAGAACTTGAAAAAAATAGTATTTTTTTAATCTCTAATACATTAATATTTACCACTTTGCCCACTAACAAGAGATCATTAGCCATGTCAATTGCACCATAGATAATATTTACCTTTGACCTAAGGGATATGCTGGAAAATGTATATACTACATGCTTATCACATTTTTTTTTACCATAGAATATAAGCTAGAAGGTTTAACATTAGAAAAACAAAGCAATTCAAACATGTTCCATGAAAATTATGGGCAATAACAGTATGATGTAGCAGAAAATTAGGTGTATTTTATGTCAGAAATTCATGGCTATGAATCCTGGATTGATTTAATCATTCTCAAATTCCATTTCCATATTTGTAGGATAGTCACTAAATTATACTAAAATGTAAATGAAACAATATGTGGAAAGGGTCTAGGACTATGTCATTTCTCAACAAAAGATTGCTATTAAAAAGGATTCTGCAGAGGAACTGATGATGGATTTTGAACTAGAGAAAGCAGAAAGGATGATCTTCTCAATGTAGGTGGTGAGTTTGAGAGTGAGAAACTGCCACATCTTCCCTGTATAAATACATGGTTTGTGCACCAAGTGACTCTATGGTACTCGCTTGATAAGGCTTGCACACTGAAAGAAGCGCCTGGAGTTGTGCAGTTCCCTAGTTTCACAGTCAGCCAGGATAGTCCTGCAGACTACCCGGCAGACAGTGGTACATTGATTACTTCTCCTTTCCTATTCAAATTAATTCAGTATAAACTTATTGCCAGGTATTAAAATTTTCAAAGGTAAATAGTGCATGATTTGTTGTTATTAGGCACACACAAAAAAAGAAGGTCACAGTAAAGAAGGTCAATGCTTTCAAAAAAATTTTAAAGGGATTACTGGAGCACAAAAGTGGGACTCCAACCATAGTTTTGGGAGGGAGGATATTAAAGAGGGTCATACAAGACTGATGAGGAGGTGAGTAGATAGCCTTAAAGAATACACGTGGTCGGGCTTCCCTGGTGGTGCAGTGGTTGAGAGTCCGCCTGCCGATGCAGGGGACACAGGTTCGTGCCCCGGTCCGGGAGGATACCACATGCCGCGGAGTGGCTGGGCCCATGAGCCATGGCCGCTGAGCCTGCGCGTCCGGAGCCTGCGCTCCACAACGGGAGAGGCCACAACAGTGAGAGGCCCGCGTACCGCAAAAAAAAAAAAAAAAAAAAAAAAAAAGAATACACATGGTCCAATCAAGTGGAAGAGTGTTGGTTGTAAAAAGGAGACACCCAGAGTCATAAATAATCTAGGTGTTTGGGAGGCTACTAGAAGTTGGATATATCTAGATAATTGATTAGAAAGATAAATGGACTGTAATGTTGACAGTAGATACACTAACAAGACAAAAAAGACTAGAAGAAATCAACTGGTGGTGGCTTAACTTCCTACAATGCCAAAGAATTATTTATCCAAAGGGAATCTTCACTTTTCAAATACAGTATAAAACAGTCTTGCCCAGCTGACCTGTGTCACAATCCCTTATCATCACACTGAATCAAAGCTGGGGAATTTGTACTGAGATACTGCCTGTCTTGGGCTTTTAGAGAGAAGATAAAGACTTCAAATATTGAGTGACTTCATTGGTATATCAATAATCATGAAACAGACCAGACAGGGTCTGGTATCAAAATATTGCATGGGAAGTGGCAGTTTAAGACAGTAAATGAAAATCCCTTCATGCCGAGGCCCATGGATCTCTCATTTGTCAAACAAGAGAACTGAATTAAATCTGTATTTCCAATATTTTTGACACAATATGATCTTGTTAATATATAAACTAGTAAATCTAACTAGGAATGATTTTTTTTTTTTTTTTTTTTTTTTTTGGCGATACACGGGCCTCTCACTGTTGTGGCCTCTCCCGTTGCGGAGCACAGGCTCCGGACGCGCAGGCTCAGCGGCCATGGCTCATGGGCCCAGCCGCTCCGCGGCATGTGGGATCCTCCCGGACCGGGGCAAGAACCTGTGTCCCCTGTATCGGCAGGCGGACTCTCAACCACTGCGCCACCAGGGAAGCCCAGGAATGATTTTTAAGTGCTTTTGTCATTTGGGTGCTCAGTATTTACATTTAATTGATTATAAATTAAAAGTACGATTTCTTAACACATTAGTTTCGTAGGGCTGCCATAATAAATTACCAGAAACTGGTAATTTATAACTGATTTAAAACAACAGAAATTTATTATTTCAAAGCTAGGAGGCCAACGTCTGAAATCAAGGTGTTGACGGGGAGATGCTTCCACCAAAGGCTTCAGAGGAGAATCCTACTTTTCTTCCAGATTCCGGTGACTCCAGGGTTGCCGTGGTTTGGAGCTGTATCACTCCAGTCTCTGTCTTCATTTTCATAGGACCTCCTCCACCATGTTTCTGTTTCTGTTTTCTTTTCTATATCTTTCTTACAAGGTCACTAGTCACTGGATTTAGGACACACTCTAAACCAAGATGATCTCATTTCAAGATCCTTGTCTTAATTACATCTGCCAATACTGTCATTCCAAATAAGGCCACATTCTGAGGTTTTAGGTAGATATATCTTTTCAAGGATCACTATTCAAATCACTACAGTCACCAACAAATTATTGAGTGATATTCTTATTTTTGCTTCTCGATATGAAAGAATAGCTTGTATCAGACCGTTTCTCCAGCTAAGAACTTTGAAATCTGTATACAATACACAAAAACATCAGATCTAAGACCAAGCAGAGAATAACTTTGGCAGCCAGGACTTCAAAGAAGCCAAGATGTGGGGAAAAGCAGAAACATCTTGAGAAGAGCCAGACTGTCTACCACTTAGCCTCCTGTCTATTCATAAGAGCAGAGGCTGAAATGCTAGGCAGAAGGTCATGGCTTGGAGCTTTTGACAATCTCATGGCATGAGGGAGACAAAAATAGAGTGTAGGGTGATCAGTGCAGTCAGGATTTCAGTGACTAAAATTTTGAAGAAAAGGAAGCAACAGATTTTAGCTTCTGGAAATATTTTTGAAAAGTATTTGTGGTTTCATAAATGCTACCTCACAACTGTTGGAATGGCTATCATCAAAAAGAAATAATTAACAAGTGTTGCCAAGGATGTAGAGAAAAAGGAATTCTTGTGCCTTAGTGGGAATATATATTGGTACAGCTACTATGAAAACAGTATAGAGGTGTCTCTAAAAATTAAAAGTAGAACTACCATATGATATAGCAATTCCCCTTCTGGATATATATCCAAAGGAAATTAAATCAGGATCTCCAAGAGATACCTGCACACCCATATTCATCACAGCATATTCACAATAGCCAAGACAGGGAAACAACCTAAGTGTATATATATGGATAAATGGATAAAGAAGATATGAAATTGATAAAGAAGATATATATGTATATATCTCATATATAAATATATATATGCACACATACACAATGGAATACTATTCAGCCATGAGAAAGAAGGAAACCCTGCCTTTTTATGACAACATGGATGAACCCTGAAGGCATTATGCTAAGTGAAATGTTAGACAAAGAAAGATAAATAATGTATGACATTACTTATATGTGGAATCTAAAAAAGCTGAACTCATAGAAACAGAGAATAATTGGTGGTTGCCAGGGCCTTGGGGTGGGGGAAATGGGGAGAAGTTGGTTAAAGGGTACTAACTTCTAGTATAGATGAATAAGCTCTGGGCACCTAATGTGTAGCATGGTGATTGTAGTTAACAAAACTGCATTATATACTTGAAAGTTGATAATAGAGTAGATCTTAAATGTTCTCATCTGAAAAAAGAAATAGTAATTATATGAGGTGATGGAGGTGTTAGTAAACCCTACCATGGTAATCATTTCATAATATATAAGAGTATCAAATCAACATGTTATACATCTTTAACTTACACAATGCTAAATATCAATTATATATCAATAACGCTGGAAAAGAAAAAAAAATAAAGATGATTACAGACAATTCAATGTGTTCCTAGTTACTCAAACTTACGCTATTACTTATACCATTTCCTTTGCTTATACTGTATATATTTTGGTAACTCCTCTGTAACAGTGGAGTTCCATCATACATAAACACATTTAATGTACTTAAATTCAAATAAATATGCTTAGAGAAATGTAAACATATCCCTTCCCCAGTTCAACACACAAGCACAAAATAAATTACAAACCATAACCTAAAATCTTGTAGAGCTTGTGAGTCCCTTCTGAATGGTAAGGTGAGTATGTGATCTAAGCAATGGATGCAATCAAATCTGAACTAGTAAATGTCTGTCGGCCAAAACCAATGGAAAACATTATGTGAGTAATTTAACATCTCCCTGACCATTAATGAAGAAGTGAGATATTTTGTTCAGCTGGCCATGAAATTTGTTGTGATAGCCTTTATGTGAAGAATCGTTTATAGAGGAACAATGCCTAATGAAGAGTTAAAAGTACTGGTCTATAGAAAAGAGTTAAAAGAATAGTCTATAGTCTAACAGAGATCAGAGAAAATCCTAATTTTATTCAAGTTTTTCTAGCAATGAGACATTTGAGAGATTAGATTTCTGAATATTGTTTCTCTCTGAGATTATTTACCCTACAGTACTATATAGAGTAGACATCCTTACATCCCTAGGACTATGCAGGATTATATATACAAACTGTATACCACATTTTATGGATGAGTGTAAGCATCTCCAGTAGGGTTATTTTGTTTATGGATGACTTTTGCATTATGTGCTGATCTTAGAAATTAACCTGCTACAGCTACCTTATATGCTGAAAGTCCCTTGTATATTTAAATACTACACCCAAATGCTATTTTTTTGGGAAATCTTCCTTTTTTTAAAATCCCATCAGGATAAGTAAGATTTCCTTAGTTTGTTGGCAATTTCACCAACCCTCTGCCCAAGCACTTATCTCTGCTCTCTAGTTAGATGTTTGATTAGATTGTGAGATTTTCTAGGGCTGGGATTGACTTTTATTTGTTGGTTCCACTTGGCTTACAGCACCATGACGGTAGCATGCTATGTGTTAAAGGCATTTGCATTAATTAATTTTAAAGTCTGTTTTTCCAAAGGGCAATTTGATGACTCTCACACAAATATAAAATGAACATGTGTCAGAAACTTTATTCAGCTCATTAATTAATGAGAGAATCAAATCGGTAAGATAGTATAACCAGTGCAAAGAACATTTGAGAAGGAAAGTCTGTGTGTGCGTGTGTGCACGTGCGTGATTTAATCAGGGAAGTTACGAATATTTCTGGCTTATATTCAAAATGAGTGAATGTATTACAGTATAATAAAAGTCTACAATCTAACATATGCCTTCACTTAGTCTGAGGGCTTTAATCAATAGTAAATAGTGATTTGATATCAGTATATTCCCCTAGAAAATGCTTAAGTGGCTTTTACTCCTGAGTGATACTGAAAATATATGCTTTCTCTAAGCCACAGAACAGCTGCCAACTGGCTTGAGCTGATGGGTTGCATTACCAAACCCTTGTACAGTGCAGAAGGTTCTGGAACTGGAGTGAGGAGGCTCCAGTTGTGGTTTAGTTCCTCTACTAGTGTGAAAACGCTATATAATTTCAACTGAAAAACATTATGAAAAAGGCAAAATTATGGGTATAGTATATTATTCAGTGGTTGCAAGAGATTTAGAGGTAAGAGAGGGATGAATAGGTAAGGACAGAGGATGTCTCGGACACTGAAAATACTTTGTATGATAATGACGGACACATATCATTACACATTTGTCCAAACCCATTAACTGTGCAACACCAACAGTGAACCCTAATGTACACTGTGGACTTTGGGTGATAATGACTTGGCAATGTAGGTTCATCAATTGTAATAATGTATCACTTTGGCTAAGGAGGTTGATAATGAGGGAGGCGATGCCTGTATGGGGTCAGGGTGTATATGGGAAATCTGTACTTTCCACTCAGTTTTGCTGTGAACCTAAAACTGCTCTAAACAATAAAGCTTATTAAAAAGTAACTAAATAATTTCCCTTAAAATATATTTCCTACTTTTTTTTTACCTTATTCTAACTTTGTCTAATTTTTCATAAAGGAGTAAGTTAGTTTCTTCTTACTAAAAGTATCTGTTAATTGAATGTAGCAGCATTTCTTCTAAGGGGTCACCAGGTAGGTGCTGATTCTATTAACTTAGAAATTCAGTTACACAAAATGACCAATTTTACTATTATTGCCAGATAATTGAGGACTCACTGTAATGGTTTAGTGACTTGATTTCTCACCATTGTGTTAATATGCTGTATAACTTGTTCTTTGAGAATGGATTACCTTTGACTATTTTAGTGGCAGTAAAATCAATGCTTATAAAGCACAAGATTACAATAAAAATCTCTAAACTCTAATTTAAGTCAACTTGGAAATGGAAAATAGGGATTTGTATTTTTTTAACATCTTTATTGAGGTATAATTGCTTTACAATGGTGTGTTAGTTTCTGCTTTATAATAAAGTGAATCAGCTATACATATACATATAACCCCATATCCCCTCCCTCTTCCGTCTCCCTCCCACCCTCCCTATCCCACCCCTCTAGGTGGTCACAAAGCACTGAGCTGATCTCCCTGTGCTCTGTGGCTGCTTCCCACTAGCTATCAATTTTACATTTGGTAGTATATATAAGTCCATGCCACTCTCTCACTTCATCCCAGCTTACCCTTCCCCCTCCCTGTGTCCTCAAGTCCATTCTCTACATCTGTGTCTTTATTCCTGTCCTGGCCCTAGGTTCTTCAGAATAATTTTTTTTTTTTTAGATTCCATATATATGTGTTAGCATATGGTATTTATTTTTCTCTTTTTGACTTACTTCACTCTGTATGACAGTCTCCAAGTACATCCACCTCACTGCTAATAGCTCAGTTTCGTTTCTTTATATGGATGAGTAATATTCCATTGTATGTATGTGCCACAACTTCTACCTAAGTGTCCATCAACCGAGGAATGGATAAAGAATATGTGGGATTTGTATTTTTAAACAATAATTAGGAGATGACAGTTTACCATATGAACAATTAATGGATTTATTAATCATTTTTAATAAGAAATAAGGATGCATACAGTGAACTTGTCAGTGTTTATATAAACAATAGGATGTTAGAACTGGAATAGACCAGGGAAGTTGTTGGTTGCAACTGATTCATTTTACAGGTGAGGAAACTGAGGTGCACTCATAAAGCTTGTTAGTTATTATGAAACACTAAATGGATAATGAAGTAATATGAAGTTTTACAAGAACACAGCACTTCCTTGTATGAGTTATAATCATTGTCCAGTATTTGACTGTGCTATTTGTTGTATTATTAGAGATACACTGGATAAGCAGTATATATATTTTTTACAGTCAGTAAAATTAGTATTTTGAACCAAAAATGACTCATAAAACATAACCAACTTCACTATATGTGGGTTTCCACCTACCAAATTCACTGGATTTTAAAAAGTGGAAATATTTTGAGGTAGGCGAAATAGGTTCCTGGGGAAAATATATGAAACCTATGATTCACTCTGAAATAAAATTTTATCACTCCCAAATTTATGTTTTCTAATCTTGATGAAGAACAGCTTATCAGAAGATTGTATTATTTTTTGTAGTTTTCGTAGGTCCAGGCCTTTTCTGTTAGTATAAAATATGGTGGTTTAGAAAGCTGGAGACTTTAATATTCTGTTCTGAGAAAATGATCAGGGTTGAGGAAAGTGGAAGAAGAAAGTACTATCTGTGTCTCATGCTTCCACCTCCAAAATGTGTGACTATATAAAGAAAAATTACATCTTCCCTAATGTGGAAAAGTTAATAATTTTTAAAAGATCTCATGATTGGCAAAACAGATCTCAGAAAAAGAAAAAAAATATAAACTGGCTGATGAATTTAAACAGTAGGATGTTGAACTGCTTCAAAATAATAGTTCTGAAGGGATGTGAACCTGATTCCTTTCTGACTTGCCCATCCTCCAGGGTCTTGGTGCTCTAGCCAGGTGTCAGGCCTGAGGCTCTCAGGTGCGAGAGCCGAGTTAAGGGCATTGGACCACCAGAGACCTCCTGGCCCCACTTAATATCAATTGGCAGGAGCTCTCCCAGAGACCTCCGTCTCAGTGTTAAGACCCAGCTCCATTCAACAACCAGCAAGCTCCAGTGCTGGACCCCCCATGCCAAACAACTAGCAAGAAAGGAACACAACCCCACCCATTAGCAGAAAAGCTGCCTAAAATCATAAGTTCACAGACATGCAAAAACACACTAACGGATGTGGTCCTGCCCACCAGAAAGAAAAGATTCAGCCTCATCCAACAGAACACAGGCACCAGTCCCTTCCACCAGGAAGCCTATACAACCCACTGAATGAATCTTACCAACGGGGTGCAGACACCAAAAACAATGGGAACTATGAGCCTGCAGCCTGCGAAAAGGAGACCCCAAACACAGTAAGTTAAGCAAAATGAGAAGACAGAGAAATACACAGGAGATGAAGAAGCAAGGTAAAAACCCACCAGACCAAACAAATGAAGAGGAAGTAGGCAGGCTACCTGAAAACTAATTCAGAATAATGATAGTAAAGATGATCCAAAATCTTGGAAATAGAATGGAGAAAATACAAGAAACATTTAACAAGGACCTAGAAGAACTAAAGAGCAAAAAAACAATGATGAACAACACAATAAATGAAATTAAATATTCTCAAGAAGGGATCAATAGCAGAATAACTGAAGCAGAAGAATGGATAAGTGACCTGGAAGATAAAATAGTGGAAATAACTACTGCAGAGCAGAATAAAGAAAAAAACAATGAAAAGAATGGAGGACACATTCAGAAACCATTAGGACAGCATTAAATGCATCAACATTCGAACTATAGAGGCCCCAGAAGAAGAAGAGAAAAAGAAAGGGACTGAGAAAATATTTGAAGAGATTATAGTTGAAAACTTCCCTAATATGGGAAAGGAAATAGTCAATGAAGTCCAGGAAGCACAGAGAGTCCCATATAGGATAAATCCAAGGAGAAACATGCCAAGACACATATTAATCAAACTATCAAAAATTAAATACAAAGAAAAAATATTAAAAGCAACAAGGGAAAAACAACAAATAACATACAAGGGAATCTCCATAATGTTAGCAGCTGATGTTTCAGCAGAAGCTCTGCAAGCCAGAAGGGAGTGGCAGGACATACTTAAAGAGATGAAAGGGAAAAACCTACAACCAAGATTACTCTACCCATCAAGGATGTCATTCAGATTCGACCGAGATATTAACATCTTTACAGACAAGCAAAGCTAAGAGAATTCAGCACCACAAAACCAACTTTACAAAAAATGCTAAAGGAACTTCTCTAGGCAGGAAACACAAGAAAAGGAAGAGACCTACAGTAACAAACCCAAAACAATTAAGAAAATGGTAATAGGAACATACATATCGATAATGACCTTAAATGTAAATAGATTAAATGTTCCAACCAAAAGACACAGACTGGTGGAAAGGATACAAAAACAAGAACTGTATATATGCTGTCTACAAGAGACCAACTTCAGACCTAGGGACACACACAGACTGCAAGTCAGGGGATGGAAGAAGATATTCCATGTAAATGGAATCAAAAGAGAACTGGAGAAGCAATTCTCATATCAGATAACATAGACTGTAAAATAAAGAATATTACAAAACACAAAGAAGGACTCTACATAATGATCAAGGAATCAATCCAAGAAGAAGATATATCAATTGTAAATATTTATGCATCAACATAAGAGAACATCAATATATAAGGCAAATGCTAACAGCCACAAAAAGGGAAATCGACAGTAACACAATCATAGTATTATTACCTCAACATAATAAATGCCATAAATGACAAACACACAGACAACATCTTTCTCAATGGTGAAATACTGAAACCATTTCCACTAAGATCAGGAACAAGACAAGGTTGCCCACTCTCACCACTATTATACAACACAGTTTTGGAAGATTTAGCCACAGCAGTCAGAGAAGAAAAAGAAATTAAATGCATCCAAATCAGAAAAGAAGAAATAAAACTTTCACTGTTTGCACATGACATGATACTATACATAGAGAATCCTAAAGATGCTACAAGAAAACTACTAGAGCTAATCAATGAATTTCGTAAAGTAGCAGGATACAAAATTCATGCAGAAATGAAACACAAAGCAACAGAAATCTCTTGCATTCCTATACACTAATGATGAAAAATCTGAAAGAGAAATTAAGGAAACACTCCCATTTACCATTGAAAATAAAGAATAAAATAGCTAGGAATAAACCTACCTAGGGACAAAAAAGACCTGTATGCAGGAAACTATAAGACACTGATGAAAGAAATTAAAGATGATACAAACAGATGGAGATATACCATGTTCTTGGATTGGACGAATCAACTTTGTGAAAATGGCTATACTCCAAAGCAATCCCTATCAAACTACCAATGGCATTTTTCACAGAACTAGAACAAAAAAGTTCACAATTTGTATGACAACACAAAAGACACCAAATAGCCAAAGTAATAATGAGAATGAAAAGTGGAGCTGGAGAAATCAGGCTCCCTGACTTCAGACTATATTACATAGCTACAGTAATCAAGACAGTAATCAATGAAACAGTAATCAATGAAACAGCAATCAATGAAACAGTAATCAATGAATCAAGACAGTAATCAATGAAACAGTAATCAATGAAACAGCTACAGTAATCAATGAAACAGGATAGAAAGCCCAGAGATAAACCCACACACATATGGTCACCTTATCTTTGATAAAGGAGACAAGAATATACAGTGAAGAAAAGACAGTCTCTTCAATAAGTTGTGCTGGGAAAAATGTACAGCTACATGTAAAAGAATGAAATTATAACACTCCATAACACCATACACAAAAATAAACTCAAAATGGATTAAAGACCTAAATGTAAGGCCAGACACTATTAAACTCTTAGAGGAAAACATAGGCAGAACCCTCCATGACATAAATCACAGCAAGATCCTTTTTGACCCACCTCTTAGAGAAATGAAAATAAAAACAAAAATAAACAAATGGGACTTAATGAAACTTAAAATCTTTTGCACAACAATGGAAACCATAAATAAGACGAAAAGATAGCCCTCAGAATGGGAGAAAATATTTGCAAATGAAGCATCTGACAAAGGATTAATCTCCAAAATTTACAAGAAGCTCATGCAGCTCAATATAAAAAAGACAAACAACCGAATCCAAAAATAGGCAGAAGCCTTAAATAGACATTTCTCCAAAGAAGATATACAGAGTGCCAACAAACTCATGAAAGAATGCTCAGCATCATCAATCATTAGAGAAATGCAAATCAAAACTACAATGAGATATCATCTCATATCAGTCAGAATGGCCATCATCAAAAAATCTACAAACAATAAATGCTGGAGAAGGTGTGGAGAAAAGGGAACCCTCTTGCACTGTTGGTGGGAATGTAAATTGATACAGCTAGTATGGAGATCAGTATGGTGGTTCCTTAAAAAACTAAAAATAGGACTTCCATACAACCCAGCAATCCCACTACTGGGCATATACCCTGAGAAAACCGTAATTCAAAAACAGTCATGAACCACAATGTTCACTGTAACTCTATGTACAATAGCCAGGACATGTCAGCAACATAATTGTCCATCAACAGATGAATGGATAAAGAAGATGTAGTACATATATACAATGGAGTATTACCAGCCATAGAAAGAAATGAAATTGTGTTATTTGTAGCGAGGTGAATGGACCTAGAGTCTGTCATACACAGTGAAGTAAGTCAGAAAGAGAAAAACAAATACTGTATGCTAACACATATATATGTTATCTTAAAAAAAAAACGTGGTCTGAAGAACCTAGGGCCAGGACAGGAATAATGATGCAGATGTGGAGAATGGACTTGAGGACACGGAGGGGAAAGGGTAAGCTAGGACGAAGTGAGAGAGTGGCATTGACATATATGGACTACCAAATGTAACATAGATAGCTAGTGGGAAGCAGCTGCATAGTACAGCGAGTTCACCTCCGTGCTTTGTGACCACCTAGAGGGGTGGGATAGGGAGGGTTGTAGGGATACACGAGAGAGGGGATATGGGGATATATGTATACATATAGCTGATTCATTTTATTATACAGCAGAAACTAACACAACATTGTAAAGCAATTATACTACAATAAAAATGTTAAAAAAATAATAGCTCTGTGATCCACTTAAGAAAAATAATTCTCAAGCTTAATTCCACAGGGCACCTTTGTTGGAATCAGCAGAGTGTTTGTTATAATGTTAGATTAGAAGAGGAATCAGTGTCAGGGTTCATTTTGCAGGCGTGGCTTTCCTAAATAAAAAGTTTACCTTAGGTTATTGTGTAGCTCACAAAGTTGACATAGAGGTCAGAAACAAAGGCTTGGTGAACAGGCAAAAGTTAGTGATAGTTGGGCAGCAGAGTCATGCTGTGGTGATGGGCATGTTGGGTTCCATTTCTGGCACCACTGTTATTGTACTCCTGTCACTGCCACCACTCTATTCCTGATGCCATCTCTTCTACTCTCTCTGAGAATTACTTCTCAGTCAGTTTTGTGTTTTTTCTGAATTCATTCTTGGATCATTTCAAATTATTGTCTTAAGTTAGTGCATCCATTGGCTAAGTACCTGTGTCTTAATTTCCTCCAAGTTTGAATAATGGATTACACAACCATCTGGAAACCAGTAGGAAAAAAAGAGAAAATAGCTGCCAACTACACTGGTCCCACGCTAGTGAGACCCATCCAACCTCTTGTAATAGGGAAAAATCTTTGTATTTTATTACAAGTTAATCACTAAAGAGATATTGCCAATAAGCTTAAATTATACATAATGGCCCATCTCTGGGAACCCTGCCTCTCAGGTACAGAGCATTAAGCTAAAACACCTTTGTTTAGCTCACAGGAAGCATCCTGACCAGACCTACCTGTGAATGACTGCAGGAAGGCAGAAATTAACACATCTCACCAGAGGCTGACCAGAACCAGGAAAAGTATGACTTTACTCTCTTCACTTTTAGTATAAAAGAAGCCTGCATTCTAATTCAGGCAAGATAGTTCTTTGGGAAATGAGTCCACCATCTTCTTGGTCTGCTGGTTTTCTGAATAAAGTCGCTAACCCTTACTCCAACAAAATGTCTCTCGATTTATTGGCCTGTCATGTGGTGAGCAGTATGAACTTGGACTTGGTAACACTATTGAATCAAAGTCTTAGAAGAATGATGAGATTTAGCATTTTTAAACAAATACAGTCAGTTCTGCTATAATGTGACATAAATGTTCTTGTAATTCACTGTACTATACAAAACCACACAATAATAACTTCAAGGACTTATAAGGAAAGTGAAGAAAGGAATACAGCACTAAAAATTTCATTAGTGATGCACTGGAAAAAGATAGGACACTAATGAACACAGCAGTACAGTTTGACACATGTTAAATGGCTAAGAAATACATAAATACTACAATAAAAATGGTCCTTTACCCTTAACAAGACCTGAAGTTTGCTTGTAGAAGTTTCATCAGGAGGGTTGTAGCTTGTGTTATTGGTAAGTAATGGAAGGAAGGTTATCTGAAATCAAGTGGAGAGTTGTAATACCAGATGTGCAGGAGTTTGGCTCAAAACACGTGTGCTGAAGTGAGGTAGCTGGTAGAAGTTTCAGGCCTGTGGTTGTGTGTCTTTTGTGTATTTCACTGTGGCTCAGTTCAGTTGGGTGCATTTTTGGGAACTCACCTGTTCTTCTCCAGGTGAAATCTCACATAAGCAAAGGCGAAATTTGCGTTATGCTCAAATGGTTACCTAATATACCAATAATTTGGAACAAATTCACACTTTGAAACAGATTTTCTAGCAACATTGACTGTACTCCTGTGTGATTTTTGTGTAAATCAAAGCATTCAGATCATTAGAGGTTTGGGTCTTCTCTGACTATGCCATATACTTTTCCTGTTAAATGCCCTCTAAGAGGTAGGGGTCATGATTTCTCATTCCCTCTCATTGGGCTAGTGTAGATATGGGAGAAGGGACACTTTCACCTTTTCTCTCCTGAATAACTCCTTGCTTTTCAAGAGTTGATTTACAAGTCTTCCCTGTAGACTTTGGAGTCACTGCAGCTATAATCTTGTATTTGCTCTCATCCAAAAGGACCCATTTCCCCAACATCGATGACTTCAGTACCTGACTTATATTTTTTCTTTCCACTCCACCACCTATCATCATCTTCAGTGATGTTTTAACTTCTTTTGTGGTGTCTCCATTGACAACTTGATCTCTTAGATCCTAACACTGAAAAGTTACCAATCTTCATCTTCTTTTCATGGCAGCCACTCCCACACTCCTCATCACCCTAGTCTTTTCATCGGTATCTCTGCTGCGTATTAGTAAGCCTGAATCAAGTGTGTGTCATTTTCTCATTTTTCTTTATTTTCAGGTGAAATTTAAGCATAAAAACATTGTTTAGCAATTCATTTCTTATTTGGTCTATCTCATTTGCCTATGTGCAAGTTATTAATATAACCATCAGAGCCTACACCTGGCCACATCATTGACTTGCTTTATCAAATGTGAATAAGAGCAGAATGTTGAGATTCAACCAGTGCTAGGAATGCTGCAACCTTATATCTTCTCCAAGTAAAAACTATATGAATTTTCTTTTAATACAAACATTTTTCTTATGTATTTCAGTCCCTGCTGTTGTGTTTTTAACTTTTAATTTTGTTGGAGAGATTAAAGAAAGAGGATCATTATGAGTCTTCTAAGAAGCCAAGGGATGGCAGTTAGATTAAAAGCTATTTATTCTGCACTTTGTATTTTCTTTGGTCCTTATTTTCATATTGAACATAAGGTATCTGCTGCACAGCTTGCTTTCAGAAAGATGAATTTGACTAAAAATCATACTATGCATTCATTCAATAAGCATTTATTTTTGAATGCCTCCTATAATTCAGGGTCTCTGCTAGCCCAGGGCACATAAAAATGAATAAGAAAAAAATTTTGCCTTTAGGGAGTTGTAGTGGGTTTCATGGTGCTCTGCCCATATAACATCACCCCAGCAGATGGAAATGTTGGCGATTGCCAGTTTTTAGCTGAGTCTCTCTTTGGTCCTTGTCCATAACTCACTTAAGGAGGCGTACCTCCCAGAGGAAGCCTGCATCTAATGACTGGTAAATATGGGGATTATTTCTCTTGCCCTAATTTGTGACAACTCTGAAGGGCCATTCCAGCTTCAGAGCTCCCATAAGATTGGCTGAGGCTTTTGTTGTCATTGCATCAATTCATGGCACAATTTCTCCCCCCTGTTTCCTCCACTCCCCCCCACAATCCTTGATCCCGAGAACACGAGAACACATTCCAGTGACCTTCCTGTATGCACATCTGTATTTCAGAGTCTGATTCCTGGAGAGCCTGCCTGCAATGAGAATTCACTGTCTGGCTGGAGGATTAGTAACTGTGATAATGTCTGTCACGTTTTATTTCATGTTCTTCTTTTTTTTGTGTGTTTTTTTTTGTTTTTTAATTTCCCTTGGAATATCAATGTCTTTGTTACTGGTTTCTAAAAATTCATTTATGACTAAGGATGTTAACCATTTGTCATGCAATGCAAATGAAATACTATGTCTTATTACCATCAATTTACTCTGGTGTTTTGTATTTTGGTTGTGTTTTAAAATATAATCTTGTTGTATTAAAAAAAAAGAAAATTAGTATAGATACCCCATGTCACCAACAGCATTAGCAATTGTGATCATATTTTGAAAATTACTCTAGTAGTGGTAACCCATGTCATTAGGATTGGGATGGAAGTGGGGTCAGGAAAGGTTTTCTAGAGAAGGTGACTTCTAAATTTAGATTTTTGTTATCAATAAGAGTTAAACAGAGATATGGGCAGGGAGGAGTGAAAGAGAAGGCCTTTCTGGACAGAGAAAACATTATGTGCAAAGGCAGACCTATAAGTGGGCTTGACACATTCAGGAAACTTCTGGTAGGCCAGTATGAATTAAGCATACTGGCAAGAGAGAAAGTGGGGAGATGTGATGATGAAGTGGAACTCAAGACCCAGTTCATGAGGGCCTTGCATCTCATGCTGAGGAATTTGCATTTTATTATGAAAACATGTGGACTTTTGAAGTTTTAAGCAAAAAACTTAGAAGGTTATATTGACAATAATGTGAACATGAGTTGGAATGAGGTGAGGGTGAGATGAGACATGGAGGTCCTTTAAGAAGATGTTGTGGAAAACCAAGTAGAGAAAGTGGATAATATCAGAGCAGACAATAGGATGCAATGAGAGGATCTGGGGATTCATTGGATGTAAGGGATAAGGATGAGGAGATCTATCATTCTAGGGTGAACTTGTAGGGAGCATAAAAGAAGGGATTTGAGGGAAAATATGTTAATTTTAGTGTTGTACACATGGAGTTTGAAGTATTTATGGGGTATCTGAGAGGATAGATTCAAGAGAAAAAGGGACAAAAGGAGAGAGAGAGACAGAGACATATAGGTTGTACTTGAAGCTGTGACTTGGGCTGCAGGGAAGAATGGACAGCATAAGGAGAGAGAAAACACAGTCGCTTTGGGGAAATCAACGTGTTAAAATAAGATGAAGGCAGGAGGTCACAGAGACAAGCTTCTAGAATTGGTGCTGTTGACATGGTTACTATCTACTTCATAACAAGGTGAAGACGTTTTTTAAGTTTTCAAGTGTTTTATACTCTGTGTATTTAAGTATTTTTCACAATAGTTTTTTTTGGGGGGGGCGGGACAATTACCTTTAAACTATAACTGAGGAAACTAACTTTAAGAAGGGTTCTGTGATACTACTCTTATTATATAGTAAGTTGATGGCTTGACCAGGCTATTAATTTGAAAGATGAGTGGAAAGTAAAGACCTAGGGAGAGTTCAAGTTAGTTTACAAGTCATTTCCTCCCATTTGCAGCAGAATATGACTTTAGTTATCATATCCTCACGAACCAAATTATTCTGAAAATATTTTCAGACATTCACATGTATGATATTTTCAACATCCCAAACTTTCCTTCCTTCATACTTCCTCCCCCCATAACATTTTTTTCTGCCCTCTTCTTCTGATTTGAAGTTAACAGCTATTGACAAAAACTATATACAATAAAATGTAAATATTGATGCTATACCTGATCTTTAGTAATTTTTTTAAGTCAAATCTTTTAATAAATGTATTCATAAGGCAGGTTATATAATCTCACATTAAACTACATATTATCTCAAAGTATGGCATATGACATCATTCATCCTCTAAATTATTTCTGCTTTTTAGCCAGTATGATTCTTAATATGGATGCATATGGCACACCACATATTCCAAACAAGCTGCAGTTCTTATTTTTTTTCTCCTTTGCTTTTTTCTTTATTTAGAATGAATGATTCATAGTAGCTTTCGGAACTTACAGGTATTTAACTAAGTGTAGGTTGTATGGTACATTTGTGACCATCAAACATTATGTCTTTCAGCAGGCAATTAAAAAGGGCAAAATAGTCTAAATTAATTTTTAAATACCTTCTTCCAATCATTAAGCACAGTGACCACAGCCATATTTTGTAAATGTAAAACACTGGAGTTCTCACAAGTATGCTTGTTACAGTCGTTTTTATTGATGATCTATCTGAGCTTCATTTCCTAGCTGAGAAACCTTGTCGGTCAATTTATTCCAACATAACACCATTTGGTTGGGTAGTTATTAATCCTGTAATTGTTCACAGCATGTCAGGAATAATTCAGTTAATTATTACAATATGTCTTACTTTGCTATGCTTCTCTATGTCAGAATACCCTTTGCATATATTGTAAGAAAAATCAGATGCTTATTTAAATTCTAGACATAAAAATTGATTACTAACTAAAAATATAAAAGAAAGACCTTTTTTGTTTGCCCTACATAGAATATCTGCTAGCCTAGATGCAGGTTGATGAATTATAACCTCCTGATTTTAATTGATCCATCATCTCTATTTTTTTTAGGAATCTGGAAGAAGGAATTATTTTAACTATTAGTTTCAATTAAATGTCATAGTGTAACAATTCACTCTCGATCATATTAAAAAGAGAATTTAATTTTTTTTCCAACACAATATATGGAAATAGAGCTAATGTCTACAGTTCCATTATGGCCATGAAATTAAATGATGTACAGCTAGGTAAAAAGCGTGATGATATACATAATAACTTTCATGCACAGAATTAAATTCAGTTAAAAGTATTTGGGGTTGGATATGACTGAATGGATTCCAGAATGTAAAACCCTATCAATAAAACATAATAATGTATGGATTATTACATTCTAACACTCACAATAGTTTATTTTAGTTCACTATAGAAATGGAAAATGCAATATTCATTATGTAGTACTGCACTTGCATTAAATCAAGTTCAGCAGGGGCCTTCCGTGAGAGAAAGGTATACAACCACTGAGTTACAGTTAGCTTCTGTAGCTAGCTTCTATCTTTCTATGAGCTTGTTAACCAAACTAACGTCCTTTTTTCAGGTCAAAGGAACAACAGTATTAATTGGCTGTGGCCAAAGGACTCTGCAGGAATATAAAGGCAAAGATGATTTCATTCCTGTTGATGACAGTGAAGGAGCAAAGAAACAAAATAATAAACACAAAAATGCATTCTATTTCATCAGATAAAAATCACAAGCGTTAAAGAAGAAACTGTGATATTAGCTGGAGGTCACTTAATTTGGAGTCATTTCACTCTAGATTTGCTACAGCGTTTTGCGAGTTTAGGCAAGTCATTAAATCTTAATTTACCTATAAAGATGGCATTTTGATACTTACTGGACATAACAATAGAATGATGTATTATAGTAGAACCTCTTTTTTAAAAAATGTTTAAGCACTGGACACATGTAAAAAATGATGGAGGCTCAAGAAGGAGGGGATATGGGAATATATGTATGCATATGGTTGATTCACTTTGTTGTACAACAGGAACTAACACAGCATTGTGAAGCAATTATATTCCAATAAAGATGTATAAAAAAATAAAAGCTACGGTAAAGGAAAAAAAGATTATAAATTTGCACCTAGAATATTTAGAATTACACACCAGTGTTAATGTATATTAACAATGAATTAACTTATTCACTACTTCTACTATCTATTGATTTTTCTGAAGTACTTCATAGCTTAACATACTTTATAATATTTTTGGTATACATGATTGTAGTATAATAAAGAATATATCTGGTCCTTGTCCCAGGTTCCTGGCATAGAGCTTCAAAAACCCGTGGAATTTTCTGAGTGAAGAGTGTTTTTGTTGAGCTAATGATGTGACTCATTGTTGGGCCTTATATAGCTTCAAGATGGGGAAACTGGTTCCCAGAAAGGCCAGCCACATATTAAAGGTTGGAACTTTGAGTCAGCCCGGCCTCCAGGAAGGGGAGGGGAACTGGAGAATGAGTTCTATCATGTGGCCAGTGATTTAACCAGTCATGCTTACATAATGCAACCCCAATACAAACTAAGGACAAGAGGATTAGTGGAGCTTCTTAATGGGTAACCCACTGATATCCAGGGAGGGTGATGCACCTGACTCCTTTGGGAGAAGGCATGGAAGCTCTGCATGTGGGACTGTCCCAGACCTTTCCCTTTGTGTCTCTTTCTTTTTTGGTTGTTTTTGACATATATTTTATAATAAAACTATATTTATAATCAAAGTGCTTTCTTGAATTCTTTGAGCTATTCTAGTGAATTATTGAAGCTGAAGGGGTTGTGAGTAACCCTGGAGTTTTAACTGATCAGGCAGAAGTGTGAATTGCCCCTGAGACTTATAGCTGGCATCTGAAATGAGAGAAGTCTTGTGGAGAACTGAGCCCTTAAACCTATAGAGTCAGACAGTAAGGGTAGTTAGTGCCAAAATAGTATTGCAGTACTGTACTTGGAGTGAAAATGGAATATTTATGATGGAGAAAACAATCAGAATATTTATTTTCCCTAAACATAACAGTATGATTGCAAACTGAAAAAAAGAAATTCCATAAAAGATTACTATAAGAAGTGTGCAACATAGCATATTCAATTTTCAAGGAAATATAAATTATATATAGTGCAAAATGCCTTGATGAAAGTCAGTTGAATTAAGCCATCTAATTAGCTCTGTTAAAATTTGAGAATGTAATTCTATTTTTTTAATTCACTGACTTTCAATAAATAGGTGTGCCAAAATTTTAAGGGACGATATGGTGGAATGTAAAACCTGATTATACTACTGCTATAAAAGTCTAGGAATGCTACAAAAATAATTATAAAATACTACAAATATTCCTTTAAATGCACACAGAACCTTAAATAAAGTAATTTAAATGTTTACGGAGTAAAAACAGAGAAAACTAAAGCCCTGTAAATATCCTATTTGAAGAAAGAGAGTGAGAATGATGGCAGGATGTTGGCTTAGGCCAAAGTGTGCTGAGGCTAGAGCTGGGAAAAATGTGTGAAGGTCACATATTTGAGAGTTGGAATATTTGGGGCTGCCTCCTTAAAGCTGTATCCTTGAGAGGTTCCATGCTCAGTAAAAATTTGTATTAGGAAGAAAAATCTGCCATTTTTTCCCCTGATAGTCTCGTAAATTTTGTTATCTGATCTTCCCTCTTATTAAATATATTAAAATGCATTAATGGATTAACAAGAATATAAAGCATACTCAGAGGCCAAAAACTAAGTAAATGCAAATCCTTTGGAGTAAACAGCAGTGGAGCTGGCTTAGGCCTTGAGGTTACTTGCCTCATGTGGTGAAAAATGCCATGGAATGCCCTAAAGGATTATTCTAGCAGAGTGCAGGTGATGATAAATAAACCTGTCACCTATGAGACTCCACTGTAGGAAAGATTTCTGTCTTGGTTCTGGATAGAGATGAAAAAAATCTTTGAAACTTCCTATCTAAAAACTGGTTCTTGGGGCTTCCCTGGTGGTTCAGTGGTTAAGAACCTGCCTGCCAATGCAGGGGACACGGGTTCGATCCCTGTCCGGGAAGATCCCACATACCGTGGAGCAACTAAGCCCGTGCACCACAGCTACTGAGCCTGTGCTCTAGAGCCCACGAGCCACAACTACTGAGCTCACGAGCTGCAACTACTGAAGCCCACATGCCTAGAGCCTGTGCTCCACAAGAGAAGCCACCGCAATGAGAAGCCCACGAACTGCAACGAAGAGCAGCCCCTGCTCGCTGCAACTAGAGAAAGCCCGCGCACAGCAATGAAGACCCAGTGCAGCCAAAAATAAATAAATAAAATAAATAAATTTATTAAAAAAATAATAAATAAAAAATAAAAACTGGATCTCAGGTGGCTTTGCAACTCAAAGTCACATTATGTGGCAGGTCTGATAAACTCAAGACAGATACCTGGCAGATAAAAAAAATAATAATAATCCTCTCTGGAGAGATAAACATTGCATAGCAGAACTCAGATAATTTTCACAGATAAAGTTTTAAGAAATATGAAGTCTCAGAGTGAAAAATTTCAAAACATTCAAGCAAACAAGTCATCACTGATTGTATTCAGCAGAAATAATAGATAACAGAATTAGACCTGCTAAGAATTCACATATAGGAAATATAGAGACTAAGGAATTTATGGGACATCATCAAGCAGACCAATGTAAACTATATGGAACCACAGAAAGAGAAGAAAAAAATGAAAGGGGGATAAGACTTATTTGAAGATATAATGGCCCCAAACTTGAAGATATAATGGCCCCAAAAGTCCCAAATCTAGGATAAGAAATGGACATCCAAACTTGAGAAGTTCAAAGGGTTTAAAATATTTGGAACCTAAAGTGGTTCACACCAATACACATTATAATCCAAATATCAAAAGTCAAGGACAATTTTGAAAGCAGCAAGAGAAAAGTGACCCATCATGTGCAAGTGATCTCTCATAAGATTATAAGCAGATTTCTCAGCAGAAAAAGTAAAGCCAAAAGGGATTGGTTGGTATATTCAAAATGTTGAAAGAAAAAAAAAAAAAAACTGACAACCAAGAATACTGTATCTGACAAAACTGTATTACAAGAATAAAGGAGAAATATGGATCTTCCCAGATAAACTAAACTAGGAAAAGTTTATTACTACTAGTCTATCTAAAGAACTGCTAAAGAGAGTCCTTCAAATTGAAATAAAAGGCAGCTAGAAAGCAACATGAAAACATATGAAAATATAAAGATATCTGGTAATGGAAAATATATAAGTTTAGACAAATACATATGCGGAACTCTGTAATACTGTAATGGTTGTGCATAAATCACCTTTAATTCTGGCATAGAATTTAAAGGTAAAAGCATAAAATAACTAAAACAATAAAACTGTGTTAGTGGATACAAATTATTTAAAAAAATGTAGTTTGAGACATCAATAACATAAGGTGAGGGCAGAGAGATGTAAAGGAGTAGAGTTTATGTCTGTGATTGAAGTTAAGTTGCTATCAGTTTAAAACAATTTACAAAATAACAATGGTAAGTCCTTTCCTAACAGTAATTACTTTAAGTGAGAATGGATTAAATTCCACAATCAAGAGACACAGAGTAACTGACTGGATGAAAAACAAGACCCAACTAAATGATATCTACAAGACACTCACTTTAGATATAGGGAAATATATAGACTGAAAGTAAAAGAATTATAAAAGATATTCCATGCAAATGCTAACCAAAAGACAGCAGGGGTGGCCACACTTATATCAGATAAAATAGACTTTAAGTCAAAAACTGTTTTAAGAGAAAAAGAAGGAGATTATATAACAAATAAAGAATCAATTCTCTCAGAAATATAGCAATTATAAATAAATATACACCTAACAAGAAAGAATCCATATATCTGAAGAAAATATTGAGAGCATTAAAGGGAGAAATAGACAATAATATAATTATAGTAGGAGATTTCAGTACCCCATTTTCAATAAAGGATGTATCAACAGACAGAAGATCAATAAGAAAACAGAGGACTTGAACAACTCTATAGACCAATTGAGCTTAACAGATATATAGATAATATACATTCTTCTCTGGTGTGCATGGGACATTCTCCAGGATAGATCACATATTAGGCCACAAAAAGTCTTCTTTTTTAATTTTTATTTATTTATTTTTTTAATTGAAATACAGTTGATTTACAATGCTGTGTTTGTTTCAGGTGTACAGCAAACTGATTATATTGATATATACATATTCTATTTCAAATTCTTTTCCTTTATAGGTTATTACAAAATATTGCACATAGTTCCCTCTACTATACAGTAGGTCCTTATTGGTTATATATTTTATATACAATAGTATGTATCTGTTAATTCCAAAGT
Organism: Delphinus delphis; assembly: GCF_949987515.2. NCBI lineage: Eukaryota > Metazoa > Chordata > Mammalia > Artiodactyla > Delphinidae > Delphinus > Delphinus delphis. Next base: position 26,306,889 of record NC_082700.1, read on the forward strand.
CCTAACTGATCCTTCTCTGCCTTTTCCCTTTGGTAACCATAAGTTTGTTTTCTATGTCTGTGGGTCTATTTCTGTTTTGTAAATAAGTTTATTTATATCATTTTTTTTAGATTCCACATATAAGCAATATCATATGATATTTGTCTTTCTCTGTCTGGCTTACTTTACCTAGTATGATAATCTCTAGGTCCATCCATGTTGATGCAAAAGACATTATTTCATTTTTTTTTATGACTGAGAAATATTCCATTGCATATATATATACCACATCTTCTTTATCCATTCATCTGTCGATGGATATTTATGTTGCTTCCATGTCTTGGCTATATAAATAGTGCTGCTATGAACATTGGGGTGAATGTCTCTTTTTGTATTATAGTTTTCCCCGGATATATGCCCACGAATAGGATTAAAAGATCATATGGTAACTCTATTTGTACTTTTTTAAGGAACCTCCATACTGTTCTCCATAGCAGCTATACCGATTTACATTCCCACCAACAGTGTAGGAGGGTTCCTTTTTCTACACACCCTCTCCAGCATTTATTATTTGTAGACATTTAATGATGGCCATTCTGACCAGTGTGAAATTTAGAAGACTAAAATCACATCAAATATCTTTTCCAATCACAATGGAATTAAACTAGCAAAAGAAAAACTGGAAAATTCACAAGTGTGAGGAAATTGAGCAACACACTCTTGAAAAACTTATGAGTCAAAGAAATTACAGGGTAAATAGAAAATGTATTTAGACAAATGAAACTACACCATACCAAAACATATGAGGTGTAGTAAAAGCAGTACAGAGAGGAAGTTTATATGATAAATTTCTACATTTAAGTAGAAGAAAGATCAAATCAACAACCTGAATTTACACCACCAGAACCAGAAAAATAATAACAAACTAAACCTAAAGTTAGCATAAGGAAGGGAGTAATAAAGATTAGGAAAGAAATAAACAAAATAGAGAATAGAAAAACAAAAGAAAAAGAAGACAAAATGAAAAGATCAACAAAATTGATAAACTCTTAAGTACACCAAGAAAAACAGAGATAAGTTTAAAATATAAAAGTCAGAAATGAAAGAGGAGACATCACAGTTGATGGTACACAACTAAAAAGATCAAAAGAGACTACCATGAACAAGTATATTCCAACAAAGTAGATAACCTAGGAGAAATGGATAAATTTCTAGAAACATACAACTTACCAAGACAACATCATGAAGAGACAAAAAATTTGAATAGATATATAACCAATAAAGAGATTGAATCAGTAATCAAAAACCTCCTAATAGAGAAAAGCCCAGGACCCAATAGCTTTTTGGTGAAGAGACAATACTTTCTCCATTATGTAGCTTTGGAAGACTTTTTGAAGATGATTTGAACATGACCAAGTATACTGCACACTTAAAAATGGGTATGCTTGTACATTTTATGTTATGTGTTCACCACAATTTTAAAAAAGAGAAAAAAATGATTGAAAACATAATTTAAAGAATAAAAAAGAAAAGAATGAGAATCTAAAAGAATAATATATGTAGAATGATAAGTAAAAGGACCACATAGAACTTTTAAAACTAAAGAATATGGTCATTGAAATTGAAAACACAAGGATTGGTTGAGCTGAAGAGTCAATTAGTAAAGCAGAAAACAGATTGTAAAAATTACACAGAATGCAGCAGAGTGAGATATAGAGATGGAAAATATGAAGAGTTCAGAGACATGGAGGAGATAATGAAATGTCTAGCAAATGCCAAAAATAAGTTCCTGAAGGAGAAATAGAGGGAATGAGAGAGGCTCAAGGTTTAAGAGAGAACTTTGAAGAGAATTGCTGAAAGAACTGTTTACTCAGATTTAGGAAATACAAAGAATTCCTAGTGGATTAAATACAAGGAAATTCACACCCTGACACCAGTTATTTAAATTATTTGACTCTAGACTCAAAATAAAGATCTTCTGAGCAAAGAAAAAAAAGAGATTGTAAAAGCAAACAGAGATCTGTAAAGAAATAATAAAGAAACTTACAGCAGATATCTCTAAAGCAAAATTAAAAACCGTAAGAGATACAGTAAGATCTTCAAAGGGCTAAAATAAAAACAAATGAACCTAAAACAAGTTATAAAATCCAAGAATATAATTAAACAAGGAATATTTCAATGTAATTCCTTCTATTCATTTAAAGATGCCATTAAGTGAAAAGGCAAACTGCAGATGAATACTCATACGTGTACTGACATAGGACTTGGATTGAAGTAAAATAATTCCTACAAATACACAAGTAAAAAAACAGTCAACCCACTACAATAAAACGACAAATTTCTTCAATAGAACTTTAACACCAAAAGATGGCTAATGGGCCAATTAAAATATGAAAACATGTTCATAGTTGTAAGATTATCAGTTAAAATCCAAATTAAAGCCACAGTGCACAGCCATCAAAATGATTAAAATTTTAAAAAAGTGACAAGTGTTGGAGAGTCTATGGGTCAATTAGAACCCTCTGTAGAAGAAAAGTAAATGTGTTTTAATGAAAAACAATGTGTTATCTAGAGCACACTCTTATAAGTCATTTGATTTTAGCCTTTCTTTGTCCTCAAACTATTTTACAACAACGCATTGCCTGTATAGGACAAACTCTTTCCAGTAATCTGGTTCTATCTCTGTTTATTATCTTTCAGCCATTTTCAACTCTATATAAATATGTTTTTTCTTTGGATTCTCTTTTAAACTGATGATAACTTCAGCCTGCTTCTCTCATTGAATGTGTTAAATAAAATTTTAAAGTGTTCATTTTTATATCTGTATGATATATTATGAGAGCCATAATTCTACCCATTTATGAAAATTATTTTTACTCTCTTACACTGCTGGTGGAAGTATAAAATGGTAGCACTCCTTTAGAAAACTCTTTGGCAATATCTACTTAAGGTGTACATATTCATATACTATGTATGTATCTTTGCAAAATATGTGTATATATGCACTAAAGACAGGTGCAAGAGTGTTCATATTAAGACTTATTTGTAGTAGCCTATGACTGGAAGCAATCCAGATGTCCACAACAGCACAGTGGTGAAATAAATTGTGTTATAATCAAATTATGAAATGTATCCATCAATGATATTTGAAACAAACAACAAAAAGAGAAACCTCTATAAAACATGAATGGATATTACCATCATAATGTAGAATGAAAGAAGCCCAAACAAAACACTACATGTGTAATTCCATTTATATAAAGTTAAAAAAAAGGAAAATCTAATCTAGAAGTAGTTAACAACTGAGGACTATTGTTATGTTGAGGCAGGGGAATAAGAACTGAATGGGACATGAAGAAAGACTCTGGGGTGAGAGTAAAATTCTATTTCTTGCCCTGGTTTGGGTTTATTGATATGTTTACTGAACAAAAATTTATCAGAATCTGTATGTCAGTTTCATGAGCATTTCTCAATATATGTTACACTCCAACAAAAATATATACATATTTGTATATATAATGCATATGTCTGTCAAAAAAGAGGATAAAATAAAAACATTTTCAGACAAAGAAAATTATCTGACCCACAGACTCTAGCTAAAAAAAGTACTAAAATATATCTCATTAAGAAGAACATCATACTTAGAAGGAAGGCATGAGATGCAAGAAACAATTCTTAGCTGCACTCAAGTGTAAAAAATTAGAAATGCATTTATTTTGTGGGGCAATATTGTCCCACAATATTGTCTTAAAACTATCTTGATAGTAAACACTAAGCGAAAACATGTGTAATTACTATTACACATGCAAGTCTGGATGCAATATTGTCTTAAAACTATCTTGATAGCAAAAACTAAGGGAAAACATTTATAATTACTATTTGACAATTTTGACCTATGAAAACAAAAATTACATATACATTCAGTTCAAGTGAATGAGTGATTATTCAGGTTTTACTCTGAAAAAATGATATCATAGTATCATGACAATTTCCATTTTGTTTACATATTCCTGAAATATTTTTCTAACTTTACTTCTCAGAGGGTAGTGGCCAATTTTCAGGTGGGGAGACTCTGTGATACGAACTTGAGAGAGAATCAGATTGAGAGAAAGTTTTTACAATTTTTTCTTACAGGGACTTTTGAAAGTTTTATTATTTGTCTCTATGCCTTGACAGATAAGAAAGAGACTTGTCTATTTTTTTCTATTTTGAACCCTCAGAATTGAGAAGAGCTCAGAATGAGTAGGTAGGCATTAAATATTAGCATAAATGCACAAATGAATACTTCTATTTTTATAGCTGGTGTATCAGGAAGGCAAATAGAAACTTATATTAATTGAACACTTACTGTATTCTTGGCACTTTTAAATTTTTAATATTTATTAGAATTTCTTATAACAAAAGTTATATGTGCTTATTATTAATATCTACAAACATTCTAGAAATATGTAACAGAAAATGAAAATCCACCTAACCCAGTTCCCAAGGTTACAACCATTTATGTGTTGTGGATATTCCCCTAGATTTTTTCTATCATACATATTTACATACTATACATTTAAAGCCATCTTGAAAGCTAAAATCCAAGCCATTGATTTGGGCTTAGTATTTCTTTACTCTTTCATCACTGGAGTTCTTTTCTCTTTGCTCGATAGTGAAGTCCGACCCTTTCTTCTCAGAAATGATATGAAGGATTGAGGACATGTCTTATGAATAAGATCTAGAGAGTTGGTTCTCTCATCCTATCCTCACAATATCCCTATGAGTAGACATCATTAACCCCATTCTTAGTAAGAAACTCAGAGATATTAAGGAGCTTGTCAGAGGTTCACACAGCTAGTTGAACATTTAGTTTTGCTTCACTAAAGTATCTGTGCCCCATGGATCTTGGCTTGTCTTTTCTATACAATAGCCAAACTCAACATGAAAAGATGTCAGTTGCTCTAGACACCCAGAGTTAGTATTACATTGTTCAGTTACATGGAATGGTTAAGTAAAGCTTGTTTTCACACTTGTCATCAACTAAGAATAGTGTTTGAGTTTAAATTCAAATGTCAACACTTTAGTTTCATTTAAAATAATCAAACAAGGGGAAAACAGAAATGGACCAGTTTGATGGGATAAAGGCAGCACCTGGCACCAGTAGAGTAGAGATGTGTGGAGTTGAACATGTATGTCACACTAGCATAAGATAAAATATTAAAAATTATCTTCAGAGGAGAAAAAACTTAAATTATATGCACTAAGAAAGGATACATTATAAAATCAGTAATCAACTGAATTAAAAATTTAAAGGATGCAAAGAGATTTATCTAGAGACCCAGAGTTTTGCAATTTCCCCTCTAACAGGTTAAGGTTTTATTTCTGTCTTCTTGAAGGATCATGCAAATTCTCTATTAACAATCTGAGTGGGGCTTCCCTGGTGGTGCAGTGGTTGAGAGTCCGCCTGACGATGCAGGGGACAGGGGTTCATGCCCCCTGGTCTGGGAAGATCCCACATGCCATGGAGCGGCTGGGCCTGTGAGCCATGGTCACTGAGCCTGCGCGTCCAGAGCCTGTGCTCCGCAAAGGGAGAGGTCACAACAGTGAGAGGCCCATGTACCGCAAAAAAAAAAAAAAAAAAAAAAAAGCACACACAATCTGAGTGTAAAAAAATGTGAAAACACTTATTTGTAAATAAAAATTACTTCATTTGCTCTCTTCGTTATAGCAATGCCTCTTATGCCGAAGTATTTGTATGTTAACATGAGAGCTAGTTTGATAAAAGAAAGTATGCCTGAGGCCATTACAGAAGAAAAATGGTGACATGTTCTAAACCTTTACAAACAGAAAGCTGTAAGAGGCTGTTTAATCATTTGTCTTACAGAGCATATGTTCACATACATGTGTCTTAGAAACCTGAAGGCATCAACTGCATTTGTCACTAACTCCAACCCAATATTTGTTTTCAATCATTCTAACCCAAGAGGCCTGGACGATACAAACCCAGTTTAAAGGCTAACAAAATTGTCTTCCCCTCCATGTATTGCAACAAGTTATATACCTCATATAAACGGGGAGGACTTTACTGTCTCTCTGTTCTGGCAGCTCTTATTTTGTTCAGCTTTTCAAAAATGGTCTAAAAACAGTTGTTCCAAAGATTTAGATGTGTCTACAACATCCAGGTGGTAGAATAGGTTTATGTATCCCCCTGTCTAACTTGGACTGTAGTCATTTTTATTTTCTTTGGTGCAAAAAAGAAACCACAAGTGTTTTGCCGGGCATAAAATTAATACATCTGAATTGGTAGTGGGATCCAAGCAGTAGCCCTTTCTGGGAGGTGGCATGGCAGGAGATCCTGGGCATGGGTTTTGCAGATTGAAAGGCCTCGCCAAGGTCCAGACTTGGGCAGGTTATCCAGTCTCTCAGTATCTCATTTATTTATTTTTTCTATGAAATGAGGATACAACTACCTATTCCATGGTGTTGTTGCGAGGATTAAATAGAGGAATATCACACATGTGAATGAAAAAATTGCCTGCCATAACAGTAAACAAAGGATGTTGTAGCCATCAAGCCATCACATTACAGCTGCCCAATGGTGAGCCCTGAAGGAACTTGGGATAGAACCAGGATGCCCACCATCAAGCCATCAGCCACTGCAGCCACCCCACAATAATGCACCATGAGGAGACTCAAGATGAGAAAGCACAAGATACTGGCCCCAGATAGCTGAAGTGTATATTAAAGGAACGATTTCAGTGATCCCAGACTCTTGCATCTTCCCATAAATAGAAAAGTGCTAAATTCCTTAACTTGAGATATCTGGTTTTCTTTAATTAACAGTAATCTTTTGATGTGCTGCCTAGCTGGTCTTTGTTGCAAAAACTCCTATACTCCTTCCTCTTTGGAACAGTTTCTCAGTGTTATCTGAGATGTTGTGTCTCAGGCTTAATCCTCAGTTTTGTCCAATGAGTAAAACATAACTCTCAACATTTAGATTGCGCAATTTTTTCAGTCGACACACACAAAATAATTTCATCATACATGTAAACTCCTTTCCCCTCTATAGATGTCGATTTGATTAGCTTCCCCTTGACAAAAATACAATATTGACCTTTTCCTTACCAAGTAGGATACGGAGTAGAATCTCCTAGAGTTCACCCTACCAGGTTTTTATGCTTGCCAAAATGATGTATAGAGATGGTTTGACTCTATGTTGAAGATAGAGCACTAAGAAATTGGGTCCATCGCTGTCATTTTCCTCTCAGATTCCTCTCACCTGTCACGACAGGGTAGTCATGAAAAATGAAACCATAAATTCAATTTAGAGGGCAATTTGCAGCTAATCTTTGGAGTAATTCCAGTGTGAATAATGCAACAATTTGAATGTATGGTCAGTCAATTCAGCCCTGATTTATTAGTATTTAAGAAAGCTTTCTTTCATTAATGATAATTACTGAGCAAGAGAAAATAATTTCTCCAAAAGTATTTACCTTCATATCAGTGTTTTCAGTTTTGAAAAAAAAGGCTACATTTTTTCTTAAAATTATGACAACTACAAGCTTGTGTACTGCTATTTAAACACACAAGAAGATGTGTTTAGATTTTGAGCAATAATTCTTTCCAGCTCTTGTGTGAACTGCTCAGTCCTAGGTTATATCAGCCTTTTTTTTTTCTGATATGGCTCAGGTATTTTGAATACCTCAAGAGCAGGACCCTGGGATTTGCTATTGATTTCCCACACTCCTTACACCTTGAAGGATGTATTAAAATCTAGCTGCAAAAAGAATGACATTTCTGTTCATATCTTAGAGTCAAGTTTATCTGAGATTTTTTCCTAGTTATTAAAACTCTACATTCTGACATGTTCAATATACTCTGAGCCAGTGAACTTACAAGAGCATGTTTAAATAGAGAGTAACATCACATTAAAATCTGTAAAGAGTAGTTCTCAGAAAAGGTTTACATACATTTCCTTTTCTGTATTTTATTGCATGGGCTTTAACTGTTATGTGCTTAACTATGGAAACAGATATTTCAAAACAAAGCAAAACAAAACAGAAAGATAAAACGCCTTCTCTTAAAATTTTTTTTGCTTCATTCCAAGAAAAAAAACATTATTTTCTATTTATTCTCCCCTCTCCATTTAGTCTACCTAAAAGTCAGGGTCATGAATTGTCCAGATTTTTTATTATTCCATTAAACAAGGACAGTACTTGCAGTCCTAGGTGTATAAAATCCCCTTCAGTTTTGGCGTTCATTAAAATGAAGTAAATAAACAAAAGGTGAATAATAGCCCCAAGGTCATAGTGGTGACACATGTCATTGCAGGTGGTCTATAACGCAAAGATGGGAAGGCATATACTTGAAAGATGCCATTGTGGTGCCGAACCAATTGCTTTGTGGATATGATGGTATTCCATTCTATGCAATGTAATCTAAATTGCAAACTGATCAACATTACCATGGAGTTGCCCAGAGATTTTATATTTGTAAACTTTAATGTATAGTAGGTATTCAGTCAACACTGAACAGAATTGAAAGTGAATGGACACATCAACATGCTATTTATGGTTTGACTTTAAGTGACAGGGGTTGACAGTGCTAAGTCCCAATGATTTCTGTAAAAAAGTGAATTACTTCTAGGGTGCTTATGGCACTTGTTAAGCTCATGGGCAGAGGGTGGGTGTACTTCTCTTTGTGGGAACCATGCTCTTGAATGTATATTCAAAATTCTCCATCTAAAGAGATAGAAGACCCTTAAACTTGAACTCTCCACACATTTTACTATGTTGCTTCAATCCTTTTTAGGTTGCTGTCTCCTGACTTTCTAAAATGAGGTCTGAGGTTGAGGTTAAAGACCCTGGCAGGGAGGAGAGGAAGAGGCGAAGAGTGTGTTTGGAAGTGATTCAGCCTCTGCTCCAGCCATTTCTCACCTGCCAGGAGTTCAAGGTCAATTCTCTTATCAGATGACATTGTGAGGCTGGAACGACCCTGTCTTCTTTTTCCTACTCCAAAGAGCACTGCTTTAAAGAAATGCTCCATACACAATGGCATCTTTATTCTATTCACTTTCATACTCTGAAAATGACATGCAATTCTATCAGAAACCATTTTTTATAGTGCTGGTTCAATTATATTTAACTGTTTGCATGAATGTTTTAAGTTTTCACTTAAAACTTATATGTTGTTTTTCTGTTTAGAAAGAAAACAATTTTGTCGTCATTGTTGTTTGTTTTGTTTTCATTTTCTACTGCCCACAAAAAGACTGGTGACTGCAAACGTGGGGAATTTACACTTTCCATTATATCAAAAGAAGATACTTCTTCAGAAGCCTTTCAGTTATACAGGAGTCAACTGTCTACAGCACCCTGAAGCTGAAGATCCCCTATTAGGACAGGGAATGTTTGGAGGTAGAGGCCTCCTGGCCCATCAGAGCACTGGTAAGGTTTCAGATTTGGTCCAGGCACCTCAGAGGGGCCTTCTCATGGTCCTGTAAGAAGCTGCTGTGTCTTTGTTTGGTTTGCCCTGTGTTATTTGCATTAACTTAAATCTGTGGGTATCTGAGTAATTTTGTGAAGCATTATTTACCTTACCTGAAATAACTGTGGGCTTATTTTATTTGCTTATTTATTTTATTTTATTTTAAAAGTGGGCTTAACATGTCTGCTTGTTTGGTTAGCTAAGTTTAAATCATTTAAAAGTGAAAATGGTTGTTTCCTTGGTCTAACTATTTAAAGTAGTGTTTTTTGTCTCCTTGCCTATTCTAGTGTCTGTGTTAATTCAAACAAGTTTAAAATTCTCATATTGCCTCTGAGGTTTAATTTTTCTGAGTCTTTTAGGTTACATAAATTATATTTGCATTTTCTTCAAGAAAAACCTGTCCCTCTGTACTGTTCCCAGACATCATCCCCTTTTAGTCAGAGCTAATTTTGTGTTTCTGTAGCGCTTTTTACTATACATTTATCATGATACTTACATGTTTATTTAATTTTCTGATTTCCTGTCTAAACTTTATTGAGTTTACAGACAGGGCGTAATTCATTTTAGGACACTAGCAGCTTTTATAGAGTGTGATACATAGTAGGCAATCAATATGTTTGTTCACTTGAGTTTCAGTTTTGCTTGTCTAACAGCTGAGTGATGCCTATGCTGGTCCTTTCTACTCAAAGTGTTCAACCTGTGGATCAGAAATGGCAACATCACCTGGGAGTTGGTTACAAATGCAGCGTGGAAAACTCCTCCCCAAGCCTCAGAATGTGCATTTTTCCAAGATCCCCAAGTGATTTCTTTTTTTTATTGTATTGTACTCTATTGTATTGTATTATTTTTTATACATCTTTATTGGAGTATAATTGCTTCACAGTGCTGTGTTAGTTTCTGTTGTACAGCAAAGTGAATTAGCCATATGCATACACATATCCCCATATCCCCTCCCTTTTGAGCCTCCCTCCCACCCATCCTATCCCACCCCAAGTGATTTCTGTAAATTAAAGTTTTAGAAACACTGTAACTCAGTGGTTCTGCGAGTGCTGTCCCTAGACCAGCAGCATCAACATCACACGGCGACTTTTTAAGAAGGCAAGTTCTTGGGCCTAATCCCAGATGTACTGAATCAGAGATTCTGGTGGGAGCACAGCAATAGCCACAAGATTTCTAGGTGATTCTAATGCATGCTAATGTTTGAGAGCTGCTGTTCAAGATGTCATCCTCTTTCCCAGCCTCTCTTGGGAAACTAAAGAAAATCAATCAACACCTGGTCTGAACTATGATTAATGCAAAGTAGAGTCATGACATCAATTATGTGAGTGACTAAAGTATTTATTTACCTCACATAGCAATAAATATCTGGCCAATAAATTCACTGATACAAATTTGAGAATGGTAATGAAATTACATATGAGTAAATTTTTAAGCATATGTAGCCATTATTTTGATTCAAAATTAATTTCATAGGAGTATTTGATTCATTTAGTCCAAGCTATTCATTTAACCAATAAGAGCATGGAAGCTGACAGTTTAAATGATTTGCCCCCTATGAGAGAGGTATAACATCTAAGCCAGTTTGTCATTTTGCCTGTAGATGTCTTCAGTTAATTTTATTTTTTCTGACCATTTTACTTTTCCTGAGTGGAGCTATCACATCTACAAAAGCATCATAAGTGGATGGATTTGGGGACTTTGTATAGCAACACTCTTATTTTACAGATGAGAATACTAAGGCATGGGGAAGCATGATGAACACTTTCATGTTACTGTATGGTTGGGACATTCTGGGCAAAATAAGGTACATGCTATAAGTAAAGAAAATAATATAAAATTTTCCTAGATCATTCATTTCTCATATTCCAAGGACATAGAGCCACTCATCTATTGTGGAGCCATTGGCTCTCATTCAAAGGATAATAAAACAGATTTTCTCTGGAGCCAAATACTTGGCTTCCTCCTCCTCTTCCCAGTGAAAATTCCTTTACTTTATGAAGATAAGGTCTTTCTCTCTTCCTTCCTTCTCTGGAGGGTGGTAGTTGAGAGGACATCATGTAACCTATATAAACTCCCAGATTCAAATTGTGGGGTTCCTCTCCTTTGGTGGTGCTGGGGGGAACCTGTAGTATGCATAGGGTTAGCAGGTTCTCTTTCTGTTCCTCTGAACGGGGAAATTGGGCATAAGGAAACAATGTGATTATTGATGTAAGTAATAGTAGTCTGTCCCTGATTCAGAGAACTTGTGTTTGCTTTCAGGGTAGTATAAACACAGTTGATCCTTGAACCTCAGTAGGGTTAGGAGCACGTGCTGTCAAAAATCCACATAGAACTTTAGCGTCAGCCCTCCCTATCTGCTGTTCAGCATCTTTGCATTCAACCAACCATGGATTGTGTGGTACAGTAGTAAGTATTTAGTGAGAAATCTATGGATAAGTGGCCCTGAAAGTTTAAAGGTCAACTGAAAGCATATATAAAGACATATCTCAGAGATATGCAAGTTCAGCTCCAGACCACCTGACTGCAGTAAAGCAAATCTCACAAAAATAACAAGTCACAAATTTTTTGGTTTCCCAGTGCATATAAAATTTATGTTTACACTATACTGTACTCTAGTAAGTGCACAATAGCATTATGCCTTAAAAAAATGTACATACCTTAATTAAAAACTACTTTATTGCTAAAAAAATGCTAACCATTATCTGAGCCTTCAGTGAGTCATCATCTTTTTGCAATAGCAACATCAGAGATCACTGATCACAGATCACCATAACAAATATAATAATAATGAAAAAGTTTGAAATATTGTAAGAATTACCAAAATGTGACAGAGAGATACAAAGTGAGCAAATGTGGTTGAAAAAACTAGTGTCAATAGACTAGTTCAGTGCAGAGTTGCCACAAACCTTCAATTTGTAAAAATCACAATATCTGTGAAGAGCAATAATGCCAGGCATAATAAAGTATGCCTATATTAAAAATGTATCAGAAGTCTCACAGAGGTGAAGAGACCCAACTGAAACTCATTTTAGAAGTGGTGCAAATGGTAAAATTTTCTGTCTTGTTCTAGATTTATTCTATTGTCATTTTGCTTGGACTCTATCTGTAGCCCAGCCTACTTTGCCTACTTGACAAAGGAGGTAAATAGTTAAGCAAATAGACTATTTAAATCATGCAGTTAGCAAGCCTGGTTAATTTAGAAAAATAGCTTTATCTTTTTTTTTGAACAGTTAATGGGTTTCAACTTATCCTGTTGAATTTAAAGTTCAGGCAGACCTAAGTTTTTCCTCTAGTGTCTGCCACCCTTTGACTCATAAGCCTCAGTTTGTTTATATGAAAAATGGGGATACTATGATTTACCTTATATGAGTGTTGTGAAAATTAAATGAGACAACAACTTAGTGTAGTAGTTGGTACATTTTAAACTACCATAATTCTAATTTAATTCCTAATGTTGCAGATAATGTAACTGAGGTCCCAAAGTGGTTCCCCAGGGGGGATATAGATCATAAGAGGGAGAGGAAAGAATAGAACCTACTCTTGGGCTCATACTTCATTGTTATACTTCCAATGAGATTCTTTCTCAATATTACATGAGCTTAACTAACCAAGCCCTCCTCTGGGTTTGCAGGGGAGGAAACAGCTTTCCTTAACCCTCTTAGGGTCGCTGGCTGGGTCTGAAAATTGAACTGACAAAGACAAATCAACAGGAGAAAATCATACAAACTTATTTAATATCAGTTTTATGTGACATGGGAGACTTCAAAAGGAAATGAAGACCTGAAGAAACTGTTAAACCTGAGTATTTTTATGACAGATTTAATAAAGAATGGAGCAATATGATGGGGCAAAGAGTATGGGGTAAGTGTAACAGTCAGGGCCGCATCCCGCTGTGTTGGAGGTAAGTGTGTGTCTTCCCTCTGGGTATAGGGAGGGTACCTCTTACATGAGGATCTTTTGCCCTGCTTCAGGGGAGAAGGGGGGATACTCAGAATGACCTTCCTGTTTCTGTGGTTTTCCCCAAATCCTTCAGCTTAAAATATTTAATTTACCAAGGTGCCATATATTGGGTTCTCATATGGTAGAGTAATGGAGAGAGATGTTTAGAAGTACGGTCCAGGATTAAAAATGTAAATGAGATATTCAAATGAGGAAGAGAAAAATGTTTCTTGGCATTTTAGTTAGGGCTAGAGAGGTACTAAAAGAGAAGTGGAAGCAACAGTGGAAAGAAAGCCATCTTTGATTGATAAAGTAAGACTTCCTTTTGCCTGAATTGAGATTTGACTATTGACCTTGTAGCCTCCATTTTAATTATCTGAAAGAAAAGTCTGAATTGCATCATTAAATTGTCAATTAAGGAGGTACACCCATATTTTCTGAATCCTAAATATTGGAGGAAAATTAATTCCTCATATGGTTGATTTTCTTGGGTTAAGATATTAGAGTTAAGATATTTCTCTCCCATTCTATCTTGATGCATGTGGTTGGCTACACAGGCCACAGGGTGGTGCCTGCCCACTGGAGGGCAGGTAAGCCTCCAGCACTAATGGGCTAGAGAAAGGATTTTAAAATCAAGCTTATCAGCACCAGTGTCAGTGTGGTAGAATTAACTCCCCAAAATGGCTGTCACCAGCATCTCCATTCCCAGGGGAGTTCCGGTTGCCTTCTGCCTCTCCAGGAAGCTCTCCAAGATCAGCAAGTGGGTCTGATCCAGGCTCCTTTCAAACTGCTGCCTTGATGCTGTTACTTGGAGAAAGTGAGATTTTGTATACACGTTAAGAGTGGAGTCTCTGTGTCCTCGTTCTTTCTTCAAGTCTTTAGTTATGGAAAATCTTTTATGCTAGTCTTCAGGTCATTCACATTGATGGCTGCTCTGTAAGTAGCTGTGATTTTGGTGTGCCTGTGAAAGGAGGTGAGCTCAGGGTCTTCTTTCTCCACCATCTTGGCCACACCTCAGCATTTTTTTTTAATAGCTCATATTTTGGGGAATTTTCCAAGGCATTCATTAGAGTTAGAAAAAAGCAAAATATTTGTATTTTTTCTTATATGTCATCAGTTTATGTTTATTAAATTACATAATTAGAACTTCCACGAATAGGTCTGAAAACAAAGATAAATGACTTTTGGTAAATATAAAACTCAAGCAGAAAGGACAATCTGTGTACTGGTGCACTAGAGAGACGAGAGAAAGATAATTATGCTTAACTACTTATTTTATTCACTTATATTTTCTTGAGATTTAATGAAAAGTCATGTATTTTTCTCACATAAAATTTTTGATGCCAAAATCTAAATATGCTAAATTTTAAAAGAGTTCTCATGGTTGATATTTTAGATTGGCAGCCTTATAAACACATGGATTGCAAACTTCAGCAATCAACCTCATAAACTCTTTTAAAAGATAATATTGTTGACCTTTGGCATTGAAAAATTTTTCTCTTAGCATTGGTTCTAAAACGTGTATGATTTTCATTATGTCCTAGGGTAATTTAAGGAATAATCAAAATTAACCATCATTTAAACCATCAAATTCACATATTAAAACATATTCCCTGATTTGAATACTCCTCAAACTACGTTAGTTTCAGGATTATTTTTTTTTAAGTTTCTTTAGTTTTAAATCATGTAACTATAGAGATAATATCCATTTCATAAAAGCATTGAGATCATTAATCAATGATTTCTAAGTGTATCGCAGATAGAAATTGTAGATCTCAGTGATGAAAATTATAAATTATAATTGTTCTCACCCTTCACCTTTTGGAGACAAATTTGAAATACCAGATGGATGAAGTTTGAGGACTGATTAATAGAAATAGAGAATACATTTTCATGAAGCATCTATGAGCTCATTTTAAAGTGTTTAAAGAAAAAAATATAGCTTTATTCATTTATAAGGAAAATTTTATAGAGAGAGTATATTGTGATTTGCAGCCAAAAGAGTGAGATTCAAGGAGAAACTCTTATTGTAAGACTCTTATTATTTAGTTGTATAACCTCTAAAGTCTAGAGGAGGAAAGAGTATTTCAAGTAAGTTTGGCATTGTATAGAAAGTACTCTCACTCTACAAAATTTTTCTTATAAATGAATAAAGCTATACTTTTTCTTTAAGTAAAAACAGAAGTTCAAAACTGGTCTATTGATCCCATTGTAATAATAAGGAAGGCTAATAGGTCACCTAAAGGAAACTGGTGGAGGTAAAATCCTTAGAAGTCCAATCTGAACTGGATACAAACTAGATACCAGGAGGAGAGCATTCTAGAAGGAGGTCCTAATTTTTATTCAGAGGGCAAAATTGTTGGAGGAATGGGAGATTCAAAATCCATTATCAGGATTACTGAATATCCAAGGCCTATATACACTATTTACATCTCTTAAAACAGATTAGGGGAAGGATTTTGAAACTGCTTTCAGACAATGTGGGTTCCTTCTGTTATGTATACTGTTGACATTTAAACGAGTCTCAGTAAATCCTGCAAGAGTTCTGCTAATAAATTGTGAGGTTGAGTGCTATGTAAAGCTACCATTTGTAGATGAAGGGGTATTATATATTCATGATATTTGCATATATGATGTTTTATGTGCATTTGCCTCCTCTTACTTCTAAGATTTTTGTATGCCTGGACCTAATTACCTCTCACCATGATAATCACCCTGTTCTGTGCAAAGTAAGCAGTAAATAAATAATTAGGGTGCATTTTTCAGGTCCAGGAAATTGCAAATTTTTGGATTTTTTTTTTTCCTTTTTTTTGTGGTACTTGGGCCTCTCACTGTTGTGGCCTCTCCCATTGAGGAGCACAGGCTCCGGACGCTCAGGCTCAGCGGCCATGGCTTACGGGCTCAGCCGCTCCGTGGCATGTGGGATCTTCCCAGATAGGGGCACGAACCCGTGTCTCCTGCATGGGCAGGCAGACTCTCAACCACTGCGCCACCAGGGAAGCCCAAATTTTTGGATTTTTAAAAAAATGATCATGGTAACCACATTCAATTGCTTTGCTGTTGTTACAGGTAAACAAATCAGAAAGAAAAATTAGTAAAGATGATTGAATTTTGAGATTTTGGAAAAACTTTCAGTTATTCAATCAAGATATTCTCTTCCATCAAATACTTTTTACACAATTTCTCCA
The DNA here is from genome assembly GCF_949987515.2 of Delphinus delphis. Taxonomy (NCBI): domain Eukaryota; kingdom Metazoa; phylum Chordata; class Mammalia; order Artiodactyla; family Delphinidae; genus Delphinus; species Delphinus delphis. Next base: position 26,323,460 of record NC_082700.1, read on the forward strand.
GTTTTAAAATTTGAATGTTGTGAATGTGCGAGACCTAGATACAGACAGGTTTGAGGAGTTGTTTTTCTTAGTGTTGTTTTGTTGGTACTTCTGTTGATCACCAGCATGACAGTGAGACCACAGTTGAGAAGAAAACTGTCGTACAGTTGAAGGAGGCACACTAGATGTAGAGGAGGTGAGCTGGGGCAAGGCATAGCCCAAGGGAACTAGAAGCTAAAGAGATGACTGATGCTGGTGCTGTAGTCACAAACATATGAATGGAAGTAGCAGCAAAAGGCTGCAGTGGCTTAAGAATTTGTACCTTACACACAGAGTCTGAAGCGTGTTGGCAGCACATGGCAGAAGTGCTGGGGGAAGAGTTCAAGGGGGTTGAAAGATTGGTGGTTTAGGGAGGCAAAGTGGCATAAAGAAAAGACAAGTAACGCTGTTTGGGGATGATATTAGCTCACACACATGTTGCTTCTACCCTAGGTTGTGTCAAAAAGACTCCAGCATTATTTTCATCGTTGGAAATGACTCTTGCCAACAAAGTGTGATTGGCATGCATAAATTGAATAAACAGATTTTAATGTATGACCTCTTCAATTGCTTCTGGTGACTTCCTTACGTAAGAACAAGGCTATTACACAAGTCAAACTATTTACATTGTTCCTAGCCATCCTTTCTCCTTGTCTCCTCCTCATGTCCCACTACCCTTCCCAGTTACTCAAGTTGTTTGTCTCTTTGACAAGACAGATTGAAAACCATTCTTCTATTTCGTGTCTGAATCTGAAAACTATTAGGTGGAAAGCTGACTTCTGCTTGGAAGGTGAATTTTTTTCTTCTTTGGTCACAGTCTGATGCATAGTCAGCTACACATTAGGAGATAAAAGCCTTTCCCCCAATTCCAATTAAAGAATTGGAGAAAGGAAGCCTTAGTGAATACAGATCATTCATTCAGTTACCTTTTGTGAGCACCTAGATAAGCCATGGCCAATGAATGTAAGAATTTGCAAGATTTCTCTAAATCTGACTTATTGTTTTTGGATATCCTCTATTTCTTTCTAATAATTAGTAACAAATCCCTTTAAAATGAGAGAGGGCTGGCACAGAAAGAGCAGGTAATTGAGAAGACTCTATGTGGAGTCATGTTCTATAACTGTTCTGGAGTCACACTTCCTTCTCTCTTTGCTTGGAAAATGTTCTGACTCAGTGCCCTGGAAAAGTGGTCTATTGGTATCCCAGGAATACAGTGTTTTATTAAAAGATAGAGAAAGATGCAAAATGTGCTATCCTGAGACACTTTATAACTAATCTATAACCGTTGGACTTGAGGACATGGGGAGGGGGAAGGGTAAGCTGGGACGAAGTGAGAGAGTAGCATTGACATATATACACTACCAAATGTAAAATAGATAGCTAGTGGGAAGCAGCTGCATAGCACAGGGAGATTAGCTCGGTGCTTTGTGACCACCTAGAGTGGTGGGATAGGGAGGGTGGGAGGGAGATGCAAGAGGGAAGGGATGTGGGGATATATGTATACGTATAGGTGATTCACTTTGTTATACAGCAGAAACTAACACAACGTTGTAAAGCAATTATACTCCAATAAAGATGTTAAAAAAGCATATACTCGGTAAAGTTATTAATGACTTCAATTTATTTTTTTATTTCTCTAAAGAAACTTTTTGTCAAATAGGAAAAAAGAGAAATAAATCTGGTTGCAAAGATTACTCATGCTTTCCTTTCCTATGTGAAGAGTACAAGAACTTCTGGAAAAACAATGTTAATCTATCAGGGACAAAACAATGTTAATGTCTCTGCTATGTGGTCTCTCAAAAACTGCATCAAGAAAATAACACATTAGTGCAATTTTTAAGGAGTTTTTCAGATCCAAAAGTCCAAAGAAATTCACACAATAATTACTTTTGTTATTTCATCTTTGTTGGTTGCCCTCCAAGTTATTTACCTCCAAGAATTCTTTTCTTTTCTGTCCTGTTTTCTTTCACTGACAGATAATTTTTATTTAGGGAATCCTGCTTTTTATCATTATTATGAGTCTTGTAACTTTAGAAGTTTATTGTTATGTTTTCCAAAGCCAGTTAGATATTCCTCTGGCATAATTCAATTATAGACTTTAAGATTTCATATTGCTTAATCCCCCTCTTCACCAATCGACTGTGAATTTGATTTGTTTTCACACTAAGCATAGTGCCTGGCACAAAGGCAATGGTTGTGAAATCTTTGGTAAATGGATGACAGTATTATTTGCCAGAATTCCGGACACGTTCATGGGATATGAACAATTTTAAACTCTTCAATTAATGAATCCATGTGTAACAATACGATTTTTGCCCTTAAGGTACAATAAATATTTATTGATGATGTTGGTGATGACACAGTTACCAAAATAAAGAATGAAGACCCACAGACCTCCCTGCAAGAGAAGGGTGGATAATAAGTTTCCGTTTCCTATTGAATTGTACAAACACATAACAAATATTGATATTGATATGACTAGGAAAACAATTTTTCTTGTTTAGGCAAGTTAAAATAAGATTTCCTTCATGGTGGAGACATAGTCATTGTTTAGGTAGGATACATAATGCCCTTGTTTTACTGCCTTGGTTGAATGATGTGTTTTTGTTTTTTTGTTTGGTTTGGTCATGCTTACATTTTATTTCATTTGCGTTTCCAAATGAGCTTCTCTTCAGGACTTCAAATTGATTCATTTGTGTATCCTCCCAGATCTTCCATTGTGCTTATATTGTTCTGTGATATTTTTGTTGTTTGTTTGTTTGCTTGGTCTTTTTTTTTTTAATCTCAGCACTGGAAGAATGCTTTATCACCAAACCATGGTGGTTATTAATAGGCTGATGGGCTAACTGGGCATTTCATATGTTTATTTTTATACGAAAGAAGGATAACTTTTGTTGTTATTGCTCTGCTTATGTAATTGATGTGCTTAAAGTAAGAATTTTTTTTTTTACAGTTTTCAAGTTTTGTGAGTTTATCCATTAAACAGATTAGGAACAGGTAATGGGTATTGAACTGTGATTTGTGCATCCTTCATACCCTGTTGATTTTGAGATATGTCAAGATTTTATTTCCTCATTTTGTGAGCAAGATAAAAATCTGATTTACACAAATAAGCAAAAAAAACTTTACACACAGCATTCTTTCTGTTACACCAGTAAGCTGTTTACATACTAATATTGTAGCTCTCCAAACAGTTCTTATATAAGATTTTAGAACAGCTAGCCTACAAAAGCATGCTCAGAATTGCATGCTGCTATGGCTGAAAAAAATGCAAGGCCCATGATGTCAGGGTCCACACTTGGCTTTTTTATTCCTAGTGCCAACGGGTAGTGTGGTACATGGTACATATTCAAGAAATGTTTGGTGAAAAATATTGTGCAGCCTGAAATGAATGCTTCTGTAGGGAAATGCATTCTAGTTTGCAGTCTTGAAAATTCTTTTCACTTGTATTTGTACATATATATGAGGCTTCTTTAAGAATGAGAAAATAATAATTATTTATTTTGAACAGCTATTATTCATTAGGCAGTGTGCTAAGTGACATGTATAGTTTCCTTAATTTTTCAATTTTATGATATCGACTTTATCCCATTTACAGGATGAGGAAAATGAGGGAGGAAAGTATATCTGGAGTCCTTTAAAAGCAGAAGAGTTTTCTCCGTTTGAGTTGATGTAAGAGTGGTTCTGTTTGAAGTCAGGTAAGAGGTAAGATACATTTTTATACTTTCTGGACCTGTGAAACCACTATTTCAATTAATCTACACCTAACTGTGCCATGTTGACTTAGAAAAATGACTTACCAACTTATATTTTTCAAATAAGTAGATTATAGAATGAAATAAAAATGCATTTTAGCAATTAAGCAAAAGCACAATAATTTATAATAATATGTTTTTCTCTTAATAGAAACGTTTAGGTTTATCACTTTAAAGCACCAATGCAAATAGAAATGTAAGATATGAAAGACTAAAGGTCAAAATAACCACTGTATTATCTATTAATGCAATTTCAAGGCAACTGACACCATGTTATCTGTTTTCCTTGATAGCAATATTACTATTTAATCTGTTATTATAAATTTAAGAGTAAACATTAATAGTTTGTGCCGTTTGATTAAAATGTAAATCACCCCAAATCTTTGGGGATTGTCATCCATTCCTTGTTTACAGATGCATGAAACTAGAACATTTTCCTTTCAATATAAGAGCAGTGGCTTTTCTTAGAAATCACATCACTGACCCATAGAGTGTTTGTGCATACTTGTCAGAATGGGATAGATTGAAAAGAGGCAGCAGGAAAAAATACCTTCCTATCAATTATTTGTGTCAATAATTACCTACTTGTCATGCAGAGGTGAGGATAATGAGGGTGGAAGAAGGAAGGAGGATGGGAAGGGAATAGCCTGTGGTTTTAAAATCCAAGCATCACTATTTTTTTGACCACAATAGAAATATATTTTTACATAATTCATGCATTACAGAAGCAAGAATGAAAAAAGTAATCAGGAAGCAAAAATGCATTGATTATTGGCTATTTTTGCAATAGAATAAACTTTTCTGAGAATCACAATATCACTCAATCTCCATCTATTCCCTAGCCTTGAGAGGCATATTTCTCCATGAGCAGGTCTTTGGTAGAAAAACAGTCCTGTGGCATCACCTCAAGGGGCTTTACTGGGTATGTTTATCAGGGATTCTTTTTCCAGCCAGCCTTAGACATAGCTCATCTTCATATTCATCAGTTGATAAATGAGTTTGGTAGCTTAGTGATAGAAACCTAGAGTCCATTAACAAGAAAACACAAAAATAAGTCTAAGACAATAAAAGAATATCCCAAATATTTGGGAAATTCTATGTTTAATGGCTTGTATAAATGTACTTCTATGCTATGTTCTGTATATGAAGGAAGAAAGAAAGGATCCTCCTCAGCAGAGAGCTTTATTTTTAGTGGAATTTATATATATTATCCTTTTATTAACTGTGTAGGTGATGTCTTTTCTGCTATAAAGAGTAGTTCTTCCCATATTAAGAAAGAAACAAGAAGGAAGGAAGGATGGTAGAGAGGTCAAGGTAGGGAGGGAGATTGACATGGAGGTCAATCACTGGACCCCACTTCCCTCTGCAGCTACTTTCCTTGGCAATCTTTTGGTAAGAATTGGTTTCATTTTTCATTATTCATTCCCTTTCTAACACCCTTCATTTTGATTTCTACCACGTTGTATTGCCATCTAATTGTCTGCCAGTGGGTACCACAATAAGCTTGTGGAATGGCATTTTGATTTTATAGGCTAGGTGGGAAACAGGATCAGGGAAGTTCAAGATCACCCCATTTGTCAATGGTAAGCTGAGATTAAAACTGAGGTTTTCAAGACTAAAATGAGTATTTCAAAATCTCCTAATTTCAGTGTCTTCCTTTGTCTTCATTCATTGGTCTGATATTAAAGCCTTCCATGCTCTCTCCTAAACCTCTATTTTTATCTTTCTCTCTCAGGGATGCTTTACAGAGACACCTTGCATAGTCAATTTAGTTGGATAACAATTCTGAAATTATTGGGAAACACTTATTGGATGGGGTGTTCACTAAGCCCCAAGACTTCATATACAGTTGTCACTTGGTATCTCTGTGGGATATGCAGATACCAAAACCCTAGGATGCTCAAGTCCCTTATATAAAATGGTGTAGTATTTGCATATAAGACACATATTCTCTCATATATTTTAAATCATCTCTAAATTACTTATAATACCTAATACAATGTAAATGCTATTTACATAGGTGTAAATACAACACAAATGCTATGTAAATAGTTGTTGGTGTGTAGCAAATTCAAGTTTTGTTCTTTGGAACTTTCTGGAATTTAAAAGAATAATCGAATATTTTCTATCCACAGTTGGTTGAATCCTCAAATATGGAACCCATGGATACAGAGGGCCAATGGTACATTTAATCTGGACAAAAATGAGACAGGTCAGGGCCAGGCTGAAACCTGTGGGTGTTTCAGGAAGGCTAATTTGCTCCCACCTCAAACAATATTCTTCAAATATTTGTTTAGCATTTAATTATACAGGACAATGAGCCTTGGATAAGGAATAAGCACAGAAGTGATACCCCCTAAGGTGACCACAGCAACACAGCCCACTTTGAGAATAAAAGCTCTACAATTTCTCCTCTGCAAACAGTCAAGTTGTGTTAGTGGCCTTTGACAAGGATGGGGTAGGGAGTTGCTGAGTGCTCACAGGGCCCCTTCCCAGTCCAAATGGCTAATGTAAGTGTTCCTTCTCACCGCACACAATAATCTTTCTTCAAGAAGTTTCTAGAAATGTAATTGCCTTTATCTCATACATAGGGGATGCTCTCAGACCCTTACTGACTGGTGCTCTGAATGTCTGACCCAGATAATCTGACTTTATTATTTTTTTCCATTTATTTATCTATTATTTATTTATTTATTTTTGGCTGCGTTGGGTCTTCATTGCTGCATGTAGGCTTCCTCTAGTTGCGGCGAGCAGGGGCTACTCTTCATTGCAGTGCACAGGCTTCTCATTGCGGTGGCTTCTCTTGTTGCGCAGCACGGGCTCTAGGTGCGCAGGCTTCAGTACTTGTGGCACATGGGCTCAGTAGTTGAGGCATGGAGGCCCTAGAGCACAGCCTCAGTAGTTATGACGCATGGGCTTAGTGGCTCTGCAGGCACGTGGGATCTTCCCAGACCAGGGCTCGAACTCGTGTCCCCACATTGGCAGGTGGATTCTTAACCACTGTGCCACTAGGGAAGTCCCAGAAAACCTGACTTTGTTTTTCGTTTGGTGTTCTTTGGGTTTTTTTTGAATTTTAGAAATTTATTTTTTTATATAGCAGGTTCTTATTAGTTATCCATTTTATACATATTAGTGTATATATGTCAATACCAATCTCCCAATTCAACGCACCACCCTCTCCGTCACTCTCTCCCCTTGGTGTCCATACGTTTGTTCTCTATACCAGATAACCTGACTTTAAATTCTCACTGATAACAGCATTATTATTTCCATTTAATGGAAGCATATCAGCATTTAAACCCTGGTGGGATTTCAAACTCTATGCCCTTTTTGAAGTAATATACCAACTTTTCTACCCTCTTTGCTACCTCGGAGTCCTTACTTGCTCCATTTGACCTTCCAGGAATGCCTTTTTACTTGTTACTTGGCCCGTTCCATGGACTCTGGCTACTCTTGTCTACTTGATTATCTTCCCAACGTTGACTGCTATGATATAATTCTAACCCAGTTTTATTCATCTCTCTAAGACTACTCTTCTTCAGTCTTACAATTCCTGGTCCCATATTTTAAGTGTTTCTTCTTCAATCATCTACGTTCATGGCAGAAGTTACCTTAGAGATTCAATGGGAATTGTTTGTACCCCTTCCACCTCTTGTCTTCAATATGTTCTCACTGCCTCCGTTTTCCCTCCCTGTCATGGTCTCTAAGATTTTTACTTACATCACTATGATTTCCTCAAAGATGAAATTCTGCATTTCCAGCTGCTAGTGGATATTTCCACTTCAAAACCTACCAAAACATCATTGATTTTTTTAATCAAATTGGCCCCTGCCTTCTCCCCTTTTAAGCCAGATTCCTCTCCATCCATCTTACCACTCCCAGTATAAATGACCTTTTTGTGACTCTTGCTTCCCATGGCTTAATTTCCATCATGGCTGCTTTGTTTCTGTTATCTCTGCTTCCATAAAGCTCATCTCTCACCTCTTAATGTCAAAACCCTTAGGAGAGGTTCTAACTGATCTCTCTGCCTCCATCCCCTTTTCCACCAGCACATGTTCTATGTTCCTGTAAGATTAACCTTCTGAAAATCTAATTGGTATCAATATCTGTCACCTGTCTGTTTACAAAACCCCAGTATCTTCCTCTTGTAGGAGATTAAAATCCATACTCCTTAGTACCTCCAAGCAGGCCCAAAATTACTTCACCTTTGTTTTCATTTTGTTCTCTCAAGAGCATATTGCTTCACTTTATTCATCGATCCCCAACAGACCTGCTCTTGGCATCTCCCACTGGCCCAGGATGCCTCTTTTCCTGTCTTTATCTACCAAACCCTAGTCATTCTCAAGGCCAAGATTCACTAGTACTTCTTTCATGGATTCTTCTCAGACAACCCCAATGGGAAAGGATCTGACTGTTTCTGGACAACCCTAACTTCAACCAGATCTGTATGTAGCCAGTGAATTCAACCATCACTCAGTAATTTCTAGCTGCCTGTAGGTCAATACCTTTCACAGTGGCAGGTAGAATTGATCAGGGAAACATATCCATCTATCATGAAGACAGCCAAATGACTCGATCATTCATGACCAGTCATGATGCCATCCCTTTGATAGTGAAGACAGCCCCTGTCACACTGGTCCCCTTTCAGCATCTGCATCCGGCTACAATCTTTAAGTAAGGGGGAAAAATGGCAAATTGTGACTACTGTTCCGCTTCACACTTTATGTTTTAAACTGTGTCACATACATTTTTGGGCATAATTATAAGTCACTAAATTTTATTGGCATAAAGAGAGAACTTTACAGTTTTAAAAAGACAAATTTATTTTTGGTTGCTGAATCAAATGTGATTTAAAGTTTCAGGATGTTTACATTTTATTAGTGACAAGTTGAGAGCACATGGGTTTCTTTCTGTTTCTTACAAAGTCAGCAGCCCTACTTTCACTCTCTATTTTGTTCTATTATCAGAGGAGTTTTTTGATACATGTATAAGCAAATATTTTCTTATAGTGCAGCAGAACTGGGATGCTCAAATGTTTTAACAAATCAGGTTTTCCAGTTAATTTGGGTTTATTCAAACTCAAGATACTGAATGTCTTTGATTACTCAGGAGTATTTCTAGATATGAGACATCCTAAGATTGTATTTCAGCATATTCATCTGCATATCATGAAGTTTTTGTAAGTATAAACTTCTTTCGAGTTTTACAGAACTGCTAATCTCAATTTAAAATTGGCAAATTTTCTTGTCACCAGTTTGCTTTATCAATTTCTCAAGTAAAAATACAATACAAAATAAGTGAGTAGCTAATATTTATTGAACACCTAGTACATGATAGGTAGGGTTGCCATATTTCATGAATAAAAGTACAAGACACTCATTTGAATTTCAGATAACAATAAATAATTTTTTTAGCATATGTATGTCTCATAATATTTGCGGCATATATATGTACTAAAGAATTCTTATTGTTTATCTGAAATGTGATTGGAGGTTCCATATTTTATCTGGCAACCATAAATATATGGATTATATCTTTGTTTTTACCAGTTTATGAGTTAGTTGTCAGAATTAATCCCGTTTCACAGGCGGAAAGACTGAAGCTTAGAGAGTTTAAAGAAATTACCCAAAAGTCATAAGCTGGTAAGTGAAAGGAGTATTTGTTCCCAGGTCTGCTTAAATTCAGAACTGAAGTTCTTCATCTTATTTCCTCACATTAAATTCCTAGAATTGGAATTTCTGGCTGAGAAGTTACAGATAATTTAAAGGCTTTTGATTAGTATTAACTTGCCATCCAGAATGTGAACAAATTTACACTCCCTGAACCCTCACGAACATTGGTATGATTTTCAAAAATCCTTGCTACTTTAATTAATAAACCATAAAATAACATATTTGCTTATTTAATTTTAGTGAAGTTGTACCGTTTTACATGACTATTTGTATTATTTTGTGAGGTAAGTTTCTTTAAGGTTGAAAATTTGAAAGCCATCAGGGGTGATGTTTCTGCAGCTTGATTCTTAAACTCGAGTGAGCACTAGATCACCTGGAGGGCTTGTTAAGATACATATTTCTGGTCCCCACCTTCAGAACTTCTGATTCAGTAAGTTTTGGGTGAGACCAGATAATTTCCATTTCTAGCAAGTCCCAAGGTGTTGCCAATGCTGCTGTTCTAGGAACCATACTTTGAGCATCACTGGTCTATAGGAAGGTGCAAGATCATAGTATAAAAAAAAATTGCCATTCACTGTTTAGCATAATTGTTACTGATCTCCAAGTTATAACTCATTGCCATGCAAGAGGATCACTTTAATAAAAGTCTGAGTACCAAGTTTGTTAGAGGACACATTACTTTGATCGCTTTTAAATAATGCAATAAAGTATTTTTTCAACGAATTTGCCAATGATAAAAAATAAAAGCATCAGCTCTTTAGGTTGCAAATGTAACTTTAATGCTTCTCTTTGTGCTACACATAAAAAGAAATGCTGAGTCTATTAAGAATATGACACAACTTTCCCTGAGTTGTTCAGAGCAGCTTTCACCAAAAAGGAAAAATTATTTCGTATGCACTTAATTGAGCATAGCAGTCAGTTAAGTATTGGTAAATAAGCGGTTAGTGCTGTAGAGTCCTTGACCATCAAGGAACTCCAGACTGTGAAAATGTACCTTTTTAAGCTCTGTGGGCAGGGCCCATGCTTGTCTTGTTCATTATTGTATCCTCAGCACCTAGAACAGTACTGATGTGGTGTCAGTGGTCAGTGCATGGACACTGGGTGAATATAGGAGAGGGTTCCAAGTTCCCTAACACTGTTGCTCAGGATGACTCCAGATTTTACTTATTTCCTAAGAGGTGTTGGGAAGGAAAAAAAAATGATAAAGAGGTAAGTTCTCAAGAATAAGGGATGTAACCAGGCTTGGGAACACAGTTCTGGGATGATTTCCTTTAACAGAGTGAAGGGAAGACTTGATATCTTTATAGAATAACATAAAGTAAGTGAAAAACATCATAATGCCTGACTTGAGGCTGGAAGACTAAGAAGAAATTACTTCTTAGTTAGGAAGGTGAGTCTTAGAGAGAAGGGGCAGGACTAGGTTAAGAGATTTTGCTCTGCATTTTAAGTCATAATAGCAGGGATTTTGCTCATTGGTCGTTATAACATAAAGACCCATATAAATATGACTCTGTGTTCATTTCTAAGGCACTGAGCCCTACATTGGAGGACAAACTACTGAGGGATCACTTCAGCAGAGAAACCTGGTCAGTACTATCTGAAGTGAGGAGAACTCTACTACTTTCTTCTGCTCAGCACATTATGTGTATGTATGACCCCTGGCTGATTACAATAAAAAAGAGGCTTAAATCAGGACCCTACAGAGAGGCACTAATATGACCCTAATTGTTTGGCACATTATAGAAAAAGTGATAAGCTCTTTTAATCAGTCAGACAAGAATAAACAAATAACCCTTTAAAAAAAGTCATCATAACATCATCATTCTCTTCATCCTAGCTCGCTTGAGGTCTGTGTCCCAGCCTTAAAGGCTTCAGTTCTCCAATGATTTCCCATTTCTGATATATTCTTCTGTATGGGTCATTGTTTCTGGTTTACCTGTTAGCTTCACTTCACATGCCATTTTATTGTAGCTCAAGTCCTACTGTATACTTTGTAATTCCTCAGGAATGCAATGCTTTTTCTTGGAATTAAGACTTTGCCTATGCTGTCAATCATGCATCTCCACATTTATCCACTCCTACTCATTCTTTATTTTTTAACTTGCAGTTTTCTTTATCTGGTCTTTCTTGAATTTCCCACCTCCTAGCCCTGTGTTAAATGTATTACCCTCCCTTGTGTTCTCCCAGTGACCTGTGCTCACTTTCATCATAACGTTAATTGTATGATATCATTGTTTTATACATACTTGTTTCCTAGTTTACTTTTAGTCCTGGAAATTTCTTGAAATCAAGGACGGTTTCAGCCATCATTATTCATTGGATACTAGACACTCAATAAGCTTATAGATGTTCATTACATCACAGTTGAATGGATACACAAATGAATGAAGCCAGCAGAGCTAAGAAGCCAAGTGCATTTCAAGAAGTGGTTTGAAAGGAAAAAATAGTCATGGGAAAAATTGGCACAGTAGACAAGACCAGAATATAGGCTTTGTTATAATTATCCTGATATATCTTTCAAAAATCAATTGTTTGAAATTTCCATTTAAAGGTAAACATTCTTAATTGCAAAAAATAAAGCCTAGTCTATCTCATTTAAGGTGAAAGGAACTTTACAAAGGACATTAAGAGATATTCACATTCTTCAAGAGGACAAAGAGTTAAGCTCTGGCTGGGTAGCCAGGAACTACCTAATACTCACATGATAGATCAGGTGCCTCTAGAGGAAACTTTACACCCATAGCTGCCAGGCACAGATGGCTTACACCAGAGCCTCTGAGCCTGAGAGTATCTGCTTAGACCTCTGTTGCTGCTGCCTCTGAGAATTGAACATCCTTCTGCCCTTTGCCACCTTCACATAATTCTGCCCTCTTCACATCACTCTCTTCCTAAAATAAATCTCAGGATCATGTTTCTGACCAGCCCATCTACAGAACCTGAATACATGTGTCCCAGCTGCAAGAGAGGCTGGCAAAAGGCTCTTCTACCTGGGGAAACAGGACTTATTGAATAGAAAGCTATAAAATTTAGAAGGGAATTTCAGAAGGTTCGAATAAAACAAATGTCCACTCTACCACCTTAAGAATGTGCATGGGAGCTGGAGGTTGAATTAAGTAGCTTTTGAAATCCCTTTTCCTATGGGACTCTGTTATATCCATTAGCTTCTCCTGCTGGCCTTGATACGGCCTAAAATGCCTTTGAGTTTTGGGTAGAGCGCTTAGTTACCCAGACTATTACACATTTTTATGGCTTCTAACATTTCAGTGGCAATGTTCTTTTCTCTGCTGTTCTTTGGAAGACACACTAGTAAGTATTTAGCTCTCATTCTGTGACCTTTTGGAATGCCCTGACAACCCAAAGTTTTTTTGTTTGATTCAGTTTGAATAAGTGTTACTGACATTTTAAAAGTGAACAAGTTGACACTGAAATTACATCAAATGATGGCAAATAGAAGAAGTTCATATTTGGTCACCCCAGGCACTTGATGGCTATGCCTGAACCTGAGGTCTTAAGGGAATAAAAAGGCCCAAATTAAGGGCTGACATAGGAAAAGAAGCATTTGGTGGTAATTTTAGCCTTCAGAGCCTCTCAAGGAGTCATGAAGAGTGTTGAAGATGTCCACTTAAAAGATGAAATTAGAAAATTCCACTAGATTTGATTTTTACTCAGCTTTATTCAGGCAGTTTTGTGTGTCTCAGAGTCAGTTGGGTCTCATGATAGGTGTTGAAGTCAGCAGAACTGGGTTACTCTGTAGCACCAATAAACATTTGCTTTAAACACACACGCCATCCTCCAAATCCTTTCTCTCTATGCAGTCAATATTCTGATAAGTTCGTAAAACTGAATAGAAATTATTTGGCCAAACTCTTCTGTTTTATTAGCTGAAGAGAATAAAGGCTAATGAATAGGGTGGAGAAAAAAAGGCATTCCCAAATCTCTCAGCAGAACAAGATCTTCTAACGCATTGTCTATAACACCTCATCTTCCCTTATAGATTTATATTCACCATCTCCACTTTATTGTTGCCTCCTCATTGATCTCAGGAGTGCTCTCAAACAAGTCACAAGAATATAAAGTATTGTGTTTTCTTAGCACTCAGGCCACTTAACTTTGCAGCATTTAATCTGTGGACCATGTTCCTGTTTTGCCTCTCTTTTACCCCAAATTCTACGGCAAGGCAGGCTCTTGTTTGTCTTGCCTATATTTCCAGTTCTGTCCTTGAGTCTGCTTCCTTCCTTTGTTTCTAAAAGTGGATATTTCTATCCCTGGTTCTTTTCCCAGTATTCTGTACACGGTGACAACTAACAGTCAAACATTGAACCCTCTACAAGTCTTCAACAATCACATCTATTTAGATGATTTCCCAAATTTATGCCATACCACAGCTGATCATGGCTGTTCAAGATTCAGGAGATGTGTCTTACCTGAGTGGCTATTTCCCAACTTTAACCCTTATTAATTGCAGGACCTTGGGCAAGGTATTCAACCTCCCTGGGCCTCAGTTCCTCACCTGTAATATGGGAATAAAAATAGTACACCTATCCTATTGAAATGTATATGGATTCAAATGGCTCAGTATTTGTTAATGCTTAGATAATTATCTGGCAGGATAAAGTGCCATATACATAGATGAAAGAAATAAGACATAGATGCGGAAACCATTAGCACATAGGTGGTAATGTGGTGGACATGGAAAGAGGATAAATGAGGAAACCCTCAAAAATACGTGCATTTGTAAGTTCAGGGAGTAGGAGAGGAGACCACATAGAGTGAAACATCCTACCCTGGACCTAACGTTAATGGATTTTCTCATGCTTTCCACCCTCATGACTGCTTAGCTCACTCTGCTTCCTCTTGCTAGATTATCACCTTTCCTCTTGCCCACCTGTCTCACATAATACAAATCTTCCTGGTTCTTCAGAGTTTACTCCAGCTGACTCCTCACTAAAGTACTTTGTATTGAGATCACCATCCCTCTTCTTGAGATGATCTCATTGTTATTTGAGTATCTTCCAAAATTATATGTAAAATTTCTTTGGGTATAAAATTTGTGTCATACACAAGTTTTTCTTCCTCAGGTCCCCTGATATCCTATCTTCCCTATAGCTGGTATTCACTTTTCAAAACATTGTCAGATAAATGAGCCACATAGTGAATCACTGTAGGTTATGAAGGACAGTGTGTGTGAGTTTAGTGAAGGGGAGGAAGAGAGAGGAAAATAGGAAGGAAAATTAGCAAGTAAGTCCACCAACTTTCTCCACACAGTTCTGTAGGATATATAACACAGTTGTAATAGTTTAGCACAAATATAAATATGCCAGCCAACACTTCCATGTTTTTCTGACAACTATTTCTTATTTCTCATAGAGAGATCTTGGAGTTAAAGCCTTTAGAATTGGGCTTCCCTGGTGGCGCAGTGGTTGAGAGTCCGCTTGCCGATGCAGAGGACACGGGTTCCTGCCCCGGTCCGGGAGGATCCCACATGCCCACCGAGCGGCTGGGCCCGTGAGCCATGGCTGCTGAGCCTGCGCGTCCGGAGCCTGTGCTCCGCAACGGAAAAGGCCACAGCAGTGAGAGGCCTGCGTACCGCAGGGAAAAAAAAAAAAAAAGCCTTTAGAGTTTTTCTGACTCAATCCTCTGATGAGGACACTGAGTGTAGGGAAGTAGAATACCTGTGTGACGTTCCCCCATAGTTCACTGAGAGGTAGCAGGAGTCATAGAGACTTGGTGTCTCCCATTGTCTCTGCTGATTGGTAACTATGTAATTTGAAGCATCTCCAAGCCTATTTGTTTTTACCTGTGAAATTAGCTGAATATCTGTCTAGCCTTGTATGTAACTTAATGGAGGTTCAACAAAGAGTGAACATTGCATGTTTTTTTGTTTGTTTTTGTTTTTAGTAGTGTGATTCAGCAGTGGTGATGTTGCCCACATGAAGCTCATCTGAAGTGACACCACTGATGCAACTATGGCTGTTTGTGTGGGGAATGGCAGGTCAGGGGCTATAATCTGGGTCTCTTGTTTCTTAATCTGGGGATGTTACTGGTGGCTTGGTACATTTTGTGAAATAAAGATAGGCTACCTGATATAATAAACCCAATATTTCAGTGGTTTTATGTAATATATAATAGAATTGTATTTATCCCCGATGTCACAATCCAATGCAAGAAAAGGGAGAGGGGCTCTGGTCTATTCTGTTCTCTGTGGACCCAGGAACCTCCCAACTTGTCCTCTCAATCCAGCTAGATGACTAGGAAGGACAGCTGAGGATTTGCAGGAATGAGGTGTTCAAGTGGAGGGCCTTACTCTATCCTGCATTCCTCTGGCCAGATTTTAGCCCCGTGACTGGATCTGTCTGGAAAGAAATGCAACACAACAGTGTGAATGGGAGGGAAAGGGGAGTTGGTAAGCTGTTTCTATCACAAATGCCATTTTTTTTAAGGTTCCAAAGTACAGTGTCTGTAAATGATTCCATTTAACCCTATTCTTGAGGAAATTGCATGTCATGGGAATTGTATTTGCTTACTAAGACTTTCTCTAATGCTCATATCATACATTTCTTTAAACAGAGTTCATAAAACTAGTTGTAACACAATGATATCTTAAGAACTTTGGGGTACATGGCTTTTATTTTTCAATTTTTAATCATGGATACCACATGGCTTTCATGGGGTTCTATTAGGAGGATGACAATTCTACTGTGTCCAACATTTTTTTTTGTTTTAATGCAAACATGGAATTAAATTTAAAATGTGTATCATTTGCTCATGTTCCATTGAGTTAAATGGTTTTAGTTCCAACCAAATTGGTTTAATTTATTAATTAAAAAAATAAATATTAAACATTAAAAAAGCAATAAGTTTGCATGCCATAAATTATCTTGAACAATTAGGTTGATTCTTGAAATCAGTATGCCTGACTGTTAGATTAATATAAATGTTCTGTATGACTTGGAAAATACAGTGGGGAATATAGAAACTTTGACTAAATATCCTGAGCTTCACAGGAGTATCAGAACCACTGTTTAAAAAACAAAACAAAACAAAAAAAAGTCATCCATATCCTATGTCTGTGTCTGGAAATGAATTCAAAGTATTTTGTGGTATCATTGGATACATAGACAAGAAACTCACAATTCCTACCTTACTGTTTATGGAGTAAAAGTTTAAAAAAATCAATGAGTAACTCAGGAAATCATAAGTGTTGCTTTCCAGGAAATGAGTTGATTTATTTATTTTTCTTTTTAATTAATTTTTAAAATTTTTATACAATTTAAAGGTTACTTTCCATTTACAGTTATTACAAAATATTGGCTCTATTCCCTGTGTCATACAATATGTCCTTGAGCCTATTTTATACCCAATAGCTTATACCTCCCACTCTCACAGCCCTATATTGCCCCTTCCCTCTCCCCACTGGTAACCCCAGCTTGTTCTTCATATCTGTGAGTCTGCTTCTTTTTTGTTATATTCACTAGTTTGTTGTATTTTTTAATTTTTATTTTATTTATTTATTTTTTTAGCGGTGCACGGGCCTCTCACTCTTGTGGCCTCTCCCGTTGTGGAGCACAGGCTCTGGACGCGCAGGCTCAGCTGCCATGGCTCATGGGCCCAGCCGCTCCACGGCATGTGGGATCTTCCCGGACCGGGGCACGAACCCGTGTCCCCTGCATCGGCAGGCGGACTCTCAACCACTGCGCCACCAGGGAAGCCCTGCTGTATTTTTTAGATTCCATTTATAAGTGATATCATACAGTATTTGTCTTCCTCTAAGTTGACAAAGTATTTAACTTTGTATAAAGATGGAATAATTTAGGGCTCATTAAAGGATAATAGATTATTTAAGGAAAAGGTAAGGAATATTATATAAAGACATTATAAGAAAGATACATACAATTACATAAAAATCTTAAATAGTTTTACTAGTAGTCCTGTAAGAGTGACTTTCATTAAAATCCACTGTTGTTATAATTTTTCTTTTTAAAATATCAAAGAAAATTAGAAAATAGGATATTTGTATTTAGGTATTGGTATTAAGGTAATGCTAAGATACACCTAAAATTTTAAAAAGAAGTAAAAATGATGCTTATTAAATATTCTAAGATGAATTTAGCCTTATAGAAAGATATTTGCCTCAGAGCACGAAATGCCTTAGTGGGCTTGGTTATTTCAATAACAACATTCTATTTGGATTTTAAAAGGATGTTAATTCCTTAATGAACAGAAGTTCTTTTGAATGTTATATGGCCTTCATTTTTAGGCTGCTAGGAGCCAAAATATTTTGTTAATACTTTATTAAAACCACTATTCAGAAAGTTATAAAAAGGATGAGATAACTGTTTGCCTTTCTTTTAGCCAACGCAGCACACTCATTACCCACCTCTGAGGTATTTCTTTTTTCTCACTGAAACCAGCTGCCAACCAAGGAGAGCCCATCAATCCACTTCACAGCCCTCACAATTGTATTATTTTTGAATCAATGAGGCAGAGCTTCATGACATGTGTCAGCAGCTATGGATAGACTTAGGCTAAGTAGCCCATTTATCTGTATTCTCCATCAGATATTTTGTGTTTTGGCTTTAAAAATTTAAATCAAAGTAAAACAAACACACAAATCCAAATACATTGTAAAAATACAAATTGTTATAAAGAACCTGTGAAACAAAACAGCAGTCTGTTAAACCACCTTCCATAGCTGAAATAATCATTTCTCAATAACTGCAGCTCTGGTAATTGCTTCCATATCTATGAATAAGCAACACTTAATCATATATGTATTCTCCTTTAAGGAAGGTAAAGATTTACCTTACCAATAGTAACCCCATGCACCTCTCCATCTCCTTTACAAATATAAAATTTTAGATTATTATCATTATTCTTTTGGTTTACTAATTCTACTTAAAGTAATATGCATAAACCTGAATTTCTTGTCCCAGCAAATCTAGGTCATTTCTCTTGACTTCCAATGGTGCAGATGTGGATATTAGTAATCCCATCCTTTCTACCACTTTTCATCAATGATCAATATCTATCAGCCATAACTTTATCTGCATACTGTCAAATTAATACCTTTTAGATTCTCTTCTGTTCTTTTTATATTACAAAGTTCAAAACCTTTATTTATCATTTACCTGATGATTATGGAAACACTGCTCCCTATGATGCAAATTGGTATGCCATGATTAGATTTTCTTCTTTAACCTCCATGAACTCTAAGGAGAATATTTCAAACATGAAATTACAGATTTTTACACTGGGTAACTTTTGAATGGAATACGCTATACCTTCTCTTGAGGATATTTTGCTCATAACTCACTGACTTCCTGTTCTAGTTTGGACAAATATCATTCTAGACCAGCTGTGTGGGCATCTTTTGTAGGTTCTTTTTTTTTTTTTAAAACCATATTCTTTCTTATATCCTGTCTTTCTCCTTCCTTGAAAAAAGATAAGAGAAGTATATTCTTACATACTGAAATTTCTTTTTTTTAATTTTCTTCTAAAATTTATTTATTTTATAACTTATTTTTGGCTGCGTGGGATCTTTGTTGCTGCATGTGGGCTTTATTTAGTTCCGGTGATTGGGGGCTACTCTCTGCCCTTGTGGTGCATCGGTTTTCCGTGGCAGTGGCTTCTCATTGCAGTGGCTTCTCTTGTTGCAGAACACGGGCTCTAGGTGCGTGGGCTTCAGTAGTTGTGGCGCACGGGCTTAGTTGCTCCGCGGCATGTGGGATCTTCCTGGATCTGTGTCCGCTACACTGGCAGGCAGATTCTTAACCACTGTGCCACCAGGGAAGTCCTGAAATTTCTTTATTGTGATCTTACATTTGGTTGAGAGTTTATATGGATAATAAAATTACAGTTTAAAATGATCTTCTCAGAACTTTCATAGCATATAGTGCTGCTTATTTCAAATTTGATGCCAATTTTATTCACATGCATATGCTTTGGTTTTATCAGAGGAGAAATATTTGGATCATTTGTCTTTTATTTTCTGAAAATGTACAAGATAGAGTATAGAACTGTCTTTTGGAGTTTTTGTTTTGTTTTTTACATTCTTTTGGTCCCTTTCAATGTGAAGATCTGTGTCTTTACTGCTGGGAAGTATTTTTCTAGTTTTTAACTTTATGATTTTCTACCTTCTCTTTCCTCTGTTCTCTCTCGCTGGAATATCTATTAATTGAATATAATATTAATTGAATATCTATTTGGTTGATTCTCAGCCTCTTATTTTTCTTCTTCTTCTTTCTTTTAATTTACAACAGGTTCTTCTTGTTCCTCAATGGTTCCATTTTTAGAATCATATTTTATTTTCTTGAGGATTTACAATGAGATAATTTTTTTTTTTTCTCGGTACATGGGCCTCTCACTGCTGTGGCCTCTCCCGTTGCGGAGCACAGGCTCCGGACGCGCAGGCTCAGCAGCCACGGCTCATGGGCCCAGCCGCTCCGCAGCATGCTGTATCATCCCGGACCGAGGCATGAACCAGTGTCCCCTGCATCGGCAGGCGGACTCTCAACCACTGCACCACCAGGGAAGCCCACAATGAGATAATTTTTTGTTTTCTTTTATTCCATGAAGTTATGTTTGTTTTTTTAGGATTCAGGTGTTTGTCTTTTTTTTTTTTTTTTTTTGGTTGGTTTTTGTTGTTGTTTTAGTCTTGATTATTCACTTTCTGGTTGCTATTTTCTTCATGTGTCTGGTGATCAGAAATTTTCTATTGATATTTTATGATGATAGAATTGGATTAGTTATTCTCTGTCACTATCCTGAGAGTCCTCTTTTGCTGTGCATGTGAGTTTGCTTACATAATAAGCCTCCTCTGAACAAAGAGCCTGACTAGTGTTCTGTGAGGGGATGAGGTGATCAATTTTGAGGCTTTGCCTGGTGATAAGTGGGCAGTAGGCAGCCAACAGCTTGAAAATTTGGTACATTGTTTTCTCGAACTGAAAATTTATACAGGGGATTATCTCTTATTGTTTGCTTCCAATTTGGCCACTTCTAAACTTAGATTTACAATAGAAAGTGCTTGAAACATCCAGAAATCTGCACACTCTTTATTCCTGAGGAAGATTCCTATATTGTATGAATTCTTGTTTCCCTGATATGAGTTGGTTTGAGCAATGTAGAAGAAAACCTCAAAAACAAAACAAGACAAACTTTTGCTGCTCTTTTTTAATAGTTTAATCAAACAACTTCTAATGAGGAGATGAAGGATCCAAATTCTCTCCATTCTCACTTCATGTGCTCTGGGTAGAGATCTATTTCTCCTTAACTCCTGGAGTAAAGCATGTGACCCAGAGTTGAGGGAATTAATTGATCCCATTTACTTGGCCATATGATTCTTTCTAGAATAAACATTTATCCATATGGAAAAAATTTTAATTAATTTATGTTATATACAAAAATAGATTCAGATGGATCAAACGACTAAATATGAAAAAGAAATATCTAAAAACTATTGATCTAAAGGAAAATCATTTCATGACCTTGAGCTAGTAAAGAATTATTTTAAGTATATTCCAAAATCACAAACCATCAAAGAGAATATTGAAATACTTGATGACAGTAAAATATAAATCTTTTGTGTTTTTGACAAGCTATAAACTACAAGAAGAAATTGGCAAGACAATTTCTGTTATTAAACTACAGATTTTAATATATATTATCTAAATAACTCCTGTCGAATAGAAAGAAAAAGACAAGAAATCCTGAATAAAAACTCTAGAATATTTATCAAAGTGGATATGTACAAGAATGTTTATTTCAGCTGTGTTGTAGTAGTAAAAATTTGGAAGTGACATGAATGTCCAACAGTCAAATTAGAATATTCTACAGACAACACATATACTAGCGTTAACATAATGAACTAGTTCTACATGTATTTATGTGGATAAGTCTCACAAATCTCACATATGTTGAGCACAAAAAACAAGTTGCAGAAGCATATATATTCTGAGACTTTTATAAAACATTTGAGGCATGTAATTAAATCATGTGTGTGTATTTATTTATTTATTTACAGATTAAGTGTACAAACAGTAAAAGCAAACAAGTTAGTGATTATTATTTGGAAGGTGGGAAGAGGAAGGTAAGGGGATAGGATATACATCAAGAACATGTATATAGAGTGATCTTCAATTATAATTGAAATGTTTTATTTCTTAAGCTAGGCTTTTATTTTAATGTCTAAATATGTTTTCATTAATTAAAAATTAAAAACAGAGAAGCTGATCTGGATGACATCATTTGAACTTCTGCATCCAAAAGCCAGCCCTAACCATGAGGGCAATGATGCATTTTTGGTTTGTCAGTTGTAACCTAAAGAATGCCAACTTATACAGGCAGGTACTGCTATTATTGTCACTTTCCAGTTGAAAATCAGAGATTTAAATTTGCGATTGGGAAATACAGAATATCTGAGACTGAATATTGAGATCTTGGAGGCACTTAATATCAGGCAGAGTAGCTTCTTTGAGGATGGGTCCCAAATGGAGATCTCTAAACTTTTCTTAAATGGAAATGGAAGAGTGAGCCAAGTTTTGCAATTCTGAGAAAACTCATTAAAATCTTATCTCATCGATCAGACAAGAAAAGTGGAAATTAATACATTAACCTCTTTTCCTTGTGTGTTTGAAATTTGACACTTGCTTGTTCTGTGAATTGAAGGATTAACCCTTGTAGTCTAATGACTTGTTAAAGTCCAAAGATTCCTCCTAACTAGGTTATATGTTATGTCCCACATGTGCAAAGCTCTGATATTTCTGACTTCTTCAAACTTGTATCACTACATTGTCTAAGTAAAATCATTATAGTAATAATTTTTTTAAAGTATTTGACAAGCATTCCAGATCATACATAATTTCTCTTTATATTAATCTCATTTCATTTTAAATGGTCAATGGCAACTTTGACTAAGTGTTAAAACAGCACTGCATCATAACTACTAATTTTTCAAATGTTTATATGAATAGTATATAATGTTCTCAAATCTACCCCAAATCTATGAATCATAATCTCAAGGGGGTATAGCCTGGAAATATGTATCTTAAAAAATCTCCCTAGATGGTTCTAGTCATTGGCTAATGACTAGAGGTTAAATGATTTGTTTAACCAAAGAGGTTAAATGATTTGTATCACTACTCATATTTAGATATTTAGTGACAACTTTATATTTCATTTTTACTTGCATATTGATTTTATGTTGATTATCTGATGTATTTGCATTGCTTGATTACAAGGTATGTCATTCCATACATTGATTTGTTTTACTGTGACACATGATGAGATTAATTTAGTTTTATAAGCAATCATAAACTCCAAAAATATATATCTATAGTTACAAGCAATGTCTTCTTTTACAACCCATAACCAGTGATCAGCATTTGCTATTTTTATTCCCCTAGTAAAATACTTTTATTATTTAAAAAACTGAAGCAGGGTCTAGATTAAGTGCAGCTGAACCAGATGGAGCTGAGATATTTAAACTTAGGAATATAAAAATATTACAATTTGTCAGATCAAAGGTGCATCTTAATTTCCTTTATCTGACAGGAGCATCAGGAAGGTTAAATTGGATTAGTTGGTAGTTATACTTCATGACATGAACCTCTAAAGTTACAGGATAGATCTTGAACCTTATTCTTTGTTAGGTGCTAGTTATGGATTAATTTTACTCACATATTTTTCAAATCCCTCTTAATTTGTTCTATTTCTTAGATCATCTGTTCTGTGTTCTTAGTGAATTCTGTATTTTTATTAGCTGCTCTATAAAATAATAAGACTTGATTTTTATCCTATTTTGTTTTCTTTAGCTTCAAAGTATATTCTTTCTTGTAAACATCCTGGATAATTGGGCAGATTTGTGTCCACTTTTATCTTACTCTAATGATGTCGTAGATACTGACACAGCCTTTTCAGACAATTTCCGGATAGAAGAAAATTTTTTAGAAATGGAAGCTACTGCATCTCTTTGGCTATTTTAATGTTGTAGTCTGTAGATTTTTCTAAATCATGTGCTTCCTTGTTAAAACACTTATGCAACAGGTACATTAGGTCTTTTATGTAAGGACTATACTTTTGGTTTTATTTTCTAAACCTCTCATGATTAATGTGATTAACATATTATAAACGGTTTATATTTTCAATCTATTTAATCAAGAAACTAACTGGCTATGGTTTTTGGCTTCTAGAAGCTCTCAATAGAATACTATGGTAGAGAATCTAAAATTGTCTTTTTTGACTAGGAAAAGAACCATTCATTCATTCATTTGTCATTCAACACGTGTTTTTTTTGAGTGTCAACCCTGTGTCAGGCACACTTCTAGGTGCTGAAGCTATAACAATGTGGGGGGGGAAATCTCTGTCCTCATGGATGTAGCTTACATTCCATGTGTGTAGGAGATGCAAAATAAAATAATTAGACAAGTAAATAATAGTGTGGTAGGTAATGAGATGCACTAAGGAGAAAAAAGTAAAGTGGGTCACAGGGAGATAACATTGGGACTTCTATGTAATACACAAAAAATTTTTGTCTTTTACTCTGAGTGAGAAGGGAGATCATTGGAGGGTTTGAAAAAAACATAATCTAGCCTATTTTTAATGGTATCAACCAAGCAGTCACATTCAGATAAGATTCCAGGAAGGCAAGGTGAGTAGCAGGAAGGGTGACGTGAAACCTATTGCTTTAATCCAGGAGAGAGATGATGATGGTTTGGGCAAGTGTAGGGTCACTGACACATGGTTAGAATGTGGGTGTATTTAGAAAGCCAAACCACATAAACTTGTTGAGAAAAAGAGAAGTTTCAAAGGAATTATCATGTCTTTTGGCCAAAGCAAATAGAAATAAATTATGTCAACTGAGATAGTGAAGACTAAGAATTTACTGGTTTGAGGGAAAATTTCAAGAGTTACTGTATTCAAACCATACCCTAACTGCAATTTAGTAGGTAGTTTGAAATCCAGATGAGAATCCTATTCTATAGACTTTTGTTGGTTCCAGTTAGAATGTGGGTCTAAGCAGACTCATCAAAAAGTGAACTATAAGACTCAACAGAACATCAGATCAGTTCCTGGAAATGACCTGGAGGTATTTAGGGAGACGTCTTTTCATATCCATTTATCTCCAACTGCTCTGATGTGAGAAGACTTTCTTTAGAGTCATTCCATAGCATCCCAGGAAAGTGAGACTCAGTGAGTCCTTAATATGCTCTAAGACCCTTTCATGAATGGCTGCTGAACTGCCTTCTCCAGGGAGGCCTTGTGCTGGCTGCAGAGACAGGCTTCGAAAGAGGGTCTGCTCTCTGGCCACAGATTCTTATACCATGTAAGTGTTTCTCCTGAAAGGTCTGTTGCCAAACCTAGCCACAGCAACCAGCAACCCGAAGGCCATGTGGGCAGCCACAGCCTTAGTTCCTGACAATAACTAGTATGACAATACATTGGGTGCCGTTCTGGCCTTTCCTGCATTGAGACAATAATAAAACTCCATACACAATATTTTACTTTCTCATAAGAATATATTTTATATTTCCTTTAGGACTTCCTCTATTAATATGCAAATATTAATCCTTAGGTGTTTGGCTTCACAAATATAAACTGGCTCTGGGTAAATGAAGGAAAGAAGAAATTTTTTAAGAATTTGGGGATCCCAGAGGGAAACTGTATGGTGAAGAGTGAGTTCACTAGGGAAAGGAAGCTGATTGCTCCATCAGTGCAAGAAGTGGCACAAAGTTGAGCCTCTCATGGGATCACAGCTGAAATAAATGAACTCCAATGATTTTCAGTTTGTTGTCTGCCTCCTCAAGAGTCTAAATCTCAGAGAAAGAATACCCAGTTCATTGGCTCCGTTGGCTGGGCCAGACCTACGCCCAACCATTGGGTGCATGACTGACATTTGCCCACCAAAATGTACTTAATGTAATGGTGTGACCAGAAAAAGGAGGAATAAAAGCAAATATCACGTGTCTACAATGAGGGATATTTTGAATCAGGGAAGAAAAGAATAGTTATTTAACATATTATTGAGGGCTCTTCAAAAAAAATAAATCAGAACAGTTAGAATTCTACTTTCCACCAATAGGCATTCCAGAGGAAATAGAGTGAAGCATTCAAACTAAATTTTTAAAAAAATCAGGGTAAGGAAATACACCCAAATAAAGTGAAAATCAAGGAAAAATAATAAAGAAAGAAAATTGGAAGAATTTATTGCTTTATATATGAGGAGCATTCCATTTGTCAAAAAAAGGACCAGAATAATTAGAAGTCATATTATAAAGTTGGGAAATTCATATTATACTTAGCACACACAGAGTTAATATTTTTAATAACTTTTATAAATCAATATGAAAAAGTGAACACCCCAATAGAAATATGAGCAGAGAACTTTAACTGACATTTTACAGAGAAGAAATGTAAATGGCCAAAGAATATGTGAAAATACATTCAATCTCCCTAGCATTCAAAGAAATAAAACGAAAATTACAATGAGATGTCATTTTCACCTACTAAATTGTCAATGATATTAAAAATCATTATACCAAGTATTTAGGTGACTACAGTGAAAGGGAAGCTCCTTTGATAATGGTTAGAGGTTTTCTGAGCTGATTGTAAGTACATGCCTTTTTCAGTTGAGGTTTGATAGTAAAGATTTTATTGGCAGTTTGTTGTTTTTGCTGAAAGTAAAAGAAGCCAACTCTGGTAGGCTTAAGTAAAAGAAAGCATTGTTGTCAGGGGATTATGGTATCTCAAGGAATCTAAAATGGTGCCGAGCAACCAGGACTTGATGATAG